>NC_069798.1:10936802-12139802 GCF_027406575.1 Nycticebus coucang | reverse complement strand
TATTTTTTTGTTGCAGTTTGGCCAGGGCTGGGTTTGAACCTGCCACCCTCAGTATATGGGGCCAGCGCCTACCCACTGAGCCAGAGGCACTGCCCAAAACTGATTTTTTTTTAAAAGATGAAACACGAGATTACAAGGACATTTCATGCTTGTTGAAGTCTTCTTCCATATATTTCCCTGAATCCCATGAGATCATTTTAACTCCCCTTTGCTATTAAGAATATTTGAGTGAAAGTTTGAGAAACGGTGTGAAATTCTGGCAAATTTTTCTATAAAACAGCCTGCTTTTATATCTGGGAAGAAGAATTTCTTTATTTCTGGGGTTCATGGAATAAGAAATCATGTAGTCTTTGGCTGGACACTTAAGACTGTTCCTAGATTTGCCAAAAAGGCCTGGGTTGAATCACTGGACTTGACTTCAAATTCCCATTCAGAGACCACCAGTGGGATTGTAAAACTTTTGCCGCTGAGTCTATTTCTTGTAAATGGCTCTGCATATTTCAGAATAAGTAGAGTAGCTCTTTTAGTGTTGGTTTTGGGGTCCTGCCTCCACTGCCCCAGCACAGTTGTTCTGTGTATATAGGAGCAGTGTCAAGCATTTGCATTTTCTCTGTTCTGCATTCCTTGGAAAGTAAATAAGGAGCAGTAAAGAAGTTAATTACATTATGCATGTTTTCTGCCTTGGGTGGCACCTGGAATTTGTTGAATTTGCTGAGTACAACTTAAATTTTAAAAGCCTTCTGAACCTCACCTTTTTCATGCCATGCAAGCCAAATGGAAAACCACATAATCAGCATAAGCAAATTGGTGGGTGCTTTCTCTTGGTCTCAACTGACTCAAGATCCTGCTGTGGAATTCCAATATTTCTTTTTTTCTCCCATTCCTGCTGTTAAGTCTCCATGACCAGACTTAAACAACCCTCTCCTCTACTTCTCTCAGATAATAACCCTGCTCAGATAATAACCAACAATGGATTTTGCATATTACCTAGGACATTGTGGCACAAAAATTTTGCATGCCAAAAGAACCCCAAAACAAACGAAATCCACTCATATTCACTGATTTTCCAGGCTATCTCATTTACTTTATGTCAGTCTTACCAGAATTTGAAAAATGACCTTTAGTAATTATGGGATTTTCACATGCCTTGCACAGACTCTCGCTAAGACCAACCAAGGGCTTTTTGCCAGATGGCCTCCTGCTAGCTTGTACCTGGAGTTGAAAGCAGGGAATGGAGTGAAGCAGAATGGAAGAACAAATGTCAATATCAAGCATATAGCACTTTCTCTCAGAGACTTGTCCCAGAATGGGGCAAATTAAATCTCTCTAGGTAAGAAGCTTAATGATTATCAGGAGTAGGGAAGAAAATTAGTAGCATATCTTCCCAGTGATACTATGTTTTTGTAATAACCTCAACTTTTGGAGAAGCAGCATGGTGCAGTGATGCACAAAGCCTCAACACTGGACTTAAAACGGCCATGGTTTAAATGCCCAAGTCACCATCTATTGGCTGTGTACAATCAGATAAGTGTTACCGATCTCGTCTTTGCCTCATTTTTTTCATCCACAAAATGGGAAAGTATTTCAAGGAATAGACAAGACAACAAATGTGAGCACCAAGCCCGATATGCTAGGCATGCAATAAATGTAAGTTTCCTCCCAGGCAGGGTTTGGATTATTAACATACAGTAACTTCCCACCAAGAGCTGACTCTGACTGAGGGCACTGTTTCTACAAAGGGAGCTCTTGGTGGCCCTGTGTTGTGACTGTTGATCGCACACATCTGGAAACTCTGACAATGGTTTTGCTTTGAGCTCAGCTTGGCCCAAATGTAGCTCTATATAAGGAAGCGTCTATCCTTCAGCTTTTCCCAACATAGCATAGCTTGGCTTGAATTTGGGAAGAGGGGTGGATGCCAGAAAAAAACGTATAATGTCTGGGAAAAAATCAGATGCAACTCACAATTACCCAGACCTATATGGCCCCAACTGGGACAGTGTTCCCCACTGGAGCACTGTCCTGGAGCTGTTATGTATACTCTAACTGAACACGCATTAGGAAGGTTTATTATGATGCTTACCTCGGAGATGATTCCAATAAGTCTGGAAGTGACTTTCTCAAGGTCACAAAGATAATATGGTATGGAATCGGGATAAGATCCCAGGAAGAAAGCAGGGCAGGAGGACTGGCAGCATTGGAAGGCCAGCAGCTGTAGCATTTGCCTGCCGAAGTTTACTGTGAGCTGATACTGTCTGCAACAAGTGCTGGGTGGTGAGAGGTCCCAGGTAAGTTTCTTTGGCCTTTAGAAAACCTGTGTCCAGCTGTGTAAACAATATCTTGTCACTCTTTGAGGAAAACAGTTGGCAAAACCATAGTTATTTGGAGACCACTTTGTTTTATGTTGATGTTTCAAGAGGTATTTTAGGATCAACATTAATTGTCATGTGTTTATCCGATGAATGTGTATTCATCTATTTAACTGTGTGTTAAGCACTGTCTATTATATCTAAGGATATAATAATAACTCTTGAACAAAACTCCTCAAAGTGCCATCTGTTATCACTGATCCAACAGTGATAAATTAAGATTTGGGGAAGAAAGAAGGCTAAAAAGTAAAAGTTCTTTTGTTAACTGTTCAGAGAAATACATAGCAATTTTAAAGGCAATTCCTTTATGGGCTTATTTGTTAACTTTTTTGCTTTCTTTTCCATTTTTCTCTTACTCTTTGGTTTACAGGAGGACCCCTTTGTTCCCAGAAGGCAATTCTGGGTCCCAGCATGCCCTGTATTATCTCTTCCTGTGTCTGCAGCCACAAGAGGGCTAGCAGAACAAGGCGAGTCCCATTCAGCACAGCCCCCATAGGACCGTACACAGTGAGAGTAACAAGCCGCTAGGGTTTAAGGTGACAACAACAGCAAAACCGGCAGGATACCAGAACGCAGTATTTCAACTTCCCTCCCTCCAAATCAAACGCCTAGTGTGTGAAATTACAACCATTAGTCAATTGCAATTACACTGAGTATGTAGAATTTGAAACACAGAACAGTAAATCAGACATTTGGGTATCACATTTCGTATTTGAGAACATGCCAGAAAAAAAATTTATTATTGTTGAATGTAGTATCAGGAGGCAAACTTCTAGAAGTATTCTACATAACTTTTTCCATTATGTTTCCCATTTACATCAAGTTGAACACATGCTGTGACTTTTAATATTCTCTCTTCCTTCTCTTTCCCCACATTTAATGTCAAGTGATCAAACTCAAGCTTGATTATCCTAAATATACCCTTAGGTAACCTCAGCCACAACAACCTCAAACTCTTGGATTCAAGGCCTCTTGCCGCAGCCTCCGGGGTCTGCTGGGACTTTAGGCGCCTGCCACAACGCTCCACTGGTTTTCCAATTTTTTTTTTTTTTTTTTTTGCAGTTTTTGGCCTGGGCTGGGTTTGAACCCACCACCTCCTGCATATGGAGCCAGCGCCCTACTCCTTTGAGCAACAGGTGCCGCCCATGGTTTTCCTGTTTTTAGTAGAGATCAGGTCTAGCTCTTGCTCAGGCCAGTCTTGGTTTCCAACGCCTGAACTCGGGCAATCCACCCATCTCGGCCTCCCAGGGTGCTAGGATTACAGGCGTGAGCCACTGCGCCAGGTCAAAAGGGCTTTTTCATCAGTGCAAGAAAGGGGAAAGGAAGACCCTTTAAAAAAAAAAACCTGTAAAACCGCCCTTATGGCTGCTAACAAAGAGCCTGAAAGGATAGCGAGCGCCTGGGAATTACAGAAGACAAACGAGGCTTGGTCTGTCTTGCCAGCTCAGGCAGCACCTCGTGGAAAGTGGGCAATAGCCTGAGGGAACTGTGGGTTTTAGGGTAAATACAATCTCGCAGGTGTGCTGGCGGAAAAGGTCAGGGACCCAGCGCCAGCTGCTAGGAGCGGCCGCCAGTGGCCGTGACCTTGGGCTCCGAGAGGGGGCGCCCGCGCGCATGCGCGGCGGCGGCAGCGGCAGCGCCGTTACTGGACTGCGCGGCGGGACGATGGCGTCCAGCTTTAAAAAGCCAAACGCGGCCTCCACCAGCCAGAAAAGAAAGGGGGGTCCTAAGCCCGAACTCACGGAGGAGCAGAAGCAAGAGGTCCGGGAAGCGTTTGACCTCTTCGACTCGGACGGCAGCGGGACCATCGACGTGAAGGAGCTGAAGGTGGCCATGAGGGCGCTGGGCTTCGAACCGCGCAAGGAGGAGCTGAAGAAGATGATCTCGGACGTGGACAAGGAGGGCACCGGCAAGATCAGCTTCAACGACTTCCTGGCCGTGATGACGCAGAAGATGGCCGAGAAGGACACCAAAGAAGAAATCCTGAAGGCTTTCAAGCTCTTCGATGACGACGAAACCGGGAAGATCTCGTTCAAGAACCTGAAGCGGGTGGCCAACGAGCTGGGCGAGAACCTCACGGACGAGGAGCTGCAGGAGATGATCGACGAGGCGGACCGGGACGGGGACGGCGAGGTGAATGAGGAGGAGTTCCTGCGGATCATGAAGAAGACCAACCTTTACTGAAGTCAGGCAGTGAAAGCAGCTCGCTGGGTGCCCCTGCTTCCTGTTTGGGAGACCTGAACTTCGAGGACAACGGCCATCTGTCCCTTTTCTAACCCCCTTCATTTGCCTAGACTTATTTGAAACTCTCTAACTCAATTACAGAACATGAAAGATGCCCGTACCGTGAGTTTTTTGGCTTTTAATTCTCAAGAGCAGACCCGGAGCCCGGAAAGTTACACCAAGGACCCTGAAACTTGAGTCCACCCAACCGTTTGCCACGCATCGGTCTTGCAGTGACAGCCATTAAACTGGACGCAGGACAGCTTCTTGGGAGAAAGAAGCTGTCCCTGTCACTTCTTTGGTCCCTAATTTTTTTTTTTTTTTTTTTTTTGCTTTATATATTATTCCTTAAATTCCAGTCATTTCTCCAGCCTGATGAAGTGGGATCTGCCAGCAGGTCTCCATAACCTGTTTGCTTGAAGGAAAGCAGTGTGCCATTTACAAACTTACTGAGCTCAAGACAGATATTGTTCCAAAGTTTAGATTCGCCTTAGGTGGTGGTAAATTGTACAATGTAGACTATTCTCTTGCTTCATACAGGCAAATCTTTCATCATTTGTGTGCCAATTATCTACTGGGAGTTACCCAAGGCCAATATGTATACTTGGGCTACAGAATAAAAATAAATTTATAATTGGGCCAAGCAAAGTAAAACTTGCTTAAGAGCTTGTGCTAACTAAATTTGGTAAATATTTACTAATGTAAGATCTTAGTTTAGGAAATTGTAACAAATACCTTAGTATTATAAAAATCAACTAACATTTTAACATGTTTTCCAAAACATAACCTTAGTCATCTTATTACTGCTTAATTACAAACCATTATCTCTCTGCTAATTCTTAGAACATCTGGGCTCTTGGTACTTGATTTTTCTCACCTCTGTTATGTCATTGATGTCAGAGCATCTGGCATATACGACATTCTCTGTTTTAAATCCCAGTAACTATTTCACTATGGCTTGTGTATGTGCTAATACCACTGGTTTTCTGTTATAATTTAAGCTTTCCTTGCTTTGAAATAAAAACATATTGAATCTCTTTTGAGTTTCTGTTTTGAATATCTACAAACCTGAAGTTAGAGAAAATTTAAATATTGTAATCGTGAGAACATAATATAAATCTATCTACTGAGATAGAGGCTGACTAATGTTTTGACAATGAGCAACAAAACTACCAGAGAGGCCAGGTATTTTGGTTACAACAAAACCTGAATTAAATCATCATATAAAGTCATATTTAAGTGCTCAAATTCTGGACAAATTTTCACTTGCTTTGCCAGCAATTTTATCCCTGGGGGGTGGTGGATGTAATCATGGAAACTACAACTGTGGGCATAATTCCCGTTAACAGGGACTAATTTGTCAAAGCAGTGGTCCTAGCTGAAGTGACGGGTACGTAAGCATTTGCCGTGAGAGAGGATTTTACCAAGGTGGCTGGCACAGGGCAGGGGAACTCAGCCACGCTGCAGATATAAAGAAGGTTCAGGTATTAGTGTGGACTCAGGTGCCCTTGTAGTAGGAACAGGTGCAATGTGGGCAAGCATCTGCATGATGGCAAGGGGAGGAGGGGGGCATTTGGGGAAGCAAGAGTTTCTGGCATCCTGTTAGCCATTCTTGGCCCAAGGATTGACATGTGAATTAAAGTAGAAATACCAGAAACAAAGAAAGTTGGCAGAAACTCGGAGAAGCAGTGTCAGCCAACTGGACTTGACTGAGGCTTGGCTCCTGGCCCAGCAGAGGATAGAAAAGAAATCCAGGAACCCGAGCCGAAGCCCAGGGTCAGGCTGGCCACACACCATGGGGTCTGCATCATAGTCTCAAAGGGGTGCCCTAAGGGCAAAAGTCCATCCCAAACAAGGAAAAGGGGCTCCAGGATATTTCTTGATTTTTTTTTGTAGAGACAGAGTCTCACTTTACCGCCCAATCCACTCAACTTTTTAATGTACTTAATGGTGCATTCTTCTGCTTCTCGATTTGGTTCATGCTCTGGAGAAGGAGCTGGGCAAGAATGCAGAGGAGAATCAACTAGCCCAAGCTTAAACTGGCGCGAAGAAACACAGCAAGAAAGGTTGGGAAGAACTACCAATGTAATTTGCACGGAGCTATCAAAACTGGTCCCAGTGAAGAAGCAGGAAACATTAAAGAACCCCCTGGGGTATGTAGGGACCTCATGGAAGGGCTTTCCAGTGGTCTATGTGACAGATCAAAAGCAGATCATAGGATTAAGGGTGAAAATATGACAATATCAAGTTTGTACTCATAAATTATTAGGAAAGTTAGTGCCCCAAATAAGCAGAGGATATTAAAGGGAACTTTTCCCGCTTAAGGATATCTTTGTTATATTTAAAATAAGAAGCTATAGGAAAGGATAGGTCCAACTCTCAAGCTTGTGGCAGGTGGGTTTCTGTGGGAAGCAGACAAGTGTGCAGGAATTAATTTGAGGTGCTTCTCAGCTCATCTGGGTGGCGGAGGGAAGAAACGAGGAAGCAGCTGAGCTATGACCAAGTTATGACTAAAGTCGCAGCTGATCCTTGGGGAGGTCTGAAGCTAGGATGGCTGGCCCCAAGATGTCCCAAATTGGGACAAGGAAGTTGAGCCTTTAAAACTTTTCACAGACTGACAGTCACTGGGAATGAGCTGTCCCCAGAAAGGGAAATGACCTTTGACACTCTTTGGCAATCAGAAGGTGAAGCCACCTACAAAGGGCCAGGTGTCCACACTCCCAGCACTTGGGGAGCATGAGTGCTTTGGTTCTAAAGTGCAGTGCCAGGAGACTGTGGTGTGTGCAGCAGAATCTGGGCAGTGCTCCCCAGCTTCCACCACAATCCACCCCTTGCACCTCTTAGATCCACCAGCTTTGTAACGAAATTCTGGGAGAACCTAATTCAGGAACCTAATGAACCTGCTTCCTGAGGGTAACTTCTGAAAGGAAAGTTAGAGGGACAAACTACAGCCTCTGCCACCGTAGCTGGTCTCCAGGACACAAACGGTGCTCATCAACTCCCATGATTATCCGATCTAGATTCCCCTTCCCCGTGAGCTGGCACCTCTGCTGACACAGGCAGCTGACCAGGTGGAATGACCCAGAGCCTCAGCCTTATGCCCGGTGATGTGCTGCAAATGTCACATGAAGCCCGGCAGCATGCCTTCTCAGGCTGCAGCTGCTGCACATATCCCCTTTACCCTCAAACTTGAATGAAGGGGTACAGAGAGACACGCTCTTCCCATGCCCTTCCAGCAGCCCCACCTCTCCTTATTTTGCATGTGATCACAGGTGGTAATTTCTTTTCCTGACTGTTGCTCTCTCAAACATGAGAAACCCATCATGATTGGGTAGGACACCGCTTGAAATTTAATAGGAATCTCATTGTGCCCACTGGTGGGAGTATTGCCACTCTGGGGACAAAATATCTAAATGCACTGAGTCCGAACTTGTGGGCATGGAAAGCACACAAATTAAAGAGCAGATGACTGGAGTTCTGGTAAGAACCACTTCCACCCCTGGGTTTCTGGACTCCTGTGTTCTACCTATGAGATCTCCCACCGTAGAACGGTCATTGATAAATGCTGCCTCCTGGAGTGCTGGCACACCATCCTCACTGGCTATCATGTCAAAGCTGGGCCCTCAGGGACGTGTTCAACAGGGTTTTCCATAGCTCTATGAGCACAGTGCAGGATCAGTGGGTTTCATGGTCTTATGCCTGGTGACGTGCTGCATACGTCACGCTCGCCTGTAAAGTGGGTCCTTTGGTTCAACGTCATGTTACATTTTATCTTGTGTCAATAGAATAAATACTCAGACAAGGTGCTGGCTGAAGTTCTGGAAGCAGGAAACACAAGTCCATGACTGAAATAAGTGTCAAGTCCAATCAAGACGAGTCACTTCTCTTGCCAGGACAGAAGGGATCTAGTGAAGACCATTTGACACCAAGAGGCTGGTTGATTTCCTGGAGGGACATAAGGTTCTGCATTCATCATCCTTGGGGACTAAGAGCCTTCCTGTTGGGCTCACATGCAGGGACAGCTCCATTCACGTGCCAGTTGTGCCCACACTAGGATGGTTATAATCACTGAACACCTTGTTGTTACTATTGTTTTGAACAAATTGTTATCTGTTAGAGCATCAGTCCCCAACCTTTTTTGGTGACAGGGACCAATTTCATGGAAGAAAGTTTTTCCACAGATGGGGGTCAGTGAGGTGGGGGAAGTGGTGGGGAGGGTGGAGCTCAGGCAGTGATGCGAGCAATGAGGGGCAGCTGTAAGTACAGGTGAAGCTACTTCCCTGGATCCCATACTGCTCACCACTTCCTGCTGGGCAGCCCCAGTTCCTAAGTTTTATGGAAGACAATTTTTCCACTGATGGTGTGTGTTGGGTGGGGGGATTGAGGGGCAGCTCCTAACAGGCCAGGGTTTGGGGGCCTCGGTGTTAGAGCAATTAAAACTAAGAAAAAATAAGAGATTTAGCTTGGCACCCATAACTCAGTGGTTAGGGTGCCGGCCATATACACTGGGGCTGGTGGGTTCTAATCTGTCCCAGACCTGCTAAACAACAATGACAACTACAACAAAAAAATAGCCAGGCATTGTGCTGGGCACCTGTAGTCCTAGCTACTTGGGAGGCTGAGACGTAAGCCCAAGAGTTTGAGGTTGCTGTGAGCTGTGATGCTAGAGCACTCTACTGAGGGCAATGTAGTGAGACTCTGTCTTAGAAAAAAAGAAAGAAAGAAAAAACAAGAGATTTTATTTTATCTTTACTCCATCTCTAACACTTCTTTATGTAGATACATAGATCTGAGTTTCTTTTCTTTTCCTTTTCTCAACTTTTTTTTTTTTTTGAGTCAAGGTCTCCTTCTGTTGCATAAATTAGAGTGCTGTGGTATCAGCCTAGGTCACAGCAACCTCAAACTCCTGGGTTCAAGCCGTCCTCCTGTCTCAGCCTCCAGAGAAGCTGGTATTATAGTTGCCCACCACAATGCCCAGCTAATTTTTCTATTTTTTGTAGAGATAGAGGGGTCTCACTTTTGCTCAAGCTAGTCTCGAACTCCTGAACTCAAGGGATCCTCTCACCTGAGCGTCCCAGAATGCTAGAATTACAGATGCGAGCCACCCTGCCTGACCTAGATCTGAGTGTTTGACATACATAATTTTTCTTTTCTCTTGAAGAATTTCTTATAAAACATTTTTTCAAGGCAGGTTTACTAGTGACAAATTCCCTAACTTTTGCTTGTCTGAAAAAGTCTGTTTCTTCTTCGCTTTTAAAGGATAATTTCGCTGGATGCAAAATTGTAAATATTGTTTTTCTTTCAACACTTAAAATATTCCATTCCTCTCTCTTCTTGCTTGCATGGTTTCTGAAGAGAAGTTTAATGTAATTCTTATCCTTGTTTCTCTACAGGTAATGTGTGTCCACACCTCTGGCTCCCTTTACGAATTTCTCTTTGTCTTTGATTTTCTACAGTTCGAATATGATGTAACTATGTGTAGATTTACGGGTAATTATCCTGTCTGGTATGGTCTAAACTTCCTGGACCTGTGGTACGGTTTCTGCTATTAATTTTGGAAAATTTTCAGCCCTTATTACTTCCACTATTTTTTTTTTGTTCCTTTGCCTTTTTTGTATTATGCCAACTCTTTATCAATACATAATATTTATGCGTATTTATGGGGCAAATGTGATATTTTGTTACATATATATAATGTGTAATGATCAAGTCAGGATCTTTAATGTATCCATTTCTTCAAGTGTTTATCATTTCTATGTGTTGGGAACATTTCAAGTCTTCCGGGTATTTTGAAATACACATCGTTGTTAGCTATAGTCACCTTACTCAGCTATCTGACATTAGAACTTATTCCTTCCATCTAACTGTATGTTTGCCCCCACTACCCTATCTCTCTTCATCCCTCTCCCAACCCACACACCTTTCCCAACCTCTAGTATCCATCATTCAACTCTTTCCCTAAAGAGATCAACTTTTTCATCTCTCACATATGAATGTGAACATGTAATTTTTGTCCATCTGTGCCTGGCTTATTTCACTTAACGTAAGTTCCATCCATGTTATTGCAAATGACATAATTTCGTTCTTTTTATGGCTGACTAGTATTCCATTGTGTACATACTCATACACCACATTTTGTTTATCCTTTCATCCGTTGATGGACATAGGTTGATCCTGTAACTTTGCTCTTGTGAACGGTGCTGTAATAAACATGGGATGCAGGTATCCCTTTGACATACTGATTTCTTTTCCTTTAAATAAACACCGAGTGGTGGAATGGTGTATTAATGGTGAATCTATTTTTAGTGTTTTGAGAAATCTCCATGCTGTTTTCTGTAGTGGCTATCCTAATTTACATTCCCAGTGTATTAATCCCAGACGTCCCTTTTCACCATATTGCTACCAACATTTCTCTTTTTTTTTGCAGTTTTTGGCCTTGGCTGGGTTTGAACCTGCCACCTCCGGCAGATGGGGCCAGTGCCCAACTCCTTTGAGCCACAGGTGCCACCCTCTTTTTTTGTCTTTTTACTAATAGCCATTCTAACTGGGATAAAATGATATCTCATTGTGGTTTTGCTTTGCATTTTCCTGATGATCAGTGATGTCGAGTACTTTTTCATATACCTGTTGGCCATTGATGTGTCTTCTTTTGAGAAATATCTATTCACGTCCTTTGCCCACTTTTTGTGTTCCTTTGTCTTGTTCTTCATGCTCTGGTATTCCCTCGCACATACGTTGTAACTTTTGTAATTATTCCACAGTCCTTGCACATTCTGCCTTCTCTATTCATTCTCTTTGCATTCAGCTTTTGGAAATTTCTATTAATATGTCTTCAAGCTCATTGATTCTTCCTCTGGCTGTGTTCATCTGTTAATGATCTCATCAAAGACATCTTCATTCTGTTGCACTGTTTTGTTTTGTTTTTTGTATTTTTGTATTCTTGTTTTTGAGACAGAGTCTTGCTCTGCCTAGGCTAGAGTGCTGTGGTGTCATCCTAGCTCACAGAAACCTCAGATGCCAAGGTTCAAGTGATCCTCCTGCCTCAGCCTCCCAGGTAGCTGGGACTACGGGTGCCCACCACGATGCCTAGCTAATTTTTCAATTTTAGAAGAGGCAGAGTCTAGTTCTTGCTTAGGCTGGTCTCAAACTCCTGAGCTCAACCAATCCACCCACCTCGGTCTCCCAGAGTGCTAGGATCACAGGTGTAAGCCACTGTGCCTGGCCTGTTACAGTGCTTTTTATTTCTAGACTTTCCTTTTAATTCTTTCTTAGAGTTTCCATATTTGCTTATAAATACATCTTTTCTTTCATGTTTTTTCACTTTTTCCATTATAGCCCTCAGCATATTAATCAATCATAATCATGATTATTAAATTCCTGGCCTGATAATTCTAAAACCTCGGTGATATCCAAGTTTAGTTCTGTACGCTTGATTTATCTCCTTGGACTGTGTTTTTGCCTTTTGAACATGCCTTATAATTTTTTGTTGAAAGCCAGATAAGATGCATCAGATAAAAGTAACTGAGATAAACAGACCTTTAATCTGATGTTTTATATTCATCTGGCTTGGAGTTAGGCTGTGTTTTGTGTTTACTGTGTATTTGGCATCAGAGGTTAAATTTCTTTTGGTGTTCTTGTTATCTCCTCTGTTGTATGGGTATGAGGCTTGCAGTTCTTTTATCTGCAATCCTTTTACTGTACAAGAGCCCTCTTCATGTGGTGAGAAGGTGGGGGTATGAGAGTAAGTGCTCAGCAGTCCCTCGGTTAGATCTCAGTCCTTAGCATGAGTTGAATATTTCCATATTTCCCTTTCCCTTCCCCCACACTAGAGTATCCTGGAGTTAGGTATATCCATTTGCTCGGGTGGGTTAGGCTTTGGTAAAACCCCAATCTGTTGAGCACTGCACTGGTAAATGGTTTCTCCGTGGTCAGGCCTTGTTAAGGAGAATAAAGAGCTTTGGGAGTAATTCAAAGGGGGATTTTTCTTGATCTTCACCCCAAGAATCTGATGGGACTCCTGAAGGTAAAACTCCGGGAAGTGTGAGGGCATCCCCACACAGGGTAACCTGGATATTTTTTAACTTTCAAGCTAGTCTACACTGAGTGTTTAAAAAATTGTCAGTTATAATTGAAGTGTTTCTACCGACACTGGCTTTGGCTACAGGTTTCTCCTCCTGGGCTTCTGCTCCCAGTAATCTGTGATTCTCTGTCTCTGCCCGTCATTCTCTCTAGTTTTGGGGAAAGTAGTTTGTCCCATGACCTCAGTTCTCTGGTGGATGTAAGAAGAGTTGTTGATTTCCAGCTTGTTCAGTTTTCTTCTTGTTTTAAGGACAGAAGTGACAATTTCCAAGCTCTTTATGTGTTAGACCCAAACTAAATTGTTATTTTAATTTCAGTCACCAATTCCACATAGCAATTGTACACCGCATATATAGAAGTATAATTGATTTTTACATGTATACCTTGTTTTCTGCTACCTTGTGGAATTCACTTATTAGTTCTAGGAGGTTTTATAGATACTTTTGGATAGTCTATGTACACAACCATGTCATCTGCACATAAGGACAGTTTGGTCTCTTTTTTTCTAGACTATATTTATTTAGTTTTTTTCTTGCCTTATCACACAAGCTGGAATTTCTAAGACTATGTTGAATAAGAGTGTTGTTGCTGATCTTAGGGGAAGTATTTAGTCTTTTACCATTGACAATAATGTTAGCTGCAGATTTTTTGGTAAATCTTGTTTATCCAGTCGAGGAAGTTGTCCTCTATACCTGTTTTTCTGAGAGTTCTATCATGAATGGGTGCTGAATTTTGTTAAATATTTTTACATGGATTGATATGATTATGTGATTTTTTTTTTCTTCCTTAGTTACTATGATGGGTTACATTGATTGATTTTCCATTATTAAAACAGCCTGCAGTCCTGGAATAAACTCCACTTGGTAATGATGTAAAACATTTTTTATATTGCTGAATTCTATTTGCTAACATTTTGCTAAGGATTTTTATATTTATGTTCATGAGGGATTTGGATCCATAGTTTTCTTTTCTTATGATGTTTTTGTCTGGTTTTGGTATTAAGGTAATATTAGCATCATAAAATGAATTAAGATGTATTCCTACTTGTAATTTATGGAAAAGACCATGGATAATCGGTGTTAATTCTTCTTTAAAAGTTTTCTAGAATTTTCCAGTGAAACTGTATGAGCCTGGAGATTTTTTTTAGGGGGAGTTTTAAATTACACACTCAATTTCCTTAATATAATAGGCTATTCAGGTAATCTATTTCCTATTGGATGAGTTGTAATAGTTTGTAGTTTATGAGGAATTAATACATTTTATGTGAGGTATAAAATTCATTTTTTCTATTTTTAGTAAATACGGGTCTTGCTCTTGCTCAAGCTGGTCTCAAACTTCTGAGCTCAAAGGATCCTCCAGCCTGGGTTTCCTGGAGTACTAGGACTACAGGTATGAGCCATGCCCCAGCCTGTGCTTAACATTGTAAATTTACCTCTCCCTACTGCTTCATCTATGTCTCACAAAGTTTGACATGTTGCTTTTAAATTTTTATTCAGTTCAATATAGTTTTTAAAATTCTATGCATACCATTTCTTTGATCTTCATTTCTTCTGTTATTTAGATGTGTGTTGTTTATTTTCCAAGTGTTTAGACTTTCCTCTTGTCTTTCTGTTTTTGATTTCCAGCTTGATTCTGTTGCAGTTAGACCACATGCTCTGTGTAATTGCAGTGCTTTCATATTTCTTGAGGTTTGTTACATGGCTGGGAGGTGGTTTATCTTAGTCTATATATCCCATGGGCTCTTGAAAAGAAAGTGTATTTTGCTGTTGGGTGGAGCATTCTATAAAAGATGGTAGATTCTATTGGTTGATGGTGTTGTTGAATTTTTTTTATAACCTTGCTGATTTTCTAATTAGTCTATCCATTATTGAGAAGAAAGTATTGACGCCTTCAATTACAATTGTAGCTTTGTCTGTTTCTTCTTTCAGTTCTAGTGGTTTTTCCTTCAAACACTGTGAAGCTCTGTTGTTTGGTGCATACACATTTATGATTGCTACCTCTTCTTGGTGAATTGGCTTCTTTATCATTATATAATGTGTCTTTTATCCCCTGGCAATTTTAATTGTTCTGACATCTATGTTATTCTGATATAAATATAGCTACTCTGCTTTCCTTTGATTGATGTTTACACAATACATCTTTTTCTATCCTTTTACTTTCAACTTGTCTGTATCATTATACTTGAAGTGAGTTTCTTGTAGACATTATTAGTAGGTCATATTTTTAATCCATTCTGTCGATTTGTCTTTCAATTGGTGAACTTAGACCGTATGTATTTAATGTAAATATTTATATGTAAAGGCTTAAATCGGCTATTTTATTTTTTGCTTTCTTTGCTCTCTTCATTTTTCATTTCTCTTTTCTTTTTCCTGTCTTCATATTGGCTACATGAACACTTTTTTCCTTTTTTGAGACAGAGTCTCACTTTGTCTCCCTTGGTAGAGTGTTGCAGTGTCATAGCCCAGAGCAACCTCATACTCTTTGGGCTCAAGCAATTCTCTTGCCTCAGTCTCCCAAGTAGCTGGGACTACAGACAACCACCACAATGCCCAGCTTTTTTTTTTTTGGCCAGGGCTGGGTTTGAACCCACCACCTCCGACATATGGGACCAGCGCCCTACTCCTTGAGCCACAGGTGCTGCCCTTTTCTTTTTCTTTTTCTTTTCTTTTTTTTTTTTTTTTGCAGTTTTTGGCTGGGGCTGGGTTTGAACCTACCACCTCTGGCATATGGGGCCAGCGCCCTACTCCTTTGAGCCACAGGCACTGCCATGCCCAGCTATATTTAGAGATGAGGTCTTGCTCTGACTCAAGCTGGTCTCAAACCTGTGAGCTCAGGCCATGCACCCACCTTGGCCTCCCAGAGTGCTAGGATTACGGGCGTGAGCCACTGCACCTGGCCCTATCATTCCATTTTTATTAACCATTATTTTTTATTTACTATTCTGTTTTTGGGTGCAGTTCTTTGCGCAGGTTTTTAGTGGTACTCTAAGTGATTCATTATGTATACATAACTTACACAGTATGCTCGTTTCATCATTTTATCAAGTGAAATATATAAAACCTTTCCTCCCTTTACTCCATTTATAATATGATCTCTTAAATATATCTTTAAATATATCTTCTACATCAATTTAGAGTGAGATTAATGTTATAATTTTTGCTTTAGCCATCAAATAATTTAGGAAACTCAAAAGGAGAAGGAAAGCTTTTTGTATTTACCCATATTTTTGCCTACCAAGTTATTTCTTTCTTCTTCATGTCCCATAGTTCCTTCTTTTATCATTTTAGTTTTGTTTAAGGAACTTCCCTAACTATTATTTTAGAATAGATACGTTAGTGACAAATTCTCTTAGTTTTCTTTCTCTGAGAGTGTTTTCATTTCCCCTTTTATTCTTGAAGGATATCTTCACTGGATATCAGATTCTGCACTACTGGTTCTTTTCTTTTGCTATTTTTGTAAGTGTACAATGTGCTGTCAAAATAAAAACTCAAATTAGATCAAAATAAATGTGCTTCTAGGCCATATTCATGTAAATGCTATTCACTGAGTGAGGAAGGAGACCTGACTCTGTAATCTGGAGGTTTGTGCTCACTTCTGGGTATATCTGAAAAGGAGTTGGGGAAATAAAGGTCTGCTAACAGGAATGAGATAAATATGGGGAGAGGATATAAAACCATGTCTGAAGAGAAAGGATTTGAAGAAACTAAGGTCGTTTCTCCAGAAAAGAAAATACTTTGGAGGAATATGACCTCCAAAGAAATAGGACTTGTTCCATAAGGCTCCAGGGGTTTCTATGAGAGAGAATAGTAAGGGAAAGAGATTTCAGCTTAGTATCAGGAAAACTTTTCAACAACCAAACTTGCCCAAAGATGGACTGTGCTGCATAAAGATTATGTGCCTGTCATTAGGGGTTCAGGGTTTATCCATGGGTTGGATAAATATTTTGTCAAAATGTCACAGGTATTTTAGGCATTGATGTTGCGGTGCCATGCCCTCAGGGAACTCCATTTCAGTATGTGTTTCAAAGAATATAAAATGAAATGGAATGTATTTAGATAAAGAGTCTTTAGTCTCGGATTTCATTTTGATGTTAACAACCATAGAAATTACTTTTCCTTCATAAGAACATTTTATTACTATGTTGATAATGGCTACTTACAGAAAATTTGTCTGCCTTATTAGGTATCTCACCTAATAGATCTATAATTCAAGGTGGTAATATATGTGATTTAAACAATAGTACTTTCAATAGCACTTACTCCATACTATGCACTGTCTAGGAGCATCTACATATTCTATTATCTCCATTTTACAAAAGAGCAAACTAATGCATGGATAAATTAAGTAATTTGTACAAGGTTACATAGCTAGAGAGTGCTAGAGGAAGCATCTGAACCTCATCTGTCTGGTTCCAGGGTCCAAGTTCAAAACCAATATACTGGGCTGAACCAGGTGGCTCATGTCTGTAAACTGAGCAGATTGGGAGGCCAAGGCAGAGGTTTGCTTGATGACAGGAATTCCATACCAGCCTCAGTAGGAGTGTGACCCCCATTTCTACAAAAAAGTAGAAAAAATTAGTGGGACATAGTGGTGCATGCTTATAGTTCTAGCTACTTAGGAGGCTGAGGTGAGAGGATAGCTTGAGTAAAGGAATTGGAGGCTGCAGTGAGCTGTGATTATGCCATTGCACTCCAGCTTTAGCAATAGAATGAAATTCTGTATCAAAACAAACAAACAAACAAACAAAAACAAACAATATACTGTCCACTATCATAATTCTTTCTTTAACTTAGCCAACATGTCAGACGCATCAAGTTCAATAAATATCCTCTTCAAAAGTTACTTAACAAATAATGCTGCTGGTCTCAGAACATTTTTAGAACTCTTCTTTTGGAGACAACTTGAAAATCTCTAGTACATTCTTCTGAACTTGCTCAAGAGACAAATCTTTCTCCACTGACACTGGGCTTACTTTTATGAAATAGCATCAAGTTGTTTGTAGTCAAATGTCTGGAAAAGCTGGGTAGTATTATTTGTCATTTGTGGTTTAAAACAGTAAAATGCCACCTAAACGATGAACCTAATTCTTTGAGCGGTTTGTGAACTGACTTTGAAGGCACTTTCAAAAGAGGAGCTTCACAAAGGTGGTGGCTGGCAGCAGCAGCATTGGAATAAGTTTATAACCACCAAAGCTACCCAGCATTTTGAAGGAACCACATTTACTTAACATGTGCATCTGATGATGTTGCTATTTTCAAAGTTATATACTGCACAGGTGTATTCTTTACTGTAAGGGAACTGTTCTTGCATTTATTAAGACATAAAAAGGGGCGAGAGAAGGCTCCATGTAGAGACTCTCATGCATTAAGTTCTCAGATAGCATAGACCTTCATTAGGTGACATTATGGAAAATAGGTGACATTATGGAGAAAAGACAAAGACTTTGCCATCTCAGGTAGACGTAAAAAAGTCCTCAGCTTCTTAGTGAAGGTCCACACAACCATTTCCCAGCTGGTCGTGGGAAAAATGACTTCTAGAGCCTCAGTGCCTTTGTCTGTGAAATATTACCCTGTCAGGATGTTGCCAAAATTAGAAAGAATTCATACAAAGGAGTCCAGCACATAGCAGGCCAATAAAGGGAAGATATTAAAAATAATAATAGGTGTAATCTACTCCCAAAAGGGGAAGTAGTCTTCTCACACATAAGAGTCCAATAATTTCAGAAAAACATTCACCAAAATATACCTGCCTGGTGATCCAACAGTCACCATCCAGGACTACTGGGGAGAAGGTTTGGGACCCAGCAGGGGAAAAAGTATTTTTAAATGTTATGGCCCCTTAGCAAAAACAGACTTGCAATTTGTATTGGCTTCCGGCTGGCTAGCCACCTCTTCCATGTTTCAGAGTTTGTAGACCTGGGGTCCAGGAACAAAATCTGGCACGTACAAGGGACACCCCAATTACCCTACTTTGATTAATTCACATTGTAAGCCTGTATCAAAACATCACATGTATCCTATAAATATATACAACTATTATGTGTCCATAATAACTTTGGGGAGAAGAATCTGGCATATACAGAAGCACTTGGAAGCTCCATCGCAGCACCATGTGAAGGCCCCAGCCAGCCAGCACGTGGAGGCTGAAATCCATCCGCAAACCCACACGTTAAGCCCAGCACCTGAGCCAGGGAAGCGAGTGCTCAGAGGTACCTTTCACTCGGCACATAAGCACCAACTGCTGTTTTCCTCTCTTGTTTTATCTAGGGGGCACAAGTCGGTGTGTATAATACCTGTGCCCCAGCAATGTTTTGGGGGTTTTTTGCTTGTTTTTGTTTATTGGGTTAGGTGGCCAACCTCGAAAAGTCAGGAATTTCATATATGCATCTATATTTCTGGCTTCTTTTGGAAGAAATGGATGTTTTGCCACAATAAGCCCACCTCCCTTCCTGACAAAAGATCTGCATTTAGCTGAGTGGGACGGTCTCTCTCTGCTCACTCCAGAGCGAGCAGATTCTCCGCAGACCCCGCCCACTCCGCTACCTGCGGGCGGAGCGCTCCCCGTAGGCCCCGCCCACTCTACCTGCCGGTGCCCTAACGCGTGGTGGGTTTCCCACCCTGGGGCTTGCAAACACCCTGAGCTATCTGCTCTGACTTCCAACCGGTGGCACAGGTGCCTATAGGGTGGCAGGACCCTAGCACATCTCGTGAATGACAGGTGGGGGACAACATCCTTCAGGACACAGAGATTTCTCCCCTCACCTCTCTGGCCCATTTCTCCTCTCCTGGAGCCAGAGAACTCCGCTCTCAAGGCAAGCAAGGGCCGCTCCACCAAAGCCCAGTCTGTCCGGCGTGGGCGGAGCAAGGCCACTCCCTGTTCTTTCCAGGGAGAGTGGAAATACTGTTGGCAGCTTTAGAGGATGCCAGCAAAACTCAGGCAATCTCCTGGGCTATTGCAATCCATTCCTTTACTTTTTCAAAACAGCCAGGAGGAGAAGGTAAATACACAGAGATAAGCCATCCCCCCTACTGAACCGCTGGCAAAAAAAAAAAAAAAAAAATCCAAAAAAGAATCACTCTGACAATGAGAATTCCAATGTTCCTGGAATTCTCAGCCCAACTTGATAAATTCAACATTCGGGAAACCATGATGGGCCCCCTGACTTCTATCCAGTCTTGTTAGGCCCTGGTTAACGGAGGTTAATGAAGTGAAGAGCTGTCTCCACTATTCGCAGCTACATTAAGCCGATTACTCTAAGCTTAGCCTACTTTCAACATACGGATCTTTCCACTGGACAGCACGGTGCTGTTATCTGTTTTTCTCTCCCTGGAACTTTTCTCTGGACATTGCAAACAGAAATACTAATAAAGCTATTTACCTGTCTCAGGCAAAAAACAAGATTTTCAAACTCAACACTGATGCAACCCCTCAGTTCCCGACAGCCAAGCGTGGGAGAATTTCTAAAACTATGCTGCAGCACAATTACCAGGAAGAGATGAGCTGGTGTTACCTAATAAAAATGCCATAAATACGGAATGATGAACTACCATGGGACATGAACCCATAGAAAAGGACACGTCGGAATGCGGGCCAGTAAAAATCGCTTAAACTTTGTGTGACCTTGAAGAAAGTCACGATGATCTGTTTCTCCAGGTCCCTCCAATATGCACAAGGTACGGCTGTTTTCCCAAGTCTTACTATCCAGTGAACTGAACTGAGACACTTTCTGAGTCTTCCTTTCTTGGACAGAGCCTCTCTTGAGTCTAAAGGTTGCCGAGTTGCTCTTTGTACTCAACTTCCTTTAGGCAGTCTCAGCTATGAAACAATTAATTCCATGGCGTCTTCTTGCTGGTGGCAGTGGGTACGGACATACCTCTCTCTGATAATTCAGAACAGTGGTGAGTGAGGGTCAGATCTCCCTGGGGTGGTGTCACAACTGAAAAAGTGGCTGTGGCACTGCCTTCTTGGATGGCTTTCTACAGCTGGTCCAGATTTTCCATGGGCTCACCTTTAAATTAAAAGAATTTCTGCACTTTCAAGAATTTGAAAACAAAGCCACAGAGCCATGTGTGAGAATTATGAAATCCTCTCCTATGCCCCCGCAAGAAATAGATTACATTCCTTCTTCGATGCTTAAAAAAAAGCACCTCCTTTTTTTTCAAAATGCCATGTATGTAAATGATCCCAAATTAATTTTTAGCATATGCCCATGTTGTTCTGATTTATTAAACTTGAAAAATATGTCCATTGTTCTCTTTTAACAGCTTTTGGCAACTTTGTCAGAAATTGAAATATATGAGCAAATTAGCAAAATAAGCACGATGATTAGCAAGTACCATTCAGCGAGTGCTAATAGTTCAAATACTCTACCATATACAAAAAAAGCACAATACTGGATATTATAATGCCACATAAAATTTCTTATTGACTTCACTTTTGATTAGCAAAATATAAAGAAATTATATAGAGAGTGGCAAATTAATATAGTTTCCAGAATAGTATTTTTACAGTTCTTTAAGCATTTTTGCTTTTAAGGTAATCATGGGCTATAGTAGGAAGAATAACTTTGGATTAGATAGAATTCTGGATTTCTCCCTTTAACAGCTTTGTGATATAGGGCAAATCACTTAACATCTCTGATTCCTTGTTTTATTTATGTATAAAACAGGGTTGGTGATACTCATGTCATAGGGCTGAAGGATTAAATGAGCCTAAATGTAAAATGTCCAACATGGTACCTGATACAGAGCAAGGTGCTCAAAAAAGGCAGCTCTTGTTACTAGTAGTTTTTTTTTTTCTTTTGAGTGATGGTGATTTAAAATGTATAGGAATTTTTTAAAAATTTTACAAATAGTTGATTTTCAAATAATTAAAATGAGCTAGGTGAGGGGGCATGTGTCCTAGCTACTTGAAAGGCTGAGGTGGGAGGGTCACTGCAGCCCACTCATTCAAGGCTAGCCTGGGCAACACAGCAACACCCAAAACAAAAATTTAAAAGAAAAGGTCAAATAATTTATTTTAATCATGTATTTGTACCACCAAAATTTATTTTTAATCATTAAAAATATTAATAACTGACATAAATATAAAATACATAATTATTTTAATCATAAGTATTAACTAAATTATTTTCTTTAATATCACATTGATAGATGAATCTTAATTTGGGGGACGGGTTGGTCTGGGGGACTGTTGTTTGGTGGGTTATCACTTTCATGTTGTCACCGAACTCAGTAGTTGGATTTTATTTTTTATTTGCTTCAATGGCTTTAGTCTTTCCTACCAAGATTCACACAATCTATTCTTCAGTTTTTTTCTAGAATCTCTCAGAAATTCTAAATATTATATACTAGGTAAATATTTCCTGGCTAACATAAAGAAAACACAAATCAGTCTCTATGTCATGTTTCTTGCTATAAAAGGAGTTTATCTGGTTGAAGAACCAGGCAGTTTTATTGATCAACTTTCCATAGTTCAGGCAAAAGTTTGATGATAAAGACGTGCTGTAAAAAGTCTTTTTTTTTTTTTAATTGAGACAGAGCTTCACTCTCTTGTGCTGGGTAGAGTTCCATAGCATCGACCTCAAACTATTGGATTCAAGTGATCCTCCTGCCTCAGCCTTTGCAGTAGCTGGGACTACAGTGCCTGCTACAAGCCCCAGCTATTTTTATTAGAGATGGGGTCTTGCTTTTGCTTAGGCTTGTCTCAAACTCCTGTGTCCTGCGTTCATGGGATCCACCAGCCGCGGCCTCCCGGAGTACTAGGATTACAGGTATGAGCCACCACACCTGGCCACTGCAAAACATCTTATATTTTTCTCAACAATTTTCTTGCTTAATATATGCAGAGATTTAAAATGATCAGTGGGTATTTGTACCAGAATGTTTATTGCAGCCCTATTCATAATTGCTAAGTCATGGGAAAAGCCCAAGTGCCCACTGATCCACGAATGGATTAATAAATTGTGGTATATGCACACCATGAAATATTATGCAGCCTTAAAGAAAGATGGAGACTTTACCTCTTTCATGTTTACATGGATGGAGCTGGAACATATTCTTCTTAGTAAAGTATCTCAAGAATGGAAGAAAAAGTATCCAATGTACTCAGCCCTACTATGAAACTAATTTATGGCTTTCACATGAAAGCGGTAACCCAGTTACAACCTAAGAATAGGGGGAAGGGGGAAAGGGAGGGGAGGGAGGGGGGAGGTGGGCAGAGGGAGGGAGATTGGCGGGATTACACCTCCGATGCATCTTACAAGGGTATATTTGAAACTTAGTAAATGTGGAATGTAAATGTCTTAGCACAATAACTAAGAAAATGCCAGGAAGGCTATGTTAACCAGTGTGATGAAAATGTGTCAAACGGTCTATGAAACCAGGTATGGTGCCCCACGATCACATTAATGTACACAGCTATGATTTAATAAAAATAAAAATAAAAAATAAAATAAAATGATCAGTGGTGCAATTGTTGTGTCTGTATATTTCTCTTGTAGAATATGAGGAAAAGGGACTTGAAGTTCACAGATGAGAAGGCCGACAAGGTATTTGGCAATAGGTTCAGAAAGCTGAAGAAATTAGTGGAAAGACAGGTTTGTTATTTCTAGAAGTATGCTAGAGTATGTTTTGATTTTGTATATGAGGAACTACATTAAGTAGTTTTATAAGATTTGGAGTTAAGAAAAAACTGGTAATGAAGGGTCTATCTTAGAGGACTTCTTCATTGGTTCATCTGTGAAGTTATCAGATCCCAGGTAGAGAAGGTTCTAAGTTTTATAAAACTCAAGGTAACTGTCAAAGAGCTTTCATGGCTTAACCATCTTTGAATAATACTTCTCAGTGAGGCTATTATTATAAAGAATTAAAATCTACATTTTTATTTTGAGACACTCTCCCTCAGTTGCCCAGGCTACAGTGCCATGAAGTCAACATCACTCACAGCAACGTCAAACTCCTGGACTCAAGTGATCCTCCTGCTTCAGCCTCCTGAGTAGCTGGAACTATGATCCCCTGCCATCATGTTGGGCTAATGTTTTTATTGTTAGTAGAGACAGGCTTTTGCTCTTGCTCAGGCTGGTCTTGAACTCCCAAGCTTCAGCTATCCTCCTGCCTTGGCCTCCCAGAGTACTAGGATTATAGGTGTGAGCCACGGTGCCTGACTTCAAATCTACGTTCTGAAATTGACCCTAATCATAGGGTGACCAGCTGTTGTCCTTGTTTCCCAGAGACTGAGAGTTTATCTGGCTGAGGATTACCGGTGATAAAATCAGGACAGTCTCAGGCAAACCCAGTCGGTTGGTCACCCTACTCAATGACATCATCTGTCTCATGAAAGTATCTAGATTATTTCATGCCTCAAAAAATCTGCCTGGCTTACTGACTCTAGATAGTCAAAAGCTTTGATTAATTGCCTACTATGCACCAGTGACTGGAGATGATGTTGTTCAACTGCTAGGCAATCATCACTAATTGAAATATTTTGTGGTTCTCACGCTTTGTATCTTGTGCTGGTAGCCCCATATGGATACTTCTATTTCCAGGTTTCCATGGCTTCTGGAGCTATTAGCCTGGACGCAGCAAGACAGGATGATCCAAATTAAACTTTTCTGTTAATTCTGTCCTGGTCATAATGTTGTCATCTCGATTAGATATACCAAAAAACATATCAAAACAGTTGTGGGCTGGGCACAGTGGCTCATACCTGTAATTTCAACACTTTGAGAGGCCAAGGTGTGATGACTGCTTAAACCCAGAAGTTTGAGACCAGCCTGGGCAACTTAGTGAGGACCCCATTCTCTGCAAAACAAAACAAACAAAATTAGCCAGAGATGGTGCATGCCTATAGTTATAGCTCAGGAGAGCGAGGCAAAAAAATTGCTCAGGAGGGTGAGGCAAGAAAATTGCTTAAGCCCAGGAGTTCTAGGCTGAAATGAGCTATAATTATGTAACTGCACTCCAGAGCAAGACCTCATCTCACAAAAAGAAAATAAATTTGTTGAACGTGAATAAAAAATGGCCAAAGATAGATAATAAGCAGCTTACTTGCCTTCCTGACTTCTATCTAAATACTAAATTAAATGTAATATCTACTCTAACATTGTAGTTTGCTGCCAACAAAGATTTATTCAGTGCTTACTCTGGGTTAAATCCTGTGCTAGGTGCTGGGGCTACAAGGATGAATGAGAAATGGTCCCGCTCTCAGAAACGTTGTGTTTAGTAGGAGATAAACATTCGTGCAAGGTGATCTCTTGTGTGCCACCAGATCTATCCTCCACCTTTCTCTGCCCTACTCCGTGCCCCAAGGATTGACCTCTGCGAGCTGCATCACAGACCCACATGCTCTGTGGCTTCTGATTGAGTTCAGCCAACGGGAGGTCTCAGTTTGGCAGGACAGCTCTGGCAGTGCCTCTGCGATTGTAATTTCCTTCTCTAAGGCTCCAGCACCCAGTGGACTCCTGTATCTAATAAGTGATTTCGTAATTCTGACCACTTCTGAAGATAGTCTCTTCCTAAAATTATTTTCCTCTGAGTGTCCTTAAGTTTCCTGAGCAGACCACAACTGATTCAATGGGAAAGCAAACTATTGAAATAAAAAAGTTAAGTGCAATGTCGAGGTACACACAAGTAGAAGGGTGCGATAAATGGTGGCCAGAGAATGGAGACAAGGAAATGCTGAACACTGAGGGATAGGTAACGAGGAGGAGAAAGACCTGGAAGCAAGAGTGTACGGCATGGAGGGAAAATAAACCATGGTGCAGTCATGCAACGGTTAGCAGTTTGGGGCATCTGGAGCACACAGTGTGTGGAAGGAGATAGTGGGAGATCGTGCAGAGAAATAAGCCAGCTATAGGCCTGTAAGTATGGTAAGCAATTGATCATTACACACACCGTGTGCCAAACACTATTCTAGGCCCCTGAGATGTATTAGACAATCTGTGCAAAATACAGATAGCTGCCGTTTGGAAAATACAAATGATAAGCAATAGATAACAACACACAAATACATTATGTAGTATGTTAGGAGGTGACAAGCATTGCAGTAAAAGAATCAGTGGAGAGCACAAGAGAGACTAGGAATGGGTTGGGGCAAAGCATGCTGCGATTTTAAGGAAAGGAATAGGCCTCATTGGAAAGACTATGTTGAAAAGATAATTTGTGAGGGGCAGCGCCTGTGGCTCAAAGGTGTAGGGCACCAGCCCCATATACCAGAGGTGGTGGGTTCAAACCGGCCTTGGCCAAAAAAAACTGCAAAAAAAAAAAGAAAAGATAATTGGTGCACACAGTTGAAGGAATTGAGGGAGTTAAGAATGAAGATATCTAGAGAAGGAACATTTCAGGCATCAGCCAATGCAAAGGCCCCATCATGGTAATATCACTTCTGGAATATTCCATGGGCATTAGTAAGACCAGTTAAGTTAGAGATGGGGGTGGAAAAGTACAGAGTAACAACAGATGAGGTCAGGGAGGGTCAGGGTGGGGAAGGTCTTGAAGGGCCTTGTGGGCCATCATAGAGCTTTTGGACTTTATTCTGAGGGAGTCATTAGAGACTTGTGAGCAAGTAGTTACATGCTCTGACTGAATCTAATTCTGTGGACAATAAGAATCAGCTGAATGGATGTAAATATGGGTATACTGTGAGAAAAATCAAAGTGTGGTCCCGGACCAGCGGCATTGCTATCCACTGGGAACTTGCCAGAAATGCAGAATCACAAGCCTCCAAGACAAACTGAGTCAGAATCTGCACTTTAACAAGATCCTAGGTGGTTTATTTATTTGCATAGTAGAGTCTAAGAATCATTGGTTTAGCCAGGCATAGTGGCTCATGCCTGTAATCTTAGCATGCTGGGAGGCTGAGGCAGGTGGATTGCCTGAGCTCAGGAGTTTGAGACCAGCCTGAGCAAGAGCAAGACTCTGTCTCTACTAAAGATAGAAAAACCAGATGGGCATTGTGGGCAGGTGCCTGTAGTCCTAGCAACTTGGGAGGCTGAGGCAAGAGGATTACTTGTGCTCAAGAGTTTAACGTTGCTGTGGCACTCTACCCAGAGTGAGACTTTGTCTAAAAAAAAAAAAAAAAGAAAGAAGCAGCATTGGTTTAAAATAGTCACTCTGATAGGAGGATGGAAGATAAATTTGAAGAAAGAATATTCTGTGCAGTCATGGAAAGTGAAAAATGAAAATGACGGAGGACACATATCTGGAAAATGCACAAGATATTTATATCAGCTACCTAAGAATAATTCCACCATACGGTCTTTTTAATTTCTTTCTTATTCTACGTTTTAATGAATTTAAACGGAACCCAAATGTTTCCTAGGTTTTCTGCCTTCTGGGATCACACTGGCCTTTAATATGCAAATAAGAATAATTCAAGTCCTAACCTTGCTGATGGGGTTGTTGGAAGAACAGTCCCCTTCCCCGGCTGGCATTTGGCACCTCTGTCTGTGAACTGCTTCCTGAATGCTCCTACCTCAGGGTCCTCCCGTGGAATGGTGCTACTACCATTGAACAGACCCAGAAGGGGAAGAAGAAAGGCCACCATCCCGCTCTCCCCAGCCCCAGAGTGTGCTCAGACCACTTCCAACTCCCCACCCTGGGCTTGACTCTAGGGGGGAAACAGGACAAAACAGGAGAAAATGTCTGATATCACCACCTTCTCTCTGAGGGAACCTATGGACCTGTTAGGCCTCAGACCACCATCCACAGTGCAGGAATCCAGCTTCCTCTCAAATCTGAGTCCTTTCTTCATGACACGTCTTTCCAAAGTCCCAGGGCCCACAACTCTAAGCCTCTGGTCACTCTCCCCACCAACCCCCTCATTCCTCCCTTCTCTTCCTCATCCACACCCCTGGAGGAGGAGAAGCCCAAACACCAGTCAACATCACAGGACTCTACACCTTTGGCTTCTTCCCTTGGGCTCGCACCAGACTAACCACAGGCCTTCTTTTTATATAGCCAAAAGGCTTTTGGAGTCTTTTCTCAAATGAAAAACATCTTATCAAAGGTTTAGAGATTAAAAGAAAAAACATTATAATAAAAAATGAAACAACACACACAGAGAAACAAAAATAAATTAACCTGAGGTATGTTTGCTCCCAGAGTGTTTAGAGCAGGGATATTCTTGGGCATCTCTCCTCATCCTTCCCCCATCCAACCCCCACCATGGCAAGGCCAGCTCACCTTCAGTCCCACTACTTTGCAATGTTAATAGACGATGCGTAATCATTTTAGTAGGTCTCCTAAAACTTCTTTTGTACTATTTGTGGGCTTCATCCAATTGCTTCTTCGTCTGTGAAAAATAATTATATGTAAGGAAAAAACGAATGCAAGTCAACAGCAATATCTAGTCCTTGAAATTTTGTGTGCATTTAAATAGTTTACCAATTGCGTAGTTCAGAATGGTGGACTGCAGTCTCTTTACCTAGAAAACACTGGTAAAGACCAGGGAACAACTGCTCAAGTGCCAGACCAAAACAGGGTGAGGCTGTGCTGAGTATTCTGTTCATGACTGCCCCGGGCCTCACTCTGTGTTTTGCTCTGTGGCCTGGGGAGGCTGACCCTGGAGTCAGCAACAGCAGGCCTGGGCCTGCTGGTTTCCTGGTTTTCCCCCCAAGGCCTGGCTCTGGCTGTCAGTGGGCTCCAGAATCATCGTTTCCTTCCCTTGCCCTCTCGTAGCTAGTAAGTAGCCCCATCTTCATCTGAACCTTACTTGATGAATTTTATTCTACGATCCCACCAAATCCACAGGCCAAAGTAGGTGATACAAAAGTCACCTAAATATTATTTGATCTTGGTGATCAAGGAGATATTTTGTTTGTTTCAGTTTTTTTGTTTCTTTTTTGCACCTGGGTAGAGTGTCATAGCTCACAGCAACCTCAAACTCTTGGGCTCAAGCAATCCTCTTGCTTCAGCCTCCTAAGTAGCTGGGACTACAGGCAGCACCACAATACCTGGCTATTTTTAGAGACAGGGCCTCACTATTGCTCAGTCTGGTCTTGAACTCTTTTTTTTTAGAGACAGAGTTTCACTTTGTCACCCTCAGTAGAGTGCTGTGGCATCACAGCTCACAGCAACCTCCAGCTCTGGGACTTAGGTGATAGTCTTGAACTCTTGAGCTCAAGCAATCCACATACCTCGGCTTCCCAGAGTGCTAGGATTACAGGTGTGAGCCACTGCACCCATCCTTGTTTTGTTTCTTAATGTAGACCCATACTCATTTTTACCTACTATAAGAAAGTCATATGAATTCATAATTTTGATGAAATGAACAAACAAAAAACTTCCATGACATTTTGTCTACCAAGTGGCCCAATATTAAAGCTTTGTTGATACCCTCAACTAAACTAAAAGTAAAAAAGAAAGCTTTGTAGAAGATGAAGAGTTATCTGTCCCTGTTAACCTAACACGTCTCTTACTGCCTTTCAGATGAAAATCTGGCAATGACCAAAGAGCTTTCATAAGGCCTCTGATCTAGTTACGGATATAAATTATAAACATGCATACAATTACATACATATAATTTCTTTGGCCATTATAATAATCTAAGTCTGTTGTCTTCATCTTCCAAAAATCTACAGTCAGTACGCAGAATTCTTTTCCTGTATGTATGGGTTGGTATCCCTTACCTGAAAAGCCTGAGACCAGGAATATTTCAGATTCTAGATTTTTTTTTTCTGATTTTTGCATATATCTAATGAGATATCATGGGGATAGGACTCAAGTCTAAATATGAAATTAATTTATGTTTCCTATACACATTTATACACGTGGTATGAAAAATTTTATACCATATTTTTAATAATATCATGCATGAAACAAAGTTTGTGTACACTGACCCATCAGAAAGCAAAGTGTCTGGTGGCACCTGTGGCTCAAAGGAGTAGGGCACCAGCCCCATATGCCAGAGGTGGCGGGTTCAAACCCAGCCCTGGCCAAAAACTGCAAAAAAAAGAAAGAAAGAAATTTGAAGTGTCATTATCTCAGCCACCGAGGTGGAGTCGTGTAGCATCACCCATCATTTCTGACTCTGCTTTTACAAGCTACTGATCAGCAGTCATTTTCTTACACTTATTCACACATAAGCAGGTAAGAGTAAAAAATATGACACTTGTATCTGGCACATGCAGAAAAGTTACGCTGCAGCTGAAGAGGGCTGGGAGATCTTTTTTCCCCTTGGGGACACTGAAAAAACTGTGTGTTGTGGGCTTGGTTTTGACCGTGATCCAACCCATGCAGTCAGGTGTGGGTTTTTCGGTTCGATGGTGCCCTGTTATTAGTGCACAGAAAGTTTCAGACTGTGGAGCGCTTCTGATTTTTGTATTAGGAATATTCAACCTGAAAAGAAAATCTGATTTGCTTAGGATAAATTTCACAAGTCAAGTGATGTGTTCGGACATTGCTTATATGCTCCCGTGTGCATTTTCAGTTAATTTGATTTGCATTTACTTAGCTGGCTATGGATCAGAAGGTGAGACTTAAATGTCACTGTACAACTGATAGTGGGAGTCCTTCCTCCACAGGTCTTCTGGACGGGCTACAGTTACCATCAAATGTTTACGATGTTTTACTTTTCCTGTTGTCATGGAGATTAAAAGTCAAAACACATTTGGCAGGGTCATAGGAATGTAGCCAGAATTTCAAGAAAAACGTGATTTTTGATTACGTATCATTCCAGTTGTTTAATCTACCAATTTTGACATGCTTTAGCCTACTCCGTATCAATAACAAAGCTCAGCACTTCTGAAGCTACTGACTCCCATGAGCCTGTATGTTGCATGGCCCAGATGCAACACATCTGGCGGTCAGGTTGGGTTGGCCACTGGATTGAAGGAAAGAGAGAAGTCTGGGATGATTCCCAGATGTCTAGATCTGGTGACAGGGAGCTATGGCAGAGCGAGCTTGAGGAGAAAAAGCTGGATTAGGAGCTGTTGACCCTGGAATCGCTATGGGTCACACCAACAAAGAGACGGCCAGCAGAAGGTTGGCCTTGCCTCTCTGTGGTTCTGGGTAACAGCAGTCAATGAAAGGCGGTACAAAAGAGGATTGAGGCTGATCCCACCTCACTGTAAAATAAACATTTCCATCCCTTACCCTGTCCTCCCACATGGTCTGTCTTTTCTGCCTCTTCACCTGACATTCCAGTTCCCCTCCCACCGCACTCTGCCACGTTGGCCTCTTTTCCGTCTCCTACACTTGCACTTGCTCTACTGTCTGCCAAGGAACGCTCTTCCTCAGAGCCCGGGAGAAGGGCAGCTCCTCATCTTTCAGGTGGGGCCGGCTTCATGCATGTGCTGCCTGCACCCCTCCCTCAGAAGGGTTCATTCCTCGGTTTAATGCTTTGCTGTTGCTGTCTTGAAATTCTTGGTCATTTTCCAATGCTGGGCCTGCAATTTCATTCTGCCATGGGCCCTTGCAAAGTATGTAGCTGGTTCTGCTTTCAGGGATCATACTGGAAGTCCTCTCGTCAGGGAGGCCTCTCCTGGCCACATGTTCTAAAGCAAACCCTCCCCCAGAAGTCACTATCACATTACTCCCATTCAATTTTCTTTATAACAGTTTTCATTCTTTCGTACATTTTCATTTATGTGTTTATCTGTGTATCATTCGGTCCCTTCCTGTTGGAATGCAACATAAATACCTAGAAAGGCCAGTGCATCCTCAGTGCGTGAAACATCAATAAACCCTGGATATATTTGCTGAATAAACTATTCGGAGAGCAGAACCTGATGGAAGCAAGAGAGTCACGATGCTGAGTGTAACGGAGATTAGAATGTATTTGATATTTACATGCCTCCTGATCAATAATTAGATTTGTGGGCTGCGGGCTTAAACAGATAAATTCTATCTTCGCCATGAGGATCTTTTTCATGAAAGATTTCAAAGTCTGGATTCCATGCCTACTTTTGCTACCTATGTTATATGAGCCTAAAATAATAATTTTAGTTTAGTCTGAATTTTTTAAAGAGGTCATCGGTGTACCTTACAACTGCCTTGCACTCCATGGCTCAATAAAACTTTTTCATTTATATTCACTAGTTTGACCTGGTCAGCAACTCTATAAAAGAGATAAACGTAGCTTTGATTTCATACTTTACAGGTCCCTTCATCTCAGTACACTCCAGCTATTGGACCTTGGCAAGAATAAGTGATTGATAATCACAGAATGTCAGCTGAAAGTTACGGCTGAGATTATTCCTTCCCACGCTCTCATTTATAGATGAGGACGTTGAGGTCTGAGGGCACAGGACCATGAGACAACAGTGTGGTAGGGGTTTTGATGGAACTTGATCCCTTATATCAGTGAGCTCTTTCCATTGGACCTTCCCAGCAAGTGAGTTATCCAACCTTTATCTGAGCAGGGAGCAATTTTTAAATGAGAATTTACACTCCACTTCTAAAATTTTGTTTATTATTGTAAATCATCTCCTTTAAGCTTATTAAATAAATTGCTGAATGAATGAGGATAAGGAAAGAAGGAATAAAAGCAGGAAGGGAAGAAGGGAGGAAGGAAGAAGAAAGGGAGGGAGGGAAGAAAGAAAGATCGGAAGGGAGGAGGCAAAGAGGGAGGGAATATATCTGACGAAATGAATTGCTTACTATTATCATCTACGTGAGTAATTTATTTAGATCTTTATGCACTTGTCCTTTATTTTACTTCTCTTATGAACATTCTCCTCAACTTTTTCCCCCCGTGGGTTGGGGGAGGAGGACCGCCTTTTGCTACTGTGGAGGGATTTCCTCCACCAGGGTAACCCTCCTGGGCTCTCACCTTTCCATTTCTCACCCTGCAAAGCACAAGTGTTATTTGATTCATGTTATTGGTCTGTGGATCTCAGTTGTGGAGAACTCACTAGGGATTTTCTCTTTCCCTCCCTTCCCGACCTTACAAGACAGCAAATCCTAACTTGTCCATAGGTCACATGCAGGACTCCTAGGTTGCACGACCTTTGGGACCATTGACATTGTATCCTGGAGTTGGCCCCACAGAGGACACAGCATGAGTGGTGCAGGTTTCCTGCTCTGCTGCCAGCCAAGAATCCCATTTGGAACCCTAGACATTGTCCGGCTATGCCAATGGCAGAGTGGGCAAATGTAACTCATGGGTGACATACTCCTGAGTATGTTATGGTCACCTATCTAAGACACTCTTGCTAAATCTGAGCTCAACAACAATAAACTGGACATTTCGAAGCCCATCTGTCTGATTCCTCAATTGCTATCACACTCCTCCTCTTGCCACTTTATTAATTAAGATGACCTCATTTCTAGGTCTCCCTAATTACCAACCAGTTCTCTATAATGTTTTATAATCCACTTAAATCTTAAGCATAATGATGTCATACTTATGAAAGGGACCAGATTCGCATGAAGTAATTACTTATTCTTAAGAACAAAATGGCAACTGTGAAAACAGATGAAGTAATTAGAGGAAGAAACTCTTTGGAAGCTTCAAGACCTAGCAATAAAATTCTGTCCTCAGAAATTGCACTTAAAGGAGAAACATGAATTAAGGAAAAAAATCTGCTCCTAGAGGGTGAGCCACTGGACTTCCTAAAAACTGGTTCCCTTTACAATGAAATCTGTGTTCGTTGAAAAAGAATGTACGGATGTCAACCATGACTTCAAAGAGCCCCAGCTCAGACAGCAGCAAACTAATGATGGAGCTGGAGTAGAGCTGGATAATTTCTCACTACTGACTTTTCCAGAATGCTGCTCTTCTCTCCTTGAGAAAAATACCCCAAAGGCTGCTTTCTACTCTGGCCAGTCATCCCCCCAGATAGGACACATCTGTTTAGAGGTGTGGATTGCAGTTGCTCAAAACTGACATTAGGCTATTTAAAATAATAATATTAATAATATTAATAATACTAATAGTTCAAGTTTTGCTTTGAGCTGCTCTGTTTTCCAACAGAGCTAAGAGGTTTCCAACTAAAACAGAGAAGTAGTGGGCAGTGAAGACAGCTGAAATGGACTGTGGGCTGGACCCTGCATGTGTGTCCTGGAATTACTCTTTCTCTGTTCCTGAGCAGGGCAGAGACTCTCTGGCCTACATGTTGCTCAGAGACAGGGACCAACTTTTAAGGGAGCCTGAAATTCAGAATTGTCAAGGTCTGACTCTCAGAAAAAAGCACTAACCACATACTAAGTATTGATTGTCTAACCTCTCAAAACTTACAAACAGGACCACAGTGATCGCGAGATTTCAGTAACCAGAGAGAGACCCATCTCTGTCGATTCTAGAGCTGGCCATGGTGACTAACAGCTCTGTAAGTTGTTTCTAAAGCATTTAGGGACAACATTTCAGTTCAGCTAATCAATTACAAATTGTAGTGGGCCTGAAATACTCACTTATTGCATGACTTGTATAATAGATTTTATCACTTTACCTAGTTATATCACTTCATATAGTAAAAAATGCCAATCAACTAATGTAAAAAAAAAAAAATAACTCTTTAAAATGTTTTACCTGTGGGCGGTGCCTGTGGCTCAGTGAGTAGGGCGCCAGCCCCATATGCCAAGGGTGGCGGGTTCAAACCCAGCCCCGGACAAACTGCAACAACAAAAAAAAATAGCTGGGCATTGTGGCGGGCACCTGTAGTCCCAGCTGCTCAGGAGGCTGAGGCAAGAGAATCGCGTAAGCCCAAGAGTTAGAGGTTGCTGTGAGCCATGTGACGCCACGGCACTCTACCCGAGGGCAGTACAGTGACACTCTGTCTCTACAAAAAAAAAAAAAAAAAAATGTTTTACCTGAAAGTTTACTCACTTTCACGTTGCTTCTGATAGTACTTCAAATATACATAGAAATATAAATCTTTTACGTGGAAAAAAATGTTTTTAAGTGTTGAGCCTTTAATGCAGTGGTTCTCAACCTTCCTAATGCCGAGACCCTTTAATACATTTCCTCATGTTGTGGTGGCTCCCCAAGCATAAAATTATTTAATTAACCATAAAATTTATTTAATAATTTTATGGTTGGGGGTCACCACAATATGAGGAAATGTATTAAAGGGTCATGGCATTAGGAAGGTTGAGAACCACTGCTTTAATGGTCTGATCAAAACATATTTATGTAAAATAAGGCAGCCCCAGGTCATTATTCCTGATCACGTACACAGTCTGCCCTCTAGTGTTTCTTGCTTAAACCCTACCAAATTTTAGACCACACTCTTAATCTCAAAATGTTGGGTTAATAGGATTAGGAACTGTGTCATCAAATTAATAGAACAAAGCTAAATCCCTGACACGGATGAAAATTAAAGCAGGGAAAAGTGAAGGTTCTTCCAGAAGCTGTTAGCAACTTCACTGGGGATATTGCAAAGTTAGTGGTAAATATTTAAAAGTTTCATTTGGTAAGTAGGGCATTAAGCCAAAGAGGCGTTAGTTGAAATGATATATATGAAATGTGGGAACTGTACAAGTACTAGTTCAGCTGTTAATTTGTTATAGTGTTACAAAGATATTCTAAATGTTGGCTAAATAACAGAGATTCCTGGGGGGGGGGGTTAATAGCAAATATACATAAAGCAAATAAATATCTCCTTGGGGGGAAGTTAAGATCATCTAGCTTATTTTATAGATTTAACTTTATTAAAGTATACAATTGCTGTCATTTATTTAACTTTTCTTAGTCACGTTTTAAACCTTTGTATTTGGGGTGTTTTTGACTAACATATATCAAATTGAATTTGAAAAGAAATTTATCTGAGAAGAAAAAAATATGTGTGGGTTTTATAAGGCATATGAGAAACATGTGAAGCTGTTTTTGCACTCACAAAAAAACAAGTAGTGAGTCACTGTAGGTAAAAGCTCTCTTGAGTACTAAGAATTTTGGAGGAAAAAAAATTGCCTCTCACATGTCTTAATTAATTCTGTATTTAGAGATGTTTACTATTGACAGGAAATAAAATGGAGTTTGGATTCTATAGGGCTGTGATCCATGTTATCCATCACCTTGAATTTCAAGTACTTGCCTTCAGATGGCAAGCTTATTTAACCGCTGACAAGAATGTAAACTAAACAGAAGCCCGGGTTTGTTTGTTTGTCTTAACTTAGATTTCAAGCTTCCTTATATCTCAGGCCCACTCGCATAAGTGTCTAAAGTCATAAAGAAAAATTGACAGTAAAAATGCTTTGGAGCCCCATGTGTTTTTAATTGATGCTGACAGAGACGAACCTAAGGGGAGGCAGTTGATGTGGGTTTATTTTTCCTTTGCAGTAACAGCAGGAACATGAAGCCACCACTCCTGGTGTTTACTGTCTATCTGCTATGGTTGAAAGATTGTCACTGTGCACCTACGTGGAAGGATAAAACAGCGATCGGTGGCAACCTGAAGAGTATGTGGGTTTCTTATCTGTCCCTTGTCCTGTTTACACATTGGCATCTCCCGCTGGCGTGTACAGTGAGGTGCAGTTGAGAGAGAACCACATTCACGACGTTTCCTGGTAACACATTCCGCAGGCATTTAAATCAGGTCGTCATGATGCCAAACATCTGGATAAAAATAGAAAATTCCAATCAAGTTTCTGCAAGCATTCACATTTCCAGATGTTTGCTTTGCCGTAGATAAAACGTGCCAGCTTTTCGACTGCATTTTGTTTGGGATTGGCCAGATGGTCAATGTCTCAGGGAGGCTTTAACGAACAGTGAAATACTTTTCTAGCCTTTGAAAAATTTGAACAATTAGAGTAATTTGTGCAATTATTCTTAAGTTAGTGGGGAAAAAAGGTTATAAATAATTTCATTAAATCTGATTGTTCTGTGGCCATTCACTTGTGACTTTTGGTGATATGTGTTTTGGGTACCTAACACTTAGAAGACAACTTAGCAAAAATGGACCTCACTTGGGAGCTATAGTTAAATCCAGAGACAAGAGTAAACTTAGGAGGCCACATTGGCTATTGTGAAGAGAGAATAAGAATGATTTTTTTTATATTAAAGGTGTACAAGGCCAGGCGTGGTGATTCACACCTATAATCGTAGCACTTCAGGAGGCCATGGCAGGTTCAATTGAGACCAGCCTGCACAACATAGCAAGACCCCATCACTACAAAAAATTTAAGAAGTAATTGGGCATGGTGGCATGTGCCCATAGTCCCAGTTACTCTAAATGTTGAGGCGGGAGGATCACTTGAACCCAGGAGTTTGTGGTTACAGCAACCTATGATCCTGCTACTACTATACTCCAGCTAGCTCTTAAAAAATAGAAAAAAGAAAGGTATATGGGGGCCAGGCACAGTGGCTCAGACCTATAATTCTAGCATTCTGGGAGGCCGAGGCAGGTGGATTGCCTGAGCTCAAGATTGCACACCAGCCTGAGCCAGAGCTGGCTCATCTTTAAAATAGCCGGGCGTTGTGGTGAGCACCTGTAGTCCCAGCTATTTGGGAGGCTGAGACAAGAGAATTGCTTGAGCCCAAGAGTTTGAGGTTGCTGTGATCTATGATGCCATGGCACTCTACCAAGGGTGACAAAGTGAAACTCTGTTTCCAAAAAAAAAAAAAAAAGAAAGAAAGGTTTACCTAACAAATGCAATCAGTGTAACCTGGCTTATTGTACCCTCAATGAATCCCCAACAATAAAAAAAAAAAAAAGAAAGCTATATGACAGACACCCACTGAGTTATTAAGGCATCTCATATTATATGAGATACTTTATAGGTTTGATGTTTCCTTGAAAGGTAATTAAAGCTGAAAGAAATAGGAACCGTTCGGTATATTTGAGATTCCCAGGCAGGCATTTATAATGAATGGTTTGTGAAGACAATGCAAAATTGTCTCTAATATAAACACACTTGAGTCTAAAGAAAAAAACATATCTGAAAACAGGACTGGAGGAAAATGGCAAGAATGAGATTAAGTGAACTCTGCTTATTTAGGAGCTGGGAAGTGAGGAACAGAAGGGACTGTTCACACAGCAGCTGACAGCCAATTCATTCTGATCTGCTTGCAGAATATGAGGCTATAAAAACAATTAAGCCTCTGTTTAGGGGATATGAAATATCGGTGAGCTCATTGTTCTGTAATCCAGTCAGACATCACAGATAAAAACTGTAACGTGTCTTTTAGGTTTTTCTGAGGCTGGGGAGATAAATGTAGGTGAAGAGGTGAAAAAGGCCTTGATCGGTAGTAAGCAAATGAAAATTGTGATGGGAAAGAAAGAGGAGGAACATTCCAATCTAATGAAAACCCTGAAGAAATGCAGAGAAGAAAAGCAGGTACAGTCATTCAAAGTAATCTCTATTCTCAAACGGATCTGAATCGTAAAACCTGTACTTGTTACTACAGTTGATGAATTACTTCTTTTCCCTAATAATATATTTTCTGGAGAGCTGCTTTTATTAGAGGAAAAGTTTGAAGGAAACTTCACATTGCTTCGAAGAAATGTTACTTGTACAATAGGCCTCTGCAGGACTCCAAACCCAAGAATTTGGAGGATTCATCTCTGACATGTTCTGCTTTCTCAAAAATACTTTATTCTTAATCCTTCCTGAGTTAGCATGTTGGATCAGAAGTATTCAGGGAGTTTGGGGCTGGATTAGTGATTTCCAAATGTTACTGGATGGAGAGGGTCCAGCTGCCTGTCACTGTCAGCCAATATGCAGAGACAAGCTTTCTTTATCAGAAGGCCAGTAATTCTGGAGAACAGCAAGAGTAACCTCTCAATTCTGTGTTGCCTCAGTTACAATGCTAGTAATTTTTATAATGAAATACAAGGAAACCAACCTAGAAAATGTTAACTTTATCTGATAAGAAGAAACAGCAAAGCAGTCTTCATTCTAACAATGCAAAATGTTTAAAGGTGATTTTCACTTAACAAAATATCTAAGAGAATTATCAGAGAAAACATTATCGAAGCAACCTTTACCAATATCACAACATCTATCGTCTCTGGGTGACTGCCTCCTCACCTGAGATAAGCATCTTACAATCATAGTGAAACCTTAACTAGATAATCATGGGGAAGCTCAGCATTAGCTGCGCTGCCTCAGTTCAGCTTCTCAGACTCCCATCTTCTAGGTCACTTTTCTGGCTTCACAAAGCTTTTGATCTCTCAACACTATAAGGGAAAAAAATGAGCGCTCGAAAAATGGTTAGCATTATCGTTAAGTAAATGCTTATTAATTTGTTTATAAATTAGATACATGAATTGCTATTATTACTATCTCAAGGCACAATATACATTTAGGATGAGACTCATCGTTAGCCAGGATAGATATAAATCCATATTTCTTTTTTTTTTTGAGACAGAGTCTCACTATTTCGCCCTCAGTAGAGTCTTGGCATCACAGCTCACAACAACCTCAAACTCTTGGGCTTAAGCAATTCTCTTGCCTCCGCCTCCCGAGTAGCTGGAACTACAGGTAAATCCATATTTCTAATAATCTTCTAGACATTTTGAAACTTCTAGCGGATTTGCCAACTCTTATTAGATCATCTAGTTCCACTCTTTCACATGGCAAATAAAGAGCTCATGACAAACTGTCAGCTCTGCCATTTGCTTTTTGTCCACTTGAACTTAAATTATTCCTATGTTTTTAATCTGCTGGGTTTTTTTTTAAGAATCTTTTAAGCTCCTGTCCATTTAGTGAAGATTAATTAAAACTAGATAATAACATCTATGAGTCTCCCTGAATCCTTTTAAAAGGTATTTCATTGCAATTGGCTGTAGGCAGAGGAGGAGCCATGGGCCAATGAATGCTTCTGGAATGTGGAGGGGGCTTCTTTTCCCCCAAATCCCACCTGCTGTTGGCTACATTCAAAACATGTCTAACTTAAGCGCCTGAAGCAAGTATAGGTAGATATTAAATAATACATCAGCCTAGGCCGGGTGCAGTCGCTCCCAGCACTCGGGGTGGCTGAGGCAGGTGGATTGCCCAAGCTCAGGAGCGCGAGACCAGCCTAAGCCAGAGCGAGACCTCATTTCTAAAAATAGCCACGCATTGTGGTGGGCACCTATAGTCCCAACTACTAGGGAGGCTCAGGCAAGAGGATCACTTTAGCCCAAGAGTCTGAAGTTGCTGGGTGCTATGAAGCCAGAACACTCTGCCCAGGGGAACAAAGTGACACTGTCTCAAAAATAATAATAATAATCATACATCAGCCTAATCCATGCTTTTAAATTCAAATAGCTTGATAGCAGTAGCTCAAACTATGCATTTTATCAGTGGAGTATTCAAATGTCCTTGGATAGATATTAAATATTATTCCCATGCTACAGTATAAAGTTCGTTAAATTTCTAAACCATAGACATTACACAGCTCGTAGTTTAATAACATTAACAACTAACACAACACTCAAAACAATTAAATTTTATCAAAGAATTGTTTTCTAACATTACCCTAAAATTAAAGAGGAAACAAAAACTATCAAGAAAAAAGAACAATTTGGAAAACATTTTAAATTTTCATGTTGATGGTAAATTACTTTTTATTTTTATCTTTTAAAAAACGTTAAATTGTGATAAAATACACATGACATAAAAGTTACCATCTTAACCATTTTTAAGTGGACTATTCATTAGTGTTAAATACATTCACAATGTCCCGTAACCTATCTTCAAAAATCTTTTTGTCTTGCAAAAACCGAAAGTCTACACAGATTAAATAATGCTCCATTGCCCGCCAGATAACTTTTTAATGAAAATAAAAAACAAAGCAGCGCCCGTGGCTCAGTGAGTAGGGCACCAGCCCCATATACCAAGGGTGGCGGGTTCAAACCCAGCCCCAGCTGAACTGCAACCAAAAAATAGCCGGGCGTTGTGGCGGGCGCCTGTAGTCCCAGCTGCTCGGGAGGCTGAGGCAGGAGAATCGTGGAAGGCCAAGAGCTAGAGGTTGCTGTGAGTCCTGTGACATCATGGCACTCTACTGAAGGTGGTAAAGTGAGACTCTGTCTCTACAAAAAAAAAAAAAAAAAAAAGAAGTTCTAATATTTCCAACCTACACATAGTACCTATGCCTATATGCCTCAAGTTGGGGACACCAAATTCCAGATAGCTGCTTGCATCACTTCTGCCTATCATGGCCTCTGGGAATCCATTATGCAACTGGACCAGGGTGGTATGACAGGCTGTTCCCAAAACGGTGTGTCAGCCTGTCACCAGACTTGTCGATGTCACTACCACACCTACCACCCTGGGTCAGGCAGGGTTCCTGGCAAGGGAAGGAGGTTGCCTGACCAGCAGCTGCAAACACTCCCCGGTTTGGGGCAACAATCAAAAGATTTTGAGGACATCTAAAGCAGCTCCTCATCAGAAAAACGCAGAACCCCTCAGCTGGGTTCTTCCCTCGTGGGCTTGCCAGCCTGGCCATCTGGGAATCCCAACGGGAGATGCGGTTAATACACACAGAGCCTTTACAGAATGCATTGTCACACGGAATGCTTCAAGCATCTGGTAAACTATTACTTTCACTTTACAGTGAAGAAAACTGGAATTTGAGGCACTAATTCATATGCTCCTCCAAGACTGTAAGGAACCAACTGGGAGAAAGTCAGCAGACCTCTGCGGGAGGGCTCCCTAACTTTCTGTTTTTCTCAGTTTCTGGAGTCTCCTGGCAAGGGAAATAGGATAAAAAACTGTAAAAAGGATATTCCAGTTCAGAGCAGGTCAAGTGAACAAATGTTGGGTTCATTCTGGCTCTGAAGAATTCCAGGAACCAGCAGGATTTTTCTTTATACTTAAAAACATACTTATTGTATAAAAACTTGAGAAACTGTACTTTCAAGTTTGGGTCACTCAATTAGAAAGTTAATTAATAAGAAACCTGTTTAGCCCTAAGTCGCCCTCCCTAAAATTACTTTAAAACTAGGTCAGATTAGACAAATTATGATTGGCAGACAGGGTGCTGGCGCCACCATGTCTCCTGGTCCTGGGCATCTCCATCCTCCGGTGACCCAGAGCCCTCACTGTCCCCTTTCTCATCCCCTCCCTGTTACTATTTAAGTGAGAACACCTGAAACTTACATTCCTAAAATAGGAAGCCCTACAGTAGCTAAGGGTGATATGCTTCCCCACCGAGGTTATCTGGCACTTTTGATAAGCTGTGATTTACAGGAATAGAGTTTCAAGCCTGGGTTCTGTGGGTGGGTGGAATATTTAGTGGGAGATGGGAGGAATGAAGAGGACATTCTTAAACCAGAGACCCACTTCCTCTATGGCAACATTTCACTTCCAAAACTTGGGATGTTGATTTGGTAAATGGTTTTTGTTATGCTTCTGGGAGATGAATGGAAGGAAGTCTGAGCATACTAACTATAACAACAGCGAGGCACCTTGCTTACATATTTAATGTAAAAATCTTGAGAAGTAGGTCCTATTATTCCTACTTGGCAATGAGGAGAGTGAGGCTTAGACATTCTGAGTAATTTGCCCAGGGGTACTCGGTGAGTGTAGCTTGGAATTGAGAGTATTAGGATATGAGTTTAGGAGGACAATGAGTGTAATATTTAGAATTGGGACTGATGGGCTAAGTCCCAGAGGCATTGTTGCCTGTCATGGTGAAACAACCATCCTTAAGAAGATGTAGGATTGCAACACTGTTCTGCAAAGCTCAAGCACACACACACACACAATCCTGTCTGGGTCACAATGTGCATTTTGGCAGGCTGGGGCCCTGCCAGTTTTTTCATGTGTGGTCTGTAGCAAATGCTACCTGGCTTAGCACCAGAACGTTACAATGAGGGCAGCTGAAAACTCCCAGCCAGCAGAGATGTGGAAGATTGTCAGTGCCTGAGTAATTCTTTGGGCTTAATATGCCAAGAAAGGGTTTTTTCCCCCCTTTTCCTTTGGCTAAAAATGCATAATAAGTGGTTTTAAGTACAGAAACTCTTCTCCTTGATGTGTTTTTATTTAAAGGAGTCCTTTTAGCTCTGAGGTTGTCTTATGGACACATCCATTACACTCCTTCACTCTTCCTGAACTGTATCTCAGACATGGAAGGGGCTGGGCTTCAGAAGTCCACATTTGCAGGGAGACCAGGGGTCAGGCAGGGGCACAAGAGGAAAGACCTGATATGTCTGGTGCCGGCCTGTGGGGAATTCCAGGAGAAGGCTGAGGCCCCTACAGGCAAGTGCCACTGTGGCTAGGTTCCTTATCCCCCAGGCAGGACCTGGCCAAGTTCAGCAAACACCCCAGGGCAGAGTACTCAGGATATGGACAAGATAAATGAAGACTGTCCAAAGATAATCCAAAGATGATCCAAAGACGGCATCTCTGCAATTAGAATATAACTCAATGGGAAAATTTGATTGGATGTACAAGAATTGTACTTTCTTATAATGTTTGAGAACATATAGCAATTAGCATAAATGGAAGAAATAAAATGTGTCAGCTTTTTGAACTTTAAAGCCCACCTTCCAATCCTTCATGGACTAAATGTGAAGACAGACACGTAAACAATAAAATCACCATTTTTCCCCATGTAGGGACAGAGTCTTCATTGTGGACTCACAGCAAACACCCAATACATATTTGTTGAAAGAATGAACAGATGAGTAAGATTCACAGTCTCCGCTAGGGATCAATCAGTGTGCTTAATCAAACAGAAAGCATTAGCGGAAATCTGCCAGCTGCCCGGGCTCTGAATGAGTTCAGAATACATGCATCTCAGAGGGTGAAATCAATTAAGGCATGCATGAATCACGAAATGGAAATGGGACGTCTGTTTCTACTTTTAATTAGGAGGCCTTGAAACTTATGAATGAAGTTCAAGAACACCTGGAAAAAGAAGAAAGGCTCTGCCACGTGTCTTTGGCAGATTCCTGGGATGAATGCAGGTCGTGCCTAGAAAGCGACTGCATGAGATTTTATACGAACTGCCAACCTAGTAGGTCCTCTGTGAAAAATACGGTAAGAGAAAAATAGAGATGAAGATTTCATAGTTCTTAAGGCACCTACTATAGCTCACTTTTTATTAATTTATATTAATATTTGGAATGCATGTAGATAGGCCAACAGAATACTGGCCTTTTGCATTCTAGAATTTGCCACTAATGCGTATGTACCATCACCTGAGTATATGTACTTTATAAGTTAGAACATCCATTCAGTGTTTATCCTTCCTTTTAATGATGCTCTACGTACCTCTCTTAGAAATAGCCTGACTCTCTGTCTTATATTTGTTATTCATGACCATGTTCCGACTAGACTGTAAGCGCTTTGAGGGCAGGCATCATTTCTTACTTGTCCTCATTTGAGCATTGTAGGCATCCAATAAACATTGACGGAGTTGTATTTTGAACCATAGTATTGTAGTCTTTGATTTCAGTCTGCTTTAAGTTTTTACCCTGGAGGCCAAATATTTGAAGACATTCTCTGCCTCCTGAATCTCTCCTTCACTGTGCTTGCTCTCGTATGTAGCATGCACACATGTGTGCGTACACCCATGCACACATATACCCCCGTGCACGTACACCCACACACACAGACACAACCCCTTCGTGCCCACTTCTTCCAGAACCAGGTACATCCTGTGGGACTGGCATGCTTTCTTTTTGTCCCCTTTGGCTATCTTCTGGGCAGAAGAAATCACAGATGGTCATGACCTCGATAGGATGAGCTGTGCCCCACAAAAGGCTCCAATTGGCCTGGATTTCTCTCTTCTTTCAAGACGTGAGCTGAGTTAAAAGAATTAGTGGAATTTCACTCTCCTAGTGAGAGCAGGCACTAATTAGAGTGTGCGCCTGGCTTGGCAATAGCCATACACAATTACAAAGGGAGCAGCCACTGTGGTAATGGATGTGCCAAGTGAATTTGCCTCCACGGTTAATCGCATCTGCTCTATTTTTAGAGCCACTGTCACTCTTTTATACACCAGTATATGGTGGAATGTGTGCCAGCTGGAAGTCTGGAGATGTGGGGGCTGTTCTCATCTGGGCCACTTGTGTGATCTTATAAAATTTTCCAGGGGCTTTAAAGTGTCTTTGCGGATTTAGTCAAGTAAACAGAAGCTGGTGGAGGGAGAGGCAATTAATCCATCCAGATCATTTTCTGAGAGAGGCATGAGTCCTCTAAAAATTCCTGGAGAATTCTTTTAAAAGCACAGGGATGATGATAGAGCAGCAATGTTCAGTAGTTGGTAACACTCGACATATCCATATCACTACCACATAAGGCCACCTCTGCTCTTCCCAGACCTATCGCCACATAGATGAAGCAGAGCATAGTATGGCTGCTGGAATATTTTCTTCCACTGAGTGATTCCAGAAATTCTGCAATTAAAGCTTCATTCCTTGGACTATAACCAAGGAGGGCTTTGATCACCATGTAACCCTTCCTAAGTAACATATTAAGCTGTACTGGGCATGTAAGTTGAACATAGATGTGTTTCCTGTCCATAGACTAATTAATGAGATGGGAAAGAGGAAAGTGTAAAGACACTAATGACATTCCTCTAAAAATTATTTATAGAGGCCAGATAAGGTGGCTCACCCCTGTAATCCTAGCATGCTGGGAGGCCAAGGTGGGAGGATTTCTTGAGCTTAGGAGTTTGAGACTAACCCAAGGAAGAGAAAGACACTGTCTCTACTAAAAATAGAAAAAAATAGCTGGGCATTGTCCCAGGTACTCAGGAGGCCGAGGCAGCCGGATCACTTGAACCCAGGAGTTTGAGGTTGCAGTGAGCTAGACCGATGCCACTGGCACTCTAGTTGGGCAAAAGAGTGAGACTCTGTCTTTCAAAAATATTTTTTAAAAAAGAACCAAGATGGAGGTGAAAAGAGTCTTCTTCATAGTTTTTAGGCAGTGTCCATGGTGCCATATAAAAAATGGATTGCCAGCTGTCACCAGCACATCTGGCTATAACTTGCCAACAATATGAAAACTTGACCTTTTCAGGCTGTTGATGGGCAAATGTAAACGAGAAAGAATTTCAGATCCACAAAGTCAAATCCAGGTACAAGAGTGTTAATATTTATATTATTTTAAAATTAATCACCCATGCCTACTTGCCCAGGATTGTTCTTGATTTGAAATGACTACTGTAAGTTGACTTTAAAATTTGCAATAAGAAATGATCCAGAAAGAAAATAAATATTTATTTTATTTCTGCTCCCCACCCCACAGATTGAACAGTTTTTCAGGAAGATATATCAGTTTCTATTTCCCTTCCATGAAGATGATGAAACAGATCTCCCCATCAGTGAACAGTTCCTGGAGGAAGACTCACAGCTAACCCACTTGGAGGACATGTTCAGCCAGCTGACTGTGGACGTGAAATCTCTCTTTAACAGGAGTCTTAATGTCTTCAAACAGATGCAGCAAGAATTTGACCAAGCTTTTCAATCATATTTCATGTCAGATACAGATGTAATAGAGTCTTACTTTTCTCCGGCTTTATCCAAAGAGCCAACAAAAAAGGAGGATTTTGTGCAAAATTGGGACCTTCCCAACTTCTTCCAGCTGTTCTATAATTTCAGTCTCTCTATTTATGAAAGTGTCGGCGAAACAATTACTGAGACACTGAATGCAATAGAAGATTTACCAAAACAGGACAAAGGCAAGTATTGAAAGATTACTTTTACTTAGATATCTATACTAAAGTCAAGTTGTGTTTAGCTTCGGAAATGGTAGCTGCTTTCTGAGTCATTCCATAGCGTTTCTTAAAGTGACAATTTATGGATAATCAAAGTTTCAGAGCCTCTTACAAGAAGCTTTGAAGTCTGCCAAACAGCATTCCTCTCCCATCATTGTTGAAAACTCTAGTGCTGTTGTCTCTTTTTGGAACAAATTTTCAGAGCTCAAAAGAAAAGAATGCTATTATAGTGAGAATTTGAAAAACACAATTCCTTCCTGTATTGCTATGTAGATATTCAGGTCTACCCTGCCTGAACTTGAGGGGGTTTCTTTAAAAATGGGTCTTGAATCTTCAACTCATAGTTTGTGAAGAAGCTTAGCTTCACACATAACCAGAGCAATTTAGCACCTCTATACCCTTCTCTGTATCACTGTTGTTTTTTAACTCAGAAAGTTTATGCATGAACCTGAAACTACAGAAATATTACATAAGAATTACCTTCTGTCGATACTAATCATGCCTTATAATATTCCATATTGGTAAAGCAATGAGGCTTTATGTTTTAAGGTAGGAGATATATCTTTGGGCTTCTATGGAGTATCCTAGACACAGCATTTCAGAAATGAGAGCTGTCGGTGTGGATGAAGTGCCTTTCCTTGGTTATTGACCACTAAGCCAGGTAAAAGGCTGATCACTTCTGAGATAAAAAATAAAATGAGCTTCTTCCAGTTGACTATTCTCCAGTTATATCATCTGTAGCTGGCAACAACTAAATCAGGTTCTCAAAATTGCCATGACATTGCACAACTGGCCTCCAGAGGGGAGGGGCTTACCTCACATGTTTCAGAAACTGAAGCCAGGAAGCAGTACACTATATCCGTCCGGACTCGTTGTTCCATGAACAGAGAAGAGCCATCGTTACTGGAATTGGTGGGTTCTATTTTAGGGTCCTGTAGACTTTTCTTATAAGTCAGGTGGTTTGTCTGATATTCCCTCCTGAGGTTCCAAAATCATCAAATATATTCAGGAGAAGCATCAGGCCAGTAAGACTGACTCTAGCCATGCTGCCGTGGTATCAGATAATTTTTGCCTGATCTTTTAAATATGTAGATATCAATTGTCTTGGAATAATACTCAGAATGTGTTCATTAGAACAAAATGGTGCCCCTCCTTCATACTGTGTAGCAACTTTACACACATGATTAACATTTGGATGGGCCTGGGACTGGTAATGATTGAAATTGTAAATAATTTCCCAGCCACTCAACTCCCTTCCACCCACCAACCAAGAACATGGGTTTCTGCCATCTGCTTCAGCTTCGTCCTCAGGCACACAGCCAGGACCAGCTCCGACTCTCAGTTTCTCAAACACATCTTTCCCCTCCACACTGTGTCCACCTCACTGATAATCTAGATGGCCAAGATCCCTTGTAAATGAAAATATTAAAAAAAAAAAAGAAAGAAAGAAAGAAAGAAAGAAAAACAGCGAACAAAGCATATATCACACTATTACACTCCTTTCTCCAGTATCTCTTACCTAGCCCGAGGGTACAAGGAAGCACTCTGCTCCCATACAAGCAAATGTGGACTATTTGTCAAGAATAGTCAGGCAGAGGCTATAGGGCATTTGTCTGTGGTTTCCATTCCTTGTCTGAACAGGTGGTCAGTGAGGAATAAGCCCCTGGAAAATCTGCCTAATGAGTTGACATTTTGTGTATTTCCCTTTGTGGGTAGGTGGGCAAAATAAAGACTACCCAAAGATACCCACACTCTGATCCCCACGACCTGTGAATTTATGTTACCTGACAAAGAGAAGGTAAGGTTGTAGGTGAAATTGAGGTTGCTAATCCACTGACTTCGTAATAGGGAGATGATACTAGATTATTGGAGTGGTTTCAATGTAATCATAAGGGTCCGTAAAGTGGACGACAGAGGCAGAAAGGAATCAATAGAGACTGCCGCGAGAGAAGGATTTGGCCCTACTTTACTGGCCTTGAAGGGAGAGGGAGGCACCACGTGTCAAGGAATGTAGGTGGTCTCTAGAAGCTGGGAATGGAATGGAAAAGAATTCTCCTCGCCAGTCACAGTGGCTCATGCCTGTAATCCTAGCATTCTGGGAGGCTGAGGCAGGGGACTCTTTGAGTTCAAGATCAAGTCTGAACAAAAATGAGACCTCCAGCTCTACTAAAAATCGAAAAATGAGTGGGTCATGGTGGTGGGTGCCAGTGGTCCCAGCCACTTGGAAGGCTGAGGCAGTAGGATGGCTTGAACCCAGGAGTTTGAAGTTGCTGTGAGCTAGGCTGGGGCCATGGAGCACTCTAGCCTGGGGCAACAGAGTGAGACTCAAGAAAGACAGGAACGAATGAAGGAAGGAAGGAAGGAAGGAAGGAAGGAAGGAAGGAAGGGAAGGAGGGAGGGAGGGAAGATAATTTTATGCTTGGGGGTCACCACAACATAAGGAACTGTATGAAAGGGTCACGTCATTAGGAAGGTTGTTCTAGAATCTCCACAAAACACCAGGTCTGCCGACACCTTGATTTGAAGGTATCTTGATTTCAGGTGTCTGCAGTGAGACCTACTTCAGACTTCTGCCCTAGAAGACTGTAAAACAATGAATTTGTGTTGTTTCAAACCAATAAATTGATGGCAGTCTGTTAGAGTAAGCAATAGGAAACTAACACGCCCTTCTTGTCCGTCACAACTTCTGTTTACTGAGTCCGTTTTGTGCGTTCATCAGCCTTCGTGGATGGGCCTTGCTGGTCATGACAGTGCTAAGAGCCAAAATTAGAAAAATGCTAAAACTGAAGAATGAGCAATGATAAAAAGTCTGAAATACCTTCATATTTAATGTTATTTTTTATTTTATTGAGTGTGCTTTCATTGTAGTCTCCACGTGGAAGAAATTCTTCCCTACCTTGGTCTAGAAAGACCTTAATTCCTGAATAGCACTCGTGATTGACTTCACTTGTCTTATAAATCCCTGGAAAGAACAGATGAGATCAGGTTCTACTGTGGCTTCATACAGTGCTGAATGCCAGGAAATGTGGTCCTCCTCCTGCCTTAGGGAGTGTTTACTGCCCTTAATTTTCCCACAGGTGAAACAGATAGGCAAGTGGGGACAGCGGGAGATTTAACACAATTAAAGTGGCTGCCTGGAAGGGTGCTGAGGTTCTGCCTTGGCTTGTCTGAGTGAAGTGATAGATTATGCCACAGATGCAGGATGGGGAACTGGTGTCATAACCACCTGGAATTTGCCATGCTGACCAGGTGTTAATCTAGATGCTGAGAATATAACAATGATTATGACACAGACCCTGACTGCTGGGAGCTCAGTCTAGAGAAAGGAAAAAGGCAGATTAGTGGACCATTCCATCACCATATCCTAAGTGAAATGTCAGAAGAAGGTACAGAATAATGACAAAATTGAAATGACAACACTGAGTCTCTTAGTGGCTCAGAGTCTAATAAGAAAGATAAGAAAGCAAACACTACAGGCGTGGTGCCTGTGGCTCAAAGGAGTAGGGCACCAGCCCCATATAGCAGAGGTGGCAGGTTCAAACCCAGCCCCGGCCAAAAACTGCAAAAAAAAAGAAAAAGAAGTCAAACACTGCATAAATCTGGGATGAATTCTACAGTGGAACCCGTCACAAGGAGTTATGTGGGGCAGAGAGGAGGGTCCAGGAAGGCAGCTGGGAAGAACTGAAGTTCCAGTCACCAAAGGAGATGCTGCCTTACATATCAGACCTGCTAACAGTGCTTCATTGTTTTTGAACAATGGACTTCACAGTTTATCTCAAAATAAAATATTTCATTTTTGTATGTTGAGGATTTAATATAATAGAAATTATCAGATTGTAAATCAGCAGTAAATTTTTTCCTAATGTCAGAGACTACACTGAGAACTACCAGTTTTCTTTTGGATGAACTTCTCTTTTTATGCGTATAGTTATTTCTCCTAGAAAAAAACAGAGTGCTGGGGCAGCGCCTGTGGCTCAAAGGAGTAGGGCACCGGCCCCATATGCCAGAGGTGGCGGGTTCAAACCCAGCCCCAGCCAGAAACTGCAAAAAAGAAAAGAAAATCTTAAAAAAAATAGGGTCCTCAAAATGTGATTTGCTTTAAGGCATTTTCTTTAATCTTTGACCCATGTTCATAACATAGTATTTATTATGTATAAAAATACATAATTGTTGGACAATTAAGTTCATGAACTCATTCTAGATAAAATGTTAAATACTTTGTTGCTGAATATCACTATAGGCACTTTCTAAGGACTCCCCTTGGGAAGCTATGCACTGACGCTAGCCCCTCGTCCATCTTTCAAAGCACTTTTTCTAGGATGAGTTCGCAAACTTAATTGTCTGACCTCATATATGAAATGTAAAAAAGAATAGTAATAACATAAATATTGATCACTCAGATTAAAAAGTAGACATTTCTAATGTCTTTGGAACTCCAGTGCACTTCCCAAGTATAACATTAAAGATATAAAATAAGGCCATGTGCAGTAGCTCACGCCAAGCTCAGGAGTTCATAGACCAGTCTGAACAAGAGCAAGACCCAGTCTCAAAAAAATAAATAGCCAGGCATTGTGACGCACCTGTAATCCCAGCTACTTGGGAGGCTGAGGCAAGAGGATCATTTGAACTCAAGAGTTTGAGGTTGCTGTGAGCTATGATGCCACAGCACTCCACCAAGGGCGACAAAGTGAGACTCTATCTCAATAAAATTTATAAAAAATTTATTTATTTATAAAAAATATAAATTTAACAGGCAGTGCCTGTGGTTCAAAGGAGTAGGGCGCTGGCTCCATATGTCGGAGGTGGCAGGTTCAAACCCAGCCCCTGCCAAAAACTGCAAAAAAAAAAAAAAAGAAAGTCAAATTTTTATTTTTATTATTATTATTTATATATATTTTTTTGTTTGCAGTTTTTGGCCGGGGCTGGGTTTGAACCTGCCACCTCCGACATATGGGGCCGGAGCCCTACTCCTTTGAGCCGCAGGTGCCGCCAAAAATAAAAATTTAAAATAATTATTAGAGGTTTCTTTTTAATAGAGAGAAATCTCTAAAAAAGGATTACAATCACCTATTTACTTAACACTACTGACATCAAAAATATTAATGATAAAAATAAGACCAGTAACTTTAAAATAATTAACATATGTAAAGGAAAAAAAATAAATGAAAGCAACCTTCTCCCACCCCATCAAGTTCCTCTTCCAAAAGATAGTTGCTATTAATAATCTTCATGATTCCTTCTAGAAAATAAAATGACGTGCATTAATATGACCGTGTGTGGTGTACTAATTCCTAGTATCGACATTCCTGGAGTCAAGGAAATGTGCAATTTTTAATATTCATAGATGTCAAATTGTCCTAGGAAATGGTTGCACAAATAAGCACTCCTATGTTTGAATAACAGGCAAAAGATTTTGAAAACACTGGTGAGAAAAAGCAGTGACATTACCTCCACTTCATTCAAGTGCAAACTCTAATGACCTAACCTGGAAATGTTGCATTTCCTGCAGGCCCTGACCAGGGAGACTTGATGTTACCTGCACAGGACAGAAGATTGTGTGGGGAGCTTGGCCAGAATTCGTCAGAATGTTTCAAATTTCATGAAAGATGCCAAAAATGTCAGGATTACCTATCTGAAGGTAAATAACCACTATTTTCTCAAGGTTTCAGTGGCAATCTGGACAGAAGACAAAAATCTCCCTTTTACCAGCATGATGGATTCCCCAGCCTTTCTTCTACTTTTTTCGCGTACTAGTCTCCATCAGGCAGCGTTCAGTGTAGGCTTGTACATTTTTATTATCGCAAAGTACGTTATTTTTTCGCTTTCTTATATTCTCTAATTGTTTCTCTGAAATATTTTATTAATTAAAGACCAAAAATTTTTTAAAACTCATCAACATGTGCAAAAGAGGGAAACAATGGGCAAAGGAGGGCCACTCCTCCCTTCTCACTACAAGGGGGAAAAAAACTCACCAATGAGGGAAATCTTTCCAGTGTGTAAATCTACCTTCAGCCAAGTGAGATCTTGTTTTGCAAGGGGCATGTGTTCTTTCTCATTGGCAGGTTAATCATCTAATTTATATTTAAATAGGGAAAGTGGCTTCTCTTCATAAGCCCCAAGAACCCTGTCCCTCCTAGTGTTGGCCAAGAGTGACCTTTCTCCTTCCTTCCCCAGGAAATCACCCTCCTTTTCCTCATCTCTCCCCTCATCCCCCTTTCCTTCTCCTGACTATAGTTATTCCTCCTACTTCACCCGGGTCATTTGGTAAATTTTCTTACAAAATACAATAAGAGCTTTTAATTCCTATGCTTCTGCACTTTATCTCACTAAAACCCTAGGGGATACAAATTTAGAAAGTGTAGCTAATGGCTTGAAGTAGGAGGTTGCTAGATACCGTTGGAAGAACACAAATTAATATATCAATAATTATCCTAACACACTAGCTTGTGATTTGATGCAAGTCTTCTTGGCCGTCTAGGCCTCAGCTGAGAGATCTGTAAATAAAGGACCTAAGATAATCTTTGAATTCTAACAAAATTATTCTACAAATTAAGTTCAGGGGGCAGCACCTGTGGCTCAAAGGAGTAGGGTGCTGGCCCCATATGCTGGAGGTGGTAAGTTCAAACCCAGCCCTGGCCAAAAACTGCAAAAAAAAAAAAAAAAGTTCAGAAAAGATCAGATTATAATTTGTTAGCTGCAAAATAATAGCTTTTTACCCTTAAATCCCTCAAAGTCACAACCACTGGAGTAGGATTTACAGAAAGAGCAAAGAGCACAGGCTGTCTCTCCTCCATCCTCTAACAGTGAGCGATTTGCAACAGATTTAGCTGATTAGAGACATTATATAAATTGGTTCATGCATAATATTTCATTTCATACAACAGTAAGCCTTTCCCCACACTTTACATATGACAAAACTCCAAGAGCTTCATTACCAGCTGAAGGTCACCCAGGTGATTGCAACCAGAAATTCAGTCTGGATCAGTCTGACTAAAGCTCAAACTCAAGCTCATACCCACTGATCTATAATTCTTGTACATGTTATTGGCTGCATACCAAGGGGGGGAATGACTCAAAGATCATAACTCTGAACTTCCCCCCCTCCATTGGTATGTACCCGTTAAGGTGATTCCCCAAGGTATAAATTTATGGGTTTTTTTAGTTTTTTTCTGGATTATTTAAAAATCATTTGCAAATAAGTATACAGATATAATTTATCTATACTCATAAATGGAAACTCCTATACTTCTACATCATTGTTTTCAGAAATAGTACTTTTAGCATTAAAATTACACATTGCTAGCTCATGTTATATGCAAATTTGAAACTATAAAGAACAAAAGAAAATTGGGTCATTTGGAGAAAAATTGACCACCAAAATGGCTCTAGGGCCTTAAGTTGTGCCTAATTTTATTTGCAAAAATAATGATGTACAACCTCCAATGAAATTTATTTACCTTGTTTGGTTTGAAAATAGTTTCTGAGCCAAAGAAGGAAACTGTATTAGATCTCCTTATTCTCCAGATATTTTCAACTATCCACCAGGAATCTTTCCTGAGGCATTTCCCTTTGTGTTCACAAATCAATATGTTTACTTTCTTAGTCCTCAAGTCAAGTATCTAAAGGCAAATTTAAATTACTATTATTACAATTTTATGTTTGCAATGATTTTAGGCTTATCATGACAAAAACATTAAAAATGTGCATACTTAATCATTACTGTTGCGTCAGACATTATATACATTGGTTCATGTATAAGATTCCATTTTAGACAAAGAGTAAGGTGACAAAGCTGATGTCAAAATTGACACTACACATATGTAATATTTTTGCATATGTCGTCGATACATATATAATAGTATATGTGTATGCCAGCCATACAGAGCAAATGTTGTACATGTTTTTCTATTGCCAAATTATAATTTTTAAAGTTAAAAACATGATTCATATGAACATAAAATGTGCACATGTCAAAAATTAATTTAACTTATTAATGAAGGGACAAGAAGGGCATTAGAGCTGGGCAAAAGGAATATATGAAAGACTAGAGGATTTATAGTCAAGGACAGACAGAATGCCAAAATAAGATGACAAAATTAGTTACAAAACTAGTGAATAAACTAATTAAAAACTGTAACTTTTGCAGTTATCTTCTCTATCAAACCAAAATAATTTACATCTCTACTGAACAAAAAACATTTGCAACTGTAATTTATATATAACTTCTTAGGATCTGGCCCTAATCAACAGTAAATAGTAAGGCCAGGAAAGGACCATTTCCCTACAGAAGTAAGTGATCTTTGGAGGGGCCTAAATCTTAGGCAATGATTTAGTATGACGTTGAAAGATATACAGCCATTCTTTTGCTTTCTCTCCAAATTCTGGATAATTTTTCTTAATAATATAAATGTTATTGCTCATGTATTCTTTTGCAACTTCGTTTTTCACTCTGTAGTTTGAGAGTTTAGCCAGGTGAATACATGCTCTTCTAGTTCATTAATTCACTGGTATATGTTGGTCTGTGTAAGCATATCACAATTTATCCATTCTCTAGCTGAAGTACATTGGTTTCCAAAGTTTTGTTCTTACAAACAAACCTTGTACATTTTATCATACAATAATTTTGTCTCTTCAATTGACATTTGATTTACTTTCACCTAATACTAAGCACATAGCTACGGTTACAATCTCATATTTTTTAAATATAATATTAAATATTCCAAAACAGAGTGTGGTTCTTTTCCTTTTTTCTTGTACTAGTGACTGGTACTGGACATATACATCAAATTCAAAATAGTAGTTTCCTTTTGAGAGGATAAAGGAGATGTGAAGTGAAAGGTGCAAGGTAGGGGCTTCATCTGGTTTGTTTTGTTTTTTGTAGAGACAGAGTCTTGCTTTACTGCCCTCTGTAGAGTGCCGTGGTGTCACACGGCTCACAGCAACCTCCAGCTCTTGGGCTTACGTGATTCTCTTGCCTCAGCCTCCCGAACAGCTGGGACTATAGGCGCCTGCCACAATGCCCGGCTATTTTATTGTTGTTGCAGTTCGGCTGGGGATGGGCTTGAACCCGCCACTCTCGGAGTATGGGGCCGGCGCCCTACTCACTGAGCCACAGGCGCCGTCCTTCATCTGGTTTTTTATTTTTAATACTACGAATAGGTGGTAGGTGCCTGGAGTCCATAACAAGAAGTTCTGTCTCCAGCCCAGTTTCTGTTATGTAAAACATTTAATTAATTAAACTAGGTCTTGTTTGAAACTGATCATGGCAATATTAGTCATTACTCCAGAACAACAGTGACAAATTAGGAACTCTCATAGGCAAAGGGGAAAATAGAAAGTGCAAAGGCTGAGATTTAAGCCCTTGCTCCCCACCTCTAGGTTTCATGGACATTTTCTTTTTTCTTTTTTTTTTTTTTTGCTTTTTATCAATAAGGAATTTTTTCTTTTTTTTTTTTTTTTTTTATTGTTGGGGATTCATTGAGGGTACAATAAGCCAGGTTACACTGATTGCAATTGTTAGGTAAAGTCCCTCTTGCAATCATGTCTTGCTCCCATAAAGTGTGACACACACTAAGGCCCCACCCCCATCCCTCCTTCCCTCTTTCTGCTTCCCCCCCCATAACCATAATTGTCATTAATTGTCCTCATATCAAAATTGAGTACATAGGATTCATGCTTCTCCATTCTTGTGATGCTTTACTAAGAATAATGTCTTCCACTTCCATCCAGGTTAATACGAAGGATGTAAAGTCTCCATTTTTTTTAATGGCTGAATAGTATTCCATGGTATACATATACCACAGCTTGTTAATCCATTCCTGGGTTGGTGGGCATTTAGGCTGTTTCCACATTTTGGCGATTGTAAATTGAGCTGCAATAAACAGTCTAGTACAAGTGTCCTTATGATAAAAGGATTTTTTTCCTTCTGGGTAGATGCCCAGTAATGGGGTTGCAGGATCAAATGGGAGGTCTAGCTTGAGTGCTTTGAGGTTTCTCCATACTTCCTTCCAGAAAGGTTGTACTAGTTTGCAGTCCCACCATTCATGGACATTTTCTTCACTGTGTCCCCTTCTATTTCTTAGACTGTCCTGATGTACCTGAACTATACACAGAATTAGAAGAGGCCCTCAGGTTGGTCAATGTATCCAGTCAGCAATACACCGAGGTCCTGCGGATGACCCAGCAGCACTTGGAGGACACCACCTATCTGATGGAGAGGATGAGATGGCAATTTGGTTGGGTGTCTGAACTGGCAAACCAAATCCCAGAAACTGAGATCATCTTTAATTCAATCAAGGTGAGGGAGAGACCCACAGGAAGATCTGGAGATTATCTGTGCATACTTTGATTCTTCTGTTAAGGAAGAATTAATTCCTTAACAGAAGAAATTACATCTGAATTTGTTTTTTGTAACTGAGTCTTTTTTTATTGTATGGGATTCATTGAGGGTACAAAGAATTAGGTTACACTGATTGCCTTTGTTAGATAAAGTCCCTCTTATTCTTGTGTCCCCCATCCCCCTTTCTCCTCCCCTCTCCGCACTGCCTCACTCCCCTACCCTACCCCTTGTATTAGCTCATGTGCTGCCTTCATATTAGCATTGACTACATTGGATTCTTGCTTCTCCCTTCTTGTGATGCTTTACTGACAAGAATGTCTTCCACCTCCACCCAGGTTAATACAAAAGATACGAAGTCTCCATCTTTTGAAATGGCTGAATAGTATTCCATGGTGTACATATACCACAGCTTGTTAATGCATTCCTGGGTTGGTGGGCATTTAGGCTGTTTCCACATTTTGGCGATTGTAAATTGAGCTGCAATAAACAGTCTAGTGCAAATGTCCTTATGAACAAAGAATTTTTTTCTGCTGGGTAAATGCCCAGTAATGGGCTTGCAGGATCAAACAGGAGGTCTAATTGGAGTTCTTTGTGGAGTCTCCATACTTCCTTCCTTGTATTAGTTTGCAGTCCCACCAGCAGGGCAAAAGTGTTGCCTTCTCTCCACATCCACACCAGCATCTACAGCTTTGAGACTCTGTGATGTGGGCCATTCTCACTGGAGTTAGGTGATACCTCAGAGTGGTTTTGATTTGCATTTCTCTGATGATTAGGGATGATGAGCATTTTTTCATGTTTGTTAGCCATTCGTCTGTCTTCTTTAGAGAAGGCTGTAGTCATATCTCTTGCTCAGTGATATATGGGATTGTTGGGACTTTTTTTGTTGATTAAATTATCTGTAGATCCTAGTTATCAAGCTTTTGTCCAATCATAATATGCAAATATCTTTTCCCATTCTGAAGGTTGTCTGTTTGCTTTGGTTTCCTTAGCTGTACAGAAGCTTTTCAATTTAATTAAGTCCAATTTGTTTATTTTTGTCATTGTTGCAATTGCCATGGAAGTCGTCTTCATAAAATCTTTGCCTAGGCCAACATCATCTAGAGTGTTTCCCATGCTTTTTTGTAGGATTTTTATTATTTCATGTCTTATATTTAAATCTTTTATTCATCTTGAATCAGTTTTTGTAAGTGGTAAGAGGTGCAAGTCCAGTTTCAGTCTTTTACATGTAGTTATCCAGTTCTCCCAGCACCATTTTTATTGAATAGGGATTCTTTTCCCCTACATCTGAATTTGAAAACAAGCTGTGGGGTGGTTTCCATATTTCTATTGTGATTGTATTCAGGCTGAATGAATGTATTCATTTACTTAATGTAGGTCATGGTCTTTAGAAAAAATAAACTATATATAAAATCAATTTAAAACATAAAGTACTTTCTAATCCAGAGATTGCTAATTCTGCTTGTAGTTATAGGGCTATACCTGACAGAAGTAACCTTGAAGAAATCTGGCCAAACTCCTTTCTTAGTTTTTAAGAGAGAAGACTTATAGGTAAAGTAATTTGAGTTCAATTTTTGATTCCAAAACTTGCCAGCTAAGTAAGCTTGGGAAAGTTCCTTAGCTATTCCAGGACTCAGTTTTTCCACCTGTAAAGTGGGAACAGTAATAACTATCTTAAAATGTATGTCTGTTAAGTGGTAGATAGTATAGGTTCCTTATACAAAACGAGAGACTTGTCAGTTATAAGTCTTATTCATTTTTTGACACAATAAAGCTGATGAGTAATCATGAGAATTAAGCATATTTATACATGAATCTTCACATAAAGACATACTGTTATCTTAAATTGCACCTACATCATGACTTCCACGTTCAATTACTCTTTTTGCTGTTGTAGTTTTTGGCCGGAGCTGAGCTTGAACCCACCACCCTCAGCAAACGGGGCTGGCTCCCTACTCCTTGAGCCATGGGCACCACCCGATTACTCTTTTTGTCTAACGATGAACAGTGACTTTCTTTCCTGAGATGTGCTCCTGAGTGAGAGAGAGAGACATTACAATCATAGACAAAGGTACCAGGGTAGTGATTCCTAAAGAGGAAAACAGGCCCAGATACAGAAACTACTGGCAGAGCAATGGAGGATGCCATATTCAGCACATCATGTGATGTTGGTGCCCTGCCCAGACCCCTGGGGATCCCTCTTACCAGCCCCTGCCAGGTTGTTGCTGGTGCTAACCGCTTATCCCTGCAACCCTCTCTGAGGGATTGCCCCTAGGCACTTGTGCTCCAGAGCTCCCCAGGCTCCTCAGCTCCTCAGCTGAGGCTAAGGGTCATCTGAAGCCACATCCTGGTTACATTTCTTTCTCTTCTCTAGTTTCCTTTCCTCATTCCCTTAAAAGTTTCCCCTGAGAGGATTCCCTTATAAATCACTTATGTCAGAATCTCAGGCTCTGCTTCCAGGGAATTTGACCTATGATATTCCATCATTTTGCTCCTTTCCAAATTACAAAGTTGAAAATTTTTGCATGGTTTGAGAATTAAGTTTAGAAGGTCATAAGCACGTTAAAAAACAAATCAATAAACACCCGAAAATAGAACAGGACAGACTAGAAGAGAAAATGGTAGCATGCATTGTATTTAATAAGATAAACGCATGTCATGTCCATGGTGTTTTGAGTCGTGATATAAAATATGTTTGCTACTGTAGACCATAGCCAAGGGGTTTTGAAAGCCCCTGTTCGAGTCTTTGCTGGCTTTCTGATTCCAAGTGTATTACTTCATTAGATCATATTCTAGGAGGGTAAAATAATTCAATATATTTCATCATCCTCATATATAGACTTAGTTTAATGAAAAATTCTTTTCTTGAAGAATAAATTTTTTTATTTTCTTGCTTTTTTTAAATTTTTATTTCTTTGCTTTTGTTTTTTTTTTTGAGACAGAGTCCCACCCTACGCCCTGAGCAGAGTGCAGTGGCGTCATAGCTCCCTGCAACCTCAGGCTCAGGCTGTGGGCATCCTGCTGCCTCGGCCTCCGGAAGCCACTGGGATTATAGGCACTCGCCACAGCACCCAGCTGGGTTTTTCCGTTTTTTTAGGAATCAGGGTCTCACTCTTGCTCAGGCAAGTCTCCAACTCCTGAGCTCAAGAAATTCTCCCTCCTCAGCCTCCTACAGTGCTAGGATTACAGGCGTGGGCCACTGCGCCTGGTGAAGAATAAAATTTTAAGAAAAATTTTAGCAGTGCTTTTAAACTTTAGAAAGCTACAGCGGATATATAATAGTTTTTATCATTATCATTATTTACCATTCTATGCTTCCATTTACTTCTGTTTTAGCATCTCTGAGTAACACTAACAGATCTATCTAAAATTCTTTATGTTCTTAACAAAGGCACCTCTATATAAAAACCTCCATGTGAGGCCCGGAGTGGTAGCTCGCACCTGTAATCCCAGCAGTCTGGGAGGCCGTGGAGGGTGGATTGCCTGAGCTCACAGGTTTTAGACCAGCCTCAGCAAGAGTGAGACCCCGTCTCTAAAAATAGCCGGGTGTTGTGGGGGGCACTTGCAGTCCCAGCTACTACTCAGGAGACTGAGGGAAGAGAATGGCTTGAGTCCAAGAGTTAGAAGTTGCTGTGAGCTATGATGCCACAACACTCTACCCACAAAGTGAGACTCTGTCTCAGACAAACAAATAAACAAACAAAAAATCCTCCATATGAAATAAAATTATGGTTTCCCATTATACATTTTTATAATAATCATTACTAAAAAGAATTTACTATATGTCAGGCAATGTTTTAAAAACTTTTTTCATACATCTGATCATTTAATCCCCTTAGTGACCCTATAAGGTAAATAGAAATATTTTCCTATTCTTTCAAATGAGGAACAAAGGAGTTTAAGCAACTAGCTGAGTTCAAGCAGCTAGTAAGTGGTTAGAACCACAACTCAAATGTAAGCACCCTTTCTCCAGAATCAGCAGACTTAACCACTTGGCTGAACTACCTGTAAAAATTATTTTTCTCAAAGTGGCTATTATTTCATCATGTAATGCAAACCTGTAAAAGAGCATGTACTGAAGGGGAGTCTTGTGTAAGAAATACACAAATTGGCTCGGTGCCTGTGGTTCAAGCAGCTAAGGCGCCAGCCACATACTCCTGAGCTGGTGGGTTTGAATCCAGCCCGAGCCCTCCAAACAATGATGGCCGCTGCAACCAAAAAATAGCCGGGCATTGTGGCGGGCGCCTGTACTTGGGAGGCGGAGGCAGGAGAATTGCTTGAGCCCAGGAGTTGGAGGTTGCTGTGAGCTGTGATGTCATGGCACTCTACCCAGGGCAACAGCTTGAGACTCTGTCTCAAAAAAAAAAAAAAAAAAAAAAAGAAAGAAAGGAAAAGAAATACACAAATTCTAGCAAGTTGTGGCCCCTAGTTGTAGTTACATGGGTGTTTGGTTTAAATTACTGTATTAAACTAGACGTAAATGCATTATACAGTTACATGTGTTATATTCACTAAAAGAGAAGGAAAAAGGTTATTCTAGCTATTCCTTTATCAGCTAGAATTGTAGAATTTCCAGTTTTAATCTGGCCTCCTAATGTTTTGGCTTTAGTTGTTTTGTTGTTGTTGTTGTTTGATAAGGGGATTTATTCCCAAAATAGTTCTCTTAAAATCACATCAAGTCATATGCCAGCTCAGTTGTTTTTATTTATTTAGATAAAGTCTCAAGCTGTCACCCTGGGTAGAGTGCTGTGCTGTCATAGCTCACAGCAACCTCCAACTATTGAGCTCAAGTGATCCTCTTTCCTCAGTTTTTCTATTTTTAGTAGTGATGGGGTCTCACTCTTGCCCAGCCTGTTCTCAAACTCAAGAGCTCAAGCAATCCACCTGCCTCGGTCTCTCAGAGTGCTAGGATCCTAGGCATGAGCCATCGCACCCACCCAGCTCAGTTGTGTTTAAATGGCCAAAATCAAAAAAATCAAAAATCAAAAAAAAAAAATAAATAAATAAATAAATGGCCAAAATCAAAGAATAGATATTTACACTTGAGAATTCATTAAGAGCAGCCAACTTGCATTTCACACGATTAGTTCTTGCTAAAGTCACACATACAACCATAAATTGTAAATTTCCTAGAAAAACTCAGTACAAAACCATCTCGTACCAGCAGGAGAGAGGGACCTGTCACGACCTGGTGTGAGGAGGGAGAGTTGACCTGAGTGGAAAGGTAGAAAATGAAGAAGAGGGACACACAGGAGAATAAAACACACACGAGACGAGAGAGAGGATGGGGTGCGGACGACTGACGCAGCTGATGGCTGCAGCCAGTGTCTGAAACGTGGAAACAGCTTTATTTATGACAAGGATGTATAAATCTTAACACGTGTACAGATCAACCTTGAAGAGGAAGAACTGTGCTGGCCGATAACAAGGAAAGTATGCATGGGCTACAGGACTTGGAAAGAATGTTGTTAAGGGAGGAGACGTGGTTGGGAGTCGCTCCCTGAGCATTTCCCACTCCCCACACAAAACTGAATAGTGCTCACCCACATTCTACTTGTTCATCCACATTTTCCAGCTCCCCTGTAGCGAAGTGTTGTCACGTGGCAAATTCTGGCCAATGCAATGTGGGAAAAAATGACAAGGGGATTTCTGGACTGAGATAGTGAAGAACCTGTGTGTGCATCTGTTCTCTTTCTCTGCAGAGGGTACAAAGCAAACCATAAGTTATCTGCTATAACCATGCGATTATGTGCCTCTGTCAACCGAGGTTGTTGGGAGCGTCTACTTGTATGGAGTCCTTATAATGGGCCTGGAACATGAGTGAGAAATAAATTTTTGTTGTTTGAAGCCCCTGGAATATTAGGGCTAATCTGTTATCTCAGCATAACTTAGCCTATCCTGACTAATGTGGTATTCAATTACCAGTGAACGTGTACTGGGACTTAGGAAATCTTTGACTGTATAATCCTTCTTCTCTAGGTCGTTCCAAGTGTTCGTGAAGATAATTTTTCCAAACAAAATGAAACAACAAGCATCCTGCCTTCTTCTAATTTCACACTTAAGAGCCCTTTGGAAGAAAGTGCTGAGAGTTCTAACGTCATTGGCTACTTAGTGGCGAAAGCTCTACTTCATATTAAGAAACATTTTAAAAACTGGTAAGCAGAGTGCCTGATTAGGAGGGCTTTGTGGATAGTAATAGATGATTCCTAAAAGGAAAAAAACAAAACTAGTTTTTATAACCTAGGAAGAATGTTCAACTTCATTAATAATTAAAGACATGAAAACAAACAAGGTATCATTTTCTGATTTGCAAATTAAAAAGTCCCCACAATGTCCTGATAGAAATGCAATGAAATAGGAATTCTTTCTTAATTTTTAATTAAAATCATAATAGTATACATTTATGGAGTATAATGTGATTTGATATATAATGTGGAATGCTTAAATCAACGTGATTAACATAGCCATCACTTCACTCATTTTTTGTAAGTGACCATTTAAAATTTACTCCAAGTTACTTTGAAATATATCTTTGCATTGTGCACATTAAGTGAGATCTCACCAAATGAACTCCCTCCTGCCATCCATCTCCCTCCTCACTTCCCCTCCCCTTCTAACTCCTCCCCCGGCTAGACTGTGTTTGTGTTTTCTCATTTGTATGAGTGTGTGTTTATATACTGGTTTCATAATACTATTCAGCCATTTAGAAAACATGGAGACTTTATATCTTTTATGTTTACCTGGATGGAGTTGGAACACATTCTTCTCAGTAAAGTATCTCAAGACTGGGAGGAAAAGTATCCAAGGTACTCAATACTATTATGAAATAGGAATTCTTATGTTACTATATTGATGGCAATGTGAACTAGTTTTGTGTTTGAAAGCGATTTGATTATGCATATGAACAGCCATAAAATTTCTTTATGATATAGTAATTCCACTTCTGGAATCAATCCTAAGGAATAAATCTAAATTGATTAAAAGTTCCCCCTCCAGGGGCGGCGCCTGTGGCTCAGTGAGTAGGGCGCCGGCCCCATATGCCGAAGGTGGCAGGTTCAAACCCAGCCCCGGCCAAAATGCAACAAAAAAATAGCTGGGCGTTGTGGCCTGTAGTCCCAGCTGCTCAGGAGGCTGAGGCAAGAGAATCGCATAAGCCCAAGAGTTAGAGGTTGCTGTGAGCCGTGTGACGCCACGGCACTCTACCGGAGGGCGGTACAGTGAGACTCTGTCTCTACAAAAAAAAAAAAAAAGTTCCCCCTCCAAGATCTATATTTGCAAAATTACTTAAAATAGTAAAAATTAAAAAAAAAAAATCTTAATGTTTAGAAACAAGAACTATAACCAGTAGATTATGGCTAAGTGTATACAGTACATTCAGTGAACCCATTAAAAATATTTATAAAATTTAAATAATAACTTGCAAACCAGGCAAAGTCCTTGCCAAACAAGAACTTTACTATAAACTCGTCTGTGAGATATTGTTACCATAATTTTATGGAAAAAGAACCTGAGGCTCAGGATCCAAGGTCAAATGAACTACTTAAGTAGGAGGTAGAGCCAGAATGTGAACTAATTTTTTCTTACTTGTAATCACCACATTGAACCGCTTCCTGTTGTGATATTTGGTCAAAAAAGCAAGATACAAAATGTTGGTAACATGTGTATGACCAATCTTAAAGAATAATTGAATTTTAATTCTAAGTTGTCATTCATAAGGAGCCTTCTTGGTAGGTCACCATGAATATGCAATAAGCTAGATATTACCAGATTTTCTACCTCTCCCCTTACCTCTGAATTTTGAGGACCCTTTACTTCTAGTTATGTCAGTCAAGTGACAGATATCTTTTTAGCCTCTACTAAGTTAAGGGACAAGACCCAGGTACTATGGAGGAGAAATTGGACAAAATCATGTCCCAAAGGAGCTTCCTCCCCAGCAGGGGGCACAAGACAGACAGACACACACTCAAGTGTAACCCAAGGCAGGATTTAGTATTTAGTGAGTGCACAAGAGCAGGCTCTAGGAGTTGGGGGTGGGGCTGGTCCACTTACTTTCTGAGCTGGATTTACTGCAATTCTTTCTAGGATAGATGATGGGTCCTCTCTGACCCCTAGAACAGAAACTTCTGAGCTGGATATACTGCATCTCACCCATTTTCTATTTCCTCCCATCCTTTCCTCTTTTCCTTTCTTTCTCCCTCACTCTCTTTTCCCTTCCTTTCCTAAAAATACATCAGTTAATTAAAAACATATATATGTAACTATACACGCACACACACGCAAAGTGTGGAGGTGGGAGAGAAGAGTGTTCAAAAAAGGGTGGGTGGGGGGAGCCAGGCACAGTGGTTCACACCTGTAATCCCAGCACTCTGGGAGGCTGAGGTGGGTGGATCGCCTGAGCTCATGAGTTTGAGACCAGCCTAAGCCAGAGCAAGACCTTATCTCTAAAAACCAAGCATTATGGTGGGAGCTTGTAGTCCCAGCTACTTGGGAGGCTGAGGCAGGAGAATCACTTGAGCCCAAGAGTTTGAAGTTGCTGTGAGCTGTGACACCCTGGCACTCTACCAAGGGTGACAAAGTGAGACTCTATCTCAAAAAAAAAAAAAAGAAGAAAGAAAAGAAAAGAAAAAAAAAGAAAGAAAGAAGGAAATGTGGGGGTGAGTGTGAGCAAATAGGGTAAGAAAGTCAGTGTGTCTAGGTCTCCACTGGCTCCTGCCTTCTATGGGGCCGTTGAGCTCGGAATACTGTCCAACTCACCAAATCAAAGGGGAAGCTGGGCAACCTTGCCTGAGCAGGGCAGGAACCAGGTAGCTCAGCAGTCTGGAATGTGGGAACCCAGGGACAGCTCCTCAGAGCACACTGGTCAGCTGCAGCTTACAGGTTGATTTTAGTCGTGAGGTCACCCCTCAAGATCTGACTTGCAGGGAGAAATCTGGCTCAGCTGGGTCATGTTTGTCTACCTCTAGACTAGGGGAGAAGGGCCTTATGGTTGGCAGTCCCAATACACTACCTCTTTGTCTTGGTAACTAAGTCATGAGATGACTCATCTCAAATTGTTACCTGCGTCCTCTGTGACCCTTACACCATAAGGTAATCATAATCATAACATAATAATATGTTTATATGATTTTTATACATAATCATAACAGCTTGCAGCCCTCGCCTCTTGCAATTTAACCTTTACCATGTGGCTCTTCCATGAATGTGCATTTTCACCACTGGACCATATACTTCCTGAAGGTGGCAATATTTGAGACTATTTGCTCTCCACTTAATCCCAGAGGCCTAGGATCATGCCTGGCACAGAGCAGAGCCTCAATATCTGTTGAATAAAATTAGTACTGACAAGTGCGGATGAATAGAATGCAACAAGAAAGACAGTGGGTGGAGGTGGAAAGCCAGGCTGGGAGAGGTCGAGAGGACTTTGAACACCAGGTGGTGGAGTTTGAACTTTACTCTGTGGCACTGGTGAGACGCAATAGGTTTTTGAGAAATAAAACAAAATGCTAGTGCTCCTGTGGGTACTGACTATGCATTTGTACCCAAATCAAGATACCAATAAAGTCACCTCTTCACAGATGTTGGAATGATATGGTGCAGTGACACTGGGACATAAGATACTGGGTAATTGAGAGTTTGAGCAAATTATTTACCAATAAGGCAGACAAAGTGATCTTTCACAAAGGCAATACTAATTTTTTCTTTTTAAATTAGCTTTTAAATTCTAAAAGTAACAAAATTACAATCTCCAAAAATTTAGAAGACAAAAATGATTCACCATCTCACCATTGTAACAAAACCATTTCTATCATTTTACTGTTTTCCTTCTTCAGATTGTCCGCTTAGTTTCTCAGATTGGATTCTAAGCAATAGAATTACTTGCTTAAAGGTTATTAACATTTTTTTGTTCTTCATATGTATATAGCCAAATTTAACAACAGCAATGTCTGAAGTGTGAGTTTCTCATGCTAACTAGCATTTCAATTTCTAAAGATCTTCAGTAATGAAAAAAAAAAAATCTTTTTTTGAGACAGAGTCTCACTCTGTTGCCCTGAGTAGAGTGCCATGGAGTCATTATAGCTCACAGCAACCACAAACTCCTAGACTCAAGCGATTCTCTTGCCTCAGCCTCCCAAGTAGTTGGAACTACAGGGGCCCACCACCATGCCCAGCTAGTTTTTGTATTTTTAGTACAGACAGGAGTCTCACTCTTGCTCAGGCTGGTCTTGAACTCCTGAGTTCAAGGGATCCACCTGCCTCGGCCTCCCAGGTGGATTACAAGCATGAGCCACCGAGGCTGGCCAATAATGAAAATTTTGAATCATTGTTATAATTTTATGTTTTTTATTACTCATAAGAATAAACATTTTTCTGAGTTTGCTTACTAACTGAATTTCTTTTTCATATTTATCCTATTCAATATAGTGGATAAAATTTTGTCAGTGTTCTGATGAGATGAATGTATCAGGCTTCCAAATCTGACAAAAAGAGAAAAGATACCAAGGGAAAAAAAAAAAAACCCAGGAAAGATGGTAGAAAAGGTTCACCCTAGCATTTTCAATCATGTAAACATTTGTTAGATGCCCTAGCTTAGCTGCAGGTGTGTAGCTTGCTTAAACATGAACTCCAGTTTTATAGGGTGAAACGTATTTAGAACCATCCTCTGAAATTCTTATCTAGTAGGCCAGCATCCTAAGTGCCTGGGGTTCCTGACTGGTTTGCAATGTGTTTTATTTCCTCACTCCAAACTTTCCCAGCCACCACCCTGGGATCAACAGTTACAGGCTATAACACAGTATTTCGTATGTCCTGAGGATTTAATCAGCTTTTGTTGATGGGTTCTTACCATCATCATCATCATTTTTTTTTCTTTTTGAGACAGAGTATTGCTTTGTCACCCTGGGTGGAGTGCTGTGGCATCATGGCTCACAGCAACCTCAAACTCCTGGGCTCAAGTGATCCTTTTGCCTCAGCCTCCTGAGTAGCTGGGGTTACAGATGCCTGCCACAACGCCTGGCTATTTTTTTAGAGACAGGGTCTTGCTGTTGCTCAGACTGGTCTTGAACTCTTGAGCTCAAGCAATCCACCTGCCTCAGCCTCCCAGAGAGATCATCATCATCGTTATGAAAGGCACACATAAAAAATCTGTTGAACAGAGTAATGAGTCCTGAGTAATGGAAGTTTGGGCAAACACTGTGTGCACACAGAATATAAAATAAACACTTTATTTTCACATAGAGGAAGGGGTCATCTTAGAAGTTCAGAAAACTAGGGAACTGTGAGGATTTCTTCAAATATAATAGCAATGTTAAAGAATATCCACACATGTGGCTTTTCCTCTATTTTGCTGTATACAGTATTAATCTTTCTAAAAGTCAAGGGCATTTTTCTGTTACCCACCCTGGACTTCTATTCCAAGAAAAAAAATATGCTGAATATATTGCTTCTTTTTTTTTTTTTTTTAAGGTAAGAAGAGCTAATGCATCCTGTATCTGGCAAGTAGAATTACCTCTTCAGCTGAGACCTAAAAATCCTGAAATACGTAAGGATTATACAATAAGCATAGCTGCAGAAAAGTATGTTAGTGATGTTTTATAAGGTACTGTTAATTTACTTATTAGAACTCTGATGGTAGTTTAATAGCTACTCAAATTGAGTCAAAATAAAAATTGTTTTTTTTTAATCAAATGTTTTTCTTCAACTGGAGAAAGAAAATAAATAATCATAGGTACTACACTTTATGGTACATTGTGTAGCATATGTTTGAATCTTTGTTCAAAGATCAACATCTTTGAATGTTAAATAAATATCAAATCACCTACATGTCTATGTTCTATCATTTCTACAAACATATCACTTGCTAATTAACAAAAAGTTCTTTCAATTTGCTTTTGCATTTAAAATATAATTGACTTTTGGGGGAAACAATCTGCAATTCTTTCGTTTGTGTAGCAAAAACCAACAGCTTCTGCATAGTTTCTTGGGGGGTGGTAAAATATATACGGCATTAAGTTTATCATTTTAACCATTTTTAAGTGTAGAATTTGTGGCACTACGTACGTTCACATTGTTGCACAAGCATCACCACTATCCACTTCTAGAACGTCCTCCATTTTCCCAAACTAAAACTCTGCACATATGAAGAGCTAGCTGCCTATTTCTCCTGCCCTGCTGTCCCTGGAAAACACCGTCTCCATGAATTTAACTACTCCAGGTACCACATATAAGTGAAATCATACAGTATCCTTTTGTGACTGTCTCATTTCACTTAGCATACTGTCTTCAAGTTTATCCATGTTATTGCGTGTATTGGAATTTCCTTCCTTTTAAAGCTGAGTAACATTTTGTTGCAGGTATGGACCCAATTTTGCTTATCCATTCATCCATTCATGGATGCAATTTGGGTTGCTTCCCCCTTTTGGCTAGTTGGAATAATGGTGCTCTGAATATAGGTGCACTGCACAGGTTCCTTCTTTTTCTTTCATTCTTTTTTTTTTTTTTTGAGGCAGGGTCTTGCTCTGTTGCCCAAGCTGGAGAGGCATCATTATAAATGCTCACCACAACAGTGAAGTTAAGTGATTCTCCTGCTTCAGCTTCCTGAGTAGCAGGGACTACAGTGATGCATCCCCATACCCAGCTCAGTTTTCTATTTTTCGCAGAGACACGGTCTCTTGCTTGGACTGGTCTCTTACTCTGGCCTAGGTGTGAGCCACCGTGGCCAGCATAGTTTCTTTTTAAATTAACACAACAGTGCTCTCTTTCAAAAACTTCCCATATATTTTATGGAAAACTCAAGATAGTGTTGGCTGATACTCACTTAACTTTCATAATTTGGACTTGGTGCAACACAATAATGGGAGAGGTTCTTTGTCAGTATATAGCTCTAAAGACTACATTGAGTAGTCTATACAAGCTACACACACACACACACACGAGAGTCAGTCTCAAATTATATAAGAAATGTAATTAAAGAGAGGACTTTAAACTTTAAAAGAACTTTTCACCAGGTCTTGACCTAGTTGATGGAAGACTTGTAAGAGAAAGTTAGAGTTCGGAGGCAGCCAAGTGAATATAATCAATTCCAAATGAAGACAAAGCTTTTCCTAAATCATAACCAAAGTTCATTAAAAGTTGGGGACTTGCTGAATCTTGGGTTCCTTGGAATACGGTAAATCTCAGACAAATGGAGACTATTTCACCATACATTTCATGTGTGTGTTAGAGAAGGTGACCAAAAATAGGTTTCCCTTAATAGGTTATTAAGGGAAACTGACTATTTTCTATCCAATGAGTTGTGAAAAGCTTGTGAAGTAGAATGAGAGAGGGAGAAGTCAGGCTGGAAGCAGGGAAGGGGTACGAAGGCTGCACGTGGGCTGACCTGGATTTTAATCCTGGCCATTACACTTTTAGGTGTGCAACTTTAGGCAGGGTCCTCGATCTCACTAAACCTCAGTGTCTTCAAGTAAAAAGTGATACAAGTACAGTAGTACCCTCCTTATTCTCAGTGACATGAGGTTAACTGTGGCCTGAAAATATTAAATGGAAAATTCCAAAAATACCTACTTCATAAGTTTTCAATGGTATGCCATTCTGAGTGACGAAATCCTGCTCCCTCCCCCCACCCCGTCCAGCATCTCCCTGCTATCTACACTCCCCACCAGCCATTAGTTCTTTAGGCACCATCTCCATTATCAGATCAGCTACATCCACTGCTCATGTTCAAAGTACACTTACTTGATTTCAGCAAGAACAACAGTAGCGATGCTGGGATATTGTTATACTTGCTCTATTTTATTATTAGTCATTGTTAATCTCTTACTGTGCCTAATTTGTAAATTAAACTTGATCATAGGTATGTATGCATAGGAAAAAAATGAGTATACTGGGTGGCCATAAAGTTTGTGTGCCATTTAAAGACTACTAGTTAACTATTTAAATTACACATGAACTTTATGGCCACCCTGTATATAGGGTTCTATCTACAGCTTCAGGCATCCACTAGGGGTCCTGGAATGTATCCCTTGTGGATAAAGAGTAATTACTGCAAACGTTTTTGTTTTATAGGGCAGTGTGAGAACTACATTAATCCATAATGTGCGGTTCATGATGTTACCTCCCAAACAGAGGGGTTTGTTCACTTGTCAAGTTAATACCCTGTTTCCCCAAAAATAAGACAGTGTATTATATTAATTTTTGCTCCCAAAGATGCGCTAGGTCTTATTTTCAGGGGATGTCTCATTTTTCCATGAAGAAGAATACGGTACACATTTATTGTTAAATGAAAATAAAGGAAATTTATTACCTACATATGATACGGTAGTAGGGTAGTTGTCAACACAAACCAGACAAACTGTGAATCCTACCTTCAGTCATCATGAGGGCGGCCTCAAGCATCAGGCAGTGTCACCAGAGACAGACCAGCACTCACCACCTTCTCCGGGTCCAGTCCGCTCTGATCCTCCTGTTCCTCTACACGCATCTGCAAAAGTCTCCTCCTCTCTCCCACCCGTGCTCACCACTCACTCCGACCTCCGCTCGCCTCCACACAGCAGGGAGGTCAGGACTCCGAGTAACGTCACGGGGTGCTAGGACGCAACCAGTTTACGATAAATTAATTTTCATTCCGAGACGGGGAGCTTATTTTCAGGGGGATGGCTTATATTTCACCCAGAAGAAACCTGTAAGTAGGTCTTATTTTCGGAGGATGTTTTATTTTCGGGGAAACACGGTAGATGCAGCAAAGCTGCTTACAGCAAAGGAGTTTTTATTATTTGTTTTTAGTAATAGCTAGGAGTTTCTATCACATGTAAGGAGCCCACTGGAGATGGGTCCCAAAGTAGGGTGTCCCTGCACAAGGGGGTTGGGCTGGTTTTATAGTCTGAGGATAATCAGGTGTGATCTGATAGAATCTTGTAATGTGACTGGATCCTGCCAGGGGGTGACACCAGGGTTCATCTGATTGGATTCTAGATCCTGCCATGCGGTGTCCATTTCTTAATCTAGTTCTCTGCATCTCAGTCTGAGCACTTAGGTGCTGCTATGGTTGCACACTTGGTTCATCTGGGCATGCTCAGGATACATGACCTTAAACCTGGAGGTCTATGGCAGTTAAAAAACAACTGACAACTTTGTTACATGAAAGTTGAGCCAGATTGGTCTGATGGAGTTACAATGATAAGCATAAGCATCAACCAATGGTAGCGACAATGATAAAAAATTATTATATTATGGAGTATCTGACTCAGTTGACTCGAAAAAAGTTAGTTTGCTTCTCTCCTTTACCTAATTTTACCAACATTTTTGAAAGTTTGTGTAAAGAAACAGAAGATTTTTCTAGACCCATAATCTTCAAATGTTTTTGCTCTCTCATACTCTCTCAAAGGAAACTGAAAAAGTTGCTTATGCTCTTGTGTGTTTTCATTATAAATGATAGAATAACACATTTTTATATTCCATACATTGTAAAATATTAGCAATTAAAAAGGAAAACTTTTTTATATCTCTTTAAAATGTACTTAATGGAAGTCTAACTATTATAGCAATGTGATCACCAGCAATGTGACGACCCAGCATCATCGACCATTTAAAAAAATATAAAAATAAGTGAGAAGCTCAGCACTTGTAGCTCAGCGGCTGGGTGCCAGCCACATACAGACTTGGTACAGTCGAACCCAACCTGGTCCTGCCAAACAACAATGACAACTACAGCCAAAAAAATAAAAAATAAAAAAAACATAGCCGGGTGTTGTGGCAGGCGCTGTAGTCCCATCTACTTGGGAGGCTGAGGCAAGAGAATCACTTAAGCCCAAGAATTCGAGGTTGCTGTGAGCTGTGATGCCACAGTACTCAACCCAGGGCGATAGCCTGAGACTCTGTCTCAAAAAAAAAACTAAGTGAGAAACTTTATTTAATTTTATTTTCTCTGTAAACTCTTATTTTCAATCTACTTCCCTTACAGAATTTTATCCTGATGTAATATAGATTTATGTTTAAACATCTTTTTGTTAGGGTGGGAACTTGCAGCATGGGATGAGAACGAATCCTTGACCCAAAGATTAGGATAGAAGTAAAAGGTTTGTTTTGCTTTCTGAGACAGAGGAAAGGGCATGACAGGAAAGAAGGAAAAGAACTGCCACCCTGAGGGTGGGGGTTTTGGGGGGGTGGTTTGTTGGGGTAAAGAGGAAGAAAAAAGCATAGATATTGCTGCCAGCTGATAGCAGAAGGCAGCTGTGAAATCGCTCCATTTGTTTTTCCATGCGTTGCCCTCTCTTCTCTGTGAGGCTGGCTTATCAGTTTCCTGGGAATGTGGTCTGGCAGGAACTGAGGGCCGCCACTCAGCTTCTGTCTGCTCATTTCTTTCCAAGTGCTATAAAAAACAAACTCCTGGGAGACCGTAAGTTAGGCCACAGATCAAAAAAAGGGGCAGTTATATACTGTGAGTTTTTTCTTCAAAGGGGCAATTATGTGTTGTGAGTTTAGTAGTCTTTCTCTCTTTCAATTTTTTTCTGTTACATAGTTTATTAGCAATCCTGTCCTTTCATCTCTGTTGATCAGTATTAAACATTTTTAAATTAAAAAATTAAATTCTAGGCATCAAATATTCATTCTAGATTGAGTGATCTTTGTAATTATTATTATACATAATTGATCAAAATAACAAATATATTACAAATTTTGATGATTGTTTAAGAGTTCTAAAAGTAAAAAATTGGGGGGCCAGGCACAGTGCCTGTAATCCTACACTCTGAGTGACTGAGACAAGAGGATTGATTGACCTCAGGAATTTGAGCAAGGATGACACCATGTCGCTACTTAAAATAGAAAAATTAGCCAGGCATTGTGGTGAGTGCCTGTAGTCCCAGCTACTGGGGAGGATAACTTGAGCCCAAGAGTTTGAGGTTGCTGTGAGCTATGATGACACCACAGCACTTTAGCCTGGGGAACAGAGTGAGACTCTGTCTCAAAAAAAAAAAAAAGGAGTAAAAATTTTAAAAGAAATATACCTCTTAATGAGAAGGGCTTTTAATTCCCCCAATAAGTTCATGTGTCCATGAATAACTATTATTTCTTCCTAGAATGAGACAGGATTCCGTGTCAATACCATCTCTATTTTTTGTTTTTACAGACACAAGCACTGTGGTGCCTGCTGGCATAAATTCACTCCAACCAGCATTTGCTGATAGGAATGCTCTTTCTCAAGATCTTCTGTTGCTGGTTTCTTTTCAGTGTTCATGTCTCAGTTCAAAAGTGACCTCCTCAATGAGGTCTTGCCTGGTAACCAAACACAAACTATTCTCTACCTAACCCATCTCTAACCTCTTAATGATTAATTTTCTATCATTGCACTTGTCACTATCTTCTAGTAATCTAGTTTGGGCACCTTGTATTATGTGTCTCTGCTATAATATTAGTTCTATGAAGACAGGGACCTTGTCTGTCTTGCTCCTTGTTGATATATAGAAGGCACTGCAATAGAAATGTGTGAAGGAAGGAATGATGTTTGAGAGAACCATACACTCGTGGAGTAGCCACTTTAAAAGGAACCATTCTCTCCCTATTATTATCAAGCAAAGATACTCCAAGTAAGGCAATGGAAGAGGAATCTTTGTGAGCAGGGGAGCCTACTCTTTCCTTGTGTCAGCTGATTTGGCTGGAACAAATGAACCAGGTTCAAAATAATACAAGGATATATAGCTATTACCCAATAATAAAAACTTTTTTTCTTAAGTAACACAAGGAAAATAAACACAGAGGTAGTGTACAGCTGGATAATCTGGGATATTTTCAGCCTGGGATCTTGCTGGTGATTGATAATGTACAGGGACATTTTTTCGGTTGGTAGGGGTGGCGGGGATAGTTGCATTTGGTTGGCTTTCTTCAGGCATGCTAATCCCCTGCAACTCGCAGGACAATCCCACCTAAAGAACAGTCCCACCCAACACTGTGAGAGCACCTATGTGGTCAGTCAACAGTTGATGCCAAAGATTGCCTGCTTGTTGTTTGCAAAACACACTAATTTACATTTAAAACTCATTATCAAATAGTTGCCACTCATCGGTATTAGGGTGACTCAGGCTGAGAAAGAACTCTCCACACAAAGATTAGAATAGAAAGTAGTAAAAAGTTTATTCCCATCCCAAGGATGGGAAGGGCATTGCACAGAGAAGAAAAGAGAAGTGCCAGCAGAGAGAGTAAGGGGTTCAGGGTTTTCATGGGGATAAAGGACAAAAAAATAGTGATTGCTGCCAGCTGGTAGCAAAAGGCAGCCGGGGAGCTGCTGTGTCTGGTTCCCCCCCTCCCCACCCCTTCTCCGTGAGTTTGTTTTATCGGTCTCCTTGCAGCGCTCTTCAAAGCTGGGAAACAAACTCCCACATCAAACAACCAGTGGCTAATTAATCAAAGGACTGCTGTGCTGTGACCTTTCCTGTAAAAGGGGGTAATTATGTGCTCTTAGCTTTCTCCTTTTTCTGATAGTTCACACAATTTATTAGCAAGGCCATCCTATCAACTAGCGTTTACCTTAGAAACACTTAAGTAAAATTGAAAAATATGATGTATTATTTTGAAAAAGTTCTGGCGGTCATTAATCAAGTCGAAAACAAAAAGCTGCATTACTCCACTTACTCCAGCTGGTAGCCTTCAGTGGCGGTGGGGAGAAACAGAAATACAAACCAATTGTTCACATAAACCCCTAGGTGCAGGAAACATCTCAAACAACTGGGCAGTTAAGGCTAATTGCACGAGTATATGAGGAACGTCCAGGCTTTGCCGGCTTAGAGAATGGCGCTGTCAGTCGGAACTTTCCGTCTAGAACTACCCTTCTCGGCCAAGGACCGCGACAGGCTTCCGGACTTCTTTCTAGGCTGAAGGTTGCCGTAGACCCGCGCTCAAGGCCGCCCGGTCGTCGAGCGCGCGCGTCCCCCCGCGCGGTGCCGCTGGCAGGAAGGGGCGGGGCGCGGAGAGGCGGCGGGAAAGCGCGCCCGGAAGGGGCCCGGCCTCCGCGCGCTCCGGTCCCGCAGTCCCCGCCCGCCGCAGTCCGGCGTCCGGCCGCCCCCCTGTGCCCGCCGCGCCCGGTTCCCGCCATGCCCGCCGCCGGCTCCGAGCCCCCGCGCCCGCCGTCGCCGCCCCTAGCGCAGGAGCGGGGCGCCGAGCCGCGGCCGCCTCACGGGGAGCTGCAGTACCTGGGGCAGATCGAACACATCCTCCGCTGCGGCTTCAGGAAGGACGACCGCACGGGCACCGGCACCCTGTCGGTGTTTGGCATGCAGGCGCGCTACAGCCTGAGAGGTGACGGGCGCCGCGGGCCCAGGGACCGCGCCGGGGGCGGACGGGGAGAGCGCGCGGGAGTGCCGGGCGCTGCGCTGCGGGTTAGCCCCAACCTCAGGCCTACGAGCGAGGGGAAGCAGCCTCACCCCCACCTTGCGGACGCCGAAACTGTGAGGCTCGGGTTACGCTCATGGTTTGCACGGGGTCCCACTGGTAGGAGCGACGGCGGGAGGTGAGCCAGGTCCTCGTGGCTCCACAGCCTGGGCTCCTGACTACCCCAGTGACGTGTCTCTAGCAGAGCGGGCATAATCTGGTAAAACTTACCCATCCTGGAGAGCGGGAGAGAGTTGCCTGGGCTTGTCTAGAATTCCGCGCTTTTTCTCCTCCCCTGCCCTCCCACGTTCACCGCTCTGCTTTGCAGAGTTTTCAAAAACTGGAGCGAAAATGCAGTGGGAGGAGCAGCGGCGGCGCGAGAAGGCTGGGGCAGGAACTTGTGTTTCTTGATGGCTTCCCATTCCCTCCTATCTGGGAGGAACCAGCTTTCCTCCTAGACCTTGAAAAGAGGAACTCGAGAGTCTGACTAGAAATTTGGATTTGTTTTTAGACTAAGGTCTCTGTATCTCTGGCTGGAGTGCAGCGGGGTCATTGCTGGTAGTAACCTCTAATTGTGCTCAAGGGATCCTCCTGCCTCAGCCTCCCACGCAGTGGGGACTGCAAGCTTGCACGCCCACTTCCTGTTATGTTTTTAAGTTTTTGTAAGGGGGGAGGGGCTCCTTATGTTGCCCAGGCTGGTGTCCCAAACCCTGGCCTACAGAGATCCTCCCTCCTGGGGCTCCCAGAATGCTAGGGATTACAGGCGCAGTTTCACCTGGCCTCAAGTAGAAGTTGAGAGTTTGATTCCTCCTTTCCTCTTTCCTTTAACACAGGATTGCCCCAGGGAAGAAGAGTCTCCTGCAAGTTGTCAGCCCCCAGGCTTTCTGGGGATAAAGGGGTGAGGTGGGGCTGGCTCTAATTTCAGTTGATCTATCTTGTCATCCCAGATCAAGCCCTGACATAAGGGAGGGGACTTCTCTTACAGCCGTGGCCAGGGGCTGACATTGATCTCTTTCTTTAGATAGAGAGCATCTTGACACTGGTGAAGAGTGGTTCTGAGTGGGGATACCCTCCACCCCATCCCTATACTAGAGACTGAAAAACACACTAGCTGCCATGGCTGCTCCGCCTTGGACAGCTTGGGGAGTTTTGTCAGAGCAGAGGGGTCCACTTTTCTCAGCTCTGAGCCCAGAGGCCTCTGTTGAGTAGCAGACCTAATTTTAACACATCCCCTCTGCTTAGATATCAGGCAAGTTACTTTACCTGTCAGACAGCTTCCCTGTATGTTAAAAATGGAAATACACTCAGTGGGCAATACTGATAAAAGCAGGTGCTTGAAAAATCTTTGTCATGTGAATATTGACTCAAGTGATAATGTGGACTGAACAGGTAATGCATTTTTACTTTTTTTTTTTCTCCATTGTTTGATGCCTCTCCTTTTGTCCCTTAAACTTCTGTATTACACAAAAGTGTCTGTAAAATGGAGATGATGATGGTCCCTCAAGGAGGATGTTTAGGAACATGAAACAGAACTGTTTAAACAGTTGCTGTTTTGGCATTACTCCCACCCCCAAAAAACAGGTTAATTTGCTTTGCAAATATTTAAAAACTATTTTGTTTTAGCCAGTGTGGTATCTGCTATACCGTAATCCTGAGCAAGTTTTCTCTGGCAGGATCATCATGGAATCAGGGGAGCCTTCGAGCTTTGTCCTGGGGCATATGTTGGGTGCTGTCGTCACACCTTTGTGACAGTATTCACACCAACTGGGTAGTGGATGGTAGCTCCTTGCTGTTTCCATGGGGGTGTCTCTGCCCTGCCCACCAGCTTGCTATGTTGACTTACTGTGTCTAGTAATCACCCTGGCTTGGGAGGCCAGTCTCAGCCCAGATTGGGTCACTGACTTGGCTTGTAGCTTGGGAGCTTCACCCTGATTCCATATGCTCTTGTCACTCCAGGGCCTAATGTCTCAAGGCAATTTCCGTCCCCAGAGAATGCTGGATGGCCTGTTCTATCTGCCCATCTTCAAACTGCACGGCAAACTGTTTTTCAGATGAATTTCCTCTGCTAACAACCAAACGTGTGTTCTGGAAGGGTGTTTTGGAGGAGTTGCTGTGGTTTATCAAGGTAAATCAGTTGCTGCTATTGGGAGGCAACAGTTTGTCCTCAAACAGCAGCCTGTGGGACCCTTTTACAAGTCAGATCCTATCACTCCTCAGCCTCCAACCCTTAGTGGCTTCCATTTAGCTCAGTGGGAACCAAGGCCCATGTAGGGCCCCTTTCCAGCTCTGGACTTAGCTGCTGCGCTCATTTTCACCCCTCCCGATCAATCTTTGAGCACCCTGGGATGTTACTCCCTCCCTGGAACCTTCTGCCCCAACATGTAGCATGACTCCCTCACTTCCTGTGCTTTTCTGCTGGGCGAGCCTTCCTAGACCTGATCTAAGACTTGGAGACTTGGATTGTCCCCCAGCCCTTCCTTGTTTTTACTCCCTAGAGAAATCCTCCAGAATGAGGGCAGGAGACAATAAATTGGTGAACTGTGCTGTAAGCTCCATGAGTGCAGAGAATTTCTTTTTCTTGTTCACTGCTGTAGCCCTAGAACAACCTATCACATACAAGGATTCAGTGCGTGTTGATAACTGAATATAGATACCTACTGTGTTCTCATGTCTGTATAAACTACAAAGAGTTTCTTCAGTAACAAGATATGCCTCTTCCAAAGGGCTAAGTAGGTACCTCGGGCAAGGCAAGTGCTGGGATGACAGCCGTCACCATCAGTCATGCCCAAACTCCATGTCCTAGTTCAGAACCTGTGTTCTGTCCACTGCTGGTCAGATGGTGCCTGAGGAGACAGGTTCAGTTCAGGACCATACTGGAAGTTGCGATCCCTTCTGCAGAGTACCTCCTGTGGTGTGCAGAGTCATGGGTCAAGTCAGACCCAAGACTTCCCTCCCTTTTAGAAAGGGATTAGATTTGGATCCAGTACAGCCTGCCTTAATTCTACACTCACGGCTATTTTGTTTTGTGTTGGCCTATCAGCTAATAGTGAGCCTCTGTTTTGAATGAATCATCAGAAATCTCAGAAGAGGATGTTCCTAAACTGGCTAGAGCCTGGTTGGAATGGATAGAAAGGGGAGACTTTTGAAGCAGTATGTGTAAAGTTGAAAAGTCATTTGTTGGGAGCGAAGAAAGTGAAGACAAACTCAGCAATAGAAAGCAAGGAAGGAAGATGGCCCAAAATGCATTCACCTCTTTTAACTTAAAGCTTAAATGCAGGAGTCTATGCAGTCTTCACCAGGAATGTCAGGTTCACCTCTGACAGATGGAGTTATGCCACTGGTGACTCAATCCAGTTCAGGAGTTAGCAGGTACCACTGTCTGGGCAAACAGAAGGAGGGCTGTGCAGTAGCTAGGGTCTGATGAGTGGCAAGCAGTCTGCTTGTGTTACTAATCCTCACAGCAATCATGTGGTGAATACTAATGTTCTTTTTTATAGATGAGGCTGGTGGGGGTGTGAGGTAGGGAGTGGGTCAGAGGAGAATGAAGGTAGAAGGCCCAGGCACCTAGCTCAGGTGTGTGAGACACCAAAGCTTTGCTCCTAACTGGTACAGCACATCATATCCATAGGCACCAAAGGCAGATGGTGTCTGTCATTGACCTGGATTCACGACCAAAATACAGGACAGGATGTCATGAGCCAAATCTGATGGGGTGAAATGTAAGAGAAGTAAACATAATGCTCTGTGCCTGGGGGAAAAAAAACCAATCAGAATAACTTACCTAAATATATAGATTGGGGGTAAATATAACTTCATAGTGACAAAGATAGGAAGTGAGTTAGGGACCAAATTTAGTTCAGTGTGACTACTACATTTGCCAGACAAGCAGATACTGATTAGTCTGATCATTAGAAATATCTTAATTTGCTAGGTATAAGATATGAACAGATTGCAAATGAAGCATCAAATTCATTTTGAGGTATCACACTTACACCCAGAATTTGTTTAAAAAACAGAACTGTGAGGTGGGATGGGCCTACATAAAGGACTTGGAGGTGTTTCATCTGTAAAGTTGAGGGGAATAGGCCAGGTGTGGTGGCTCACACCTGTAATCCTAGCACTTTGGGAGGTGAGGTGGGTGGATCACTTGGGCTCAAGAATTAGAGACCAGGCTGAGCAACAGCAAGACCCTGTCTCTGCTAAAAATAGAAAAATTATCCAGGTGTTGTGGTGGGCACCTGAAATCTCAGCTACTTAGAAGGCTGAGGGAAGAGGGTCACTTAAGCCCAGGAGTCTGAAGTTGCTATGACTTACGATACTGTGGGACTCAACGCCAGGGCGATAGAATGAGACTCTTGTCTCAAATAAAAATAAAGTTGAGGGGAATAGAAGAAAAGAGTTGAGAGGATCCTTCCAAAGAAGGGATCAGATTGTCCAGGAAGCCCTTAAAAAGTTAGGGCTGGGGCAGTGCCTGTGGCTCAGTAGGTAGGGGCGCTGGCCCCATATACCGAGGGTGGCAGGTTCGAACCTGGCCCTGGCCAAACTGCAACAACAAAAAAATAGCCGGGCTTTGTGGCGGAACCCAGCCTCAGGAGGCTGAGGCAAGAGAATCGCCTAAGCCCAGGAGTTGGAGGTTGGCGTGAGCTGTGACGCCATGGCACTCTCCTGAGGGGGATAAAGTGAGACTCTGTCTCTAAAAAAAAAAAAGGGGGGCTGGGAGACTTTACATCCTTCGTATTAACCTGGATGGAAGTGGAAGACATTATTCTTAGTAAAGCATCACAAGAATGGAGAAGCATGAATCCTATGTACTCAATTTTGATATGAGGACAATTAATGACGATTAAGGTTATGGGGAGGGAGCAGAAAGAGGGACGGAGGGAGGGGGTGGGGCCTTGGTGTGTGTCACACTTTATGGGGGCAAGACATGATTGCAAGAGGGACTTTACCTAACAATTGCAATCAGTGTAACCTGGCTTATTGTACCCTCAGTGAATCCCCAACAATAAAAAAAAAAAAGGTCTGGGACCAGCCTGCTTAAAGATGGCATGGGCTGCACGTGGCAGCCTGCTTGTCACATCAGCACAGCTGGAGCGTCAACCCAGATGGCTCGGAATTCAGTGTTCTGTTCAACCCATCTCTTCCAGGGATCTACAAACGCTAAAGAACTATCTTCCAAGGGAGTGAAAATCTGGGATGCCAATGGATCCCGAGACTTTTTGGATAGCTTGGGATTCTCCAAAAGAGAAGAAGGGGACTTGGGCCCAGTTTATGGCTTCCAGTGGAGGCATTTTGGAGCAGAATACAAAGATATGGATTCAGGTAAGGAGACAGATGTCTCCCATTTCCCGAGTGTCTTTCCTAGCGTGAATCTGTTCCATTGTTTCGGATGAAGTCTGAGGGATAAGTCAGTGTCTTGGGTGAAGTTTAACTTGGACGTTGTAAGAGGCTGTGCCAGGTCAAGGTGGAGGAACCACATCTAAACCCAACCCTAACTTCTAGGGGCAAGGTGTGTCACATCTTGGTGATTAGCATTCGTTGGGCCCTTGGCACTTAGTTTCCTTACCTGTGTTGTTGGCAGGTAGCTGCATGGTTGGGAAGGGGGGGAGAGCTCATCCCCGATTCCCTTTCAGCAGTTTCTGAGCTGCCAGCACTCTGTAGGTGGTGCTGGCGTGATAGCACAGGGCCCTAGTCACCCTACTCTTCTGCTGTGGTGGAAGAATAATGAAACATCTCTCTCTGGGCTCCCACCTACCTCTGTTGCTGTCAGTGGCACCACTTGCTGAGTGTCACAGAGCTCAGTCCGTCCTACCTGTCCTTAGAGAAGCAAATGCCCACCTCAGGGTGAGTGTGTGTGTGCAGGAAATAACAGTTTGCTGGCTGGGCGGGAACCAGCAACCTGGAGAGGATGCATCTCATCTAAAGGGACAGTTGCATCTCATCTCCAGCCGGCTGTGGAGGGATTTGGGCCCTGTGTTGTTAGAATTTTTCAATAAAAGGTTAAAGTCTTCATTTTATGTGCAGTTATAGGTCTTTTTTAAATGATGGCAACTGTAGGAAGTTTTAGTGGGTACAGAGTTTTCATAAGGGATAATGAGAAGTTCTGGAGATGAGTGGTGATGTTCGCACAACACTAGGGATGTACTTAGTGCCACTGAATTGCACACATGAAAATGGTTAAAATGGTAAATTTCATGGTACATATACTTTATCACAATGATAAAAAATGTGTGGACCAAACTATTTCTGCAGGTTCTGTAAGGGTTAGTCTGCCCCTGTGTCCTAGGGCATCCTTGGGATATGCGGCCGCTCCTCTGGCTTAATGGTGCCTTTCAATTTTTTCTTATTGCTTACATGGCCTAATAAAATTATGGCCTTGGTTTACAGTTGTACGAATGTTCAACTTTAGATTTTAGTGGGGGAGTTTTTCTTTTGGGTTTTTAAATTTTTATTTTAAAACAATTACAGATTCGCAGGAAATTATTTTTAAAAAAAGGTGCAGAGAAGACTCCTATACCCTTAACCCAGTTTCTTCCAGGGGTAATCCCTTGGGTGACATCTTGGGTAAATTGATATTAGTGTAATGCACAGTTATCAGATTTTGTTAGTTTTACATGCTGTTCTGTGTGTAATTTTCGCCCATGCGTAGATTCATAATTAAGATACAGAACTATTTCATCGCAGTTCATCTTTAAAATCTTTGATATTACCTTTTTTAGAACTATGATTATAAGAGGACTTTCTTTTTTTTTTTTTTTTTTTTGAGGACTATTGAACTAGAACATGGTCTGACAACAATCAGTATAAGTTTAACTAGTGGCGATTGTGCACTGAAGCTCTGCACAAATTAATTCTCAGCTACCAGTTCTATCTCAGAAGGAAGGAAGAAATTAAGGTCCAGAGACCAGAAGTGGGAGAAAAGTACAAGATTGTGTAATCATTATAGAAGTTTCCTGATATTTATGTCAATGGTGTGTTAGAATTGTCATGTAGTTTTAGGTGAGAGTGTTGTAAGCACACTGCCTAGGGCATGGAAAGAATCCCTGTTCCACCCTTAGTCAGAATGTGTCTGGAATGCTGCATTCCACTTCAGATCCAGCGCGCACCATGAAACAAGGACAAAACAGATTGCACATCAAAATTGTGACAATAATGGTGGATGGGCTCAGAGACTAGAAAAATTAAAATTGTTGAAATTGGGACAGGTTAGCACTGCGGGGAGGAAGGAGGTGGCACCATGACAGGCACGTATTTCATGATTGTCATGTAGAAAAGGAAACAGACTCACATGGCTCCAGAGGACGGACCCATGGGCTCAGACAGGCTGTGAACTCAAGCCAGTGAGAGGTGGGAAATTCGCAGAATGCACTGGATGTCTTAGAACCCCAGGTGGAGGGAGGATGTTGGGTGAAAGGTTGTAACAGCCAACCTCTAAGGCCATCTCATGAGGTGCTTTGGCTAATATGTGCACTTTTCTTCTCTTTTTTGACAATTCTACAGATTATTCAGGTCAAGGAGTTGACCAACTGCAGAAAGTGATTGATACCATCAAAACCAACCCTGATGACAGAAGAATCATCATGTGTGCTTGGAACCCAAAAGGTTAGAGACCCAGTCATCTTTATTCTAACCGTGCTATTGGCACGCAGGGAAGCAATATGGTGTTGTGCAGAGGCCCTGGAGGGAGGGGGGGCCATGACTGATGCCCTCAGCACACGGCGAGTTGTGTGACCTTGGGCAAGTCACAGTTTGCTCCATCTTCACCTTTAGATCGTGGGGTTGGGCCCAGATGATCTTAATTGGTGTATTCTCTTATTCTCAAAAGCACTTTAAATTGCCTGTAAAACTACATACAGATAAGGATTTTAACATTTTAAATTGGAGCAGATGAAGTTTTAGGTCACTGCCACCTAGCTGTATTATGAACATTTTTAAAAATTATGTTGTAAAATAAACTTCTCCCAGTGTGTACTAAGTACCCAGAGTGTAATGTTTGTGTCTTTAACAGACACTGTTAATACAGGAGTGGGTACCTAAAGTGCCAATTTCCTGTGACCCCTGTGAGTGAAATGATTCCTGCTGTATTTGTAGTTGGTGCCACAAATCCTTCATTTTGGCTCAGTTGGAAGAACATTGGTTCAATGGTGATTATACATTTGCAGAAATCTCACACTGTGGACAGGCCTATGCCATCACTGTGATGGTGGTGAGGACAGTCTGCAGAGGTGTGGCTGTGGGTGTTGCCACAGCCCAGTGGCTCTCATTGTCTCAAGTTTGGCTTCTGCTTCTCTCCTGGTTACTTTTGCCTTTAGCTGTGTTGTTTCAAACCACCACCTCTTCTCCTCTTCCCTGGTTGCTCAGATCTTCCTCTGATGGCACTGCCTCCATGCCATGCCCTCTGCCAGTTCTACGTGGTGAATGGTGAGCTGTCCTGCCAGCTGTACCAGCGGTCAGGGGACATGGGCCTGGGTGTGCCGTTCAACATCGCCAGCTACTCGCTGCTCACCTACATGATCGCGCACATCACTGGTCTGAAGGTGGGGTGCTCGAGAGGGATGGCTGTTGCCAGCCTGGTGCTCTTCCATTCTTTAACATGGAAAAATGAGTTAAAGAGGACACAGGCTCTAACTAGTTTTAAGATTTGATATATGTAAATGAGATATGAACCAGCTTACTTTGTAACCTTTCATGGAAGTTTCCTGTTCTAGCAGCCTTTATACACTAGCAGGTCTATATAGGTTGTTTGTAATATAACTTACAAACCAACTTACCTCAAAAGCTACACTGGTTAAATTATTTTTTGTAAAGCCTTAGAGCGCCTGCATACCCTATGTGATGTGTTTTTAAATGATGTGTTTTAAAGGAATTGAAATCAAAACATTGTTTTGCTTTTTCCCTTGGCATTTTCAGCCAGGTGACTTTGTACATACTTTGGGAGATGCACATATTTACCTGAATCACGTTGAGCCGCTGAAGATTCAGGTAAGAATTTATCTAACACTCTGGAGTTTGGTACCTTCTCTGGATAAAAGGTTGTGGAACATACCTGTGCAGCAGGCATTTGCTTGATGCTGTTTCCAAGGTTAAGAGAATTTACTCTGACCGTGGGGCTTTAGTTTAGGGAAGATGGTGGGCAGGGATGAGGCAGACCCTTGCCCCAGCCTCCCCAGGCACTTCTCGTGCCTAGTGCTGTAAGGTACTGAGCACCACAGAGAGGAGGGGCCACATCCGGGGACTTGGGCCATCTCAGAAGTGGCAAGTTTTTTTGTTTTGTTTTGTTTTTTTGAGAATAGTCTCAGTGTGTCACCCTCAGTAAAGTGCTGTGGTGTCACAGCAACCTCAAACTCTTGGGCTTAAGCAATTCTCTTGCCTCAGCCTCCCAGGTAGCTGGGACTACAGGCATCTGCCACAATGCCCGGCTATTTTTTGTTGTAGTTGTCTTTGTTTAGCAGGCCCGGGCTGGGTTTGAACCTGCCAGCCCCAGTGTATGTGGCCAGCACCCTAACCACTGAGCTATGGGCACAAAGTCCAGAAGTGGCATTTTAATATAGTATTTAGTTCTGGACTTTCAGAAGTCTTTATCTGGTCAAGTCCCTAAGTTATAGCAGACACCACTCCTTAGTGAGTGCTTTGAGTTACGATAGAAAAGACCTATGTGTCCATCCTTAATAAATTAATACCATCCTTAATAAATTTACCAAGAATAACTGAACTGTATACTTAGACCTGATAAGCCACCAGGCTTCTGATGCTTTGTGATGTCATAAAAATGCTGCACACTTGAATGGATTAATAAATTGTGGTATATGTATACCATGGAATATTATGCAGCCTTATAAAAGATGGAGACTTTATCTCTTTCATGTTTACATGGATGGAGCTGGAACATATTCTTAGCAAAGTATCTCAAGAATGGAAGAAAAAGTATCCAATGTACTCGGCCCTACTATGAAACCAATTTCATATGAAAGCTATAACCCAATTATAGCCCAAGAATATGGGGAGAGGGAAGGGGGGAGGATGGGCAGAGGGAGGGTAATTGGTGGGACCAAACCCACGGTGCATCTTATAAGGGTATATGTGAAATTTACTAAATGTAGAATATAAATGTCTTAACACAATAACTAAGAAAATGCCATGAAGCTATGTTAACTAGTTTGATGAAAATATTTCAAATTAGGGGCGGCGCCTGTGGCTCAAGGGGTAGGGCGCTGGTCCCATATGCCAGAGGTGGTGGGTTTAAACCCAGCCCCGGCCAAAAAAAAAGAAAGTATTTCAAATTGTATATAAAACCAGCACATTGTACCCCATGATTGCATTAATGTACACAGTTATGATTTATTAAAAAAAAAATGCTTCATGCTTGAGAACCAGATGGTTATGGCGTTAGGTAACCAGGGAAAGGTATTATCTTTTTTTTTTGGCCGGGGCTGGGTTTGAACCCGCCACCTCTGGCATATGGGACCAGCGCCCTACTCCTTGAGCCACAGGCGCCGCCCAAGGGAAAGGTATTTACAGAATTACACCCCGTAAGATAATACGTGATCAAATATCGTGTACTTGTTTCATGAGTCCTGAGGTACAGAATTCAAACAGATTATACAAAAAGGAAAAATAATGGTCTTATTTTGTTTTTAGCTTCAGAGAGAACCAAGACCTTTCCCGAAGCTCAAAATCCTTCGAAAGGTTGAGACAATTGATGATTTTAAAGCTGAAGACTTTAAGATTGAAGGTTACAATCCGCATCCAACCATTAAAATGGAAATGGCTGTTTAGAGTGCTTTTGAAGGAGTCCGTCTTCAGGGGTTGGGCCAGATGCCCAGGTATAACTTCTTTTTGTTCTAAATTAAAAAGGAACTTGGTCAAAAATCTGTCAGTGACCCATCAGTCCCTGTTAAGGATATTAAGTTGTAAGGATGTTGCCATTGGCAAAAATGTTTTTTAGTAACAACAGGCCTTAGGTTTGGCTTACTCACTGAGGGTGTATGAAAATGCTGAGATTATAAACAAAGTGAGAAGAATGATAAGCTATTCCTTCAAATTTGAATGAGCTGAGGAACATCACCATACAGTGTAGTTACAGATGCTTAAATTTGTTTGACATATTGTTACAATAAAGAAATGTTCTGCATTTGTCCATGTTTAAAGATGCTTAAATTTGTTTTATATATTGTTACAATAAAGAAATGTTCTGCATTTGTCCATGTTTAAAGATGCTTAAATTTGTTTTATATATTGTTACAATAAAGAAATGTTCTGCATTTGTCCATGTTTAAAGATGCTTAAATTTGTTTTATATATTGTTACAATAAAGAAATGTTCTGCATTTGTTCATGTTTTGTTCATTCTGTATTGCCATTTATCTGCTTAGTTCCTGCCTAAAATAGACTTAACCCTTCTAAGTAAATATGTGGTGTATTCTAGTTTGGATCTATTTTAGAAATACTGACTACTATGTATTTTGCCTTATTTTTCTATGACTCATTCTAGCTGCATTTTACCACTAAAATATAATGACCATACGGGTTATAAAAAAGTCCATGAAATAACATTTTCCCCTTATTAAATGAGCATCAGTGTGGTGTGAATTCTTTAATGCGCTTACCCTGAGCAGGAAAAGGATGCTAACCCACTTCAGGGTTAATCAGTGAAATCTTTTCCCTTTGTTGAATACCAGATACCCCATGGTGCTGCAGAACTATTTTTATTCTGCTAATTTTTGACAAGTATTAATCAGAATAAGGATTGTTCCAACAAATTATGCAACATGTTGCTTGTTTTCAAATTGAAGTACAGCTTAATGTGTGTGTACCAGGACGCAATAGTAACTCTCTAAGAACATCTTCCTGGACTTCAGGCTAGTTAATCTAAACCTGTTAAGGATTAAATAGGAGACTATGTATTGACTTGCTAAAAGAGCCAGGTAATAATGATTACTGAGCTGATTCCTAATGTTTTTAGGACTTTCAGCTGAACTTGACTGGTAGGATGAAATTTTTCTTCTATTTTTGTAAAACTATATCCAAGACATATTAAGCCTTTGCACATAAAAAGGAAAGATGTTAGCACTGAACACTTAATTTTCCTGAGTAGCCAGGAGTTTCTTCCAGACATCACCATCTGGATACTGATGTTTCTTTACAGATTCCTCCTTCATTTCTGTTGAATAGCCAGCATCCTACCAAAAATAAAAAATTAAGTAGTGTTAATAACCACCTGAACAGAACCATGTATTTATTATGTATTTCTGCTGCTCTAAGAGATGCTTTTAAATCTAACCCACAGGCAACTACGTTAAATGGGGTTACTGACTTGCTAGATAGTGCCAGCGGTTTTCTTTTATTCCCTCCCTTTTTCACTAGGAGAGTGTGTTTAGTCTCAGCTAGTGAGGAAAGGCTAGCATTACAGGAGCCTTGTCAGAGGCAATGTAATCTCCAAGCCCTGACTTCAGGCCTTAGAATTTTGATGTTGAGTAACCAAAGAGCCATTTATTTGTAGATACTGGAAAATAAACTCTTAAGGAGCCAAAGCTCTGTGCTTCATAGTCTGGTTCCTGCGACAGGGCACAGTAGGCCCTCAGGCCACAAGCTCACCGTTGGAGGCATGTAGGAAGCCTGGCGGATCTTCACGGGGTACTTGAAATGTTCGTGCAGGTGGTCCACATACTCACACATCCTAGGAGGAAGGAATCAGATGGGGGCAATGATGCCTGAAGTTCGGTCAGAAGGGGCAGCACTGCTGTGAGAAACGGCAGGCTCGGCCAAGGCTTGGCTGTGATGGCTGGTGTGTATTTCTAGGGAGAGCACCCCCATCTCGTATCTTAGGTGCTCTTCATCTGTAAAATGCAGCCCTGTGGACTGAGGGCTTAGATTAAATGAACCATAAAGTCTCTTGCCACTGTGAAGGTTTCAAACTCCACAAATATCTGGGATTACTTGGGTATTGGCCCAAAGTTAGCTATATAGGTTAAAATCACCAAATGAGGTTCCTTCCAGCTATACAAATGAATTAGCGAAGAGCACAAATTTTAGATAAGTTCAATCTGTGTTCAAATTTTAGTTTTGAGGGCTGAGGCAAGTGACCTAACTGCTGCCTGACATCATCCACCTGTTAGTGGACAGCTGTGATAGGCCTATGTGCCCAGCACTAGGGACACATGAAGGAGAGGCCCTCATGGACACAGGCACTGAAGCATTGACTGTGATATGTGTAATTTACCAAAGAACAGGTAAAGGTGAAGGCCCAGCCACGTGGGAGAGGACAGCCTGGCCTTGAAAGATGAACAGGTGGTTGGGCGGCACCTGTGGCTCAGAGGAGTAGAGTGCTGGCCCCATATACCAGAGGTGGCATGTTCAAACCCGGCCCTGGCCAAAAACTGCAACAACAAAAAAGATGAACCAGGTGGTCTACACAGAGAATCCCAAAGCAGGGGACTGAACTCTGACAGTCTGCAGCATCAGGGTCTGGTGCTTTTTCTTGGATAGGGGCACTTCCAAGCAGCCGAGCCTGCATCAGCCACCAGATGCCAGCACCAGCTCAGTGGGTGTCATGGTGTGCTGAGACGCATGGGTGACCCTCTGTCTCACCCCCAAGAACTGCAGGACTTTTCAAGCTTGGCAGAGCTTCCTTTAGTCCTGAAGGCAGGAACAGAAGGGAGAGGGGGTCAAAGCAGGATAACCAGGGGAGGGAGAATGAAGGTGAAGAGGGGCGGAGACTGGTATGCTTTTGGGTGCAGACACAACTACTAGATGGACTCTACCTAACAAATGCAAATATTGTAACCTTGTCCCCTCACATTAATCTGAAATAAAAATAAATACGTAGATCTTAAGTATGTAAAATAAACAAAAGGTAACATCTCCTCCCTCTTACAATGTATGTCCCCTTTTAAAAGTTAATTTGAACCCAGACCCTTTGTCCACTCCCCTATACATTATTCCCTTGGGTCTTACGCAAGAACACCATATGTCATGTGTGAGGACATAGTTTCCCTGACTCCTAAATAATAAATCAACTAATGCTATATTGTAAATGATTGTTGAAACACCATAAAAAGCCTGGTGGGACCTCAGGTCGGGGCAGCATTCTCCCTGCACGTCTTTATGCTGGCGAGAGTGCATGCCTCTTCAAACCTCATCAGTTACTGCCCCGGGGGGGGGGGGGGGAAATGAAAGCAAGATAACCTAGGAATGGTAATTTTCTTCATTGTAGAATCAGATTATTAATTGGAAAAGAAAAGAAAAATGATCTAGTCCCAACCTTTTCCAGATGAATAATGAGATCATGTTAGGAGTGGCAGCTTCAGGATGGAGTGGGCCTAGGTTTTTTTCTTTCCAATCTAAGTTTTTCTTACAATAGAAAATAGTTCAGGCACATTGAAAGGCCGTACCTGTCTGCTCACTACTTACCTGAAGAAAAGAAACCGTTCCAATGAAAGCCCCCATGTACCCTGATGGGTCCCATCTCTCTCCCAGCCCAGAATTTGCTGTTTCCCTTCCCACGCACGTTTTCATGTCTTCCCTGTACACTTGTAATGTTCCTTCTGAACTATATTTAATCCCAAGACAAGAAAAAGCATACTCGAAGCCATATGTCTACAGAAGAATGGAAGACTGACCTCGTGTAAGGCCCCCCTGGGGGATGCTGAGAAATAAGGGGAAACTAAAGAAAGCTGGTGGCCAGACCACAGGGGACTCCAGTGTCAGGAGGAGGGAACTGGACAGGGGTGGAGAATGTACGTATCATGCAAAAGGAGCTGGCTGGGGGAGGAGTCTGGCTGCAAATCCCCTTCCAGGTACTTACAAGGCAAAGCCAGCTACCAGGAACCTACCCTCCTAGAAGGAAAAATAGGCGTCTCTGTTGTTACTGCCCCATGTGTAGAAGTGGAAACAAATGACTTGACCCGGGAGTTATGGGACACGCCAGTGGATAGAGTTCTTGGTGTTTCTGGTCACGAAAGCAGAATTTTAAAAGATCTGGCCCAGACCGAGGGACCCTATTGAAGGAGAAAGTGCTGATGCCACATTGCTGACCTGTTCTCAAGGCTTGCAGAGATGGAGATGTAGTCAAATATAATCAAGTGCTGGACCAGTTCACAGAGGCCAACTCCACCAGCGTGGGGGCAAACAGGAACTAAAAGGAAAGTGTTTCTAGTTAATGCCAAGGGCAGGGCAGAGAGAGGAAGGGCTAAAAAAGAACCTTCTGGCTTTTCTTACTGCCCATGGATGATTAAATCATTTGTTAATATTTAAGGGTGAAATTTCAGGATGAAAAATCATCAAATATTCCCTGATGAGAGCTAAATGAGAGTTAGAGGGGAAAAAAATCAAAATGGCAAACTCCAGACTTATGCGGATTGCAAAGATCATCCAGGGAGCCACAGGCATCCAATGGGCAGAGAAACATAGGTGGAGCGTGCAGCCTCTGCGGCACCCTTACTTTCAAACTTTTTGGCCATCAGTAACACCGAGAGGTTTTCATTGACACTTCCCAGTCTGCAGCTGTCAATCTGGAGGAACTGCAGGGCGTTTGCCTGTAGGAGTTGCTTAAATATCACTCTATTGTGGCACTAGAAACAATGAAAAATAACACAGAATAGTCAGCCTTAGCCCTCAGGCTCTCCACGCCTGGCCACACAGTCGTTCCACGCCAGGCATTACTCATCAGTGACCTTCAGGGAGCCTAGACTGCATTCCTCCCTTGTTCTCACTGGGCACAAGGCGAGCCCCAGTGGCAGTGGCAGGGATCTGTGCTCACCTTTCTGTAAATCTGCTAATGCAACACTGCAAGTTGGGTTAAGTCCCGTTAACTGTCCTGAAGCAGAGCATCAGGATGAAATATGGTGACAGCAAGAAGCAGGTGGCACAGATGACAAAATGGAACCCCACAGAGTGGTGCCGCTCCTTTTGTGAGGAACACTGAGAGTCTGTCCCTGACACCGCTCTCCTCGGGGCTGGAGGCAGCAGGTTTTGGCAGGCTCCTGTGCTGAGTTTACAAGCACAGAAAGTGAGCATGGCCATGTTTACTCATTCTGCAAGCTGGCTCCTTACACCATTTTCTGTCCTTACAATAGCAACTTTAAATTACTGTCTTGTTAATTTTGATTAAACGCTTGAAAAGATACATAACGTTGGTCCTATGAACTGGAAAAGAAGCCACAAACTTTTGACTATATCTCACTCCAGACTCTAATGAAGTGCTGTAAAATGACCCCCACTTTCTAAGATGATGAAAATTTCCTACCTCAGGTGATGGGAGCCTAATGTTTGGCTGTGCCCTCAGTCTGTGGTCATGTTCTGAGCCCAAGGAGGCATCACTTACCTGCTCTCCTGTGGCAACACCAATTCCTAATGGGGCCAATGCCTACAAAATAGAACACAACCCGCTGTTATTTTTCTAAGTTTTAAATAGCAACTCCTACTGTTTACAAAAAAAAAATTTCTGAGTGAAATTTTTTCTGAGTGAAAAGTTTCTGAGTGAAACTCTGTCACCCTGGATAGAATGCCATAGTGTCATAGTTCACGCATAGCAACCTCAAACTCTTGAGCTCAAGCAATCCTCCTGTCTTAGCCTCCTGAGTAGCTGGGACTATAGGTGCCTGCCACAATGCCTGGCTAGTTTTTCTAATTTTAGTAGAGACATGGGCTTACTCTACTCAAGCTGATCTCGAACTCCTCAGCTCAAGTGATCCACCTGCCTTCCAGAGTGCTGGGATTATAGGTGTGAGCCACCATGCCCAGCCCTGTTTAAAAATATTGACAGCTGGCTAGGTGCGGTGGCTCACACCTGTAATCCCAGCACTCCAGGAGGCCAAGGCAGGTGGACTGCCTGAGCTCACAGGTTCTCGAGACCAGACTGAACAGGATCAAGACTGTCTCTAAAAATAGCCGGTCGTTGTGGCGAGTGCCTGTAGTTCCACCTACTTGGAGGCTGACGCAAGAGAATCATTTGGGCCCACGACTTTGAGGTTGCCGTGAACTATGACGTCATGGCACTCTACTGACAAAGTGAGACTCTGTCTCACAAAAAAAAAAAGAAAGAAAGAATACTGACGGAAGGAAACGTCCCTGCTGTTGAGCCATGTTAAGTTTCAAGACTGGCAGAAGGACATCAAGGGGGATGTGTGTGTAGGTGGGAGGCCCTGTGTATCCACAGAGGAAGAGGCGAATGCTGCTCACGTGCTGCCACCGGCCCCTTCCTGGCCATGGGTCTGCAGCATCCTGGCCTGTGCTCCCCCTGGCTCTGCTGTCCAGCGTGAGTGGTCCTCCCTCTCCAGGCCCATGTAGTGGTGTGGGACCAGGAGAAGACTCGGCCACTCAGCAGTGGCTACTCACAGACTCCTGGGGGCCAACTTCTGGCCACTCCTTCCTCTGGGCCACCACTCCCTTTATTCCAGTGGTTCTCAACCTGTGGGTCGCGACCCCTTTGTAACAATGAAAATACATCCTGCATATCAGATATTTACATTACGATTCCTAACAGTAGCAAAATTACATTCATGAAGTAGCAATGAAAATAATTTTATGGTTGGGGGTCACCACAACATGAGGAACTGTATTAAAGGGTCGTGGCATTAGGAAGCATTAGGAAGGCTGGGAACCACTGCTTTGTTTCCTTGTCTCCCTGATAAACCCCCTTTAGTGGCTTTCTAGAGCCCCCTCATGTCAATTCTAAAACCCTCTCCCTTTCAGCTCAGTGGGTGACCTTAGACCAGTGTTTTTTCAACCTTTTTTATCTTATAGCACACTTAAACCTATAGTTAAGTTTCCAAGGCACACTTAAATTATGTTGATTAAAAAAAAAAAAAGAGTAAAAGAAGATTATAATTACTATGCTTTGAACTTCTTTCGAAAATAAATTAATAATCTTTAAAAATGTTCGTAGCACACCTAAGATCCTCTCATGGCACACCACTATGCCGCAGCCATCGGCTGGACATCACTGCCTTAGGGCCTAGTGGGGCGGGTCAGGCCGAGACCGAGGCCAACCTGGAAAAGTCCTCACTTGGGGAGGTGCTGGGCTCTCACCCAAACACAGCCCTTCTGCTCTCTCCTTATGCCTGGCCCTGAAGTTACCTCGCTCACTGCCACGTGGACTAGCCACCCCCGCCCCAGCCTCTGTTGGGACTACTACTCCCCAGTTACTCCCCTCTGGCATCTCTGCATTCTTCCTGTTTTTTTCTTCCCTTTGTTTAATGTAACAATATCAATGACACTTCTGAGCTTTTACTACCTGTCAGGCTCTGTGCAAAACTCTGACTTAAAACGATTCCTATTCTCAACCCAATGGGAGAGAAGCCATCATTACCCTCATTTATAGAAAATGAGAAAACAGGTGCACAGGTTAAAATTACTCCTGGACCACAAAGCTAGACCGTGGCAGAGCAGGCTTTGAACTCCAGGCTGATGCCAGAGCCAGAGGAGGCAGCAGAATCATTAATCTAATCAGTGATTTTCAACTGGCTGCTGTGAGAGATCTCAGGTGTGCTGGGGAAAATTTTAAACATCATTAATTAAATGATTTTCGAAAGAAGTTCAAAGCACTGTAAATATATTCTTTTTTTTTTTTACTTTTTAAAAATCAACATAATTTAAATGTGCCATGGAAGCTTAACTATAGATTCAAGTGTGCTGTGAGATAAAAAAGCTTGAAGGACACTGGTCTAAACTGACTTCTCAGCAGAAAAACCCCTTAGTTTAGGACCCTAAACTTTCCCTAATCCATAATTGTGGTTGTAGAGGACGCCAAGAGCCAAACGACCTCTGAGCAAGATGATTTGCAGCTGGGGGACAGACCCTCGGGCGATTCGTCCGTAGGTGCTCCTTGTGGAGAAAGCCCGAGCCCATGGTGATCCTTAGGCACGCAGTCATTGTCTAACACTCCCCTCACCTGTCTTGTACTGGCTCAATAAAAGTCTACTGCGGAGGTTGCTCGGGACTATCCTGCAATCAAGGTTAGCCCGCCTCCTGCAAGCCTGTACTTCTAATCTGCATCAAGTCTGGTTCCTTCCTGCAGCGATCGAGACCAGGGCCCTAGGGGCCACTAGGGGCCGTGACATGTGGTACTTTCCCTCCCTCTAACAGGAGGCGTGGACTTGGGCCAGTCACACGCGTGGCACCCACAGCCTCGGCCTCCTCACCTGCAGAAGGTCTCAGGGTGAGCAGATGGTCCCCACACTACCTTCTCACGCTCATATTCAGATTTTATGTTTCCTGAAACTTCTAGTTTAAGTACCTTTGGTTCTTTATTTCAAAAAAGAGGGAGAAAAGGAGGAGTGGGAGGAGGGAAGCCTCTACCAATTTTAAAGCTTACTAGTTTCTGACTCGATATACATTCTGTCCTTTTTCAATATTTTGAACCTGCTCCATTCAAGCTGCCCTCTCCCTCCATCTCCCCTAAATGATGGGAAAAGCTCCCCAGCTCCTACCTGCCTTAGTTTCTTCCCTCCCGGTCCTCATTTTCACACACTCCTGGCTCAATGCCCTCTCCCGCGGCTGCAGGTGAATCCTCTGGAATCCCAGCCGTCACCATGCCACTGGAGAAGCTGCAGTGGCTCACTCCACTGGGCGCACCCTCTGAGCAGACAGACCCCACAGCCCGGCCCACATGCCAGCCTTTCCAACACCCCCTTGGCGTGTGCCCAACCTTCCCTCGGGTATCTCCACTGGCCCCTGCCATCTCTGCAGTGGCCCCCATCTTAGGATGCCCCCTGAGGGGAATGGCTTCCCCCCTGTAAGCAAAACTTGGGAGGGTTAGAGCCTAGAAGAGCTTGTGAGGAGTCACCTCAGGTGGGCGAGGTCAGGTCTACACCAGGGCCTGCTGGCACCCTGCAAGGATACCAAAGAGAAAAGGCGGGGGGGACTCAAGGTGAAAGTCTTGTCCACCCATCAGAAGGGTGGGCTTCTGTTTGAATAAAGAAGGCTGTGGGTGCCTGTGGTCCCTCACCCATCCCTCACCGGTGGCTTAGCTGTCCATGTCAACTCTAGCCTCCCACCTTGGGCTGTCCCTGTCCTAGCCCATACTCTCATTCTCCTCTGTGAACTCTGTCCCCCACACACGGCACTTGGTGCCCTGGCTGGCACCCTAGTAGGACCTATGAGTTTACGTAGGTGTCCCTTGTAGAACTCAAAACTAAGGCTCCTCCATCAAAGTTAAACGTTTACGATCAACACACAAGGGAGGACAGTACAGTTATGCAAATTCACCTCAGGAAGAAAAAATAATCCCAGACACGGCTTGAACATAAGCCCAGTGAACGTAGTCACGTGTCTGAATGACAGGGGCATGTTCTGAGAAATGTGTCATTAGGTGGTTTCGTCGTGGTACAGACATCAGGGTGCACTTACACAAAGCCAGACAGTGAAGGTGGCTACACACCTGGGCTACCCAGTGCAGCCCAGGCCTCTAGGCTGCACACCTGTAGAGTGCTAGGTGTTGACTGCTGTAGGAAGTGTAACACATGGTAGGCATTTGTGCATCTAAATGTATTTAGACACAGAAAAGGTGACAAATTGCACTGTGACATTACAATAGCTATGTCACTAGGAGATAGGAATTTTTCAGCTCCATCATAATCTTATGAGACCACAGTTGTATAACTCAGTCCTTCATTGACTAGACATTGCTATGTAGCACATGACTGCACTGACCCAGTTAGTGTGCGGGGGAAAGAGTCATGAGATGAAAATACAAAAGGTGCTTCAGGCTGGGCGCCTGTAGCTCAAGCGGCCAATGCGCCAGCCACATACACCTGAACTGGCGGGTTTGAATCTAGCCTGGGCTCGCAAACAATGCCGGCTGCAACCAAAAAAATAGCCAGGCGCTGTGGCAGGCGCCTGTAGTCCCAGCTACCTGGGAGGCAGAAGAATTGCTTAAGCACAGGAGTTGGAGGTTGCTGTGAGCTGTGATGCCACAGTACTCTACCCAGGGCGACAACTTGAGGCTCTGTCTCAAAAAAAACAAACAAAACAAAACAGGTGCTTCAGAGGCAAATGTTGGCTGGGCCTGTAACCACACGGGAAGGATGAGGCTTTAAGACTGAACGTGGGGGTGGCACCTGCGGCAAAAGGAGTAGGGTGCCGGTCCCATATGCTGGAGGTGGCGGGTTCAAACCCAGCCCCGGCCAAAAATAAACCACACACACACACACACACACACACACACAAGACTGAACGTGTCAGGGGCCAGAAACAGCGTACTGGAGCTTATAGATGGACATATCGGACAGTCGTCACCTGACACCATCACATATTCAAATCCCACAACCAATCCCTGTTCCAATTTCTCATCCAGCAGCCTTTGGCTTACTACAGCTTATGAAGCTTGCTCTGGTCAGAGCAAAAATTTACAAGTTATAGTTCTCTTTACAAATTAACCACTGGCAATCTGGCTTTGTAGACCAGTGCTGTAAATTGGAATAATAGAGTCTGCCCCTGATTCATGGAGTGCTTCTCAGATGTCCTGACGTATCAGGTTCCTTCTAAACCCAAAAGGCAGAGAGACGGCCCTGGTTACAGGGGGTCTGTTTCCAGGACCCTTGGGAAACAGACAGGCATCTCTTCCTGGGAGGCCTGACCTTCACATTAGCTTTTCTTCTGAGGCATCTGGAGAAATCTACACTCTGTTTCATTCTGGGTAAATGAAGTATTTTAATGTCATTCCTATCATTTCTATATTTACAAAGTATGGGCACCATGTCTATTAACCTTCAAATTGCTGACAGTGATTGGCAACTTAACTTTCTCTAAAACAAACAGAAATAAGGGCGGTATGTAAACTGCAGTGGATGAAAGGGTGCCAGGTCTGTAACTTCCACACTGTCACACATTACAATTATTTCAGCTACTTCATCAGGAAAGGTAAGAGGGAACAAGTGAAAGGATTTTAGGATCTATCACCAGGAATCGGGAAAACTAAAAAAACAAAAATACCCGCTGCAGCAGCAGTTTTCCCACCTTGGAGATGGCAGCATGTCCCAGAATGTCATCGGGGGAGGTTGGCTCCTCAATCCACAATGGCTTGAACTCGGCCAGCTTGGACATCCACTCCACTGCCTCGGGCACGTCCCAGCGCTGGTTAGCATCCATCATCTGCAAGGAGAGACCCTTTTTGGTGAGGTCTGTGGCTCCCAGGGAGGAGGTGCTGTCCTTATGCCCTCCACTGCTCAGCAAGAGTCCCTAACATCTCTGCTGAGGCCCCACAGGCCGCCTGAAGCAAAGGAGCCAAACAGCATCCGTGAACCTGGGACTTTGGCTACCCATACTGTCTTTGGAGGAGATGCAAGTTGTCTGTAGAGCCCCTGGGATGTGCGGAAGTGCCCTGGGCTGGGCCATGGGAAGTGCTCCCCAGCCCTGGGGCTCTGGCTCCATCTGCATTTAGGTGTCCCCCAAACACGTGTCCTGCAGTGTCAATTCTGTTTGTAAGAACTGTTGTTTATCATATGCTGAATCATTATGCGGTCAACCCTAGGTTGTTTACTATTGCCCATGATGTGTTTGGCACAATCAGAAGTTGCCCAAACTCCACCATTAATGAAGTACCTACTCCACCGGGTACCTTATGAATTTTGCCAGTTGATTTTTATAATAACTCCGTGAGGCAGTTTATATTGACCCATTTTACAAATGAGAAAACTGACACGCAGAGAAGTAAAGTAACTTGCTCAAGAACAAGACAACAATTAATTCAAGCTCTTGACCCTGGCATTGGCTCTCTGGGTACTGCTCTCCCTCCGAGAAGCCAGGAGCTGGCTATGCTGGATTAAGGATAACCCCTCTGTCCAGCTCTTGTCATGCTTGGAGCAGACAGACACAGACACGGAAATCTCTGTAGAATGTGCTAGGCGGTAGGAACTCCCTCAAGTGACACCATGAGAACCAGAGGACAGTATGCTCAGAATCAATGTTTATCATAAAGTAGCCAGGGTTTGGGTGAGGATGACCTCATAAAACAAAAGCAGCATCAAATCATGTTAAATAATGGAACTTCTGACATTAGGTCAAGGACTGTAAAATTTTAACTTATGAAACAAGCCTCTAAAATTTCATAAAAAGTATCGTTGTGACTTTATGAAAAATATTTTATACACAGTAAGAAATGCTTTGTAAAAACAGAAGCTCAGGAATGACCAGTCCTTACATGCATCTCAGCCAGAGGCTCACATTTCTTCAACGGCTGCCTGATGCCCACCTACCTGCTCTAGGAGGGGAGGTGAAATGATTGATACATCAGGGCACCAATGGGAGACAGGTTTGGTCAGGCAGGCCAGAGTTAGCAAGAAGGCCAGATACCTACCCCTGGTCTTATTTAATTAGTTTTTTTTTTTTTCAACGAATTCACCCACTGCAAAATTATAGAGCTGTACTTCCTCTGACAATAAGTTTTAAAAATCCCAATGTTCTTTAACCCATGCCTGAAAACAGCTGTATGCTGGGCCTGGCCAGAGGCTTGTCTTTCTCAGTGGTGTGCGAGGATAGTTACCAAAGTTTTCTCCGGTCCAATCATGTCTCTGATGAGTTGGCATCTCCGCATGTCATCCTGGACATCAGCACCAACCTTTACTTTAAACCTGTGAAAGACATTGGTTTTGTAATTGAACTCTGTCCTTTGCCTTGGCAGACACCTGGATTTTCTGCACAAGTGGCCATCTCTGTTAAGAATTCACAGGCCGTGTTTTTCTAGTGACCTCTTGCTCTTTTTCTCCATCTTTAGACAAAAATCAACCTGTGAACTTCATCTCTTTATTCAGTGTCTGGGCAGGAACCGGAGAGAGTAGTGAGATCTGTAGTATAACTGAGTTTCTGTTGTACCATGGCAGGAATTAAATAGGAAGAAAGCCACAGAAAAAACAGGCCAACAAGGGGCACCAAGTGGCTGCATTTGTATAGCCCTTTACAGAGAGAGCTTCCTCTTAAATGAACTCAGTGAGAGGAAGGCATAGGAATGGTCTGTTCCCAAGGTGCAGGGGCCCAGGCTGGAGAGGGGAAAGTGACTTGGACACACAGCTGAGCAGCGGGGTGCAGCTTGAGCCTCTGTGACAGACACCACCTCTGGCCACTTGCAAGGAGCTCCTTAGCCTGTTCTGAGTTCAGCTATTCTCTTGGACGTGGGCCCCTACATGCATACCCCATGACTCTGCTGTTGGAAGAGTATGTCGCTGGACTGAGGATGGCACTGGCACGTGGAGGAGGGGTTGCCATCCCGAAAGGCTGGTATCTGCTCCCTCTCACCCCAGCCTCTCCCTGGAACACACTCCGAGTCAAAGGTACCTTTGGGAGCAGTGACCCCGAGGCTCCAAGCAGAGCCTAGGACACTCTGAAAGTGCTGGACCTCTCTGCCTGCGGAGAGACCCGGCTTGAAGAGTGCCCCACACACTTAGCACCTACTGCCGTTCTCTCCTGTGCTCCCCACTAATCTACTAATGACATTTTTTAACAGCTGGAGCTTCTGCTACATGATCTGTGGTGCTCAGAGCGAGCAGGTGGCCACAGGCTCTGAGTGCCAGCCTGCCTTGCTGGGAGGCCCTGGAAATCTCTCCCCAGCCTTTTCCGACTTGCTAGATACAATGCTCAGCCTCCCCTGGGTATGTAGAGGGAGGGCAGGAAGCCGGCACTTTCCGAGTACCTGCTCTGAATCCCACCTGTGCCAGTTTTTGTCAGCTATGGCAACTTTGAGGAGATCCATGCATTACTATTATTTCTATTCATGGAGGAAAAAATGAAGTTCAGAGAGGTTTAGCAATTTTCCCATGATTACACAGCAAGTACTCGCAGGGGATGAGGAGAAAAAGCAAGATTTGATTCTAGTTTCATCAGAGTGAAAATCTCTTTCCAGTACTTCAGGATGCCTCCTTCAAGTTCTCACTCCCAAGCCCAGCATGCCGGCTCAGGCCTGTAATCCTACCACTTTGGGAGCCTGAGGCAGGTGGATCGCCTGAGCTCAGGAGTTGGAGACCAGCCTGAGCAAGAGCAAGAGCCTGTCTCTACTAAAAATAGAAAAATTAGCCAGGCACTGTGGCAGGTGCCTGCAGTCCCAGCTACTTGGGAGGCTGAGGCAAGAGGATCTCTTGAGCTCAGGAGTTTGAAGTTGCTGTGACCTCTGATGCCACAGCACTCTACCCAGGGTGACAGAGTGAGACTCTGTCTCAAAAAAACAGTTCTTACTCCCAGCCAGGTACAGGGGCTCATGCCTTTAATCCTAGAACTTTGGGAGGCCAAGGCAGGAGGATCACTTGAGGCCAGGAGTTCGAGCATGAGCAACATAGCAAGACCCTGTCTCTACAAAAAAACCCAGAAAAGTCCCCCAGGTATGGTGGCACATGCCTATAGTCCCAGCTACTCAGGCAGCTGAGAAAAGAGGATCACTTGGGCCCAGGAGTTTGAGGTTGCTGTGAGCTAGGCTGATGCAATACCACTCTAGCCTGGGAGACAGAGACCCTATCTCAAAAAAAAAAAAAAGTTTTCACTCTTCAATCCTTTGTTTAGCTAAGGCATTAAGAAATTCGGTGTTGCTCAAATTGCACTTCTGACACGCTCCTGACTAATGCTGGATCTCCTATTCCACAGACACATGGAGCACCGCCAGGCAGGCAAGAAGCCTCGTGATATATTGCAGGCAAAAGCGTCACCCTGAGCCGCTCTGCTGGACTCAGTAGCGACTGGCTCTAGAGAGATGGCCCCTTCGTGTCCTGCCCTGTCAGGATTCAGGTCACCGACAATCACAGCTCATCCAGAGGAAGATCCCAGGATGCCTGGGGCTCTCCAACGCCATGAAAGACTACCCAGTGCAGACAGTCAGTCTGGAAAGGAGATGGCCTGGGGCGAGGCAGGAGAAGCCTGGCTCCTGGTAACTCCGCAGAGAAGAGCTGGGACCAGTAAATGGAAGCCACATGTTTCCCAGGTTAAAGACTTTTCTAACACTCAGAGCCCTCACACAATGGAAAGTGTCACAAAGCCAAGTTTGCTGCCTCTGCAGATGTTCAAGCAGAAGCTGAATCGGGGCTTGTCACTGATGGTAAACAGTGGGTTTCTAGTCTAGGTTGGTGCTTGAATCTCCAAGGTCTCTTTCAACTTTGACTACGTGCTAGAGATCTAACAAGGACTCCCGTCTTGTCTTTAGAGAAAGAGTGAGCCTTGGTGGAAAAGTCTCTCATGTGGCCCACGTGCCAGAATGCTTCCAGCCTCGTCAGCATCTTCTGCTCCTCACCTCCTGTCCACTGGCATAGCCAAGGCCATTATCACACGAGTGACTTACCTGGTCCAGCCGTCCTTCAGCGCCTCTGTGCAGAGCTGCGGGGAGAGGAGCATACGCCATCACACGCCGGCCAGCTCCCCATGGCCTGGCCAAGATGGCAGATGTTTCTGGTCTGAGTTTCACAAACATTATGGTCAAAGCATAAAACGGAGGGACAACTAACCATGTGTTGTTGAAATTAAGAGCAGAAACAGCTTGGCCAATAGTTCATAACTCTTTCTGACTTGCTTTCCTCATCCCTGTGGGAACCACTTTTTTAATTGTTACAACACTCCTGGAACAGAAATGTAGCATTAATATCCCTCTTTTTAAAGCAAGAGTGTTCTGTGGTTCCCATAGAATTAACCAATGTTAAGAGTAACTAGCAGAAGCCAGCCTTTCTTCCCCCCGCACTACCCTTCTCCCTCCTCTTCCCCCCCCTTCCGCTCTGCCTTTTCCCCTCCTTGCCTCCCCCTCTCCCTCTCTGCCCCTGTCTCCATCTCCCCTCTCCTTCTCCCTTAGCTCTAGCTGAGAACAGCATGATGAGACGGAGTAACAGACCATCCGGGTGGTGACCCGCATGCCCTGTGCTGGTCACGGTGCTCTGAGCACCACATAACTTATGTTTATCTGAAGCCTCACAACTACCCCATGAGATAGGAATTACTTCCCCATTTCACAGTGAGGAAACTGAGGCTCCACATGGTTAGGTGACTTGCACAATGTTACACAGCTGGCTCCGCCTGGGAGTCAAATCCTAGGCTGTCACCTTCCAGAGCCCAAGGTGGTACTAAGTCACAGGGTTCCTGTGCCCCCAAGGTAAAGTTTTGCTTTTGCTCATGTAGAAGTACTTTCAGATAAGGCCTCTGATCCAAAATGATTTAGAAAGGCTAACAAGAAAATATTAAGTCTCTCTTAGGACTATAATGCCTGTGTGATGTAAGAAATATACATTTGATCTCTGCCCTTGTCCCCACCCTCTGTCCCCCATTTTCTGGCACACAGCTCCCAAAACCCTTGGTGTCTCCTGAGTGGTAAGAGTGTCTTTCATATGAGAATGAGACCTAGGTAGCTTCAAGATGTGGGCTGTCACCAGAAAGACCAAGCCATGATTGTGGGGTTGGAAACTTTAGCCCCATCCCCACAGCGAGGGGAGAGGGGGTGAAGGTTGAGTTGACCCCTGGTGGCCATGATTTAACCAGTCCTGCGCCTGCATAATGAGGTATCCTCAGCAACCCAAAGCTTCAGGGTTGGTGAACATGCAGAGATCCGGGGAGGGTGGTACGCTGTGGGGGACCCAGAAGCTCACCCCTCCCCAGAGGTCACCCTAGGCATCTTCTGCAGTTGGGCTGTTCCTAATATGTATCTTTCATAACACGTGGGTAGACATAATTCTGGCTCCCAAAGGAGGAGGTCATAGGAACCTCAACCTGCAGCTGGTTGGACAGGAACAGGACCATCAGGAGCACAGGTCACCACAGGTCACCACCTTGCAAACGGTGCCTGAGGTGGGTAGCCCTGCAGGACTGAGCCCCTAGCCTGTGGGCTCTGATGCTAGCTTCAGGTAGACAGTGTCAGAGTTGAGTAAAACAGAATGCCCAGTCGGTGTCTACAGAAAAGTGGAGAACTAGCTGGGGTAGGAAAACCCCCCACACATCTGGTGTCGTAAGTGAAGTCATGAGAAGTGGAGTGAATTTAGAAAGGAGAACCATCTTTTCTGTACTCAGCCTGTCTACAAAACCAGTTCCACGTGCCCACCTGCTTCAGCATGTCATCTGAGTACCCCAGCCAGGCACAGGAAGTTGTGTAGGCAGGATAGCCATGTGCCAGCATGTGCTCTTCTGTGAAAACACGACACTCATCAACAGTTCGTACTTTCCAGGGACCTTTGGTGTTAGAACTGCCTGCAGCTAAGCCGCTGCTCTGTGGAGAAACCCGCTGGTCTTCGGACCCCTCACACGCCCAGCCACCAGCCCAGCCACGATCACACTCACAATCGGGAACATTCTGAGGATGTCAGACCCAGGTGACCATGATACCTTCTCCATGCCCCCCTCCTCCAGGGCCCTCCTGGATCCTACAGGATAACCCTACGGCTAAATTCCTTTAGCAGTGGCTGAAGAGAACTCTGCAGTCACAGGTCATACCCAAGAGGCTTCGTCATATGGCCTGAATGTCTATCTGAGGCCCAGCTGCTGGATACAGGGCATTTGGAAGGACAGTGTGCACCCCCAAGGACAGGGCACTCAAATATTAGCAAAAACAAGGACATTTTCTCACAACCTACCTCTTTCTTTTTTACCAACTTGACCTTTCCGCAGTATTTCTGGAAAAGATAAAAAGCATCGCTGGGTGTTTCAGACAGCAAAGTACACCACACGGAGCAGGCACTGTGGGACACACCAGCAAGCCCCCAGCCGCATCCCTCAAGCACAACTCACCACAGGCATCCTCCTCAGTCAGGACATCGGTGATGTACCTGAAATCTATGCAGGAGACCAGCGTCCTGGGGTCCTGGCAGAGCAACAGGGTGGGAAAGGCCCAGGCCAATTCACAGGCAGATTGTGCTTCTGAGAAGCTGCTGACACCTGGGGCTCAGCCTTTCCTGGAAGGGGCCTTTGGGCCTATGTGAGTTGTCAGATTCTGACATTCCTCAGGGCAGAGTCCTCCACAGGCTCGTCATGGCCCCAACAGAGGCCTCAGACTCTCGTGCTCTGACCCGTCACTCCTCTCCTTGCACTGTCCCACCACCATGGCTTCCCAAAGGAGGAGCTGGCACCAGGCAAGCACTTGGAAGGAGGTAAACCAGCAGACGGGGGCCTGCCCCTCTCCCTACACCTCAGGACTGTCTGCCCTGAACCACGAGGGCAGGGGGGTGGGACTCGAGCAGCTCAGCTGAATGGGAAGGATGGCTGCTCTTTGCCAGGCCACCCAAGGGCAGCCCTGAGCCCACTGCTCGCTGTACCACAATGCACCATGACCTTGGGCAATTTCCTCTCCTGTCAAAGGGTGTCATGTGCTTCACTGACAGGAATACAGTAGAGGACCCAGGAGTGCATGCCAGCCCACATGGCAGACGTCTTGGCTGGGCCTCGAGCTGAGACCCTACTCCGCACCCTGATGGAACAGTCAGCTGGAAACTAATCAGTTGCTCCATTCCCACTCAGGTCTGATGCTGTCCAAGAACATGCTACTGTAACTGTCAAAAATGTTTCTTTTTTTTGAGACAAGGTCTTACTGTGTCCCCACCCCTGATAGAATGCAGTGGTGTCACCACAGCTCACTGCAACCTCAAATTCCCCTGCTCAGGTATTCTTCCTGGCTCAGCTTCCTAGTAGGTGCATGCCACCATGTCTGGATAATTTTTCTATTGTCGTATAGAGACAGAGTCTCACTATGCTGCTCAGGCTGTTCTCTAACTCCTGGGCTCAAGTGAAACTCCCACCTCAGACTCCCAAAGTGCTGGGATTACAGGCGTAAGCCACTGTGCTCAGCCTGTCCAAATCTGAAACACTCTTTCAATCCTGACATTCTGCTTCTCTTAAGTAGAGTACTGGCACTGTGGCTCAGCACCTGTAGCTCAGCAGTTAGGGTGCCAGCCACATACACCGGATACGGCGGGTTCAAACCCAGTCTGGGCCAGCCATACAACAATGACAACTATAACCAAAAAACAACAACAAAAAAATAGCCAGGTGTTCTGATGGGCACCTATAGTCCCAGCTACTTGGGAGACTGAGGCAAGAGAATTGCTTAAACCCAAGAGTTCAGGTTGCTGTGAACTGTGACACCATGGCACTCTACCAAGGGCGACATAGTGAGACTCTGTTTCAAAAAAAAAAAAAAAAAAAAAAGAGTATTGGTATTGAAAGAGGGAACAGAATCCTCACAATAGGAAGTCCACAGGTAGGATCTCTGGCACCTTTCTGGTGGCCCTCAAATCATTTCCTTTGGGAGGCCACCTCCTGCACCCCTGTGAACAGCTGATCTTAAGCCTGGATGGTGGCTAAACAGGTCCAATCCTTCTCCTTCAGATGGCCTCATGTCACAGTCATGTCAGAGAGACAATGTGACAATCTCCTGTCTTCACTACCCTCCAGAGGAGGAGCGAGGTCTACTGGTCCAACAGTCTTCAAGGCCATGGTGTTCTTAGCTTTTGCTTAATTTTGCTGTCAAATAATAACAAAGGCCTTCATTTGTGGACCACTAGGGTTTCAGTATCTATCCAAGGCATCATGCTGAAGCAGCTGAAGCTCAGAGTGGGTCAGTCAGAGGCTCAAGGTCACTCAGCTAATCAGTCAGAAGCCCAGATTCAAAGCCAGCTCTGCCTGGGTCTGAAGCTCACTCCCCTTTCACCTGCTCTGAGTTTCTTCCTCCTCAGCAGCCAGGTTGCTCATCCTTGGCATTAACAGGTCAAGGAGAAAGAAAACAACCAAATGTGTTTGCAACTCGGTGTTAAGTCCTTTCCCTGCTGAAACTTTCTGACAGAGACAATGACAGTCCAATCCTGCTTTTATATATATATATTTTTTTAGAGACAGAGTCTTACTTTATCACCTTCGGTAGAGTACCATGGGGTCACAGCTCACAGCAACCTCCAGCTCTTGGGCGTAGGCGATTCTCTTGCCTCAACCTCCCGAGTAGCTGGGACTATAGGTGCCTGCCAGAATGCCCGGCTATTTTTTTGTTGCAGTTTGGCTGGAATTGGGTTTGAACCCACCATCCTCGGTATATGGGGCTGGCACCCTACTTATGGAGGCATATGCGCCACCCGACCAGATGATATCTTAATACTAACATTTTACTTTTCATGCTTTATGAAGCACTTTTCTCAACCGGCTTTAATTCTATGAGGTTCTTAGAGAAGATGTGATGATTCTCTTTTCACAGATAGGAAACAAAGGCTCAGGGAATTTGCATCATAGGTTCCAGATGGGGGAGGGAGGCTTCCCACCAGACAACCTGCATGAGGACAGCCATCTGTAACGTCTAATATTAGAAACGTCATAATGTATTTTACTGGGTTTTGTTTGTTTTTGGCTCTATCACCCCCACAATGCCCAGTAGATAGTCCTGAATATATGTACTGATTATCAAAAGGCAAGCGATGCATGAAACTATTTCATTTACAGAAACATTTGTAATATTAAAGATTCTACTTACCATGTCTACAAGCAACTTCCAGAGAGGCTTGAAGGAAAAAGAAAAAAGATTTGTAGAACCTATGTGTAAAGAACCCATTTTTCTCCTAACAGTAAATGAGCTTGCAACAAACTCTGGCTGCCAGACATCTGGTCCGCCCACCATCTCCAAGGCTGCCCGTGCCTTCCACCGTCCTCCTCTTTTTCCTACACCTACAATTTCCTAACTACTGCCAGTATTTCTCCAGAAAGAAACAAAATTAAAGGAATTCTCTTTATTTCCTTCTGAGGAGCTGCCAGTGTTTGCCTTTCTAGATGGCTGCCTATAGAGAGAGCCAGCCGTGCTGCTCCCCGGAGCCACGGCTGTTTGTGAGACGAGTCACCTTTCCCTCCTGCTTGGCCCACAGGTCCCACACGGCATTGAGCACGGCTGCCGTGGCCAGATGCACCACGCCTTTCTCCGGGCCAATCTGATGGAGAAGCAAAGCACAACGGCACTTCTTAGAAATGGAAAAGACAGTAAGGTCTTCTAGTTAGGGCGATGCAGTTCAAGAATTCAAAGACAGAAATGAACACTCAACGGTTAAGGTTTGAAAAAAACAGTTTCTAAAAAAAAAATAATAATAATAATTTCTAACCTACAGAAGAGTAGCAAAAATAGCAGGAAAAACTCTCTTTTCCTCTCTGTATTTGTTGTACATCTACACTTCTTTTTTCATAACTATTTGAACGTAAAATTGCAATAACATGCTCTTTTTACCCCACATACTTCAATGTGTAGTTCCTAAAAGTGAGGACATGCTCTTACACAACCAGAGTACACCGATGGCCTTCAGGGAGCATAACACTGAGAGAATCCTCACGTGTAGAGGACAGTCGATAAGCAAGCTGCCAGGAACTTGCTTATAAGCAAGGAACGTGGGTTCCTCAGCCACGTACTTTATTCTACCCTGATCTCTCTCATCCAGAATCACACATTGCATTCGGTTGTCATGCCTCTTTTGTCTTTTTACGTAGAATTTTTCTTCTTCTTTTTCAAATGTTATTGACATTTTTAAGGAGTAGAGGCCAGTTGACTCTGACATTCTTCATACATATTGAAGGATGACATAGCTCCTTCAATATGGGTTACTCTGGGATTTCCTTCACGATTAGATTTGGATTATACATTTTTTAGTACAAACACTACATAAGTGATGATGTTATTTTGTTTCATTGTTAGGGTTTTTAACTTTTACCACTTGGGTAAGTTCATTGTTACAAAAGGGCTGTGACCCACAGGTTGAGAACCGCTGCCTTAGACCTCAGTAATGTTACATATAAAAGCATTTTGTAACATAGGGCTCTTACCCATCTGAGCTGCCCATCACTCGTGAGCTGCCTGTAGAAGCCTCTGAAGTCACCAACAATGTCCTTGAGGTCCTTGTTAAGCACATGGTGGGCGAGGGCATTCACAGCACAGACAACTGTTAAAAAAAAGGATTTATTTCTTGTTTATGTTTTCTTAGGAAGTCTGTAAAGTTAGAGATGAAAACACCACAAACTGATGTGAACATTTTATGAAAAAATTTAAATCCAAAAGGTATATGCTTTTTAAAATTTCTCCAGATATGTTTTCTGTGGTTGTCATAACATGTATCACCCAAGTAGAATAGCTGTTAACCCATATATATACTGAGCTAAAATTCCTGAGTAGAGGAAACACATTCTGATTGGTTGTCATTGAAACCCATCCAAAAACACTGATCTGAAAGTTTAAATAATGTTCCCAATTTATCTTCCCATTCACTTTGCAAAGGGTTTGGACAATCAGATCAAAAGCCAAATGATGCTATGTCATTATTCCTAAGGAATAAGATATCTCTGACCTTTTTCTTTTCTTTCTTCAAGAGACAGAGTCTTGCTTTGTCACCCAAATTGGATGACATAGCTCACTGCAACCCTGAACTCCTCGCTTCAAGTGATCTGCTAGCTTTAGCCTCTCAAAGCACTGGGATCACACAGGCATAAGCCACGAGACCCAGCCTGATTTAAAGAATTTTAAAAAAAGAAAAGAATAGGGTGGCGCCTGTGGCTCAAGGAGTAGGACGCCGGTCCCATATGCCGGAGGTGGCGGGTTCAAACCCAGCCCCGGCCAAAAACCACAAAAAAAAAAAAAAAAAAAAAAGAAAAGAATAGAAAATACCATGAATGAACAACATAACAAAGTATTAAAGATTAAATGAAGACAGTCATAATGGCTCACACCTGTAATCCTAGCACTTTGGGAGCTAAGGTGGAGGGACTGCTTGAGGTTGGGACTTTAAGACTAGCCTGAGCAAGAATGAGACCCTGTCTCTACTAAAAATGTGAACTCTAGGTGGGTACAATGTGGGTACAATGGCATAGGCCTTGTAGTCTCAGCTACTTGGGAGGCTGAGGCAGGAGGATCTCTTGAGCCCAGGGAGGGTGCAGTGAGTTTTGATGATGCCACTGCACTCCAGCCCAGGCAACAAAATGAGACCTGGTGTCAAAAGAAACAAAGAAAAGGTTAAATGAAATTTATTTACAATTAGCATAATATTTAAATGTAAAATGTTAAAGTGCATGAGACCATTTTTCATAAACATTACTACTGACTTGTGATATACTATGATGTATTTTTCATAAGTAGTTTGAAGGTTAAACTTAATTTGGGTCAGCATTACTATCAATTATTTTATTTTTGGTGCTTCACTTTTAAAGGCTTTATTGTATTATTTGAGATGAAGATTAAGTAAAAAATAATATGGAAAGAACCTCCGATCCTTTGCCTATTCTAGAAAACATTTAGTCTATGTATAAATGACCAAAATAATTAGATCAAGTCATTGACTTAGCTTCAAAGCAAGAAACATATACAAAACATTTTCAAAACTTGTTTGGTGTTGCCATTCCTTCAATACTAAATTTTTTAGATCATTTAATAGGACAGTTGTAGAGGAGATAGTTTTACTATCAATCAGATCCTTATGAGAACAACATTTTGAAAGTAGAACCACCTGCTCTTAAGGACAGTCCTGGGCTCTGTATGAGACAACTCTCGGATGACTGTCTGAGAGTTGACTTGTTGTAAAATGAAGCATTTGTGGATAAACCAGCCATTCCAGGCTCTCTAGGGCCTTTGTTTATGGGATACACAATCATTCCATTTCAGACATTCATTCCCTAGAATTGGGAATAAATGGAGTCCTCCTTGCTCCTTGATGGTTGATGCTCTTGAATTAAAGAAAACTGAGGAGTCAGTCAGCGACCTAGAGTGAGGTATGTTATTCTCTACATCAAACTTCCATCTCATGGATCTGATTATTGCTATAAATCACCAACTGAGCACACCTTTTTGTTTGCATGGCAGTAACAAGGGCATTGAACACAAGCTAAGGATGATCTCATCTTTGATGACTCTAGGACATCAGGACAAGCAACAATATATTCATCTCTAGAATGTGGGTTTTCCTTGCTCAACATGAGGCTGCTGTAAGAAGTTAACTGAAATTTGCTATATTCAATAGAAATTTGGGTTGTGGTGGTCAGACTCCAGTGTGGAGAGCAGCCCATTTCAGGTCTGCACATGTGATGGGATGGGTGGGAAATCCATCTGGAAAATATTAGCCCTTGAAGGCTTCTTGCTGACTAAATCCAAGAGTCTTCTCCTGTAACTCTAACTGCACAGAGACCCGAATTCACTTGGGCAGTAAAGCCTGTGGATGACCTAGCATGTCTGTGCCTGAAGACTCTTCTGTTGGTCTATTTTAAAATTCTTCATTTTTCATATCTTTCTTTTCTTCCTTTTTTTTTTTTTTGGAGACAGAGTCTCACTTTGTTGCCCTTGGTAGAGTGCTATGGCACCATAGCTCACAGCAACCTCAAACTCTTGGGCTCAAGAGATTCTCTTGCCTCAGCCTCCCAAGTAGCTACAGGTGCCCACCACAACGCCTGGCTATTTTTAGAGATGGGGTCTCGCTCTGCCTCAGGCTGGTCTCGAAATCTGAGCTCAGGCAATCTACCTGCCTAGGCCTCCCAGAGTGCTAGAATTATAGGTGTGACCCACTACGCCCAGCTTTTTTTTTTTTTTTTTTTTTTGACAGAGTCTCAAGCTGTCACCCTGGGTAGAATGCCATGTCCTCATAGCTCATAGCAACTTCCAACTCCGTTTTTCTATTTTTAGTAGAGATGGGGTCTTGCTTTTCCTCAGGCTGGTCTGGAACTCATGAACTCAAGCAATCCACCCTGCTCGGCCTCCCAGAGTGCTGGGATTACAGCTGTGAGTCACTGCTCCCAGCCTTATCTCTTTCTTTTCCTATTATTTAAACTAACTTGGTTTACATTGTACATATCATTATACATGTCCAAACCCACAGAATTTCCAACCCCAAAAGTGAACCATACTGTAAACTACAGACGTGGGGTGATTCTGGTGTGTCAGTGTGGGTTCAGCAGTTGTAACAAATAGCTTGTTCTGTGGGGAGTGTTGATAATATGGGAGGCTGTGCATGTACCCGGACAGGGGTGTATGGGAAATCTAACTTCCACTCAGTTTTGCTGTGACCCTAAAACTTCTCTGAAAAAATATTTTAAAAAAACAAAGAAAGGAGAAAATGAATGATTAGTTAAGAACATTTAATAAAAACATGAGTTGAAAAAAAGGCCCCCAAATGCTACAAAAACCTCCATTGGTCTATTCTATACATTTTCTATACATTTAAAAAACAACCTTCCCCTGGCTCGGCGCCTGTGGCTCAAGTGGCTAAGGCACCAGCTACATACACCTAAGCTGGTAGGTTCGAATCCAGCCTGGGCCCGCCAAACAACAAAAAATAGCCAGGCACGGCGGGCACCTGTAGTCCCAGCTACTTGGGAGGCAGAGGCAGGAGAATCACTTGAGTCCAGGAGTTAGAGGTTGCTGTGAGCTGTGATGCCATGGCACTCTACCCAGGGTGACAGCTTGAGGCTCTGTCTCAAAAAAAAAAAAAAAAAACAACCTTCCCTCTCTTTCTCTCCACAGTAGGGAGGAAAGTGCACTATTTTCTTCTTATTATTATTATTTTTGATCATAATAGAATGATCAGGTCAGTAAGCTCATAAAGCCCACAGGAAAACCAGGATGAGCTAATGGAATTTTTCATCTTTAGCACGAGAGGGCTGAGTAACAGCATCTTTAGTGAGACTCCAGTGAGTAGTAAGGTTAAAGTTAAAATAGGTTCTGTCACGCTGTGGTCTGAAAAAGGCGGAAGCCAACAACATTAGCCCAGAAGAGCCATTATTGGAGTCATGAAGAGATACTGATTTACCCCTGCCAGAGGCGCCCACCAGGACAGCTGGGTGGGGCTGAGGAGGGGAGGAGGGTCAGTGAAGCCCCCAGACCCCAAGCTCAGCTACCATTCCAGAAGAGCTTCCTGTCTGAATGCTCAGGGTCCCTCTGCATGCGTCCAAGTCAGCATATTTCAAAGTATAGGCTGTTGACAGAGAGTGGTTCCTATGGCCTATCTCATAATATCTTTTGTGAGCTCCCTGAGTTTTATGCGGCCTTGGAGGGCCATGCTGTACGGTTTGCAGTATGGAGAAAGGCAACGGCTTCATCAAGTACTCAACTTACAATCAAGGGACAATTAAAGCCACAGAACAGCCTGAAACACAGCTCATGAAGGGATCTTGATCAGCGGTTATTACACTGGGGAACACTTTAACAGTAAATTATTGACTTAATGTGGGGAGGAAGGACTGAATGGCAGCCTGGGCTCCTCCATCTGCCTAACAAATTTCTATTCATTCTTACCTCAAGACACGACCACTGCTCTGAAGCCATCTCTGAGCTTCCTGGACCAAGAGAAGAAATCCCTTCTCTCTGTGTCACTTGTACACACTTTTTAAACACAGCAATTGTTACGCTTCACTATGATCATTAAGTTGTGCTCCTCATACCTCTTAAAATTACTTCTCGGGTGGCTGGCAGAGCCCTGACACATAGGAGCACTCGCAAAGTCTGTGAAGGACTGACCTGCTGGTTGACTCACTGCCAGAGCTGACAGCAGTTGGAACAGTGGCCACCTTGGCGGTATCCACTGAGAGATCAAGAAAGGCTCCCTTGCTGTTGACACACTCACACACACACACACACACACTCACATACGCTTTCCTTATCTGCTCAACATTAAAATCTCTCAGCTGGGTAGATTTTTATTCTACAACCAGTGAGAGGGTAAATACCCATGGGAGAGGTCTCCCATCACCAGCAAAATGAGAGAATCTCTTTCCCTCCTGCCCAGCCCATTACTCTTAATGTATCGTCATTTGGCCTCAGCCGCCAATGGCTTGTTCAAATTGATCTGGCAAAGGTCACCTTGGTGTACTTCTTGAATTTTGCACCATGTGCATGTGTGCATGTGTTATGTATCCAAAAAGCACTGCATTAAAAGTTCTGCTATGAGATCAGACCTTTCACAAGCTTTGTGCTTCTGATAAGCAGGAATCTGGATTTTGAGACCAGAACCTGCCATTTTCCTCCTTTGTCAGCAAAATAATAAATTTCTCTTTCCCTGTCTTCAAACTAAATAAATAATACTGAAGAGAGAGTACTTTGGGCAGTCAGGGAGTTCTGCTGTGACTTGCTAGGGATCTCTAAGAAACAAGAGGGTCCAAGATCACCACTGAGATCACACTCAGCTCCGAGAAAGGTTATATCATATTCAGTGTCTTCTGTTTAAGAAAATAGGAAAAAGAAAAAGAAATATATGTACGTATGTATATATTTGTGAAATATATATATATTTCATATATATATATATATCTATATCACTCAGCATGTAGCCTAACGTCTGAAATTGGGCAGGATCAAAGGTCTTTTCTGCCATGAAAATAAGTGAGGTTGAAACCACTTTGCTGTGAAATACTTTGAAAAGCGGGTAGACTGTGCGCATCACAGTAAGCCCTGCCGTATAAGCTCACACTTCCTCCCTTAAAAGCTCTACAACGGCTGAGGGCTAGAAGCAGGGCAATAACATTGCCACAGTCTTCATCTGACACAGAGAAGCGGGCTGAGAGCCAAGGATTTTTTAGTAGTAGGCTATATCAGACTATGAGGAGAGAGGCCAAATTCTGCCACTTTCAAATTTCTCCCAACAAAACAAATAACAAACCATGAAAACTTGTTTTTATTCACTTTGAGCACTATATAGACCCAGAAAAATAAACGTCAGAATTGAAATCTAAGTAAAAAGTAAGTAAAAAGCATTCTGGAACCACAGGGAATCTTTGACTCACCAACTTCAGTGCCTTTGCCCAGAGTGAAGGTAATTCCATAACCTTTGAGTCCGTCGTCTGCATCTGTCTCTATGATGACGTAGGCAGCTGAGTAGTCAGGGTCTGTGTGCTGTGGGAGAGAGGCCCAGAAGATAACGAGGAGAATGACATGTCCCGAGGACAGACAATGCCACAGGACTCTTCCTCTGATGGAACCCTGATGTACCCCAGAGAGCATAGGGGCTATGAATGAAAGAATGTCTTCCTGCAGGATGCACATTATTTCAACAGGTACTATTAGGTCAAATTTAAGGCTCAATTTTAAATTCCAGAGTTTTTACTCACAGCTGTGCCTTTTTTTTTTTTTTTTTTTTTTGAGACAGAGTCTTACTTTGTTACCTTTAGTAGGGTGCCATGGTGTCACAGCTCACAGCAACCTCAAACTCTCAGGCTCAAGTGATCCTCTTGCCTCAGCCTCCCGAGTAGCTGGGACTACAGGTGCCCACCACATACCCAGCTATTTTCAGAGATGGGGGTCTCACTCTTGCTCAGGCCTCAAACTCCTGACCTCAAGCAATTCACCCACCTCAGCCTCCCAGAGTGCTGGGATTATAGGCATGAGCCATGCATTTGGTCAGTTCTTTGAACAGTTACATTTACAAGCAGCTTCACATTGAACAAACCAAGGTTTCAGAAAGCTTGTCCATACAATTGGATTGATCTCCCTTATAGCACTTTACAGCAGAGCTGGAGATACAATCGCACAAGCTCAGAGGAGACTGGCAAAAAATGAAGGAGTAAAGCCCTGACCCAAAACTCTGTGTTTTTATTTTGTTCTATGCTATTTTAACTTTCTACTATCAAACAGTATTTTGAAAACAAGTGTTTACCAGTCAGTTGTTAGGAAATTCAATGCCACTTACTGATTGGGAGATGCAAAGTTTTTGTTTTGTTTTGTTTTGTTTTTTTTAAGAAATAATAAGAAGTCTGTCTGCAGAGATTTAGCATATAGTGGGGAGAAAAGGTTAACTCACAGAACCAGCTGAGAACAAGCAAAGAGTACCAGGTTCTGAGCAAAACGAAGTGTGGTTGGTTATACGCAGAGCCGATGTTCAAGGGAGACGAAATAGAACTTGAGGGAATTCCTGGGGGGACAAAACCATCTGGATGGCGAAGAGGCGCATGAAAGCATCCAGGAAAGGGAGAGCAATATGACACCCAGGGGCTTTTATGGCACAGAGAAACAAAAGGCACAGGAGGGCACAAAATGGAACAGGTAGTGAGAGGACAGATAACGGAGGTCCCAGAAATCCAGGCAGAAGATCTGAACACGTTAATAACGAAAATAGGATGTGACTACTGAATAATTTTGCCTAAAGCTGTGGCAAAAAAATTATTACTGTGGTTGCTACTATACAATTTGATTTATGCTACGCATACTATTCTATGAGGTTTACACGGTTTAATTTAATCCTCATGACAAAATTATAAAGTAGGCACTATCATCCCTATCTTAGAGATGAGGAAATGAAATGTTTCTTTTTCTTTTTGAGACAGAGTCTCACTATGTCGCCCTTGGTAGAGTGCAGTGGCATCACAGCTCACAGCAACCTCCAACCCTTGGGCTTAAGTGATTCTAGTCCCTCAGCCTCCCAAGCAGCTGGAAGTATAGGCACCTGCCACAACGCCCGGCTAAGAGGAAATGAAATTTTAAGAGGTCTAATGACTTGTCCAAGATCACATCGATGGAGGCAGAATTCAAATCCCTGCCTTTAAGGGTCTGACCTGTGTCTGTGTCAGAGCACAGTGTTGGGAATTCGGTGTCAGGCATTGGTGAGCACCAGCTATGCATCAGAGATGGTGCCATTTGCTGAGGGGGTACAGATAATGCCTGACATTGAGGAAGTCACAGTTGAGAAGCCATGGGTGCAAGAACTCTGATGTAAGGCAGAGCATGCTGGGAAAGATGCAAACTAGGAAAGACAGGTGGAGAATGCTATTGGCTGAACCCACTTGAAGCTGGAAAAGGCTTCATGATGAAGACAGCACCTGATCTAATGGGTCAAAGAGGAGGAGCTTTGTGGCAGTGGGAAGAGACATAAAGGATCTGGGAGGGAAGATTACCTTAGGCAAGGTGGCAGTGCAGTGCAGGCAGAAGAGGGGACTGGGGTGTGCTAAGAGCTGGTGACCACGGGGTTTGGCCCAGCTTCGGCTTCTGAAGCTGAAATGAAGCTGAGAAGGAAACTCCAAAAATTAAGACTTACTGGCAGTTTCTAGGTTACGAGGAGAGGAAGTGATGGCAAAGTGGCCTTTCTGAAGGTCGTGAGGGTCAAAAGGATAAGCTGAGCCCAAAGTGACTTGAAGCTGTCAAGCCCCTATGACTGGCAGATCGATCCTAGAAGGGGCAGGAGGGAGAGAGCGGCAGTGTGTGGAAGATGATGAGTCCCGCAGACGGCCCGAGGTTAGCACGAACGTGAGGAACAGCAGGAAGGGTCCAGGCGGCAGCCAGACTGGAGGTGACACAGCAGATCTACAGATGAGATCTGGGGGTCTCTGGCATAAAGGCAGGCACTTGAAGCCATGAACACGGACACAGGGCCTTGATAGGAGCATTCCAGGAGACAAGAAAGACATGGAGGCCTAGGCTGTGTCAGGAGGAGCAGTGAGAAAGGCAGGGGCCCTGTGGGGGAAGAGACAGTGGGAAGAGGAGGCAGCATAAGCGTAGCCGAGGATGAAGGATGCTGGAAACAGAAATAACAAGGGCAATTCCAAGAGAAGGATGGAAAGAGAAGCCGATTTCAGATTAAGGAGGAAGCAGAGGGAAAGGATGGCAGCAACAGGCACTGAGTTCGGGGAGGAGGGGCAGATACAGAAGGGAGCTAGAGAGGTCTCAGGGATAATTACAGACTAATCCAAAGTGGGAAGCCCTGTCTGTGTGGGAAGGAGAAGGAACTACTGGAAAAGGAGAGACTGGTGAAAACGGTGGAGGAGGGGATGAGAACAGGGGGCCTCTGGAGTTAAGAAGGGGAGGAAGAAGGACCCAGAATAGGTTACCCTTGAAGCAGGGTGTGGCTTAGTGAACAGAGGGAAGGATGACAGCGCAGCTGTCTTCAGCCTTCTCAGTGATGCTTTGGACATCTTCTAACTGCTCAGGGTGCAGGACTAGGAGCTGGAGAGGAGAGAGGTGTCAAAAAGCCACTCCAGGGAGCTCACAGACAATGAGGAAAGAGGAAAAGCATTGCTGAAGGTGGCCATGGGTCAGATGGTAATGGGCTGTGAGCTCATGGTCCTATAGCTCTCTGGAAGCTTGTTCTGTGCCTGGACAAGTGATCAACTTGTAAATACCCACAGGCCTGAGCGCTCCACATTTCTAACAAGAGGGATAAATAGCAGGAACCTTTAGGAGACTCTGAGGACAGTTTCAGAGCTCTTTTATGAAAATAGCCTACTTCTGGGTGGCGCCTGTGGCTCAGTGGGTAGGGCGCCGGCTCCATATACTGAGGGTGGCGGGTTCGAACCTGACCCTGGCTAAACCGCAGCAACAACAACAACAACAAAAAATAGTTGGGCATTGTGGTGGGCGCCTGTACTCCCAAATACTCGGGAGGCTGAGGCAAGAGAATCGCCTAAGCCCAGGAGTTGGAGGTTGCTGCGAGCTGTGACGCCACAGCACTGTACCAAGGGTGATAAAGTGAGTCTCTGTCTCTTAAAAAAAAGAAAGGCGTTGTGGCGGGCGCCTGTAGTCCCAGCTATTCGGGAGGCTGAGGCAAGAGAATCGCTTAGGCCCAGGAATTGGAGGTTGCTGTGAGCTGGGTGAGGCCAGGGCACTCTACCGAGGGCCATAAAGTGAGACTCTGTCTCTACAAAAAAAAAAAAAAAAAGAAACAAAGAAAGAAAATATCCTACTTCTGTTAGGGAGGTTCACTCTATGCTAAGTGCTGAACACAGTCTAACATGTTATGAGGGTACATGAAGCCACCACCTCAGAACTGCAAAGCAGCACATTCTAGCAAGACAGATCTATCTCCCAAAGACAATGCTTAAGTGCTTTTGAGCTTGCAGTACAGGTGACAGATAATCTTCCTTCATCCAGGGGAGAGGCCCATGGACAAATTTCATTTCTTATTCTATAGTCACCCAGGCTATCGTATCACTTCAGAAATTCAAAATCAAGTCTAAGTTAGAGTTCCTTCTGTTTCAATTTCCTCATATGTAAATAGTAATTATAGACAATTCTTATTGAGGGCCTTCTCTGTCTCAGGCTCTTTTTAGGCATCTCACTTACATGAAGATTATTATACTCATTTTATGGAGAGAAACCCTAGCCTTGGAGAGATTACGTGGCTCAGAGAGGCACAGGCAGTTTCACTCGATCAGTTGTTTAGAATTTACAAGTCAGTAAAATTTCAAACATTTGGATTCAAGTGATCCTTTTGCCTCAGACTCCCAAGTCACAGGAACTACAGGTGTGCACCAATACATCTGACTTTTGTTCCCTATTTTTAGTTTTGCTCTTGCTCAGGCTGATCTCAAACTCCTGAGCTCAAACAATCCCCTCACCTCCATTCACCTCGGCCTCCCAGAGAGCTAGGATCACAGGTGTGAGCCACTGCACCTGCCCTCTATTTAGCACATTTTAAGGAGAGGCCTTTATGAAACATTTTAGGTCCACAAAGAGCACAGATAATATAATGGACACCAGCTTGTTATCCATCCACTCAGTTTACAAAGTAAAATATTACAGTGTGAACTAGAGCCCTTGGGGATCCCTCCCTGACCCCACTGCCCCTCCTCCTTACAGGACAATTTTCCTAGCATTTGATGTTTCTCACTCCTTACTGTTTTTCTGCTGTGGCCATCACAGAGGGGCCAGTGGGGTAGAGGCCCCCTTAAGACTCGAAAGTAAGTCTCCTACTATCTTTAGGAACTACGGCACTGGATGTAGGGGTAGGGGAGAGGCCACAGAGGGTCTTTCCAACAATTCTCAGTAAGGGAAAAAAGCTCTTCAGCAAATCTCTAGGAGTCAAAGTCCTGGAGTCAAAGTTACTTTATCACATCTCTTAAGACTGACATTTGCGGGCGGCGCCTGTGGCTCAAGGAGTAGGGTGCGGGTCCCATATGCCGGAGGTGGTGGGTTCAAAAAAAAAAAAAAAGAAAAAAAACACAACAAGACTGACATTTGCGTAACTCTCTCAGTGACAAATCCTTTCCATGTTTGCAGGCAGTTTCACCAGGGCATCCTCTCAGTGACCCAGAGTTATCACTTGCTTGGTGTTATCAGCCTGTGACACCTTCATTTCGTAAATGGGCCCATAGGTCCCGGAGAGGTTTGGGTCTTCTCTAAGTTACTCAGCAAGTGGTACCACCACTCAAAACGCCCAGCCTCGGGCCTTTTGGCTTCCAGCACCACAAATCCCTTCAAGTCCTTGGTACAGAAGCAGTCAGCTCTGTATTTCAGGGTTTCATTGGTGGGGACCCAACAAAACCATTTTGCTGTTGTTGCATATTATGTACTGTACAATTTCCAGCAAAATGGGAGTCATACATGTAAAACCAGGACGTTGTAAACACTGGGAAAGAGATTTAAAAAGTGGGCGGCGCCTGTGGCTCAAAGGAGTAGGGCGCGGGCCCCATACACCGGAGGTGGCGGGTTCAAACCCAGCCCCTGCCAAAAACTGCAAATAAATAAATAAGAGAGAGAGACTTAAAATGTACAGAAAAAAAGAGAACCAAGGAGTATGGACAGTTTCTGGATACTTATACCGTCAATCTTCCCTCACGCCCGCCTCCCACTTCACAGAAACTCGATTTCCAAAGTTGGAAACCTCCCCGGACCCGCTGGGCACCCCCTCAACCCCCGCCTCGCGCGCGCGCCTAAGCGGGCCCGGGTCGTCGGTCGGCGATTACCATGGCGTCCGAGCCGTGGCCCCCAAGCGACGTGGGAAAGCGCACGTCGCTGACCGAGAGCCGAGAGACCCTGCCGCGCACCATAACCGCGCCGTCCGCTCGCGTCCGGGTCCGGCTGCACCAGCGAGCGCGGCAGGACTGACTAGGCGAGCCGGGGCGCGGCGGCGGCGCGGCGGGCGCTGATTGGCCGCGGCGAGGGGGTGTGGCCACTCCAGTTAACTCGGCCGGCCGCGAACTCCAGCCCTTTCTCCCGGCTCCGCTGGACGCCCCCGGCTTTGCCGCTGCGTACACCCAGCACCAGCCAGCGCTGCCCTCTGGCGGATTCGCTCAGGATCTCCGCGGACACTGGGCGAGGAGGACGACCCCGCCTCGGAGGCGCTCCCGCTGGACCCTGCTCCGCCCCGGAGCTGCACCCTGGGAAGCAGCAGGCTCCAACCACGTGCGTTCCCGTGAAGCGGATTCAGGCCAGAGTCTCAGCTCCCGACTGAGTCCTCAGGTCGCAATGCTGAGCGCAGAGGGCTGGACAATCCTAGGTGTCTGTAAATGCCCTCAGCCTCAATTTGCTACAAGATGAAGAAGTAGGTCTCATTCCGGACACCTCAGTTGACGCAGTGCTTTACATGCCTGGCCTCCTATCCGCCCAGCCCTGCCCCTGAGGCCTGTGCTCTTTTAAAAGGGGTAGCCAGGTGCTCACTCCACTTGATGGTGGTCCTGTCAGAATTAGAAGTTTTAAATCTAAATGTCAGTATGAAATATCCTGATTTTTATTTTATTTAGTTTTTTTAATTTTTGGAGACAGAGCCTGAAGCTGTCGCCCTAGGTAGAGTGCTGTAGCCACACAGCTCACAGCAACCTCCAACTCCTGGGCTCAAGCGATTCTCCTGCCTCAGCCTCCCAAGTGGCTGGGACTACAGGCACCCGCCACAACACCCGGCTATTTTTCGGTTACAGCCGTCATGATTGTTTGGTGGCCCAGGCTGGATTTGAACCCGCCAGCTCAGGTGTATGTGGCTGGCGCCTTAGTCGTTTGAGCCACAGGCACCAAGCCGAAATATCCTGATTTTTAAACATTAGCATCTAACTTAATTTCTTTTTCCCCAAACACCGCAGGCAAGACAAAACAGTTCTATTCCTTAGCGGCTATCTGCGCGTCCTAACTAGATTTTGTCTCCCAACACAATAAATGTTGGTTCACCTAGGGGATTAACCCGCTTTTTTTTTTGGAGACAGAGTCTCTCTTTGTCATCCTCAGTAGAGTGTGGTGGCGTCACAGCTCACAGCAACCTCAAACTCTTGGGCTCAAGTGATCCTCTTGCCTCAGCTTCCTGAGTAGCTGGGACTACAGGTGCCCACCACACAACTCTTGGCTATTTTTTGGAGCTGGGGTCTTGTTCTGGCTCAGGCTGGTCTCGAACCTGTGAGCTCAGGCAATCCTCCCAGAATGCTGGGATTACAGACATGAGCCATCGCACAAAGCCAGGGATTAACCCTTTAATTATCATCAGTTATATTTACCTCAGAGTCCGGAAGTTTATTTCTGAGATCAAATTTTAATAGATCACTGATGGAAAGGACCTAAAGGTCCCCTTGAAATAAGTAATTTGGGTAGCACAATAGAGAGTACAGGTATATCATTTATCCAAACCTCCTAACAACCTGTGAGGGATGAACTATTTCATTTTACAGCTAAATAAAGATCCAAGGCCAGCCTGGTGGCACATGCCTATAATCCTAGCATTTAAGAAGACCAAGGTGGGAGGATTGCTTGAGGAGTTTGAGAGGAGTCTGAACAGAGTGAGAAGCTGTCTCACAAAAAATAGAAAAATTATCCTAGTGTGGTGGCATGTGCCTTTTGTCCCAGCTGTTTAGGATGCTGAGGCAGGAGGATCGCTTGAGCCCAGTTGTTTGCAGTAAGCTACGATAGCACTTTTGCACTCTAGCTGGGGTGATGAGACTCTGTCTCAAAAAACAAAACAAACAAAAAAGGAAAGATCCAGAAGGGTGTATTAGATTTTCTGTAAATGGTGGTTTTTAAAAAGTGGTTTTAAAAAGTTTAACTGATACTCTAAGATAGGAGAGAATATAGAATCACATAAAATCCTCAGTTAAAATCACAAAGGGCAGAAAAAGTGAAATCAAAAATAGGAACAAAGATCAAGGCAAACAGATAAAACAGTAACAAATATTTTTTTTTTGGATTTGAAAAATAAAAGTCTACACTTCTTCAAGAATTTATCAGGATACCAAGATTAAAAAAGAATAGCAAAAGGAACTTGAGCTATTATTAAAATAGATTATCAAGTTGTAGTAATGAAAAGTATGTTAGTAGAAGAATGACAAGTTAATTGGACAAAACAGATGTGTGTATGATAAATGCAGGAATCCAACTCAATGGAGTGGGAATGCATTAACCAATAACTGGTGTTAGAAAAATTATATGGGGAAAAAAATCATGTTAGGCCCTTATGTCATATTTTATACTCAACTTCCAAACAAATTGCAATGTTAAAAAGAAAATAACAAACATAATATAGAGATGAATATTTAATCTTGGATGGTAAGGACTTTCTAAGCTTAAAAAGAAATGAATAGACTTGACAACATACAAATGAACAACTTAAATGTCAAAATTACACACAAAATTAAATGTTAATTTTTGGAAAACCAGGAAAAGGTTTTGATAGTTTTAGGTGATATAATAGTAAAAGATAATTAACACTATTACCTTATTGAAAATAACAAATGCTGGGGCGGCACCTGTGGCTCAGTGAGCAGGGCGCCGGCTCTGTATGCCGAGGGTGGCGGGTTCAAACCCAGCCCCGGCCAAACTGCAGCAACAACAACAACAACAACAACAAAAGAAAATAACAAATGCTTTTGATTGGCCATTCAAAATTTAGTAGTGGACAATTTTATTTTCATTATGCCTATAATAAAAGAATTGTAAGGCACACAGAAATAAGGTTCACATTTCTCGTTTTTAGAAAATTAACACTGGCTGGGCACAGTGACTCACGCCTATATACCTAGCACTCTGGGAGGCCAAGGCAGGTGGATTGCCTGAGCTCACAAGTTCAAGGCCAGCCTGAGCAAGAGGGAGACCTCGTCTCTAAAAATAAATAGCTGGGTGTTTTGGCAGGCACCTGTAGTCCCAGCTACTGGGGAGGCTGAGACAAGAGAATCGCTTGAGCCCACGAGTTGGAGGTTGCTGTGAGCTATGATGCCACAGCAAACTACCAGGGGCATCAAAGTGAGACTCCGTGTCAAAACAAACAAACAAACAAAAAAAAGAGATAGAAAATTAACACCTTTATGGTCAAAAGTGGTCATTTCATTTTATATCCCTGACATAGATTCTCTGTACATACATTTACTCAAATCACTTACATTTCTCTATTAACTAACTGAACTTGGTGTTGTAATTTAAAAAAGAAAAGGAGAAAGAAATACTTATAAAAATGTCACTCACCTGATACGTAAGATTAGCTATACAGGATGAGTACAATGATGTTCTGAATTTAATAAAGAACTTATTTAATTTTGCTCAGGAGTTACAAGTAAATGAACGTTTTTTTCAATGATAGAATACATTCAGAATTACCAATTTTTCAAAAACTAATGAGTAAACACAAATAGCAACTAAAAAGATAAATAGGTGCGTTCGTTGAGAATTTTTATTTCAATTATCCATGAAATAATATTACAATACTTTATAAAAATATTAAGTTTTAGGCTACCATTATTCACTAAAAAAAGTATTTGTGCTAGAAGGTTGTTTTTGCCAACTCACTTTTTTTGGTAAGGGTTAAGTTCCACATTAAGACACTGAAGACGAAAAGCTGCTGAAAAAAAAAAAAAATCTTCAAATGTACAAAGTTGTTTATTTTTCTTGGCATTTAAAAATACATTAACAACTTAAAATGAATACACATTAAGTTAGTGTTTTATCCTTACTATACAACTGTTATTTTAGGGAACTGCTCCATTCAGTTAAAACCCAATGAATACCACCCATCTTTCCTGGCTTTTTATTTTTTTTTTTCAATCAGAATTAGTATGTAATGTTGTTACCTTTTTTTAAAAAAATGTTTAGAAAAATTACAATATTGTAGTTTACCTAAAGCCCTTTAAAAATCTCAGGTCACAGATATTAAGACTAAGTAATGATGTCACTCTCTTAGGAAGACCCTCTGGGAAGAGGTATTCAATACTAAGCAGGTATGTAAACAGAAAAAACCCCACAATTTTTAGTACCAGAACCATTGCTGACCTGCATGCAGATCATTTGCCACATTTTAAAATAGTTGGAATTTAAACACATAAATCATGGCACAGAATTTTAATCATTAAATCAGGTAAGTGATGGTAGTTAAAAATGATAACCTGAAAACAGGAGAACCCGATACAAGAATGTGTGACCAGAAAAGAATATTTATAAAACACAAATACCAAATACTTATCAGATTCAGTTTTTCCATTCTTAGAGACTTAAACCAGAATACTGATATTCAAATTTATATTTTGAAATTTCTTTCTGATTAGTCATAAAAATTTTTATGTTTCACTTTTGCCCTTGAAATGGGCAAAAATTGTTCCCCTTTTTCACTACTGTTCCTGTTCAAAATGAATTTTCCTCTCCAATTAACTATATTCTAAAAGGGAAAAAATGATCACCATTAAGTATATTTAAAAAATGACTGTAGAATCAAACATGGAATTGGAAACTGGAGTTCTAAAAGTGTTTTGCATACAAGCTGTGTCTCAATGGAATTTGTGTGAAACCTCAACTTCACCATTTTGAGGATATAACACTCATTTAGTGTGCATGTTAAGAAAAATTCATTCTGCAGTCCTACCATATAACTCTTAAAGTCTCAGAAAATAATGAAGTGAGAAGCTTTGAGTGCCAGCAAAGCCATTTTGTCACTCCATCACATCAACATTAAACATTCCATTCCATCCCTCTACCTGTAAAATGTTCACATTTTCTTCTCTCATATTTCTTTTAAATACATTTTCCTCTCCATTCGTTTATATTCAATACAAACAAAAGTGCATTCATGTCCCTGGATTTGTGGTATTTTCTATTTGTGGCTCCCATCACCATAAAAACACATTAGCAACATCTCACACTACCAAGTCTATTTTTTTTTTTAACTGTTTAATTAAAAGCTGGGTCTTACTTTTCATGCTAATGAAAGATTAAAAGAATTCCCTTTGGAATGAATAGTACAATTTCAATTATATACTATCTTTAAAAAAAATCAATGCAACCTTATAAAAGATTAACTTGCTTTCTAGTAACCTTCATTATTATAAATTGAACTATTCATAAAATGACTGAAGTGACAATTTTCTTATTCTACTTTCCAGTTCCATAAATATGATTATTAACATAGTGCATTATATTTTTAGATTTCACTGTTGTGGTCTAACATTTAGTCAAGTTTTGGATGCTATTTATATTCCTTTTTTGTTTCTGAAAAACTTGGCCCATTTCCATGCAAAAGGAGGCATATATTAATATTGCATACTGACTATTTAACTTCAGAAAAACTTTCGAGAATAATAAATTCAAGAAATTTTTAAAAACTGGAATGGAATTATTTGGTCCTATGATGTTCTTTAATTTTAGATTTTATTATGATATTAACTTTTTATTTCCCAAATTTTGTCTATAACAAGAAATAATTTCCTCTTAACAATTCTGAGTTTGGGGAATGAAAGAAAGAATGATTTTGGAGCAGTAGCTTTGCTGTTTTTCATTACCATGCCATTACACCACACTATCAGTGGTATCTTAGTTCGGTTTCCTTTGGACCCTGAAATAAGTTGGAAAATTCATCATTGGTACTTTAGAGTTTAACACTTGTGGGGAAAAAGGTGGGTTTGTGCAACCACGTCTGGAATTCCAGTTTACCATGAAAAACATGCAGAGTAAAGATTTTCTTCTCTTGATTCCTGTACATGAGAAACTCTACACAAGTTCTTTACAATTTTGGCAGATTTCTGCATATAAAATAGGCTACTTGGATTATAAATTTTCTCCTGGCTGGTACTGTGGCTCTGTAGCAGTGAAGTAGTCTTCCAAGAAGGACTGTATATATTCAAACGTTGGTCTTTCATCAGGGTCCTTCTTCCAACACTGATTCATCAAATCATGGAGGGATTCTGGACAGCCCTGAGGGCAGGGCATCCTGTATCCTCGTTCCACCTGCTCCAGCACTTCACGGTTTACCATACCTACCCAGACAAGAGTCAAACATTAAAAACAACCATCTGACCACTGCTAGCAAAACACATCCCCCATACTGATTCAAGCTGTATTTAGTGAAATGATTCTTTCAACAAAATAAATTATAAATATCATAGTCTATCAAGAAGAGCTTAGAAAATGCTAATCCATGTCTAATTTTTTCATTCCACTTAATATCTTTTTTTTTTTTTGGAGACAGTCTCACTCTGTGCCCTGGGTGGAGTGCTATGGCATCACAACTCACAACAACCTCAAATTCTTGTGTTCAAGTGATCCTCTTGTCTCAGCCTCCCAAGTAGCTGGGACTACAGATGCCCACTACAAACCCCCGGCTATTTTTAGAGATAAGGTCTCACTCTTGCTCAGGCTGGTCTTGAACTGCTGAGTTCAAACAATCCACCCTCCTTGGCCTCCCGGACTGCTAGGATTATAGGTGTGAGCCACCGTGCCCAGCCCCTAATTTTTTTTTTTGTAGAGACAGAGTCTCACTGTACTGCCCTCAGTAGAGTGCCGTGGCGTCCACATGGCTCACGGCAACCTCCAGCTCTTGGGCTTACGTGATTCGCTTGCCTCAGCCTCCCGAGCAGCTGGGACTACAGGCGCCGGCCACAACGCCCGGCTATTTTTTTGTTGGTTTGGCCGGGGCTGGGTTTGAACACGCCACCCTCGGCATATGGGGCCGGCACCCTACTCACTGAGCCACAGGTGCCACCCCTAATATTTTATTTTTAACACTAATGCCTTCAAAAGCCAACCCTGTAAATTAATGAAAATTTAGGGTGCCACTTTGAGGTACTGATGCTTTATGATCTTAACATTTAACAATGACCAAACTTGGGCTATGAGGAATGGTAGCAAGGTAGTATGTGAAAAAACTTTCAAATAAGAATTCAGAAGAAATAGCTGGGCATTGTGGCAGGCACCTGTAGTCCCAGCTACTCGGGAAGCTGAGGCAAGAAAATCACTTAAGCCCAAGAGTTGGATGTTGCTGTGAGCTGTGACACCATGGCACTCTACCCAGGGCGACATAAAGAGACTCAGTAAAAAAAAAAAAAGGGGGTGGCGCCTGTGGCTCAGTCGGTAAGGCGCTGGCCCCATTTACTGAGGGTGGCGGGTTCAAACCCGGCCCGGACCAAACTGCAACCAAAAAATAGCCAGGCGTTGTGGCAGGCGCCTGTAGTCCCAGGCTGAGGCAAGAGAATCGCTTAAGCCCAGGAGTTGGAGGTTGCTGTAAGCTGTGTGAGGCCACGGCACTCTACCGAGGACAGTAAAGTGAGACTCTGTCTCTACAAAAAAAAAAAAAATAGAAAAAAGAATTCAGAAGAATAAGTTATAGTCTTATTTTTGCCAAATATACTAACTATGTGACAGGCAAGAGTCACTTCTCTGAAAGTTTCCTTATCTAATATCACCTCCAGTGGTCCTCAAACTCTGGCCCGCGGGCCATATGAGGTGGTGTGATTGTATTTGTTCCCGTTTTTTTTTTTACTTCAAAATAAGGTATGTGCAATGTGCATAGGAATTTGTTCATAGTTTTTTTTTTAAACCATAATCCGGCCCTCCAGTGGTCTGAAGGACAGTGAACTGGCCCCCTATTTAAAAAGTTTGAGGAACCCTGTTAACTTAGACTTTCTTCCATTTATTACACACAATTCTTTTACTGTATGTATTCCTTTGTAATTTCCCTCTACCTACCCTACTTTGTCAGCAACCTGCCCTGTGTTATCACAGGCTGGCAAAAAAACCTCTTTTTCTAAATTATTCTTCCTGACACCATGTCACCAAGCTGGCAACCCCACCCCTCTTCTCATCTCCCACATCACCTCCCTTACCTATCTACAAGTCAGGCCCATCCCTTTTACCTCCTGCAATCTTGAACAATTAGCAATAATTTCTTAAACAGACTATGATACCTTTAAGTCAATGTAATAGGATTAAATTATTATTTCTACTTTTAGTTACAGTATTTCCAAGGAATAAGTGATTCCTCAAAATAGATTTTTTTTACAATCAAAGAAAATTGCATGAGTATTACTTTGAGCTTTTCATCTCAGTAGGTAGTATCACCTTCTAAGTGAAATCCAATATAATATTTCACCAGCCATGGAAATCTAACCAGAAGTTGTTGGAGAAGCAGAAAAGGAACAGGGAATTGATATTCAAGGAGAGCTTACTTGAGCTGAAAAACTGTTTCCTCACCTTTATGCCTTTATTCTTTTATTTTATGTTTATTATTTTAATTCACTGTTAAGGTCAATTGAAATAAGACTGAACCTACAAAAATAACTTCTAATTGCCAATAAACTTCCATTCAAAACTTGATTCTTCACAATCTTCTGATAATCAGAACTATTAAGTTACTTTATGTCAAGTTACAAAAGTAAAATGTGGCAAAAATGGCATCTAGTGGAAATACCCTCTATTTTCAAGAGGAAAATTGTTTCCTATACCGGAACTTACAGCTGAAACTATAGATGCATGGCACCACACCTGGCTAATTTTTCTATTTTTTTTTTTTTTTTTTGCAGTTTCTGACTGGGGCTGGGTTTGAACCTGCCACCTCCAGCATATGGGGCTGGCACCCTACCCCTTTGAGCCACAGGTGCCACCCAATTTTTTAATTTTTTATAGAGATGGGGTCTTGCTCTTGCTCAGGCTGGTCTCCAATTCCTGGCCTCAAGCAATCCTCCCGCCTCAGCCTCCCAGAGTTCTGAGAGGAACTTTTAAGCAGAATTTTAGAGTTCTTTCCCTGTGGTTCCTTCCTTTCTGGGATCCTGCCCTCCAGATATCAGCATTTGGATCTCTGTGTCTTTTGTTCAGTAAGAATGATGCTTTCTGTGTGGGCTTCTTTGCTCTATGCTCCTTTAGAAATGCTTTCAGGAAGAAAGATGGTATAAATTTAAGGTTCACTTCGTGTGCCTGCATTGTTTTAAGGGCTGTAGCCTTCACTGGTTGCTGTGCAATATCAAAACAATTCTTTTACACATTCTATTTAACTTTTGTGGTAGTCTGTAGTGGGATGATAAGCTAGGTATTAGCCATTCTATCACAACCAAAAGGGAAAGTTCCTCATGACCATGGATTTAAAGTAAAATTACTAAGTATGGCTGTATTTCCTTCTCTCTAGCCATGGTTGCAGGTGTGGAGCAACGTAGAAATTTTGCTAAGAAATAGTGATGACATGAGAGAAAGGGTAAGACAAATGTAAATACAAGGGAATAATTATGCTTCTTGACCATGGAATTTAAGGAACAGAGTGGTTTCACAAAGGGGAGGCGAGAGGCAGGACAAAATGTCAGAATCAATGGATTAAAGATCCTCGTATTACCAAGAAACTGCCAGGGTTGGGGTAGAGTCAGCTGGGGAGCTGGGAGGGGTGGTCAGGGAGCGGATGCATGACCCTGAGGTTCTGAGAGGCCTGCAGTGACGGTAACGTGAAGGGGAAGACTGGGAAAGGCAGAGCAGAGGACAAGATCACAGAGGAGCAGAATGCAGACAGGAGACCAGAGTGCTGGAAAAATCATGGGTATATCTATTAAGATGACCATGAATTAAGACAGGAATAGAATCAAGAGGGCAATGGTGACTCATTATTTGGTACGAAGAACTTAAATAGCAAAAAACAAGGAAAAGTCAGTGATAAACTCTGATGGCATCAGAGGAGGAACATGCTAGATAATATGGAAAAACGATAAGATCAGCATAACAGTTTTTCCTGAATTTTGGATTTTAAATTTTCATTCTCTTCAACTATTAGGATACTTCAGTAGAAAAGTTGGAGAAGTAACAGAGTAAAAGAATATTTAATTGTAGCTGAATTCTAAGTGAGCTAAAATATGCCCTTCCCCCCAGAAGCTATATAATCTCTCACTTTTATGAAGAAAACATTTTTTTTTTTGGTAGAGACAGAGTTTCACTTTATGGCCCTCGGTAGAGTGCCGTGGCCTCACACAGCTCACAGCAACCTCCAACTCCTGGGCTTAGGCGATTCTCTTGCCTCAGCCTCCCGAGTAGCTGGGACTACAGGCGCCCGCCGCAACGCCCGGCTATTGTTTGGTTGCAGTTTGGCCAGGGCCGGGTTTGAACCCGCCACCCTCGGTATATGGGGCTGGTGCCTTACTGACTGAGCCACAGGCACCACCCGAAGAAAACATTTTTATTTTTCCTCTTTATTAATGACAGATATAATTCTTAAAGTTATTAATAATTTATAAATATGCTTCGTTAGAATAAATAAAGAAAAAATCTGAAAATAGTCTATTGAGTAAAACAGGGCAAATTGCACACTATTTTAAATTGCACACGAACTTTATTGGCACCCTGTATATATTTAGAAAAATACACCAGTCACACCACTAGAAATTACTTTCAGAGGAGAGATGACCCAGGACTACTTTGATAGGGGCAGCAGCAGAGATGAACTAGAATATTCAAGCCATGCTTATTATCTGAGAGAATAGTACAGAGAAAATACCCTATAGGAAAATGTCCCATGGGAGAAAGCTGAGGTGAATACAGGGCACGCCTCACATGCTCACCCTATCAAGAACTGTGACTCTCATTGGCTGCTATCTGTCTAATGCTACAGTAAAGAGAAGGGGTGGAGAGGTGGAAAGAGAAGAAATAAAGACCTTTTTACCCCCCTTACAAGTCTGCTCCTAATAAACTCCTGATAAAGTCACTAATGGGATCACCAAGAGCTAGTGAAATGCAAGCTTACCTGGATATGGCACTCTGCCCTTTGTTACCAGTTCTGTTTGTAGAATTCCAAATGACCACACATCAGACTTTATTGTAAATCGACCATACAGGGCAGCCTCAGGAGCTGTCCATTTGATTGGAAATTTTGCACCTAAAGCAACATTGACAATATCAAGTTAGTTGTTTAAAAAAATCTACTGTATTAACATAGCACAAGCAAAACTAGTATTTTGTCAATATCCATACTGTATGTGTCATCAGTGTCAAATTATTTATTTATTTTTTTTGTAGAGACAGAGTCTCACTGTACCGCCCTTGGGTAGAGTGCCATGGCGTCACACGGCTCACAGCAACCTCTAACTCTTGGGCTTACGCGATTCTCTTGCCTCAGCCTCCCGAGCAGCTGGGACTACAGGTGCCCGCCACAATACCCAGCTATTTTTTTGTTGCAGTTTGGCCGGGGCTGGGTTTGAACCCGGCAGCCTCGGCATATGGGGCCGGCGCCCTACTCACTTAGCCACAGGCACTGTCCCAGTGTCAAATTCTTAACACAGAAAAAAATTTGTTAATTTTTTTTTTTTTTGACAGATTTTCACTATGTCATCCTCGAATGCCGTGCATCACAGCTCACAGCAACCTCCAACTCTTGGCTTAAGTAATTCTCTTGCCTCAGCCTCCCAAGTAGCTGGAACTATAGGCACTGGCCACAATGCCCAGCTACTTTCTGGTTGCAGTTGTCATTGTTGATTGTTGTGTAATAGGCCTAGCCTGGGCTCAAACCCGCCCTAGTCACTGAGCTGCAGGCACCGAGCCAGGACCCGTAACTTTTAAGAGTAATCCACCATCTAATAGCTATAGTAACTATTGGTGGATGAAGGTATAGTCTACTGGGGTCTGACATCTGCTGATTTTCGTCCATAATCTTCTTTTCTATTTTATAACATCTTTCAGGAAAGTTTTATTGTACCATTATTTTTATTTTTTGCAGTTTTTGGCTGGGGCTGAGTTTGAACCTGCCACCTCCAGCATATGGGGCCAGCACCCTACCCCTTTGAGCCACAGGGGCTGCCCTGTACCATTATTTTTAAAAGCCCATGATAGGGCGGCGCCTGTGGCTCAGCGGGTAAGGCGCCGATCCCATATGCCGGAGGTGGCGGGTTCAAATCCAGCCCCGGCCAAATTAAAAAAAAAAAAAAAAAAGCCCATGATAATTTACTCAAATTATTTAGTGTATGCCTTTTATGTATAAGGCATTATGCTAATCTTTAATGGCACACAGGCACAGGATTTGTGAAGTTTATACAATTATACTGGAAATAAGATTGTATGTGTCTTACATACAGATAATTACATATAGATATGTGTCTACAAAAAATAGAAAAATTAGCTGGGTGTGGTGGCATACAACGGTAGTCCCAGTTACTAGGGAAGCTGAAACAGGAAGGTCCCTTGAGTCCAGGAGTTTGAGGTTGCAGTGAGCTATGATAGCACCTAAATTAAGGACTAAAGAATGATTTTGGGTTTTTATAGGTAAAGATTAGAAAGATAACCTAGCTGGAGGTAATCTCACAAAGGTATGGTGGATGAGAAAAAAAGCACTGTGTCTAAAGCGGGGTTTCTCAACCTTGGCACCATTGACATTTTGGTCCTAATTGTATGGTGTCCAGCCTGTATGATCTGGCACTGTAGGACGATTAGTGGTACGCCTGACCTAGATGCCAGCAGTAGCCCCTGAACTGTGACAACCTAAAATGGCTGACATTGCAGATGTCCCCTGGGGAAGAGTGGCATATAGGATAACATCACCCCTAATTAAGTATACTCTGGTTTAAGACAACAGTTCAATAGTTCATAAAGTTTGTTATGAGAGGAATTAAAAAAACGTTTGTTGGCACATCAAAGTAAGTGTACAGAGGCTCTAACTTCCTATGTTTATGATGCAAAGAATACTAGTCTAGTCTTCCTTGAAGGAAATAAGCCAAAGTTGTATTTAAGAAGGCTGAGTAAGAAAAACATATAACATTAGGTTACATGCACTTTTTTTTTTTCTTCTTCTAAAGACAGGGTCTTGCTCTGTTGCCCAGGTTGGAATGCAGTGGCATAATCACAGCTCACTGTAACCTTCAACTCCTGGCTCAAGTGATCCTCCTGCCTTAGCCTCTCGAATGGCTAGGATTATAGGTGAGCACCACCACACCCAGCTTACATACACATACAGTATCCATGAAGTTCACGTGCAATTTACTATGTTAAACTATTTTGAATTGCACACGAACTTTATGTCCACCCTGTATAAATATATTTGGTAGATGCAAGGTCATTTTGCCCAAACTGGTCTTTGAACTTCTTGCTCAGGCTCCCAAAGCACAGGAATTATAGGAATGAACCACTATGCTGGGCCACAGCATTTATGCAAAAAGAATTTTACCTTGTCTTGCTGTGTATTCATTGTCTTCAATTAATCTTGCTAACCCAAAATCTGCTATTTTGCATACAAGATTTTCTCCTACAAGAATATTAGCAGCCCGAAGATCTCGGTGAATATAGTTCATTCTTTCAATATATGCCATACCATCAGCAATCTTAGAAAGGAAAAGAAACCCAAAATATATGATACAAAGGAAAACAGAGAAAACCATTTTGGCTTATGTTTAATCAGATCACTTAAAACCATGTATCTCAAAAGGAGATGATTATAACAGGGCATAGTCTAGGAAGTAATGGGAAAAATAAAAAAAACAAAAGTAAGCTAAATTTAGATTTTAAAAATCTGGTACTACTCTTAAGATAAAGATTTTTAATCCCATGGTATATCCAGTCACTATTAGCAGCATGACATTCTTGTGTCAGTGGTTAGAAGATAAATTACAGGGTTATTAGTGCCTCTGGACATAAGCCCATCAAGATCTGTATCAAACACAAGCTATGTATCTTATGGTATTAACCATATAGTAGAGGTTGGCGAACTCCAGTGACATTTGGCTTGCAGCTTGTTTTTGTATGGCCTGAGAACTTAAACTAGTTTTTACATTTTTTAAATGTTGTAAAAGAAGAAGATGGAAGAAAAGTATGAGAGGTTTTATGTGGCTTACCAAGCCTAAAACATTTACGTGATTCTTTACAAAAAAAAAGAAGAAGAAAAAAAAGTTTGCCAACCCCTGCTACCATAGTGTTTTAGAGCCTTGAACTCAGGAATACAAACCAGGCCCTGTATATGCCTGTCACACACATAGCTTCTCAATATAAAATTCCTCTGAATTGCCATATTCTGTGGACATTTGGATGCCCACTGAGAAGTTAAGAGTTCTGAAACCAGCATGTCAACCAAAGCCAACAAATTCTTAGAACACCTGCCACATATCTGGATAAAAACTGTATACTTAAAATAGAAGTTGAAAGAGTTAAAAAGTCCCATTTTAAACTATATAGTGCCATCTTAATTCTTGTTTTGGACTACATTAAGTAAAAAAATGCATCATACACTTTAGATTACTAATATTTTCTTTGGAATAGCATCTATCCATTTTAATTTTCTTAAAATTTATCTTTTAAGAAATAAATACATACAGATTTTATATTTATGGAAGCAAGGTCACATGATATAGGATGGCACTGGGCTGGGAGTTATATAGCTGGTTCTAATATTGGTTCTAGCAAGTTGTGTGAATTTTAGATACATGTGGTCTTCAGATACTACAATATTGTTAACCTCAGGAGCTCACATCAGAGTATCTCTAATGTTCCTTCAATTTCTAAAAATTTCATTATTTCACTGTATAAACTATAATATTCCACTAGGATCATTCTTTTCATTTATACTTTCAATTCAAATTGATACATGAATATATACAAGTACCTGAGCAGCCATATCGACCAGTTGTGGAAGCTTCAAATACTTTCCATCTCCTTCCTTAAGGAAATCTAATAAGCTCCCTGTAAGAGACAGAAAGATATTCATGGCATATCTTACATTAAGAATGAAACAAATACTCTTCCATCCCATATCACAAAATAAAATTTCTTAGCTTTTCATTTTTTTATTCTTTTTTTTTTTTGCAGTTTTGGAATTTCTGAGTAATAATGATCTTGATTCTAGAAGAGGTCCCGAAACTAAAATTTTGAAAACTCCTCCTGATAACATATGAAAAAGGGGGAAATGCATGAACTAAACCAGATGAGAGAGCATTCTTTCCTTGCTTTGATCAATATCCCAATTTTGATTCAAAAAGTAGTATTAAATACTTACATATTTTGAAAGTCACTCTGAATCAAGATGTCAGACAACTAGGACTATCTTGGGGTGGTTAAAACTAAATATAGGCAGCTACATGAGTTGCTGTGGACATGCTGCCCTGACCAGCTTCTCTCAATTTTAACAGAATATATCACTGAACACCAAAATACTACGAAACAAAAAGACTAGAAAGGGAATCGAATTGCTGCTTCTCTATTATTGTTTCAAAGCTTACTGTGTACTTGAATTTAATCAAGAGAGAACATCAGACAAACCCAAATTAAGGCACATTATATATAAAACATAAAACTAGACTGTTCTCTTAAAAAATAACAATACTGTTAAGAACAAAGAAAGGCTGTGGAAGCTCCAGATTAAAGAGGAAATGGAGAAGAAATAAAGAGAAATGACAACTAAATGCAATGCAAGGCTATGGATGGGATCAGGGAAGTGTAGTTGGCAGACTGGTCAAGTGACAGGGAAATTGAATTCCAGGTGGAAGAAATAACATGAACAAAATCATGGAAACAGGGCAGTAAGATCGGGCCAGAACAGTGGGTGTATGGTGGAGTACATGAGGCAGTGAGTTTGGACAGATTACAGTGGGTCAACTGCTAAGTAACGGAAACTGAAGTGAGTTTTCGAACTAGAAAGGACTTCTGTTATCTTGTATTCTAAATTTCGCACCTGTGAATAATCCTACCCAGTGATCTGACAATACAGAATTTTACCATGTTCTCCCAACTAAATAATTCTTGAAATCAATATTAAAAGCTAAATGGCTAAACAGACCATTAGCTTCTTACCTCTATTACTTTTGTTTTTTTGTTTTGTTTTTAAATTAAAAGACAGAGTCTCTTTCTGTTTCCCGGACTGGAGTACAGTGGCATGACCATAGCCCACAGCAACCATCCAACTCCTGGGCTCAAGGCCTCCTGACTAGCTAGGACTATAGGTACATGCCACCATGCCCAGCTAACTTATTTTATTTTTTTGTAGCAACAGTCTTATTACATTGCCAGGCTGGTCTTAAACTCCTGACCTCAAGAAATCCCCTCACTGTGGCCTCCCAAGGTCCTGGGGTTACAGGCATAAGCCACTCTGGCTTCTACATTATATTTCTTATATTACTAGTATCTTGACTAAAACATTCTGTTTTTACCTTCCTCTTCTAGTTCATTCAATGTACTTTTTTGACATGGGATTATCTGGTAGCTGTTGCAGTAGAAATTCTTTCCAAAAAGTATTTTGGGGCTTTAGATATGTTCTGGCTACCAATTAATAGGCTGTGTCAATTCTTAGCTTATGGTTTCAGTCCCTTTTGAGGGGGAAAAAAAAATTCTCTTACAGCAGATGTTTAGCTTGTAGTTGTCCCTGTCACCACTACAGGGAACTACATCATTGGTCAAGATAGACTATGGGAGAGAGTTATATAATCAGGGACTTTCAGTGACTTTAACTAGACTCCTGATCCAAACAGAGAGTTAAAAAAAAGTGGATCAAATTCATAACGGGTGAAAAATCAGGCCTACACACCGGTTTCGTGACTTACTGGTTCTTCTAAAGCATCATCTGCACAGAGACGCAGAGGGAAGAGGCAGGTGTCGTGGCTCACACCTATAACCCTGGGACTTTGGGAGGCTAAGAGGGGAAGGCTGCTGCTTGAGGCCAGGGGTTCAAGACTAGCCTGAGCAACATAGTTAGACCCTACTTCTATAAAAAATAAAAATTAGCTGGGCATGGTGGCTAATTTTGTGGTCCCAGCTACTTGGGAGGCTAAGGCAGGAGGTCCCAGCTACTTGGGAGGATCATTCCAGCACAGGAGCTTGAGGTTGCAGTGTGTCATGATGGAGCCACTGTACTTTAGCCTAGGTGACAAATCAAGACCCTGTCTCAAAAGAGAAAGAGTGAGGGACAGGCAGGGAAGAAGTGGGGAGGAGAGAGAGAGATAGAAAGGAAGGAAGGAAAAAAGGAAAAAAGAAAGAGAAATTACAGAACATCACCCTCCACCTTCTCTTCTCATTATCTTCTTGCCATAACTAACCCTGTCACCGAGGGGTGGAGTCTTACAGTCTGGAGTCTGGGAGAATGGAGAGATTATAACTCACAGCAGTAAGGGGAAAAAGCTCCTAGAGAAGTTCTAAGTATGAGGATCATGTTTATACTAAAATGAGATAAAGCTAATCTATTTTTACTTTATTTCTTTGCTTTAGTACTACAGATAGTACTATTATCTTTCTATTATTTTAATTCAATTTGTATAAACACCTTTTTTTCTATATTTCACTTTCCTAGCTATTTTATTTCCTTTAGTCAAACCTACTTTCAAAATAAATTCAGCCTGCTTAATTTTCCTTTTAAACTATATTCTATTTTCTAGAATAACTATAACTGATTATTAACTATTCCATTAAACAAATGTTAGATATCTTTTCAAATGTCCGCATAAAAAATCTTGAATTAAGCTGGGCATGGTGGCTCATAGCTGTAATCCTAGCACTCTGGGAGGCCAAGGCGGGTGGACTGTTTGAGCTCAGGAGTTCAAGAACAGCCTGAGCAAGAGCAAGTCCTTATCTCCAAAAGATAGCCAGGTGTTGTGGTGGGCGCCTGTAGTCCCAGCTACTTGGGAGGCTAAGGCAGAGGGTTTGAGCCCAAGAGGTTGATGTTGCTGTGAGCTATAATGCCACAGTGCTCTACAGAGGGCAACAAAGTGAGACAGACTGTGTCAAAAAGAAAGAAAAAAAAACTTAAATTAGAAAACAATTTATAATGAAAGCCTATATGCAGAAAACAGAAATGAAGGTTTGTCTTTAAAAAAATTTATCAACATGAATACCTTTTGAGGTACTAATATACACATACCTTTTGACATAAATTCAGTGACAATGTATATTGGCTCTTCAGAAACAACAGCATATAGTGGAACAAGTTTATCATGTCTTAATTTTTTCATTATTTGAGCTTCTTGAAGAAAAGCTTCTGGCATCATTGTACCTGGCTTTAGTGTTTTGATTGCTACTTTTGTTGTCCCATTCCATGTTCCTAAAAAAGACATGTTTTACTATTTTAATTTATATTTTAAGGGATTTTAGACCAAAATCCAGTGACTAGTAGTTACCTCAAATATTTAAACACTGTATCATAAATTGTGGCACTTTAATCTATGGCTAAACAGAAGTTCAGGCATCTTACCCATCCATACTTCACCAAAACATCCTTGTCCTAGTTTAACCTCTAGCCGTAAAGATTCTCGAGGAATTTCCCAAGCATCCTTTGCTAGACCTTGAGTCTGAGGTTTCACAGTTGGACACACAGTCGTTAATTTGTGACATAATCCATCAGCATGTTCTAGATAAATGAATAAAACTATACTGTGAAAATCAATTACTTACAAAAATTAAAAACCATAAGTTTATCCATCTTTTTTTTTTTTTTGAGACAGAATTTCACTGTTGCCCTCAGTAGAGTGTCATGGCGTCACAGCTCACAGCAAGCTCAAACTCTTGGGCTCAAGCGATTATTATTTTTTTTTTTTTAGAGATCGGGTGTATCAATGTTTTAAAAAGTTAATTGCACGTGGTGGCTCAATGCCTGTAATCCTAGCACTCTGGGAGGCGAAGGCAGGTGGACTGCTTGAGCTCAGCCTGAGCGAAAGCAAGACATCGCCTCTAGTAAAAACAGAAAAACTAGCTGGGCATTGTGGTAGGCACCTATAGTCCCAGCTACTCAGCAGGCTGAGGAAAGAGGATCCCTTGAGCCTAAGAGTTTGAGATTGCTGTAAGCTATTATGCCACTATTATGCCACAGCACTCTACCCAGTGCAACAGACTAAGACTGTCTCAAAAATAAACAAATAAATAAATAATGAATTGCAGAAAAACAAAAACATGATGTCCTATCACTTTTACTCTAAAAACAAACACAAAAAGAGAATTGTGTATAAGAAGCAAAACAAAGTACATGTAACTTTACAATACAATTTAAAGTTATGATTTAATACTTACATTCCAGTTATTGTGCTAATTTAGCACTTTACAAATATCTCATATAAATGAAGCTTGGAAAACCTATACAACTTTCCCAAGGTCTCACAGTTAATAAGTGATGGAGATGGGATTCAACCCCAAGACTGTTGGTCTCCTAAATTCTACACCACTGGGCTTTATGTATTCCCCAAATGAATGCTGTTATTAACTGTTACATTAACAACAACTAATCTGGTAAGAGGCATACCAAAAATCCAGAAAAAAGTTCACATAGGAGACTGGTTTTTAAATAAGGGAGACACAAAGGCTGGTAACCCCAGATTCATGATGACTTGACTTGTGGATCCTTGCTTATATAATCTTTCTTATTGTAAATGAGACACATTCCGTTCCATTCTAAGTAACTACATAAATTCACATTCTAACAAAGGCAATTACAAGAGACACTACTGCTTGATGGCATGTTTCATCAATGTGAAGATTGCTGGCTGCAATAAGACTCAGTTTGCAGCTAGCTGTCACTGAAGAAGAAATCACCATGGAGACTTCCCTCCCTTATTAATCATTTAAAGACTTACAGATTCATTCATATATCGAATTGGTAATGAAAATTTTTGAGATAAAAGGCTAATATTAAATACTTTTCAGAGGTCCTTGAAAGACAAGAATATTGGCTCAGCGCCCTTAACACAGTGGTTACGGCGCCAGCCACATACACCAAGGGTGGCAGGTTTCAACCTGGCCTGGGCCAGCTAAACAACAGCTAACCAACTGCAACAAAAAAATAGCCAGGTGTTTGGCAGGCACGTGGTCCCAGCTACTTGGGAGGCTGAGGCAAGAGAATCACTTAAGCCCAAGAGTTTGAGGTTGCTATGAGCTGTGACACCATAGCACTCTATTGAGGGTGACACAGTGAGATTATCTAAAAAAAAAAAAGAAAAGAAAAGAAAAAAGAAAAAGACAAGAATAACTGTAGTTGCTATAAGTTAATTTCCAGAATAAGGAATTGTATTTTCAGACCAAATTTCACATTTGGCAATCTCAGGTGATTCAGCCTATGCAGGCAAAGGAAATCCAAAAAAAAAAAAAAAAAAAAAAAATCTGACATAGCTTTATATGTTAGGTATTTAGTTTTACCAATATAGTAAGTGCTCATAAATAAAATATTTGCTTTTGCAGTGATTTATTTTCATAATCTATTTTGGTATTTATATGTTAGGAAATGGAAATTTAATGTAAACACTATACTACTGAGAAAAGGACTCAAATAATGATAGTCTGATTACGGCATACTATGCAAGTGATAGGAGTTACAAGACTTTAGGCAGGGACTGGGAAATGAGCACTGAGAAGAAGGGGGAGGGATTCTTTAGGGTGACCTTTGTCCTCATAAAATACAACATGAGGAAGTAATTTTTACCTCTGAAATATTCACCTACCTGTATAGTGTTTCACTAATTTTTGCAGAGTTTCAAATTGTGCTCTGGTTGTGATATAGTATCCGCCATTGTCAAGTTTTCTAATTTTGTAGTGTTTTACATTGTCACCTCTTACTTCATCCCAATCACGAATGGAAAGGGAATAAGCACCTAGGAGAGAACATGGATACAAATTGACTATAGCTTTCTTAAAATAATGACAATACATTTTTATCATTATTGTTATATGAATATAACAATATTCATACCTTTAGTAGTTTCACTCTCTCTTACTAAGAAAATACCTCGTTGATTACCAGGATTCAGAAGTAATCTTTCAGCATCTTTCCTTCCCATTTTGCCAAAATACCATCTAGAAAAAAATTAAGTGTTTTGAACTGAAAATACTGAGCAGAAAAATTATACCCAAGTATCAATAAAAATGGAGTGGCCCAGGGCGATGAGAAAGAACAGCTATAGAACACAGCTTAAACTATAGTAAAACATAATTATTCTTATTAAATAGGAATATTGCAACTATCACTGCTAGAATGTATTCTCATAGTATTTCCACGTACGGACTACTCAATGTGACTCTCGAAGTTCTACTTGGCAGTCACAGGAACAGTGAATGAAGAAGGAAAGGCATTCAAATAACAGAGGGATCCTTTCTGTCAGTGACAAATGGAAATATTAAGACTATAATAGCAAGAACAGAAGTGGTTCTTTAGTAACATTGTGATCATCTGTATTCAGTAAGATCCAAGTACACCATATCCAAACTATTAGAAACTCTTAAATTCGTGTGGATATGCTTAATAAAGTTTTGTGAATAAAAATGACAAGTCTCTGTTAGGGAAGAGCTCACAGAATACTGGAGAAGACAAGAAAGTAACAAGCACCATACTAGAACAGTTACTGAGACAAATTATTTGTCATTAATAAAAGCAAATGAATATTGATAGAGCACCTCCTTACTATGTGCAAGACACTGTGTTAAGTGATGTGCTATAACAATGAAATGGCATTTATGGATCCCAGATAAACTGGTTTAACCTGAAAGAAATATGTCATTGAAAGTAAACCTTGACTTTCTAAAAGTTCTAAAAACAGAAACTCCCATATTCCCCATGAGGAGGGTACCTGTTGACATTTTGTTTTGTCATTCTCCGTCTCTCTCTCTCTCTCTCTCTCTATATATATATACGTGTGTTCATGTATATTTTTTCTTGAACTGATTAAGTTGCAAACAAGCTGAATTAACACACCAAATACTTCAGTGTGTACTTTTTTTTGTTTTGTTTTGAGACAGAGTCTCATTATGTCATCCTTAGTAGAGTGCCCTGGTGTCACAGCTCACAGCAACCTCAAACTCTTGGGCTTAAGTGATTCTCTTGCCTCAGCCTCCCAAGTAGCTGGAACTACAGGTGCCTGCCACTATGCCTGGCTATTTTGTTGCTGTTGTTGTAGCTGTCATTATTGTTTAGCAGGCCCAGGCTGGGTTTGAACCCACCAGCCCTGGTGTATGTAGCCAGTGCCCTAACCACTGACTCAAGTGTGTATTTAAAAGACAAAGTGTGTATTAAATACAAGCCCAGTGTGTATTTAAAACACAAAGATACTCTCATATATAAGCACAATGCAAGTGCCTAAATAGAGAAGTTAATGCTGATACAATACTACTAACTGAAGGTAAATTTTTGTTTTTTTTTTTTGGAGACAGAGCCTCAAGCTGTTGCCCTGGGTAGAGTGTCATGACATCACAGCTCACAGCAACCTCCAGCTCCTGGGCTTAAGTGATTCTCTTCCCTCGGCCTCCAAGTAGCTGGGACTACAGGTGCCCGCCACAACACCCGGCTATTTTTTGGTTATTAGTTGTCATTGTTGTTTGGCAGGCCTGGGCTGGATTTGAACCCGCCAGCTCTGGTGCATGTGGCTGGCGCCTTAGCCACTGGAACTAGAGGTGCCGAGCCCAAAAGTAAATTTTTGAAGTGAAAGTCTGCAAAATATCAAAAGGGTTAACTTTTTTTTTTTTTTTGAGTAGAAAAATAATGGAGGGAGACTAGGCATAAGGCAGAATGATTGATGCAGATTCGTTTATGATTCTACTCTAAGTGGATACTATGACATTAATTATTAATTTTAAAGTAACATCTATTAATATGATATATTAGCTGTATTAAGACTGGTATGTAATTCTATGTGTATAAATTTGTGGCTAAGTAGAATGTGCATTAGAGCATTTTTAAAATCAAAAGAATTAATAAAATATGAAGTAGTGACATACTCTTCTGCCTGAATGGAATCTGCAGGCGCTACATAATTGCTAGGGATATAACCATTCCTTCCTGTAGCAATTGATCTTGCTTCCCACCAGTCTCCTTCCCTGCAACACATAAAACAAAAATCACCACAAGGTAGACTACTGCCCAAGCTATGATATATTGCAGTGTTGTCTTGTACCTGAAGTAGACAAGAGATACTACTTCCATTTTTATTTATGCATTCATTTGATCAATAATTAAACTCAAAGCACAATACATATTATAAAATGGGTTACACGAATTAAGAGAATAAGACTAACAAAAACACAAGTGTATACTTCTGCCCCAAACCCTCCGAAACCAAAATACTACATAACTTAATTTTAGTTATAGGAACTTCTTTTTACAGAATTCTTTCAACCTAAGACAATAAACTGTACTGAATAAAGCAACTTGGGAGGTAAATCAAAGTATTCAGTTTTGATTCAATGTTTTCTTTTTTAATAGCTTTACTGAGATATAATTCGCATAACATAATAGTTCCCAATTTAAGATGTACAATTTAGTGGTTTTTAATATATTCAGAGTTCAACATTACACAATCATTGTCACAGTTTTAGACTATTTAGAATATTTTTAATCACCCCTTAAAAGAAACCCTGTACCTGTTAGTGTCACTCCTCATTCCCTTCTCCCTCCCATCCCCACTACTGTCAACTGTTAATCTGCTTTCTTTCTCTGAGTATGTCTGCTGTGGGCATTTCATGTAACTGGAATTATACAGTATATGGTCTTTTGTGACTGGTTTCCTTTACTTCACATACTTTTGTCAAAGTTCATCTATGTTGTAGCATGGACCACTAGTTCATTCTTCTTTTTCTTGCCATGTGCTTTTCTTTTTAACAGTACATAAAATTATAACATTCTTTCTTAGGCATTTTAGGGGGGGAAAAAAAAAATCACAATGCCCTGGCACTCAGGTAGCCAAACAAGTAACAACAAAATTAAAAGGTGAGTTTCTAGAATTACGGATATTCATAAAAATGTTATCCATAAATAGCCCAATAAGCTAAAATTACAGTTAAGAACATGAGAACTATATGTGATTTATAATATATAAGCATTAACTTTTCCAAAATTATGTGAAAAGAAAAAATATTACCACACAGAAAATATGAAAATATATACATTAAAAAAAAAAAAATATATATATATATATGATTCACTACAAAAATTTATGTTTTGCTTTACTGAAGGTAAGTACTAAAAATTTACTGGCTAAATTGAGATTTTGTAAGTGCTTGAGGTGAATTTGCTCTCTAGAAAAATCCTTTGGTAATTTAAATATTTAGAAACTCACACACTTGGTTTGTGCTTTCTTAGTCCATAAGTACTTTCAGATATACAAACTTAAAACTTTCTATTTGGTTCTGCTAAGAATGCCCTGATTCATTCAAACATTTTGTGAATACCTATTAAGTGAAAGACTTTACTGTAGGCTGTGCTAGAAACAAAGGACTTAAAAGATGATCCTTGATCTCAGGGACCTCAAGGACCTCACAGTCTAGAGCTGGACTATGCAACTTCATTGCTACTAACACTTTGGGCTTCATAATTCTTTGTTGTGGGGGACCGCCGTGCGCACTGCAGGATGTCTACCAGTATCTCTGGCCTCTACCCACTAGGTGACACAGCAGTATCCCAACTGTGACAATCCAACATGTTTCCAGACATTGGCCAAATGTCCTCCAAATAGTTTTGCCCCAGGCTGAGAAACACTGATCTAAAAGAATGGCAAGCAAGTGACAAATTATAACTCAAAATTTGTTAAGAGCTTGGAGTGAGCTTTGTACAAGGTGCTATGTGAAGACTTGAGGGAGACACTCGATCTAGGAGGCAATGATGGGGACTGGGCCAGACAGGAAGGAAGAACTGTAAGGAAAGGCATCCTTAAGAAACAACATGAACTATGTTTTGAAGGATGGGTATGGTTAGCCAGCTGAAGGATAGAAATGATGAGATGGGAAGTCATATTTCAGAAAAAAGAAAATAGTACGTATGAAGGCCTGGGAGTATAAGAAACTGCAGCATACTCAGAAAACTACAAGTAATTCAGTTTGGCTGGGTGGTAGAGTGAGAGAGGTTTGGAGAAGCACACAGTAAATTCTCAATGAATGATGGCTATTATTATCATTGTTTTCCTTTTATCTTGATGGCAACTGGTAGCTACTGAAGGATTTTAAAGCACAGAGACATGACCATACTTTATATTCTGAAACAATAACTGGTAGCAGATGGGCATAGGATGGAAGGAAACCTAACTAGAAGCAAAGAGACCATAAACATGCTCTGAGAAGTTACAAAGTGGTCACTCTGCTTGCTAATAAAATTATGGATCTGTTTTTTATAACAAGCATCATATTTTCCGTGTGGATCACTGGATGACAAAAAGTCTATAATTACATGAGAAAAAAGCAAATTAATGTGCTCAAGTTTGGGAGTACAGGGTTCCTTACCCAACCTTTTCCCTTCTTTTTTAAAGAAGTAAGATCTTCAAATCATCTGGTACATAGATAAATAGGAAAACAGAATTCTCTTTATAAAGTATTTTTTAAAGTAATACACAGAGAGAGCCAAAAAATTTATACACATTTTAAGAGATATTATCTACATGCTACTTTTTGAAGTTGAATTGAAGGTACCATTACTGGTCAAGTGTACCCAGACAAGCTATGCACACTCATTTTACCTGCAATTCACACACTTTTTGGGAATGATCAATTCCCACATCCAACAAGATCTTAAAACGTATATATATTTTTGGTCCCCTCATACTCACACATATCCCTTCAATAACTTTTCATTCTTTAAAATTCTACTGTTTATCATAGAACCACAGCAACCCAATTTACAGAAGTAACAACTCTGGCAATAGCAGTAGTAGGATGCTACATGTCCAGAGACGCCAAAGGCACCGCAAAACCTCGTGGGCAGAGATCCACACCCCACCCCTCTCATCTCTGGATCATTAGCTACATCAGTGGTTTCAGTATAAAGACCTCATTTCCGTCAGTATTTTTCCCTCACAAAATAGTCTCAACACTTACGTGTTGTTAATAATTTGAAATCTTTCACCCTTCTTAAATGAAAGGTCTTCTGTAGTTCTAGCTTCATAATCATATAAGGCCACAAATATAGTAACACCACCTATCAGAGGAAAAAAAGACCAAGGTAAATTACACAGATAAATTAACAAAAAAGAAATAGAACTATTGCCAGCAAAAAAAAAAAAAAAAAAAGGCCGTTTAGCAAGAGGGAGGGGAAAGGAGGGGGGAGGGGAGGGGGCGATCGGTGGGAGGAGGAAGGCCATTCAGTGAGATCTGGTCTAAGGTGCACAATGCAAGGGTATATTTCAAAATAAGAGTAATTATAAATGTCTTACCACAAAAAAGTGAGGCGATGGTTATGTTAATCAGTTTGACTTAAGCTGTCATATTATGTATCAAACCATCACATTATACTCCATAAATGTATACAGTTAAGATTTTAATAAAAAATTACATTAAAAAAATAAAAATCAGATGTTAAAACAAAGAAAGTTAAAAAAAAAAAAAGCCACATTGCCTCCTACCTAACTCTTCAATCCTGTATCATACAATTCTTCCCTCTCTCTACACTGGCTTCCCCATGAATCTTCAAAGCTTCCAAGTCCATTTGTACCTCCTGAACTCTGCATTCATTATTCCCTCTCTCTAGAAAGCTCTTTTCCTAACGCTGCACATAGTCAGGTCATTCTCATTAATTAAATCTCAGCTCAGATAATTTCTTCTTGAGGTAGTTTTCCCCGATCAACTACAGAGCTTTCTCCAGTTATTCTACCCTGTTTCCCCGAAAATAAGACAGTGTCTTATTTGAATAATGAATGCAGAGTTCAGGAGGTACAAATGGACTTGGAAGCTTTGAAGATTCATGGGGAAGCCAGTGTAGAGAGAGGGAAGAATTGTATGATACAGGATTGAAGAGTTAATTCTCTTATTAATGAGAATAAGACAGTGTCTTATTTTAAGGTGTGCTCCCAAAGATGCGCTAGGTCTTATTTTCAGGGGATGTCTTATCTTTCCTGTGAGTAGGTCTTATTTTCGGAGGAAGTCTTATTTTCGGGGAAACGGGGTAGTTAGTTCCTCTATAGCAGCGGTTCTCACCCTGTGGGTCGCGACTCCTTTGTAACATTGAAAACACATCCTGCATATCAGATATTTACACTACGATTCATAACAGTAACAAAATTACAGTTACGAAGTAGCAAAGAAAATAATTTTATGGTTGGGGGTCACCAGAACATGAGGAACTATATTAAAGGGTCACGGCATTAGGAAGGTTGAGAACCACTGCTTCATAGCTTTTAAGAACCATTCATCATTCTGTTCAGTTGTTTACTCACTAATTACTGTCTAAACCTCATTATAATGTAAGCAATGGCCAGAAACTGTTTCTGTTTGTCTTGCTCACCTTTCTATACACAAATACTTCATATTTGTTAATAAATGAACATCCCTGAACAGAGTATTTTCTATGTGTAAATTGTTTAGATAACATAGGTGTTTAAGTATCAACATTTATTTTAACCATTTTGGATTACTATGTTCCCTAAACATAATCTGGAAAATAATTTAAACTTTTGCTGGTGACTGAGAAATGCCATTTCGATCATCTGTTACTGAAGTATTTAGAGTTATGGGACTAGAATTAAGATTGTAATCGACTCTGATATCTATAAACCCCCAAATGAAATCTAAATGAACCAGTATATGGCGGTCCTCTGGCCACTGCTCTGAGTCCAGAGATGAGCAGACTGAAGAGACAATGTATAGTCCATGCTTGTAGAAGAGATTTCTCTTCTGCCCCCAATGACTGGTAATAAGGACACAAGGTGCTCAATCCGACGCCAGCAGCTGTTTTGCTAAACTTAAGGATAGAGCGAACACCCCAAGAGCTGCAGTAGAGGCCTAAAAGAAACCCGAGTCCTGATGACATCGTGCAAGTGCTCTGTCACAGAATCCTCAGCTAACGGCAGCCACCTTTCTATGCAGCTGTATTTTGTTACTTCAATGAAAAAGCATTCTGGTATGGGGCACTTTACAAAAGAGCTCATTTTCTCTTTTATGAAAGTTTTTCAATCTACTTTTTTAAAGCATTCTGCCTCCATGAAAAGTCATCTAAGATTTCTTGCTGTTTGCTGAATGGACACAATGATATAAAAAATGGAGGTCAGGAAGAATGCGTTAAATCAGAGCTCTCCCACTTACTATCTATGACTCTGGGGAAAAAAAAAATCACAACTTCTGAGCCTCAGAATTTTTCTTCTTAAAATCAGTAGTATCTGACAGAAACATTGTATTATCATTACTATATTGTCACTTAATTAACATTTACTACGTAACTACTTTAATACTGCATAGCATTTTACAATCCTGAGAAGTTGGAAAATTCTTTAGAGAAGATTATATATATATATATATTTTTTTTTTGTGGTTTTTGGCCGGGGCTGGGTTTGAACCCGCCACCTCCGGCATATGGGACTGGCGCCCTACTCCTTGAGCCACAGGCGCCGCCCAAGATTATATGTTTTTAATATTTATATTCCCAGTGCCTGCTACACATTAGGGCTCAATAATTACGTGAATAATGTGTTAATGATATAATACAATACACAATCACCACCTGATTATCACCAAATGTCCCAGAACCATGCCAATATATACAGTAAGACTTTCATTTTTATGTTGGAAACTTTAATTTTCAAATGTAACTATTTGAAAAGTCTTCCACTAAAATGTTTTTTGCAGCAAACTGCTAAGTATGTATTATCCAAAATTATGTTCTCAGACAGACATCTATCCATTTAAATCTCACCTGTTAAAACTGCAGGATATGAACTTGGCACCACGGAAAATGAGGAAGATGCTCCTCCAAAAGGTGTCACCCCTGAGGATCCTCCAAATGGCGTTATGGAAAGACTGCTAAAATTAACTGATGTCCCCTTTGCTGCAGGTTCTGCTCCATAATGGCTGACACTTGTACTGACAGGTTCTGGAGGGTTTTCAGTTCTATACTTAATGGCTGGAGTTTTGTTTTCTTTACTTTTAATGCAGCCCATTATCAAATCTACAGAAGAAAAAATTCAAAAGTTGACTTTAAACAAGGCATGCCCCATCCCTGAAAGGTAACGTTAACAAAACAACAAAATTAGATAGCCGAAAATGAAGTTTTTTCCCCTCATTAATCTTTATCACAGTTTTGCCAAAGCCCTACTCCAATCACATCATTCTCCAACTCAATCACTTTAGTGGTTCAAAGATAACTGACTACTTTATGCTGGGAAGACGGGGGGCTCTGATGCCAGAGAGGCCTAAATTTGAATCCTGGTTTCCTAAGCAGTGGAGTGATTTCGGGTATGTTGCTTAATCTCCCTATATCCCAGTTACTTGAAAAAGTATCACTTACCTCTTAAGGCTTACTACGAGGATTAATTTAACTTTACGTCAAGTTCTAAACAATGTGGCATATAGTGGGTACTAGCAAACACTGTTGTATTCTTTCCATCTATATCAGCACCATGCAACAGAAATAGAATCTAAGTCACAACTGTAAGCCACATCAATATTTTAATTTTCTGATTTTTTCATGTAGCCATATTAAAGAAGTACAAAGAAATAAGTAAAATTTAATGTTATTTAACCAATATACCTAAAATATAATTATTTCAACATGTAATCAATATAAAATTTTTTCATGAAATGGTTTGTATTTTTCGTACTAAGTCTTAGAAATCCAGTATGTATCTTCTTGTAGCACACCCCAGTTTGGACTAGCTACCTTTCAAGGGCTCAGTGGCTGTATGTAGCTAGTGGCTTCCATATAGGACAAAGATTTACACCTCTTCCCTTCCCTATTGATAGATACTCCTCCCCCCAATGCTTATCAAATTTCAGTCCAATCTATCTTTCTAACTTTTCCAACTTTATTTCCTATTTTCTCATATTTAAGCATATATAATCCTGTTTCTCTAATACATATGCCCTGTGTTTTTCCTGTTTGGGGTACTCCCTCCTAAAACTGTTTCTGTATATAATACTCTTCCTATATCTCTACCTGCTAAAACCCTGTCCATGCACTGATGGTCATTATGAATATTACTTTTCCATTCAGGCTTTCTCTATAATTGGTAAAATTGTACTTCTGGGGAGATTTTTGCATGATATTCTCACATTATTCCATTTTGAATTTTTTTTTTTTAGGTGATTCTCTTGTCACAGCCTCCGAGTAGCTGGGACTATAGGTGCCCATTATAACACCCGGCTATTTTTTGGTTGCAGTTTGGCTAGGGCCTGGTTTGAACCCGCTACCCTAAGTGTATGGGGCCGGTGCCCTACTCATTGAGCCACAAGGCAGCCGAGTTCATTCCATTTTGTATACTACTCTTTGCTTACTGGCCGAAGCCTCAACCCACCTTCAAATCAATGGCACTAAATACTTTCAAAGTAAGAGTTGTGCTTTACTCACCTCTCACCCACTATATTGTCTACCAATGGGACCTGGTTAGAGGTGGTTTACTACTATCACGACATCTGCATTATTCTATTCACTTCCTATGGAAGCACTACTGTAGATCTAATTAATTCACTTACTTTTAAAGGTCAATCTTATTTGTACAGTTTTCCCCTTCCTATGACATTCAAAAGGAAGTGATGACTGCCTCACAGATTCTAAAAGACTGAACATTTATTATTTCAGCTATTTAATATTAAAATGTAGATACAAATATTTAAAAGTATCTGTATGGAAAATATATAGCCTTTCTTCTTTGCCACTAGCTCTAAACAACACAGCATACCAACTATTTACATTGTATTAAGTATTATAAGTAATTCAGAGATGATGTAAAGTATACAGGAAGATGTGCATAGGTTATAGACAAATACTATGCCATTTTATATCAGGGACTTGAACGTATGGGGATTTTGGTATCTAGGAGGTCCTGGACTCAATCTCCCACAGATACTGTGAGATGACTATATAATGAAAATAATGTGAGGTGGTTGGACACAGTGGCTCATGCCTGAAATTCCAGCAAATTTTGGGAGGCTTAGGTGGAGCATTTCTGGACCACAGGAGTTCAACACCTCCCTAGGCTACAAAATATAAGAAAAATTATCCAGGTGTGGTGGTGTATACCTATAGTCCCAGCTACTCAGGAGGCTGAGGGGGGAGAGATGCTTGAGTCCAGGAAATCGAGGCTGCAATCCAGGCTGGGTGACAGAGTGAGACCCCAGCTCTAGAAATGAACGAATGAATGAATGAATAAATAAAAATACTGTGAAGAATTTTAAAGATAAACATATAAAAGGGAAGTGATTCTAAAAGTATCACAAAAACTAAAGGTAAGTCATTTCATAATCTAGATTTGGAAACAAGTCTTTAAAGTGTAGTGTTACAATACAAACTTTAAAGGAAAAGATAGATATGATCATGTATCTTTCATTTGGGAGTAGGATGGGTACCAAAGTTTAAATGAAGCTAAACATAAAACATCTTTGTACTTGCTTGTGTTCCTTTTTGCTCTCTCAATATACACAGAAATGTACACATGTAAATTTTGATTAACATTCTTAATGCAGACAACTCTTACATATGAAAAGAAAAAGACCCCAGAGGAAAATCTATCAAGAGGCAATTCACAAAAGAAATAAGATAGGCCAGTTAATATGTGAAAATGCATCCAACCTTCCTAGTCTTCTAATAAGTGCAAATTAAAAGATACCTTTTTTGATTATCAGATTGGAAAATTTTGACTTAATTTTCAAGACTTACAGGGGAATTTAACTATCCATATATATGTACAAAATGTGTTAAATTACAAAAATAAAATCAGTAGGAGGAATTTGCAAAACCATCAACATCCAAAGCCTAGATATTAAGGAAATATTACTGTTATTAGGTTATTATTTATAGAATGTCCAATTTCCTTAAGTACTAAGTTTGACAGCTGACATAGCTGACATTTCACTTTAATACTTCTTGTTTTAATTTTTATTGTGAAGGTTATCAATCCCCTTTCAAACATATGTTTTGGCTTGTGATTATCTTTCAAAACTTTTTTAGAGCAATTCTGTGAAATCAGGTATAAGTAAAAAGTTCATGTTATTTTCAAATATGAGTTCCATCATGGACTCAAGGCAGTGTAGACAGCATGAAGTATCAGCGAAGTTTGGGAAGGATGGGGCCAATGAACACACAGTTCATCAATGGGTTGAGAAGTTCCATTCAGGTGATTTTTAATCTTGAAAATGAGCCACAATGGCAACCTAAGACCAAGGTGGGTAATGATGAGCTGACAGCTACAGTGGAAGCAAATCCATCTCAAATTACGCATGAATTGGCAGCAAGATTTGACATTAACTATTCCAACAATATTGGGCCATTTGAAACAAATTGGCAAGGTAAAGAAGCTGGGCAGACAGATTTCAAATGAATTAAACAAGCAACAGAAGAGAAACTGCCTTGAAGCTTGCTTTTCTTTGCTGTCACAACATAAAGGTGAGCCATTTCTATACTGTATTGTTACCTGTGATGAAAAAAGGATTCTTTTTGACAATCCGCCAGCATTTGGCACTATGACTGGATAAAGATGAAATGCTAAAACACACTCTAAAACCAAGTATTTATCAAAAAAGCTAATGGTCTGTTTAGTGGTCCAGCACTGGTATCATCCACCACAGCTTCGTGAAACCTGGTCAATTGATCACAGAGGATGTCTACTCCAACCAGGAGATGAGAATGCTTGCAATTAAGCAGCCAAGAGTGGTTAACAGAGACAGGCCAATCCTCTTATAACGTTTGAACCACGTTGCACAAGTAACACTGCTCCAACTACATACAGAAGCTGAAATTGGAAACTCTGTCATCCACTTGTACTCACCAGACCTCACCACCTGACTACCACTTGTTCCAGGCTTTGGATCACTTCTTGCAAGAAAAAAATAATCAATTCTCACAAGCTGTGGAAAACACCTCTCGCAATTTCAACATCACTCACTCTCCAGGCTTCTTCGCTGCTGGCATAAACAAGCTACCACTAAGATGGCAAAACCGTGTCAATAGTTTGGTCACATGCTTTGATTAATCCTGCTGGTTCTTTGAGATACAATAAACTGAACTTTTGATTCAAAATCGGACATTTTATTTTTAATGACCTAATACATAAATTAGATTCCGAAAGAGTAAAATTTATAAGAAAAAGCCAGCAACTATTGTAATTTATTTTAAATTTGATAGCAGACCAACTGTGAAATACCATGTTAATTCACAACAGATATTCCTGTATTTACCCACCCACCTATTTCCATTCTCAGCTTCATTCCTCATCCTCACCTGCTATACCGAGTAACCTCGCTGCAACACTCCTAACTTCAAGAGTCACACCTTTTTGCCTCATCCTATCAAGTCTTCCATGGCTATGCTTAACCTGTCCTCCAGCTTCTTTTTCTTAATTCAGAGTCTTTGGTCCAACCCCTCACATCCACCCTCTTACCCTTTCCAACAGCTTCACTGTTTTCAGTACAGTTTCACTAGCTCCCGAGTATCAATGCCTAGGAGCCACCACTGCTACCCATCTCATTTAGAAACATAATACTTATTGTCAGTAAACTCCAGGTGCAACATGAGTTAAAGGGATTTTTACATGTTGTATTTTTTAAAGATTTATATGGGAAAGGCTCTTCCAAATTGCAAGCTACTGATTTACAGACATGTACTTATTAACAATGTATAACAGACACTATAAAAGGAGCTGGGGATGATAAGAATGGTCTCTTTAAAAAGTCACAAATAAGTGTAAAAAACAAATACAGTATTATAAAATGTGAAAAATGCTACTGTGAAAAAAGTACTAGAGTAGAATTATGTACAAAATACTATGGGAATACAACAGAAGTTATCAGTTCTACCTTCAGCGCTTAGGAAAGAAAATTTTGCAAAGAAATTAGTATCTGAGCTAGGTCTTGAAGATTTGGAGATTTAGAGAAGAGAAAACAGAAGATATTCCGAGGAAGAATGAAAAGTGTGCAGAGTGGCTCAGATGCTTGAAAAAAGCTGCAATTACTTGGGGAGCAGAACACTTCTCTGTTGCCAAAATGTCGGCGACTGTGAGCACAGCAGGACAGGGAACTGGACGGAGACGAGCATTTATAAAAAGGATTATTTATCACACCATAACTTTTATTTTTTTTATTTATTTATTTTTTTTTTGTGGTTTTTGGCCAGGGCTGGGTTTGAACCAGCCACCTCTGGCATATGGGACCGGCGCCCTACTCCTTGAGCCACAGGGGCCGCCCACACCATAACTTTTAGACTTCATCCAGGGAGCTCTAGGAAGTTATTCAAGGATTTCTTTTTAGGTGAATAGCAGAAGATACAAGGTCTGACAATTAAGTTCAGTAAATCATCCTAGAAAACTGCTGCGTATGTCACTGCTGAACATCACTATGGTCACATCACCTCTGAAGCACCTCCCCTGGGAAGCTATGCACCAACACCAGAGCCTCGTCCCCACTCCAAAGCAATTCTGGAACTCTTTTCTGAAACGGCCATCAGAGCTGTCCTTGATGTCCTGAATATTATCAAAGTATCTTCCTTTCAATATTTCCTTTATCTTCAGGTAAAGAAGAAAATCATCAGGGGCCACATCAGGTGAGTAGGGAGGGTGTTCCAATGCAATTATTTATTTACTGGCTAAAAACTCCTTTATAGACAGTGCTGTGTGAGCTAATGTATTGTTATGATGCAAGAGACATGAATTGTTGGCAAAAAGTTAAGGTCATTTTCATCTTTTTTCGCACAGCCTTTTCAGCACTTCCAAATAATAAACTTGGTTAACTGTTTATCCACTTGGTACAAATTCATAATGAATAATCCCTCTGATAATCAAAAATAAGTCACTGAGTGCAATACCATTTTGAATCTTTTCTTTTTTTTTTTTTTTTTTTACTTTAGGGAGAAGATTTTATTAAAAAAATAAATTTCAAAAAAGAAAGCACATTAAAAACATCAGGTTTTAGTGATCAGGGTAAAGTATTTTTATTATAAACTTCAGGATCTAAAAAGTAATTTGTTACATTTACTAAGATAAATCTGAGATGACTGTTGTTATTAACCACATATACCCCACACAGTGACACTCTGACCCTGAGGCAGGAAAGACAAAGTTACAACCCTCCTTTAGAAGTGGGATTAGTGGCCAGGCGCAGCGGCTCCTGCCTGTAATCCTAAAAGGCGAAAGTGGGAAGATTGCTTGAGCTCAGGAGTCCGAGATCAGCTTGAGCCAAGAATGAAACTGCATCTTTACTAAAATAGAAAAATTAGGGGAAGGGAGGAGGGAGGTTTTGGTGGAGGGAGGGTAATGGGTGGGGCCACATCTATGGTGCATCTTAGAATGGGTACAGGCGATTGCACTAATGTACACAGCTATGATTTAACAAAATAAATAAATAAATAAATAAATAAAAAGACAAATTAACTAGCTGTCATGGTGGGCACATGTAGTCCCAGCTACTCAGGAGGCTGAAGCAGGAGGATCACTTGAATCCAGAGTTTGAGATTGCTATGAGCTAGGCTTGAGGCCATGGCACTCTAGCCACGGGGCAAGAGAGTGTGCCTTAAATTAAAAAAAAAAAAAAAAGGTGGGGGGGAGAAGTGTGATCAGCCAGATGAATGTTAACCCTCAGCTAGCATATACTGATCAGGATCATTCTGGTTTATTACTCAGGCGTTTGGGCTGTGAAGAGTTTAGTCAAAGATACCTCCATTCTTAAAATTCTGAAAGCCAAACTATAATAGAATCTCAAGGATACCCTCAGTCTTGAAATTCAAGCTTCTTTTTTCCTCACTTGTTATTTCAATGATATTTAGGAGACATTTAATAGGAGTTATGATTCATTTAGTCTGTAAACCCATGTATGAAAATCCCTAACTCAAGGCAAGAGACCCCCAGAACTGGTCAGTAATAAAACTGAGGTCAGATATTAGAACTATACTAGCCCAGAGTGACCATCCAGTAGTAGAGATGTTGCTGACAACCACAGCTAAGTGAGGTGACTCCTGACACAAAGGGCTGGAAGAGACCCCAGTAGGTCATCTAGGCCATCCTTCTGCCTTTCAGTGAGACAACTGCCTCTCTCTAGCCAGAGTTACTTGCAATGGCACTCACAGGTAGGAGACCGTAGGTGTCCTTTATATTTATTTTTTAAAGATTCCTAAGGCAGAATCCTTATGAGGTGGAGCTGTAGGGAGATGTGGGGACTTGACAGGTCTGAGCACAAGTACAGAGCATGCCCTACTCTGAGGGGGTTTCAGTAGGAACCTGGGGGAAGAGGACAGTGCAGTCCCGGAGAGGTGGCTGCAGCATGTAGGGTTACACCCTCACACTCCAGGTCTGGGGTGGCTGCAGCACACAGCTGATTCTGCAGGAAGATGAAATTTTAAGGAGTGAAGAGTCAATAAGTCAACAGCGAAGAGTCCGCAGCTAGGCACCCTTGCCTGGAAATTTCTATCCTAAATTTTCCTAAATAAATTCTCCCCCTCAAAAGCAGTGGCCCTCAGGGGGGAATGATTTGTCACAGGGAACATTTGGGAATGTCGGAGACATTTCTGGTTGTCATCACTGGGAGTGGGGTGGGTGAGGCCAGGGATATTGCTGAAGGTCCTACAACACAGAAGACAGACTCCTACAAAAAAGGAGGATCAAAACATCAATAATGCAAGGCTGAGAAACCCTGTTCTGGAGGGAGTACCTTAGTCATAAGATTCCTTGGAATTTGCAACCAGACAATGGAATGCCCTCTACCTCAAGCCCTAGCGTGTGGATCAAATCACTGCCTTGTTGAGCAGGAGTCCCCAACTATCCAGAATGTTCCACAAATGTCCAATCAGCTGCTAGTGGCTCAAATGCTAGCCAATACAACCAAAACCTTAGATCATTTTGTCATTTTCCTCGTCTGAAAAATCTGCTTTTTCTTTCTCAGAGCCACTGCTACCCCAATTGCCATGGCCAAGAAGGCAACGGCGGCAGCCCCTCCAAACGGTAGCACAGACCTGCCCTTCGCTCTCCCACTAGGGGAGGACTCTTCTGTAAGACGCTCTCTCCTTACATCTGTCTCCTTCTTGTTCAGCAGTGTTCCAGGGATCCCAAGGTAGGGATCTCCTCTTCCTCCACTTCAACAGGTTCAACTGTTGCTGCTTTCACCTCTTCTGCATCCATAAACAAACAAACAAAAAAAAAGGGAGAAGTGTGATCAGCCAGATGAACATTTACCCTCAGCTAGCATTACTGATTAGAAGTTCCATGAACAAACATGTAGCAGGGCTGGTTTCTCAACTACAATCATTTCTGTGTGGGGTTCCCCTATCTCCAGCAAGGAAGTGTCAGTGATAGTGAAAGCAAGGGGGCTGGGCCTCAAGGAATCCCGCCTGCAGTGCCCTGGCATGAAGGACCACAGAAGCCACAGCAGCCTCTTCATGCCCTCAGGGACTTCTTTCTCCACAAGCACCACGTCAGAATTAGAAGAGCTGTTCTTACTCTTCTTTCCAGCTCTGTTGCTATCTACGCTTTTGACATCTTCAGGATCCACTGCAATCTGCTGCCAGGATTCAGAACATAGTGACAGTGGCAGGCTTTCTGTGTGAGACAGGTAAGCTCTCTGACTGCCAGGAGGTGGTCACAGCTGGAGACTCTAGAGGCCTGACTCGTCCAGAGCTGTTACTGGGCAGGATATAAATGCCACTGCTGTCTTCTGCAGTGAGTCCTTCTCCTCTGATTCAAGATTAAAGACAGTGCCCCAGCCACTCTGCTGGATGATGTACTTTGCCATGCAGTCCTCCAGATGTCACACCAAACTGTAATACTGCATCCAAAGGTTCCTGACCATGTTTTGTCAACTCCAAAAGTATTCATCCTAGCAAGAGCAGAGGTACCAAAATCTTATTCCAGCCACTGCCTTGAACTGTGGTTTCCAATGTACATTTCCAAAAGGCCTCATATGTCACTGGGTGGCTGGGGAGCATTTACAATGCTCTGTGTAGAGCTCCTTAAGTTTCTGAGATGCTTTTTCTCCAAGATGGGCCAAGCAGTCTTTCATTGAGCTTTCTGGTTCAGCAGGGCTGAACACTGGAGAAGTTTGAGATAGTCAAAACCGGTGTCAGCGGAGGCTTCAGAAATTTCTTTATCCAGGGATTTTAACTCATTCAGTTTCAGTTTTAACTTTTAATAAAACTTCTCAATCCACAGACTGTGAAGCTATATCTAGCTGAACCCCTTTAATCACAGGGAGGCTGAAGCAGGAGGACTGCTTGGGGCTAAGAGTTTCAGACCAGTGTGGAAAACAGCAAGATCCTGTCTCTTGAGGTGAGGAAAGATGTTACTTTTGCAGTTTCTCCTGTGAAAGAAGTCCACAGTCGCTGAGGACAACATGTTTTGTTTTATAGTGAAATTCTACAGGCACAGTAATATAGGATGCCATTGCATTGGCTGGCAGAGCTCCAAAGAGGTGTACTCACAGCAGTGTAAAACCTGGGCCTTGGCCCCTGCCCCTGAAGAGATGAAAAAGGCAGCCATTGCTTCTGTCTGGGTCCCCTAGCTGTGGGGTTGTGGCCCAAATCTACTGCACCTGCTATGTTGGAGGTAAGGTCTGGTTTTGGAAATCAAGAGTCGGTCCAATTCATGAAGAATTGGCCGACTTCCATTGTGCACTTTGATGCTTTGTTTCAGGGTTGCATGGGTACACCCCGTGTTTCATCACCAGTGACAACACAGCCCAAAACATCATCTTGCCTCTCCAAAAGGTCTGACTCTGACTCTCCTTTGCTTTTGTTCATCTGTGAGTTCCTTCAGGACCATTTTTGTACTCACCTTTCTTTTTTTTTTGGTTTTTGGCCGGGGCTGGGTTTGAACCCACCACCTCTGGCATATGGGACCGGCACCCTACTCCTTGAGCCACAGGCGCCGCCCATGGAAAGATTTTCAGTTAAGATTTTTCTGTTTCTCTAACCATGTCTATTTGGTCTGCTATGCTTCTCATAGTCAGCTGATAATTTTGACACAGAATTCAACTAATTTTTGCAATGTTTTTGTCAGTTACGCTCATTACGGCTCCCTGATTTCTCTTCAGTGATGCTTTCTCTCCTCTCAAAAACATTTAATCCATTTGCACACTGCCATTTTCTCTATGGCCTTATACCAATAAACTTGGACTAACATGCCCTGGATTTCACTTCTACTCTTGCCAAGTTTAACAAAAAATTTATGACTGTTTGTTCACTGCTCCAATTCAAGCCCAGACATTCTCGTCACAGCACACAAAAACACTCAAGAATAAACACCACTCAGCAAGACACCACCACACATGAACACAAGCACAGCTGTGAGACACTGATATACCAAGGTTCTGAAACTTTACTGAGTTGTTTGTATAGTGCTGCCAGTGTAAGCAAGTGCACCGTGGAAGTTCACGAACTTAACTGTCAGACCTTGTTTATGTTTTAGAATAACTATGACAAAGGATCATATAGACTAAAAAGAAGAAAAACGATGGTGGCAGTTAGACGAGTTATAAAACTATCACAATGACCCATGTGAGAAAAGACAAAAGCACTATGGCATTGACAATGAGAGGGAAAATGAAAGGTCCCACATACAAGTAAAATACTCAAGGTTAGATGACCAGCTCAACCTGGGAGGAAGAGATATGAAGAAAAAGGAGCCTTTTATTCACTCTACAGCATGTACTGAGTATTTTTGAAGTTGTTACTATCTCTGTGTTAAGGGCTGGGTGACTCCTAACCTTCTAGTTTGAACTAAGTGGAAAGCAACACCATGTCTAAGGTAGGAGAGAGAGCAACAGGTTTTTGAGGACCAGTTTCAGATGTTCATTTTATGTGATTGTTAAGGATCATGTTGTTAATGCTAGTGGAGGATTGATAATATGTTTAAAGCTCAGAAAAAGATGGAAACCAGAGAAAATTCAGACAAAAATATTCTCACAGTTTAACCAAACCTTTTGAATAAAACTCAACCAAGGTACAGATTTGGAGGCAAGTAAACAATTAATACAGTGGGAATAAAGAGACGGACTTTCAGGAAGAAAACAGCTAACTATTAAAGACCAAAATGAAGTCCAGTGGCATTTTAATTGATTTTATAAGGCTAGCTAATTAGTAATTAGGAATTCACTGGTGACTTTAGCAAGAGCTTTTATTGTCATGAAGACAAAAGCCAGATTGCAGTAAATTAAAGAATAAATTAATGAGTTTGGTATGTAACATCTTCATAAGTTAGGAACACACAGTTATTATCAAGACAGTTTCTGTTATTGCTTTTTCTAGTTCACTGATTTCCTCCTTCACAGTCTTTGTGCAAACTACACTTGCTGTCCACCAAGCAGACACTTGGTTACTCAACAGCCATTCTCCCTCTGCTTTGATGAAAGAACTCCGATTTTGTTTACTCTCCTTCCATTTACCAAGTCTTGTGGGGAAGCCTGGGTACCTATATAGCCCTCGGTAGTAAACAATGATTTATTTAAGCCATTTATTCACTTTTTTTTTTTTTTTTTTTTTTGAGACAGAGTCTCACTATGTTGCCCTTGTCAGAGTGCTCTGGCATCACAGCTCACAGCAACCTCCAACTCTTGGGCTTAAGCAATTCTCTTGCCTTAGCCTCCTTGGGTAGAGTGCCGTGGCGTCACACAGCTCACAGCAACCTCCAGCTCTTGGGCTTACCTGATTCTCTTGCCTCAGCCTCCCGAGCAGCTGGGACTACAGGCGCCCAGCTATTTTTTTGTTGCAGTTTGACCGGCGCTGGGTTTGAACCCGCCACCCTCGGCATATGGGGCCAGCGTCCTATTCACTGAGCCACAGGCGCTGCCCTAGTCTTATTTCCTTTACCAGTTAGCTGGTTTGAGCCATGAGCAAGGGCTTCTATGAGATTTTCCTAACCTGGAAAAAGAAACATGATGGGAATATTCCATTTTCCTTCCACAAATGTCATCTATGGTTGTTAAATCTGGGGCAGTGAACCAGAGACCAAGTGCCCCTCAGAGGGTAGCACACCTCTGTACTGAAAAGGGAGAGCAGAAAGACGGAAGAACTTAGGTCCTTAATAATGTTGTGAAAGTATTAAACACATAAGTCTAAAACACATTTTAGGTCCAGAAATCTTATTATATGAGATACACTGCCTGCTGTGTAAGCCAGTTTCAGTTTGGTTCTCCTCATTACTTACAGCTGGAAGCATCTAATGTACTATTGTAAATCACATGACAAGGATTAATATCCTTTTCAAGGTGTCAGGCTTCAAGAGCTGAAAAACAAGAAAAATCTCACACTTGCTGGGTTTGGTGGCTCATACCAGTCGGGAGGATTGCTTTAAGCAAGAGTATTAAGACCAGCCTAGGCAGCAGGGTAAGACCCACTCTACAACAACAACAAAAAGTCAGCCAGGTGTGGTGGTGCACGCCTGTAGTGCCAGCTGTTCAGAAGGCTGAGGCAGGAGGACAGCACCACTGCACTCCAGCTGGGGCGACAGAGGAAGACTATGTCTTAGAGAAAAGAAAAGTCCTAAACTTCCCTCAAAGTGTTTACATAAATCTAAAATATCCTTAAAATTGTAAAATTCATAGTCTATAAGGTTAGTGGTAAAATCATAAGCAAACTATTTCATACTGATATTTGCATGAATATTGGCTAAAATACATAGCTTTGACTGCCAATTTGAATATTACTGCTAAAGATTTTTCAACTAATCTGAATTTAAAAATTAAAATTATGAAAATCTCAAGACACTATCAAAAACTGTCTACCTAAAATATTCTTTTTAAAAAATAATTCAACCTCGAGGTATAAGTTATGTAGAATAAAATGCACTCATTTTAAGTGTGCAATTCGATGAGCTTTGGCAAAAGTATACAATTGTGCGACCAACTCTACAATCACAACATAGAATGCTTTGATCATCCCCAGAAGGTTCTGTTGTAACTTTTCCCAGTCAATCCTAACCATAGCCCTAGGCAACCACTGATGCTTTCTCTTAACTAAAGATTTATTTTGCCTAGAGTTTCATATAAATAGAATAATACGATTTGTAGTCTTTTGTATCTGGCTTTTGCTAAACACTGTATATGTGAAAGACTTTGATACTGTTGCATTTATCAATAATTCATTAATTTTTTACTGGTAAAAAATTGTGTATTGTAATAATTTTACTGGTAAAAAATTGTGTATTTTAATAATTTCTCCCAGTCCACAGGTTGCCTTTGCATTTTTTGTTAATAGTATCCTTGGACATGTTCTTATGGTTTGTGCTTTCATGTGTCCTGAGACTTCCTCACCAAAAATGTTCTGTTTTCTTCTAGAAGTTTTGACCTGGCCTACTAACCCATTTTATGCTAATTTTTGTATATGTTGTAAAGTCAAACCTGAGGCTCCATTTTTAAAAACTCAACATCCCAACCAAGCCCCACTGTAGTGGCTCACTCCTGTAATCCTAGCAGGATTGGGAGGCCAAAACAGGAAGACTACTTGAGGCCAGGAGTTTGAGGTCAGTCTGTACAACCAGCAAGACCCAGTTTCTACAAAAAATACAAAAACTGGCTGGGTGTGATGGCGTGTGCCTGTCATCCTAGCTACTTGGGAGGCTGAAGCAAGAGGATTTCCTGAGCCTGGGAGTCACAGGTTCCAATAAGCTATGATGATGCCACTGCACTCTAACTCAGGCAATCCAGTAAGACTCTGTCTTGAAATACGTGTTCCACTGTCTTATAGGTCTGTCTCTATGTCAATTATCAGAGTGTATCTTGTAATTAGATAGTACATCCTCCAGTTTTTTTTCCATCTTTTCCAAAACTGCTTTGAATACTCTCATGCAGTGGTTAGTAAATTTTTTCTGTAAAATACTTTAAGTTTTGCAGACCATACAGTCTCTGTAACTACTCCACTCTGCCATTTTATTGTGAAAAGCAGCTATAAACAACATACAGAAGTGTGTCAGTGTTATAAAACAATGTCCGAAAACAAGGAGCGAGCCAAATTTGGCCTGCAAGTCACAGTTTGCCAAACCAGGCACTAGAATCTTTGTATTTCCATACAAATTTTAGAATTAACTTGTTAATCTCTACCAAAATGCCTGCTGGGATTTCAACTGGGATGATCTTGCATCTATAGATCAATCTGGGGAGAATGGACATCTTAAAAATACCAACCTCATTAAAAAAGGTGGCACTGCATTTATTTAGGACTCTAAAGACTTTTCTCAGCAATGTTTTATAGTTTTGGTGTATAAATCTTGTCCAATTTTTAAGTTTATCTCTAGGCATTTCGTGACTTTTTTTGATGTCATTACAAATGGTATTACTTTATTTCTCTTTCTAATTGTTCATTGCTAATATATACAGTTATGTGGTCTAACAATGGTTCAAGAGGATAACCACGTATATGAATGTGGTCCCATAAAATCATAATACCACATTTTTACTCTACTTTTTCTATGCTTAGATACATAATACTTTCTATGCTTAGTTACAACTGGCTGCAGTATTCCATGCGTTAACATGCTGTACAGGCGTGTAGCCTAGGAACAACAGGCTATATTTATAGGCTAGGTGTGCAGGAGGCTGTACCATTTAGGTTTGTGTAATTATAACCTATGACATTCATACAACAAAGAAATCGTCTAATGACACATTTCTCAGAACATATCTTTATATACCCATCTTTAGGGTAACGTATGACTGTATACACTCTTGGTATTTGTATACTGACTTCATTCTTGTGACCTTGCTAAACTTATCAGTTCTAGTAGCTTTTTCTGATAGGTTCCATTGTATATAAATAAACCCTGTTTTACTCTTTCCTTTCCTGTAAGGTGTATTTTTTTCCCCCTTGCCTTGCTGTACTTACTAGTACCTTTGCTACAATGCTGAACAGAAGTGATGAGAGATAATATCTTTGCCTTGGCTGCTGATCTTAAGGGGAAAAACATCAGTCTATGTATGAAGCATGTTATTGGCTGTAGGACTTTTTGTAGCTAAACTTCATCAGGTGGAGGAAAGTTCCATTCTAATTCTTTGAGTTTTATCATAAATGGGTGTTAAATTCTGTCAAAAGCTTTTCTACATGTACTTAGATGATAATATAGGTTTTCTCCTCTATTCAGGTGATATAATGAATAATATAAATTGATTTTTGAATGTTAATCACAGCACCTTTGTGTTCTGGGGATAAAACCCATTTGTTCATGATCTATTACCCTTTTAATACATTCCAGAAAGCTAATATTTTATTAAGTTATTTTTGTATCTATAATCAAGAAGTACACTGTTCTTTTATTTTCTTGTAATTCCTGAATTTGCTTTTGGTTATCAGGGTAATGTCGAGGCCACTGAGTTGACAGGTATTCCCTTCCTCTTCTATTTCTTTTAAAAAGTTAAAAATATGGCAGGGCACCGTGGCTCACGCCTGTAATACCAGCACTCTGAGAGGCCAAGGCAGGAGGATTGCTTGACCTCAGGAGTTTGAGAGCAGCCTGAACAAGAGCAAGACCCCATCTCTAAAAATAGCTGGGCACTGTGGCAGGAGCCTATAGTCCTATGACGCCACGGCACTCTACCAAGGGTGACAAAGTTGAGACTGTCTAAAAAAAAAGCTTAAAATTGGTATTCTTTAACTGCTCAAATGAATCCACCAGTGGAGCTATCAGGGCCTTGTTTTTTCAATTACAAATCCATTATCTTTAATATGTAAAGCTATTAATATTTGATTTTTTTTCTTTTGTTAACTTTGATAAATTTTATCTTTCAAGGATTTGCCCAGTTCATTCGAGTTGTTAAATTAATATTAGCACAAAGTTGTTCCTAACATTCTTTTTTGGATCTAGCTTAGCCCCACCCTCCCCACTGAGGCCCACAGACGAGTTTCCACCAAATGTCCTGAGTGATCAACAAGGACTTTCCCCTCTAGTTAATAAACTCAAATACCTCCCACCCCTATGTGACATCTGACATCAACCTGGTCGCTCCTTGTCTGGCTTTATGGTTTTCTTCTATACAAGTACAGCACGTACATTCTAGAACTCAGCAAAAAGTCTAAGATGCATCGATGTACACTTTTAGCATTATTTTCTGACAGTATCTTTCTGATGGAACTTTGCCCTACAAATTCCAGTTGCCTCTGCTTCCATAAATTCTGATCTCTATCTCAACTTAGTAAAAACCACTGTTCTTTGCCAAAGATTCCCTGTCCTTGCTCTGCAATTTGGAATGTGCCTGTAGGCAGAAAGCTAGGGTAGTAAGGTGACTCAACAACTCACCTAGTTTGTTCCCCTTCTTTCAGAGACTAGTCAGTCCTGCATTGCCGTTGTCCAATGTTTAAAAAACAATGGTTTGTTTACTTTGTCCAGATTTTCAAGGGTTTTTGCTGTTTTTTTTTTTACAGGTGGTGGTTAGAGGGGGTAAATCCATCATGGCCACTTAAAATGTTCTGGAAAGTTAAAACCTAGAAAAACATTTCATTCTTTGGTTTTAATATTACAGTGCAAAGGGTCTTAATTTCTAAAATAAATTTGTACTTTGGTTTATATAATATTTGTTCCTTAATGATCATCTTCTAATAAATTAACAGTTTTTGTTATAATTTATTATAATCTGTTCAAATACTCTGTGGCATTTTTCTTTTGTGTAATTTCAAGAAAAAATATTTTTAAAAAGTATTTCCTTACGTATCTGCTTGACAAGTCTACATTTTTGACTTTAATGTTAGGCTCCTTTGGACTGCAGAGGAGTTTTATTTAAAGATAAAAACAATAATAAGGAAGAAACAAGAATCTCATAAAATCAGAAACTATAGAACAGTCTGATCACACAGATCAAAACTCAAATTGTGTTCGTCTGAATGCAGGTCCTAGTACTAATTATTGCTTGCTGTCAGGAACCTTCTGCTTCCCTACCCTAATACGGATTCAGCATCTCTACTTCTGAGGTTTTTAACCAACTACTTCACTCTGTAGTGGTACAGCTATTACCTACCTCATAACTTTTTACTTACTCATAATTTTTATTCCTTTGTGGTCTACCCCAGCTTCCCTCAATCATCCACAGCCATGGCCTGTTTTGCCTACTTCTGAGCTTGCATTTACGTGGACAAGAATAAAAACAAAAGAATATAAATTGCTGTCTAATTGCCCAAACCTACTGACCAGTTATGGTTTGGCTGTTGGCTCATCCTATGGTCTACTGTTTAGCATAAATTCTTGCTTTAACAGTTAGTACAGACAGATACTTTAGCAAAATGCACTGAAAGTAAAAACTTTTCAAATTGAAGCAAACTTCCGCATCAGATGTTTTTTCTTTGTAAAAGAGATGATGTCGGAGATCTGGAAGATTCATGTCTAATGCAGACCTAGCTCCACTTTGCCATCACTGGAGGGAAGAGACAAGAGCCAGGTCAATAAGTGGAATGCTTTATCTTGCTCCCACCTCACACCTCATTACTTTTTCATCTTCCTAGATAATGAGCAAGAGCAGGCAGGGTAGAACAGACAGAATGCTGAGATAGGGCAAGTTCTCGAGTCCCTTCTCTATATCTTACATGGCTGTCTTACCATCTGCCGCCTCCCACCACTCCCCTTTACCCAGCAAAGAAGGTAAAATCACTGCACTCAAAAACCTGAGCTATTTTATATATACATAAATTTCTTTTGTTTCAAAATCCTATAGGAAATAATGGGTTACTAAGATAGTGACAGCACTAAGAAATGCTACCAGGTGTTTACGATGGGCAGGCATTCTCTTGTCATACCTCTGGCCTTTCATAATCCTGTCCATTACAACTTTCCTGCTTCTTTTCTTTCCCACATAATCCACTTCCTTTAGCAAACTTTGTTCCAACTTGCCTATGTTTTTCATAGTCAATTAAAATATACTCCAAATTTTCTTTATTTCTGACTGTGCCTGCTGCTTCTACTTTATTAAAACTGCTCACCAAGTCTAGGTTAAAAGTTTCAGTCTAGCCGGGCGCAGTGGCTCACGCCTGTAATCCCAGCACTGTGGGAGGCTGAGGAGGGAGAAATGCTTGAGCTCTGGAGTTAGAGACTCACCTGAAGTGACAGTGAAACCCCGACTCATGAAAAAAATGGAAAAACCCAGCTGGGCTTTGCGGGGAGCCCCTGTAATCCCAGCGGCTTCCGGAGGCTGAGGCAGCGGGGTGCCCGCAGCCCTGAGTCTGAGGTTGCAGTGAGCTACCACGCCCACTGCACCCTGCTCAGGGGCATAGGGTGGGACCCTGTCTCAACAAAAAAAAAAAAAAAAAAAAACTTTCAGTCTACTACTTATTAGCTGGACAAGTTTTAGCAAACTGCTCAACTTTTTGTGCCCCAGCTTCCTTAACTACAAAATGAGGATAATAAAAGTAAGCTTCATAGAGTTGTGAAAATTAAATGAGTTCATAAATTAATGCACCTACCAGGGTCTAGCACGTACTAAACACTAATGTTTGCTATGACATGGTAACTTTGATCATAATGATGGCTCTCCTTTCTAAACTGTAAGTATGGGTAAAATTTTTAAAAGTTATATTGAAATTGAACGCACATAACAGAAAAATACACCTAACAAACGTGCAGCTAAATGAATTACACAAACCGAATGGCAATGTAGTCGCCACCCAGATCAAGACACATATTATTACCAGCTCCCAAGAAGCTCATCTTAGGTTACTAACCCCACTCTGTTCCTCTTATGTAACTTGACTAGAGTTTGGTCTTGCCTGTTTCTAAGGCTTCTTATAAATGGAATCACATATTGTGCCTTCTTTTGTGTTTGACTTCTTTCACTTAACGTCTGTAAGACTCATCTATGTTATCTTGTGCAGCTATACTTGGCTCATTTTCATTTCTGTGTATGAACTGCTTTTATGAATATATCATGTGTAAGAGATCTGGTTCCAGTTTTTTGCTGTTATTATGATAATGATAGCAATGAACATTACTGAGCTCCCTCAGTACACATGTGTACCATTCTGCTGGAAATACAGTGTACAGTAGACTGTTGGGCCAAAGTGTTTACGCTGTTGAACAGTTTTCCCAAGTTCCTATTCCAGTTTACACTCTCAACAGCATAGTATGGGAGTTACTATTGCTTCACATCTTCATCAACACTTTATATCCAATCTCCTTAAATGTATCTGTTCTGGTGTGTGTGTGGTGGTTTCTCACTGTGATTCTTATTTTATGTTAAAATTACTAATGAAACGAGCACCTTTACATATGTTTCTTAGCTATTCGCTTTTGCAAAAGGTCTGTTCAAAACATATTCCTTTATTACAGGGCTATTTGTCCTTTTCTTACTGATTTGTAAGGCATTCTTTGTATTTTTAATATATGGGAGTAAAATTTTATCCCCTTCACTCCTGTATCCCTAGAACCTAGGACATAAGTGTTTTTTTTTTTTTTAAATGAATGAATGCTTGCCTCTGTTTTCCTTCAGATCCTAATCATCCCCATTTCTATAATTCTGCCTCATAATCTGACAATGTGCAGTTATTCTCAACTCCCATTCCAGCCCAAGGAGCTTCTAACATGTTGACAGCGAAATAATCTTTACAGAGTAGAACTATGTCTCCTGGATAAATCTTTCAATGGCTTCCTACTACCTACAGAATAAAAACTTAATCTTTAATCTGGTATCTCAGGTTAACTCTACTTGCTAATCTACCAAAACACAGAATTGGGATTAGAAAAAACAAAAAGGCCAATCACACATTAGCTACAAAAATCAGGAGGCAAAAATTATCTTTTAAGCAGAGAAAGCAGGATGTGCAAAAGTCACAGACAAGAGAGAAGGAGGTTTTTAAACCATGAGTTGTTCCGTTTTGGTGAAGGACAACATAAAAAAGTAAGGAGAGAGATAAGGCCAGGGAACAAGGCACTTAATTTTTCGATAAAAGAATCACTGAGTTTTAACTAGATTCTGATTAATTCTATTCAATAACCTGACTAACATTTACATCTCCCAGCCCCTCCAAAAAGCCAAGCACAGAAAAAGTTCTAGAAATACTGTAGGTTTTCAAACTATTTCCTAATTTATCAATTCCCTAAATCACATGAAAAATTTCCAACTTTATATTAGGTGCTAATCTATCAAAATTATCTATACTGTATCAGAACCTGCTTTATAACAGTATGTTAAATAAAGCTGGAACAAATTAGAAATAAGTTTTTACTGTATATGGCTCAGTCATTAGCAGTTAATACACGTTAACATCCTACAGTATGTTACACTGTGTTAAAAGCTATTTTGTGGGGCGGCGCCTGTGGCTCAGTGAGTAGGGCGCCGGCCCCATATGCCGAGGGTGGCGGGTTCAAACCCAGCCCTGGCCAAACTGCAACAAAAAAACAGCCGGGCGTTGTGGTGGGCGCCTGTAGTCCCAGCTGCTCGGGAGGCTGAGGCAAGAGAATCGCGTAGGCCCAAGAATTAGAGGTTGCTGTGAGCTGTGACGTCACGGCACTCTACCCAAGGGTGGTACAGTGAGACTCTGTCTCTACAAAAAAAAAAGCTATTTTGTGTTAATAATATTTTACATTTTGATAGTACTTTATCTCCATTTGTTATTATTTAATTTGATCCCATAATAATCCTGATATGTCAACCAGGACAAGTAGGTATAATCTCTATACCTTACATTTGAAGGACCTGGAGCTGAGGAAGGTTAAATGTCTTGCTCAAGGAGACGAGGCTATCCGCAACCAAATAATGACTTCACTGCACAACTCACAGCATAAATCTTTTGTAAAAATTTTGGAGACAGCCCGCTGGCCCTCACCATGACTATGTTTTGCCTCATCATTAGTTGATTAAAAATTCTCCAATGGGCTTGGCGCCTGTGGCTAAGCGCCAGCCACATACACCTGAGCTGGAGGGTTCGAATCCAGCCCTGGCCCGCCAAACAACAATGATGGCTGCAACCAAAAAAAAAAAAAAAAATAGCCAGGTGTTGCAGCGGGTGCCTGTAGTCCCAGCTACTTGGGAAGCTGAGGCAGGAGAATCACTTAAGCCCAAGAGTTTGAGGTTGCTGTGAGCTGACGCCATAGCACTCTACGGAGGGCGACATAGTGAGACTCTGCCTCAAAAACAAAAGAAAAATAAATAAAATAAAATAAATAAATAAATCCCTTCCCTTGCAGGGGTCCTCAAACTTTTTAAACAGGGGGCCAGTTCACTGTCCCTCAGACAGTTGGAGGGCTGGACTATAGTTTTAAAAAAAAAACAAACCATGAACAAATTCCTATGCACACTGTACATATCTTATTTTGAAGTAAAAAAACAAAACGGGAACAAATACAATCACACTGCCACATGTGGCCCACAGGCCGTAGTTTGAGGACGCCTGCTTAGCGTAAGGCACGAAAGACAGGCAGGACAATAAAGGAAGAGAGAACACAGGCAGAGAGGAGGAAGCAGCAGACTGTTACACTCTGCCTTGTAAAGCAAAGAACTTAATTTTCCAAGAATCAAAGAACAGAAAATGTGAGCAATGGAAAACTGAGCTTGCAGGACCCACTAATGGTAGCAATTTTCTGTCATCCTATCCTTCTCTTTTTTTGCCCTTTAGATACATAATTGACATTAAAGAAAAAACAAGCCAACTAATTCTAAATTCCTGGTGTCTTGTGGTTTCTTTATGAAGATTGGCATAGGATCAGCCATGAGAAGAACCTGATGTAAATATGTAAAGAAATGTAAAGAAGACTTAGGCTTTTTTTGTTGTGGATAACAGTAATAAAAAAATAACTTACAAATTAATGTAAAGGCTCAAGATCAAAAAAAATTCAACAGAACAATTTTGAATTATGACGATCCCAGGTAACAGTTAATTACCTTTTGCCACTTTAGGCAATTATGAAAGACACCTTATTGCTAGAAAGGCAAGTGTGAAGTACTGTTAGGCATTATCCCTTATATAAATCCAGTCAACTCTTGAAAACATAAACTGACCTTAGACCCATCTTAAGAATCTTTATGCTCTCAGATTTTCACTGATTGCCTCCTGTCTTTTGTCTGGATTCTGACCACCAAATATGACAGTAAACAATGGAGGCCACTTTCAAGTCCTTACATTAATTAAATGTTCCTCAACACTGCAGGGACTCTTCTTTAATTGGGGTTTTTAAACTTGAAAACACATCAACACACTATACAACTCCTATAACAATGTATGTATCCTTTCTGTATTTCAGGAATAGAAAAAAAAGTATCCAATGTACTCAGCACTACTGTGAAACCAATTTATAACTCACACTTGCATATGAAAAATGAAACACAACTTTAGGCTATGATGAAGGAGGGATGGGGAAGGGGAGGGATGGGGACGGGGTGGGAGGGATAGTAGGGGATAGTAGGGGGACCACAACTACGGAGCACTTTGCAAGTACAAGTTGGTTCTATCATGTGTAGAACACAAATGTCCTAATGCTATAAATGGGTAAATGAGATGAAAGCTATGCTGATTAGTATGATTTAAGCACTCCAATCTGTACAAATAATGAACACACTGAAATGGGCATAAATGTATTTATGATCTATGTACAAAAGAATTAAAAAAATAAAAAAGAAAGAAAGAAAATCTCTTTAAGGCTCGGCACCTGTAGCTTAGTGCCTAGGGCGCCAGCCCCATACACTGGAGCTGGAAGGTTCAAATCCAGCCCAGGCCTGCCAAACAACAATGACAAGTACAACCAAAAAATAGCTGGGGTGCTGTGGCAGGTGCCTGTGGTCCCAGCTGCTTGGGAGGCTGAGGCAAGAGAACCGCTTAAGCCCAAGAGTTTGAGGTTGCTGTGAGCTGTGATGCCACAGCATTCTATCCAGGGTAATGGCTTGAGACGCTGTCTCAAAAAAAAAAAAAAAGAAAAGAAAAGGAAAAGGAAATCTCTTTAAGACTAAAGAGCATAGTAAGTTAGATTTAGTTTATAAAACTGGCCCAAAGCTCTTTAATTTTCCCCAAATTCCTGTGATATTTATTTCTACCATGTGTTTGCTGTAATATTTTGAGTTTCAATGTATGTTTTATGTGGCAGATTTAAAACTTAAAAGCTTAATAGATATGTGAATCAAATGTACACAACTGTAAACACATTTTGTAAGTTATTTTTATTAATATAATCCCTAACCAACCAAACAAACAAAAAACACAGCAGATCTGGGAAGAAGTTTTCAGCAATAAATGCAAAAAGCAAGGAATAGCCAGGTGTATTTCAGAAACCAAAGTCAGTCAAATGACGGAAAGTGTTGGGCATTGGGGGTCCCAGTTGGTCGAACCTGGTCCAATTACTTGGCTGAGCTAGGAAGTTTAATTGAGGTATAGTGGTAATTGAAAGTAAAAGAGTAGAAATTGAAAATAAAATTGGAACAACACAGGCAGTGTGGACAGAAACCAAAAGTAACTTGCATAAATTTCAGAGTAATGGAGTTTTTGTTTAAGAAGAACAAAGAGAAAGTTTACAGCACTTCCAAACAGAGTTGGAAGTAGGTCCCTTTCATGAAGGAGAAAAGGAAAGAGAGACTGACTGCCCTTTCCTTTCAGTGTGAAATTGGTTTTAAGTCTTTCATTGGTCTCTTTGCACCACCAGGCATTATTGTCCTTTTCTGCTAGTTGAGTACAGAGAAATATTAGCTTGAGGATGCCAATTCATTGTTCTTTTCTTTCTTTCTGTGTTTTTTTTTTTTCTTTCTTTTGAGACAGAGTCTCACTATGTGGCCCTGGGTAGAGTGCTGTAGCGTCACAGCTCACAGTAATCTACGGGCCTTCCAGACTTCTTGTTCCACAGGCCAGGTTTCTCCCCCATCTCCCTTTAAGTCCCTTTCTTGGTGTCCCTTCTCAGAAAGCATGGCTGGTGATAAGTTTGGGGAGACAAGGCAAGAAATCAGTTTAATCTATTACAGGTCTGAGACCACAGACCTTTCCGACGTCTGGTATTTCAGTGAAAGTCTTGTATTTTGCTAAACCACTAGCCTGTTTGTATGAATTGGAATCCTCAAGCTAATATTTCTCTCATTCTCAAGCTAATATTTCTAATAAGATTAAGAAATAAGTTCTTAAAAATAAGTTCTGGCTGCCTTGTAGAAAGCAAGTAATCCCAGTTGACAGTTCAAAGTCAGAATTCCTTCTCTTTTCCCCCCTTCTCACTGGCATGCTTGACTCGTCTAAAAAGATAATAGAACCTGATTGGTATCCAAGAATTTAATTGTAACTCCTGCATAAAAAATAACATACAAATTAATGTAAAGCCTTTTAAAATCATTTTCTTTTTTCCAGTTATTAAAAAACTGTTGGGCAGCGCCTGTGGCTCAGTCAGGCGCCGGCCCTATATACGGAGGGTGGCGGGTTCAAACCCGGCCCTGGCTGAACTGCAACCAAAAAATAGCCGGGCGATGTGGCGGGCGCCTGTAGTCCCAGCTACTTGGGAGGCTGAGGCAAGAGAATCGCTTAAGCCCAGGAGTTGGAGGTTGCTGTGAGCTGTATGATGCCATGGCACTCTACCAAGGGCCATAAAGTAAGACTCTGTCTCTACAAAAAAACAAAACAAAACAAAAAACTGTTTATTTTGAAATAATTTTAAATATACGGAAGAGTCATAAGTTCCCTTTTGTGAGACTGATATGCTGCCAGTGCACTAAGAGGGCAAGTGAACAGCACCTTTAAAACACGGTCCTTTACAGTTTATTTTGCTACCTAACATCTCTTCATTCTCAAGAGAGATGGTATACCATTACATGAAACAAACAATTTGTTTTTTCATACTTTAATCCAAAGTTTAAAAAGGCTTACTTCAAAATTTGAACAGCCTATGCAGGGAAAACCCTTGAAGAAATCGGTCTGGGCAAGTATTTTATGAGAAGGATCCCCCGGGCATTTGAACCAGCTTCAAAAATACACTACTGGGACCTGATCAAACTAAAAAGCTTCTGCACAGCCAAGAACACAGTAAGTAAAGCAAGCAGACAGCCCTCAGAATGGGAGAAGATATTTGCAGGTTATGTCTCTGGCAAAGGTTTAATAACCAGAATCCACAGAGAACTCAAACGTATAAGCAAGAAAAGAACAAGTGATCCCATCGCAGGCTGGGCAAGGGACATGAAGAGAAACTTCTCTGAAGAAGACAGGCGCACAGCCTACAGACATATGAAAAAATGCTCATCATCTTTAATCATCAGAGAAATGCAAATCAAAACTACTTTGAGATATCATCTAACTCCAGTAACATCAGCCTATATCACAAAATCCCAAGACTAGAGATGTTGGCGTGGATGTGGAGAAAAGGGAACACTTCTACACTGTTGGTGGGAATGCAAATTAAAATTAATACATTTCTTTTGGAAAGATGTTTGGAGAACACTTAGAGATCTAAAAGTAGATCTTGCCATTCAATCCTATAATTCCTCTACTAGGCATATACCCAGAAGACCAAAAATCACATCATACAAAGATATTTGTACCAGAATGTTTATTGCAGCCCAATTCATAATTACTAAGTCATGGAAAAAGCCCAAGTGCCCATCGATCCACGAATGGATTAATAAACTGTGGTATATGTACACCATGGAATATTATGAAGCCACAATAGAGAACAGTATGATACATGCTTGAGGGGATGGACACGCCAATTATCCTGATTTGATCACTACACCTTGTACGCCTGTATAAAGCCATCACATGTACTCCATAAACAGAATACACCCATTATGTAGCCATAATTAAAAATAAAAAAAATTTTCAAAAACTTTGTCAAACATTCTAAAAGGTATTTTTCTTTCAATTTTTAACTTTCACTAAAAAAAAAAAAATTGTGCCCTGTTAGCAATAAATAAAAAAGCTACGGTTTTGGTATACTCTAGGTACTCAATTTATTACTCAATTTTCTTAGCTTGTTTCATTCAAGCTTCATTCCATGGATATCTTACTAAGTATCAATTTTGCTTTTTTTTTTGTAGAGACAGAGTTTCACTTTATTGCCCTCGGTAGAGTGCCATGGCATCACACAGCTCACAGCAACCTCCAACTCCTGGGCTTAGGCGATTCTCCTGCCTCAGCCTCCCAAGTAGCTGGGACTACAGGCGCCCGCCACAACGCCCGGCTATTTTTTTGTTGTTGTTGCAGTTTGGCCGGGGCTGGGTTTGAACCCGCCACCCTCGGCATATGGGGCTGGCGCCCTGCTCACTGAGCCACAGGCGCCGCCCCAATTTTGCTTTTTAAATAGGCTTTTCTTCTTCTAAAAATATAAGTCTACAAAATAATGGTAATTACACAGTACAACAGCAAAGACAATGATTTTCTAGTAATTTGCAGGGAAAGAACATGATCATACTTTTTTTTTTTTTGAGGCAGAGTCTCACTTCGTTACCCTTGGTAGAGTCTGGTGGCATCATAGTTCACAGCAACCTCAAACTCTTGGGCTCAAGCGATTCTCTTGCCTCAGCCTCCCAAGTAGCTGGGACTGCAGGCACCCACCACAACACTCAGCTATTTTTAGAGACAGGGTCTTGCTCTGGCTCAGGCTGGTCTCGAACCTGTGAGCTCAGGCATCAACCCTCCTCAGCCTCCCAAGGTGCTAGGATTACAGGCATGAGCCACCACGCCCACCCTATGACCATTCTTTTTAAATTCGTGAAAAAAGCCTCTACAATCTAAAGTATTAGATGCCTAAATTATTTTCCAGGAATCAAAAAAGATGAAGATGAAAGATTAGTTCTTGTTTTGTGAGACACTGGGTATCTATTGGAATACCTTCCAGGAATCTCAAATTTACCATGACCAAAATGGGACCTGTCATCGTTTCCACAGTAATCCACCTTCCTTTGTTAGCCATCACTCAGTGAACTGTAAGCACAGGGATTCCATCCCCTCTTAGAAACCTGAGGGTTGTTTTTGACTCCTCCCTCTCTGCTATGGTTTGAATGTCCCCTCCAAAACCTGTGTTGAAACTTAATCCCCAATGTGGCAGTACTGAGAGGTGGGGTCTTTAAGAAGTGATTAGATCCGGCGGCACCTGTGGCTCAAGGAGTAGGGCGCCGGTCCCATATGCCAGAGGTGGCGGGTTCAAACCCAGCCCCGGCCCAAAAAACCACACACACAAAAAAAGAAGTGATTAGATCGTGAGGCTCTATTTATATTTATCTGTTTATAGATTACTTGATGGAAGGGCTAATGGATTAATGTGCTATCATAGTGGCTTTAGAAGAGCTTAGCATCTTGGTATGCTCAGCCCCCTGGCCATGTGATACCACATGCCGACTCTGGAGAGGCAGAAGTCGCACCAGATGTGGCCTCTAGAACCTTGACTTCTGAGTCTTCATAATTGTAATAAATACATGCCTTTCTTTCATAAATTACCCAGTTTCAGGTGTTACCATAAGCAACAGAAACCAACTAGGACACCCTCCCAATGCCCATTGTAACCAATCAGTTACCAAGACCTGGCCATACTGCCCATTTCTTCCACAACTAATCACTACTTCCCTTGGCTACTAATCATTTGCTATCTGGATTATTGCAAAAGCCTCCCTTAACTGACCTCCATGCCTTTTTCCTGGCTATAATGTGAAGAATAGTTGTGTTTTCTAAAACAGAAAATCTGATTATTAGGCTTAGATGGCTTGGCCCCCACATTCCAATAAAATCTAAACTCTCTGCCATAAAATAGTAGGCCCTGCATGATTTGTTTTATATACTGCTCCTGGCTCTTTTCTTTTCCTTTCCTTGCATTCTATGCTCCTGGCATACTGAATTTCTTTTAGATTATCAAATGCACCATATCGTTTTCATAAACGCTTGGCACAACCCACCTGTTTTCCTATGCTTGGCTTATGACTACTCAACCTCAGGTCTCAGCTTAAACATTCGAGGATCTGTCCTGACCTTCCATGTGCTCTTACAGCACATTTTATTCCCTCCCCCACAGCGCTTACTGCACTGAACTGTCACTCCCTCTTTGTCTCTATCATCCTCTGAAATGCAAGCTGTGGAACAATGTTTTGGTCTGTCTTGTTGCTAAGCCTAGTGTCTGACCCAAAGCTGATGCTCAATAAATACTTTTAGAGTTCATGCATACAAACTAACTTTAGATTTAGAGCTACATTTTGATTCTGGGTCTGTCATTTATTAGCTACTATGATCCTTGAACAAATTATTTAACCTCTCCTAAGTCTGAATTTCCTTCTTTTTTTTTTGAAATGCAATTCTTATTACAACTCTAAGTTGGTGTTTGTTTGCAAACATTAACAGAAAAGGAAAGCAAAGACAACCCACCATTCTTCCTCAGCGTAAGACCAAGAATTGGAGTCTTGGAGGTGAGCTTCCACTTTAACCCCCATCTGACTCTCTATCTCATCCCCAGAGCCTGAGATGCCTTCATAACCTGCCAAGGTTGTAAGAATTACCTGATAGCTTAGATACAAGGTGAACATAAAGTTCGTGCACAATTTACTATGTTAAACTATTTTAAATTGCACACAAACTTTATGTCCACCTTGTATAAAACCATCAGCACATACCCTAATAAAAGAAGGTGTTTGCACTGGTTAAGACTTCTGGCTGCAAGAACAAAATCTGACTAGAGATAGGTTAAACAAAAAAGGGAATTTATAGGAGTGTCCCATTGAATTCAAGGTCATAAGAGAAAATCAGAACCAGAAACCTGAGTTCTAGAAATTTAGTTTGTCATATTCTCTTTCTCCTGATCCTTCTGTCACCACCCCGCCCTTTCCCACATCCTCTCTCCTCCCCCACTCCCATCTCGCCTCCATGGGTTTCTCTCTCTGCCTCTGTCATCTCTGCTACTATGCTCATGTGCTTCATCTTCTGCTTCTCTCCTGTGGGACAATGGCTTTTCTAGGTCTTTACATGGCAAAACATGGCTGACAACAGTTCCAGCATTATGATCTTCATTTTAGAGCTAGACTGTCTCAATTCCAAATTCCTAAAGAACTTTGGTCCAGTTTGAGTCAGCTGCCTCCTTCTGGGATCCCAGAGGCAGCATCATTGCTGGAACACGGCAGACCCCACTTTAACCAGAAGATGCTGGGAAAGGTCCTAAAAATGAGGGAGTCTAAGCAATCAGACATTTAGGGCTCGCTACTCCATCTATTCAAAAGCTATTGACATTTTAACAGAATTATTTTACTTGAGGTAGCTACAGTAACAACATATCAGCAACTTGCCACAAGTTATATGTCTATGATCTTAAATTTTATGTTAATGGAAAATGTGTAATATCAATATAAAACATGTAAAAAAGATCATTTTTCCTCATAAATTTTATCTTTCTAGGCTGGGTGTGATGGCTTACCCCTGGAATCCTAGCACTCTGGGAGGCCTAGATGGGAAGATCATTTGAGGTCAGAAATTTGAGATCAGCTTAAGCCCCCACAACAGAAAAAAGTAGCCAGATGTGCTTGGGAGGCTGAGGCAGGAGGATCACTTGAGCCCAGGAACTGAAGTTCACAGTGAGCTATGATGTTGCCACTGCACTCTAGACTGGAGGGCAGAGAGAGACTCTCAAAACAAAACAACAACAAAAGTCTTTCTAAACTTTTAATCCTAGTAGTTAATGCTGCAAAACAAACTATAATGGTAAACATTTAAAACAAAAGATTTACTACTAAAAATCACTTAGCATACTTTATTTCGCTTAGCTAAAGACTCACAAAAAAAGTTGGGAAAAGATCTCAAAAATACATTTTAATTTTAATTTTAACTAGTACACTCTAAATGTCTTCCCCAACCCTTAAATAAATAGAAAACCCTTCTTAAACAAAGTGAAAAAAAAAATTTGGGCAAAATCACCACATAACCTTTTACAATTTTCTAACAATAAATATAGACATAGTGTTGTAACAAAATTGAATCTAAAAGATCAATTTAGTGGGCGGCGCCTGTGGCTCAGTCGGTGGGGCGCCCGCCCCATATACTGAGGGTGGCGGGTTCAAACCCGGCCCCGGCCAAACTGCAACCAAAAAATAGCCGGGCGTTGTGGCGGGCGCCTGTAGTCCCAGCTACTCGGGAGGCTGAGGCAAGAGAATTGCTTAAGCCCAGGAGTTGGAGGTTGCTGTGAGCTGAGCTGGGTGAGGCCACGGCACTCTACCCAGGGCCATAAAGTGAGACTCTGTCTCTACAAAAAAAAAAAAAAAAAAAGACCTTCAACTGATTGGACAAGGCCCACCTTGTCCAATTAGGGAGGGTATATAAAAAAAAAAAATCAATTTAGCTGAATTGGAAAACCAGAATAAAACACTAAGAAGCCAGTGAGCTCAGAGCGTATCTGCTCCCCCTCTCCCACCTCCCAACAGATTTTTTCTAAGCTTCTATATATGTTTCACATGCTGGTTAATTTTCACCTGTATTAATATTTGTAACATACAATTAACACTAAAAGTTACTTAGCTTTTTCCTTTGAGGATAGTGAAAAAATCATTTTCTTAAGTTAAACAAAACAAGCATGGTATTGAGAGAATTTCCCCAAATTTCAGATTAACAGAAAAAGCTCATTTTAAGACAAATTTTATTAGACATATAGCCAAAACTTTTCTTGTAATTCTAAACGTCCACAGGATGTGTACTAAATATAATGCCTAATTTCTTCCCCAATTAAAAGTTCTTTTTCTTTTTAACTCCAAATTTTCTATATACTCACCATATTGAAGTTTAAGTAATAGAGATGTATATTAGTAAATGCATTAGATGCACTAACTTATTTATACAGACAACCACAAGGCCTAGGAAGTTCAGCAGGTTTAGTTCTACATCACAAAACTAAAAAATGGCAGCACCAGAAGTTAAAAGTGAACTCAGGAGACCTTGTCTCAGTGTCCATTAAGTTTCTTTTGCTTCCATAATATATTACCACAAATTTGGTGGCTTAATATACTTTACCTTACAGTTCAGAAGTCTGATTGGGCTGTGAGACGTGGAGAGAGTTAAGGTTTTTTGCCCTTTTCCAGGTTTTAGGGGCTGCCTGCATTCCTGGCTTCATGGTTTCCTTCCTCCATCTTTAAAGCCAGAGACTTTTTCTCTTTCTGACCTTGCTTTGTTGTTACATTTCTTTGACTTTTTTACCTTCCTCTTTGACTCCTAAAACCCACTGCTACTATAATGGGCCCACCTGGAAAATCCAGAATTAACTCTGTTTTAAAATCAGTTTATTGGCAACCTTAGCTCCATATGCAACTGTAACTCTTTACCACATAACCTAATATATTCACAGGTTCTGGAAATTTAACAGGATATGGACATCTTTGGGGAGCCATGATATTGGCTATCCCACTACCCACACTTGTAATCAGTATACTATAAAAATTATGATCTGTTAGAGTCCAAATAGTCAGCACATTTTGAACCCAAAATGTATCATGGCTTAAAGCTAATTCTGTACTAAGCAACATAACTTTGCTAAATTAGGAGAACAGTTTAATTAATTCTCAAAGTAAAACAAAGTGATTAAGGCAAAAGAATAACGTGTCTTACTGTTTTAATACCTGTCTTAAAAGGAAATAATCCAATAAGAGATACGCCTGTGGCTCAGTGAGTAGGGCGCCCGCCCCATATACTTAGGGTGGCGGGTTCAAACCCAGCCCCGGCTGAACTGCAACCAAAAAATAGCCGGGTGTTGTGGCGGGCGCCTGTAGTCCCAGCTGCTAGGGAGGCTGAGGCAGGAGAATCGCGGAAGCCCAAGAGCTGGAGGTTGCTGTGAGTCCTGTGACATCATGGCACCCTACCAAAGGCGGTAAAGTGAGACTCTGTCTCTACAAAAAAAAAAAAAGAGAGGTACCATCTTCCCCTTCCCTTACCAAACTTCTGAAGTCCTAGTGTTGCAGGGAGAAAGAGGAACATGTAAAGCTGGCTGGGAGGAGACCAGCACTGCAATAGGTCTGAGTCCTGCCAGCAGGGCTGTGGTTGGCATTATCACAAGTTCATTCAAATGACACTCTATGCTATGGTTTGTCCCCCCAAAGTTCAAGTTTAGGTGTTGGAAGCTTAATCTTCAATGTAACGTTGTCGGAAAGTGGAACATTTAAGAGGTGACTAGGTAAGGGCTCTGCCCTCTGAATGGATTAATGTCACTGTCATGGAAGTAGGCTTGTTATTTTGAGAGAGGGTTTATTTTAAATGCAAGTTCAGTGCTCTCTCTGGCTGTCACTTTCTCAGCTAGCCTTCCACAGCAAGAAGGCCCTCCCCAGACACCAGCACTTTGATACTGGACTTCTCAGCCTCCAGAACTATGAGAAATGGATTTCTATTCTTTATAATTTACACAACCTGTGCTATTCTTTTATAGCAATACAAAATGAACTAAGAAATCCTAAGACTCAATTGTTCTTCAAATGCCACCTGAAAGGGAATTTGGCAGGAAGCTGGTCTCCACATAGAAATTACCAAAACCATCAGCCCTCAAAGACAAGGCATGGGGAGGGCGACTTCCTTCTAGATCACAACATCAAACATGGAGGCATTCCTTCTTTTTCTCCTCCCTAGAGTAGGTGCTTCACATGAGAGTGCTACGCCTAAGAGGGAAAAGCAGGACAGCTAAGGAAACTTCAAATAGGATATTTGCCTATTGTTATGTTTAGCCCAGAAGGCATTCTGTAACATTCATTACTATAAATGTCATCATTAATAAACTGACATAACACACAGAGTTGCTCCTCATTATGAAGAATTTTGTATTTATATAGGCCTGGTGCGGTGGCTCATGGCTGTAATCCTAGCACTCTGGGAGACACAGGCAGATGGATTGTCTCAGCAACAGCGAGACTCCATCACTAAAAGAAAAAACTAGCCAGGTATTATGGCAGGCACCAGTAGTCCCAGCTACTCCGGAGGCTGAGGCAAAAGAATGGCTTAAGCCCAAGTTTGAGGTTGCTGTGAGCTGTGACACCACAGCACTCTACCAAGGGTGACATAGTGAAACTCTGTCTCCAAAAAAAAAAAAAAAGAATGAACATGAGCCACAAATACAAGCTACAAGCCATATATTTTAAATTTTCTAGTAGCTAATTTAAAAAGGTACAGCAGGTGAAATTAATTTTAATAAGATGTCTTATTTAATCTAGTTATGTTCAAAATATTATTTCAATATGCAATCAACATTAAAAAATGGAGTTACTGGGGCAGTGCCTGTGGCTCAAAGGGGTAGGGCGCTGGCCTCATATGCCGGAGGTGGTGGGTTCAAACCCAGCCTTGGCCAAAAAAAAAAAAAGTAAAAAAAAAAAAAAAGAGGAGTTATTTTACAAGCTTTTACTGTCCTAAGTCTTCAAAATCAAGCGTATATTTCACATGCATAGTATATCTCAATTTGGACTGGCAACATTTCAAATGCTTATCTGTTATACTAGACAGTGGTCATAACCACTGTTCTGTGCTTTTCTACTAAAACAGTATAGTTTATTCTTAAGAGTGTAAGAATGCTTTACTATTAGGGTCTATTCATAATAATAATTCATTATATTAAAAAATATGGAAGCCAAGCACAGTGGCACACACTTGCCCCAGCCTGAGGTGGAAGGATACTTGAGGTCAGCAGTTTGAGGCTGTAGTGTGCTATGATCACACCTGCGAATAGCCATTGAACTCTAGCCTGGGCAATATAATGAGATCCCAACTCTTTTTTTTTTTTTTTTTTTATTGTTGGGGATTCATTGAGGGTACAATAAGCCAGGTTACACTGATTGCAATTGTTAGGTAAAGTCCCTCTTGTAATCATGTCTTGCCCCCATAAAGTGTGACACACACCAAAGACAGAGGCTGGGTGTGGTGGCTCACACCTGTAATTCTAGCACGCTGGGAGCCCTAGGCAAGTGGATTGCTCTAACTCAGGAGTTCAAGACCAGCCTGAAGAGCACAACCCTGTCTCTAAAAATAGCATTGTGGCAGGCAACTGTAGTCCCAGCTACTTGGGAGGCTGAGGCTACAGAATCACTTGAGCACAAGAGTTTGAGGTTGCTGTGAACTATGACAGCACAGCACTCTACCTAGGGCAACAAAGTGAGACTGTCTCAAAAAAAAGCAAAACCTCTAATGATACAAGACTCTTCCATAATATTATATATCTATAGCTAAAGTTCTAATCAATCCTGGTATTATAAGGTTAATGGCATTAAAAGAAATAGTCTAAAATTTGTAACAATTATTTAATCTGTTCTGAAAATACTAAACAATGCAATTAGCCAAGAGAACAAGTTAAAACAAATGTTAAAAATGAACTGACCATCATAATTAGCATTTCATTTTTCTTTTTACAGAAAAATCTAAGAGAATTAACTGAAAAACCAAATACACAATATTTCTATAGAGCAGTTTACAAAAACATACAGAAAAATAAGTAGCTTTTTTATATACCCAAAATAGCCAGCTATAAAATAGTACACAAGAAATGATGGAGATCTATCAAAAGTGCATAGGAGCCAGCTTGAAGTGGTCCTTGGTGGCCAAACACAGGATAAATTTGATCAAAAAACAAAAAGTGACACTAATAGGTTATGACCTACTGACCAGAAGGATTCTGTAGTCACTATGATAATAGACAAATGAGAGAGAGGGAAAAGTTCTCTCTTTACTGAATCCCAATAAATACAGAAAGAATAAGATAGCTAGGACAGTATTATTTTGCAACTATTACTGCAGTAATTAATTCAGGCAACAATGATCAATGGAAGCTAAAACTGTTTCCACAGTTATAATAAAAAAGAGAAAAGCATTAATTTCACAGTGAAGAAATCTGGCAGCTACCACCTTAACTAAGCAATCAAAGTTAATATTGCCATTAACAGAGAACAGACTAACACTGTGACTCCTGATATGCTATGTGCTAGGAAGGACAGAATAACTTTAGGTGGTATTCCTGCCCCAAACCAAAATCTAATTCTTTTTTTTTATTTTTAATTTCAGCTTGCTTGTTCATTCTTCATTTGAAGTACTTTTTTTGTTGTTGTTCATTTTCTTTCTTCTTTTTTTTTAGATGTTCTTTCTCTGGCGATGCTCTGTCCCCTTGCCTCCCCAGTAGCGGGGATTACAGACGCCCACCACAACGTCTGGCTGTTTTTGATGTTAGTAGAGACAGGGTCTTGCTCTGGCTCACTGCTGTTACATACAGGTCTCGAACCTCTGAGCTCAGGCAATCCACCAGCCTTGGCCTCCCACAGCGCTGGGACTACAGGCATGAGCCACCACGCCCGGCCCCAAAATCTAATTCTAATCATGAGGAACCATCAGACAATTCTTCACTGATATACATTATACAAAACAAGCAGTCTGGGGCAGTGCCTCTGGCTCAAAGGAGTGGGGCACCGGTCCCATATGCCAGAGGTGGCGGGTGCAAACCCAGCCCTGGCCAAAAACTGCAAGAAAAAAAAACAAGCAGTCTGACTTTTCAAGTCTGTCATGAAACATAAAGAAGGGCTGAGGAACTGTTCAAATTAAAGAACACTAAAGAGACATGACAAATAAATGCAACATGTGTTTCCAGATTGGATTTTGTATTTTTTTAATGTATTTTTTGTTTTGCAGGTTTTTTTGGCTGGGGCTGGGTTGAGCCTGCCACCTCCGGCATATGGGGCCAGCGCCCCACTCCTTTGAACCACAGGTGCTGCCTGGAAGTTTGTATTTTTGTTATAAATGGCATTATTAGAACAATTGGGAAATTTTGATCATGGACTACTGTATTAGTTTCACAGGATTGGTTTAAAAAATAAAATCTTAAAAGAACAGAAAGTCCAAATTAAAAGTGTCAGCAGGGCCACGCTTCCCCTAGAACTCTGGATAAAATTCTCCCTTGCCTCCTCCTTGCTGACAGTAGCTGGCAATCATGGTTTGTTGCAGCTGCATTTCACCAATCTCTGTCTCTGTTGTCACAAGGCATTCTCCCGGGGTAACTCTGTTTTCACATGGTATTTTCTTCTCATAAGGACACCAGTCACAGTAGAGTAGGGCCCACCCTAATTTTAGCGTAACTTCAGATTAACTTAAAATGTCCTCCCTTTTTAAGTAAATACAGACGGAAGTATTTAAGGGCATTAAAACGTGATGTGTGCAACTAACTTTCAAATGGTGGTGGGGAGGGGGATACACACACACATACACAGTCTAAGTTTGCAAACGCAGCCTAGAAAAAGTGCTATATACCTCGCTGCTGAATATCACTATGGCCACCTTCAAAGATGACCCCTGGCCATCTGGTGACAGTACTGATATTCAGCAATGAGATACACAGCACTTTATCTAGGATGAGTTTCTAAACTTAACTGTCAGGTTTTGTACAACAGCTACGATGGCCATTCCAGAAAAAGAATTCCAAAATTGCTTTGAAGGGTAGACTAGATATAAAAAGAGCTTTAGGCCTCTTAATATCTTTGGCTTTATCACCAGAAAGATAAAGCAATAACTATCATGTTATTAGAAGACTTCATTATGTAAATGGGAAAAATAAAAGAGAATAAAAAAAAAAAGGAAGCCAGACATTGTGGCCGGCGCCTGTAGTCCCAGCTACATGGGTGGCTGAGGCAAGAGAATTGCTTAAGCCCAAGAGTTGGAGGTTGCTGTGAGCTATGACGCTATAGCACTCTTCTGAGGGTGCAATAGTGAGACTGTCTCAAAAAAAAAAAGGAAAAAGAATCACTGCAACCACATTGTTAGAAGGAAGCTAAGCTTATCAGGTCTGACCATTTACTAATGAAAGAAAATATCACTGACAAATGACAAATATGCAGCATACTCCAGAGTTAAGGCAGTTTAATGATTTAAAAAGCACTGTAAGGCTGGGCGAGGTGGCTCACACCTGTAATCCTAGCACCCTGGAAGGCCAAGGCAGGAGGGTCCCTTGAGCTCAGGAGCTCTATTCTACTAAGAATAAAAAAAAAAAAAAAAAAAAAAATCACCCAGTTGGGCATTATGGAGGCACCCATAGTCCCAGCTGCCAAGGAGGCTGAAGCAAGAGGATTGCTTGAGCCCAAGAGTTTGACACTGCTGGGAGCTACGGTGCCATGGCACTGTATCCAGGGCAACAGAGTGAGACTGCCTCAAAAAAGTAAATAAATAATAAAATACAATAAAATAAGAAGCAATACTAGACAAATGACTGTTAAAATTTCTTTATAATTTCAAACTGCTTATAAATAATAAACATCCATTCAGCAAACTGTTTTAGAATTCTATCAGAAATCAAATGCAACTTTAAGTGACTGCTACTAAAATTCACCCGTTAAGCCATTGTTTAATCATTTTTCTGGGATGTCTGTGATTTCTCCACTTCTGGTGGGGCCCTGGGAATACCATAAATGTCTTTCAGAACTTTGGGACATAATTCTTCTTGAAATCATTTAAAGCTAGATGCTCTCTCTACCATCTATTTTCTTATTCTTTGTTTTAGTTTATTTCATTTAAAGAGCAACCTCTTGTCACAGAAGTTGGAAGAAAAAAGGAAATAGGCTAGGTGTTCTCTGTATCTAAGATTATTTCAATTTTCCTTACCTGTAAATTATTTCCTCCCTTTTTATTCTAGCTATGAATTTATCTCTAAGTACACTGTCATTAGTTTTTCCTTTTCCTAAACATCAGTCTTTCTAAAAATCCTATTCATTTTCTGAAAATATCCTAAGAGGTTCATGACCCTCTTTTATATTTGATCTTTATTATGAGTTCCTCCCTATGACTTACACATTGTATTCATGAAAACAAAACAAAACAACAAAGCCCCAGAATAGCCAGGGGTGAAGGAGGAGGAGGAGAGGCGTTGACTTGGGGATTGGGCTTTACCTCCACCTTAATCTCTATCTCCACCAGCCTAAATTCTTTGACATGGCTAATAAATATCTTCTCCCAGTCACTAAAAGTGCTATGTGAATGTAGATATAATTCAGGTTCTATTCTGACCCCTTCCCTTAGGCATGCTTCCTGAGCTTTCTATACAATAAGTTTGGGGCATTTTTAGACTTTTTACTACTTCCCATTTGAATCTTAAAACCACACTCTTGCTGGTTTTCTAAGGTGTCCTAAAGTCTAGGGCACATATCTCTTTAAAATCCAAAATTGCCTTCCCTACTTTTAGTTTTTTTATTTTTTTGCAAACAGAGTCTCACTTTGTCACCCTCAGTAGAGTACCGTTGTGTCACAGCTCACAGTAACATCAAACTCTTGAGCTCAAGCGATCCTCCTGCCTCAGCCTCCTGAGCAGCTGGGACTACAGGCGCTCACCACAACACCTGGTTATTTTTAGAGATGAGGTCTCACTCTGGCTCAGACTAGTCTCAAACCTGTGAGCTCAAGCAACCCGCCTGCCTCGGCCCCCCAGAGTGCTAGAATTACAGTAGTGAGCCCCCATGCCTGGCCTTTCCCTGCTTTTAATTTAAACCACCCCCAACATGGCTCCTATATCCAAGGCTTCTTTCCAGAATTTGCATATCACTAGCTTTTTTTCTTCTATTGGTCCTAATTAAGTTCAAAATAGCAAGTACCTTTATAGTTTCCTTTGCCACCTGAAATATAAAATTAAATGTATCAGATGCTCTGCTATAAAAAATAAACTTCCGGAGATATTAGGATAAGTCAAGTCTTCCATCACAATTATTCTGCTTTTTTATTGTAGCCTGAATTAAGATATCATGTATGCCCACACCTTCCAAATAGATATCCTAACCATATTTGTACAACCAAATAATGTATTTCCATACATATGTCTAACTTTTCAACTACTGGGTTACTCTACTCAAAAATCCATTCTCTCCTTCTATGATACGAAATTCTCATGGGGGATAGCTGCCTGGCCACAGACTGTTTTTCCAGTCCTATTCCCAGATATATCCATATGAATTGTTTATGCCAATGTAACATTAAAAAGAACTGCTAGGTGCTAGTTTTTAAGAAGCATGGTTGCTTGACATGTATTCATAGATTACGATATAAAGAAATTGAAACCCCTTATTATAAGTGGGTTAACTATCCTTAGGGGTAGTTGAGAACTGCTCTTTAACATTCACAAGTCACTGACATATCAAACCTCAGTTTCTCCAGCAGACTCAAGTAGAATGCTTATCTGAATTCATCCTGAACATTAATGATACTAGCTTAGCACTAGGTCTGCCTTGAGTAAAAAAAATATCTGTGGTTACTACATGAGTTTTTAGTGAGAAGGTATTTGTTCATGTTCCTTTCTCTCATGCCCATGGAAGGCAGAGATTGCCTGCTGACTTCTGGACCTTCCTACATTAACAAACATTTAGTATTTTTACTAATTTTTACTACTATGTGTCACTATTCTAGACTAACTTTAGTAACCAAAACAAAGATCCATACCTATATGAAGTTTACATTTCAGTAGCAGATACACAGGTCATTAGAGTTGGCACAACAGTTTAAAAGTTATCTGCCAACCTTTATATAAAGGCAATGACATGAGCAATGGTAAACTGCTGGAATGACTCAGGAGGAGCTGTACTCTAGATATCCTCTATGGGATAATAATGCTACAAAATCAAGTCAGCTTTCCCACTAGAAAACAATGCTCCAGCTTACTAGGAAGGACAAAGGGCACATTCTTAGATACAACTGAAGAAATAAAAGGAAGCCTAAGAAGCAAAGGCTTCTATGGTGGTTCTTGTCAATGTAAGAACTTGACAGAGTGGCAAAAGAGTAGTGAATAAAATTTATACTTGGTGCTTTAGAAGAGACTCTTCTTCCACTAGTGAGGAGTTCATGTAACAGGATGATTTATAGGAACAAACCAGTATGGAAGGGTATAAGAATCAGGAACAAGCCGGGATGAAAGAATACTATTATTCCTCTAGAACGCAGTACAGTCTGAATGGCTGATGAGTCTCCAGCAAGGTGCAGGAATGACTACCTGCTGACAGGGCAAATCACAAAGTGGCTCTCATTCTGCAGCATGTCTGAAATGCAGCCGAGAGCCACTAGGCAATGCAGACCTTCCTTCTATTTGTACTGACTCACCTAGAAATAAATGATAGCCATCTGATCCAACTTTTGAGGCAGAAAACTCAGATTTGAGTACAAATTATATATACATATACACACATATGAGTATACAGAAGCTGCCAAAAAATACACATTTTAAGGAAGGAAAAACTGTATTAAAATCACAATATTCAAGTCACATTTGACTTCTGCAATTACAAGAGATAGAAGACACAATATACAAGATAACAAATATTATTGGTATATATTGAGTATTGTAATTTAAAAAAATTTTCCTTTCTTGAAGTATATATACATTTTGGCCAGGTATGGTAGCTTACTCCTATAATCCTAGTTTCTGGGAGGTTGAGGTGGGAGGATGACTTGAACTCAAAAGTTCAAGAACAGCCTGAACAAGAGTGAGACCCTATCACCACTAAAAAACCGAAAAAATAGCCAGGCATTGTGGCAGGACCTGTAGTTCCAGCTAGAAGCTCAAGACTACAGTGAGCACTCCATCCCATATAGCAGAGTAAAGCTCAAATAAATACATAAATAAATAAATAAATGTGAGCTTTAATGATAGCGGCTATTTTCTTAACACAATGTAGCAAAGTTTTCATCCAAATAACCATGATTATCTAGAAACTGACTCAACCATCTGCTGTAACTTAAGTCATTATTTTTCTAATTTTATTGCAAAAGTCTGAAATTTTTTTTAAAGCCTTGGTTTCAAATTTGTTTTCTCATAACAAAACTTCTATATAAGTGCTGTGGAGTCTGCATAGCGGTGTCAAAAACATCCGTAATGAACTAATGTTTAGAAAAATATTAAATGAAGTTTTCCTGCCAAATAATTGAATCAATTTACTTGAGGCTGAATCTATCCAGTGCAAAGGTATTTATTACAATTTCAAAGTTATCATACACGTAATGCCATCTAAAACCAAAAATATTATAGTAGATTATCACGCTAAAAAGATCTACCAATCTACAAAATTTGTAACAGCCTGATAATCACAGCCAGTTCCACTATAACCCTGAATTCCTAGAGGGCAGCAGTCGTGCCTTAATCGTTTTTATAACAACAAAACCAGTATTGTATTTGTCACATCGCGGGTTTAATAAATGTTTGCTTAATGAGTGGAGTAACACTGTGTTTGCTTGAGAAAGTTCCATGCCAAGTCCATGGGTCACTTTTTATTATAATTTGTGCTACATCATAGCTCACAGCATTCTCAAACGCTTGGACTCAAGAGTTTGAGCTGGGACTACAGGCACCTACCACAATGCTCAGCTATTATTTTTTTAGATACGGGGTCTCACTCTTGCTTAGGCTGGTCTCGAACTCCTGAGCTCTGGCAATCCATCCATCTCAGCCCCCCAGATTACAGCATGAGCAACCATGCCCAGCTAGTATGCAATTTTATTCCAAATTCTAGACTCTGAAACATTTCCTTAAAATTTTGTCTATTCAGGTATGCATTCCTTAACAAAAGGAATACATTCAGAGAATTCACTGTGTTAGGTGATTTCGCCATTGTGTGGCCATCACAGAGTGCACTTACACAAACCCAGATGGTACAGCCTACGGCACACCTAGGCTATACGGTATAGCCTATTGCTGCCAGGCTACAAACCTGTACAGCAGACACTTCTGACACAATGGTAAGTATTGTTTACCTAAACATGTAAACAGAGAAAAGGTAAAGATAAACTATGAAAGATTAAAAAACGGCCAGGTTTTGGCTCCATGGCTCCACCTGTAATCCCAGCACTATGGGAGACCAAGGCAGCAGGACTGCTTGTGGCCAAGAGTTCAACACCAGCCTGCATAACAAAGCAAGACCCCGTCTCTACAAAACATTTAAAAAGTAGCTGGGCATGGTGGTGCACACCTATAGTATCAGCTACTCAGGATACTGTGGCAGGAGAATCACTTTAACCCAGGAGTTTAAGGTTACAGGGAGCTATGACCGTGCCACTGCACCCCAGCCTGTGTGATAGAGTGAGACTAGTGAGACCGTGTCTCTTAAAAAAATCAATCAATCAATACATTTTTAAAGATAAAAGAAGTACACCTGTCTAGGCAGCTCCATTCTATTACAATCTTATGAAATCACCAACACTGATGGAAACTTCACTATACAGTGTATGACTGTATTATAAAAACTGTAGTGGAAGCACACATTTGTATAGACTGAAAAACTATTAGAAACTACTTGGCCCAAGTACTTCTTGTTTCAAATCACAAAGGAAGCCAGGAGCAGTGGCTCATGCCTATAATCCTAGCACTCTGGGAGGCTGAGACAGGTGAACTGCTTGAGCTCAGCAGTTCCAGACCAGCCTGAGTGAGAGAGCCAGACCCTGTCTCTAAAAATAGCCAGGCATCGTGGCGGGCGTCGGTAATCCCAGCTCCTTAGGAAGCTGAGGCAAAAGAAAAGCTTGAGCTCCAGAGTTTGAAGTTGCTGTGAGCAATGATGCCATAGCCCTCCACTGAGGGTGACAAAGTGAGACTCTGTCTAAAAAAAAAAAAAAACAAACAAACAAACAGAGCCTAATGAGTTTACTGAATTGACCAAGGCTACATACCTCTTCACTTTCAGAAAGAACTAAATCCAGATGGTCTTCTATGTTCTAGTCTTTTCCTTATTACACCATGTTGCCTGCTTAGCTCCTTTCCAAATGTCTGATTGCTATCATTTAAAAAAATTACCCTTATCAGTAAAATACCAGTAATATTGGAACAAAAGTTAGAAATCAACAAACTTGCCATGAAACAATTTTAAGTCTTAACTTATACACAAAACCACCAGCTTTTTTCCACTTCACCCCGAAATCCACTTAATGCTAAGAAACTAAAAGTTATATTTAAAAATTAGAGAGGTCACAGACATAGACATATGGAACAGAATAGAAAACCAAGAGATGAAACAAGTCTCTACTTGCCATCTGATCTTTGATAAACCAAACAAAAACCTACATTGGAGAAATGAATCCCTATTCAACAAATGGTCCTGGAAGAACTGGACAATCATGTGTAAAAGACTGAAATTCGACTCACACCTTTCCCCCCCTACAAAAATTGAGTCAAGATGGATAAGAAACTTAAATCTAAGACACGAAACAATAAAAATTTTAGAAGAAAGTGTGGGGAAAAATCTTGATGATGTTGGACCGGGGCAAGATTTTATGACAAAGACTTCAGCAGCCATCACAACACCAACGAAAATTAACAAATGGGACTTAATTAAGTTAAAAAGCTTCTGCGCAGCTAAGGACACAACAAGTAAAGCAAAAAGACAACCTTCAGAATGGGAAAAGATATTTGCAGGGTGTCTATCTAACAAAGGGGTCATAATTAGAATCTATAGAGAACTCAAATTAACAGAAAAAGAGTAAACAATCCCATCTACCTCTGGGCAAGAATACGAACAGACCCTTCTCTGACAGACGAACAACTAACAAACATTTGATAAAATGTTCATCATCCCTGATCATCAGAGAAATGCAAATCAAAACCACCCTGATATATATATCACTTAACCCCAGTGAGAACAGCCCCACATCACAAAGTCTCAAAGCTGCAGATGTGGCGTGGCTGTGGAGAGAAGGGAACTCTTTTACACTGGTGATGGAACTGCAAAGTATTACAGCCTTTTCGGAAGGAAGTATGGAGATTCCTCAAAGAACTCAAATTAGAGGGCGACACCTGTGGCTCAGTGGGTAAGGCGCCGGCCCCATATACCGAGAGTGGTGGGTTCAAGCCCAGCCCCGGCCAAACTGCAACAAAAAAATAGCCGGGTGTTGTGGCAGACGCCTGTAGTCCCAGCTACTCGGGAGGCTGAGGTAAGAGAACAGCTTGAGCCCAAGAGTTTGAGGTTGCTGTGAGCTATGATGCCACAGCATTCTACCAAGGGTGACAAACTGAGACTTTGTCTCAGGATAAAAAAGAAAATCTAAAGCATTTATTTAACTTCAGCCTATGCAAAAACACAAGACACTAAGCTAGTTTTACAATATTTTAGTAGAGGTGTACCTAAAATATTTGTTGTGTACAGAAAAAGTCTATGAAGTCACACAAATTTACCTAGTACCAACCACATCCCCACATAGTACAATTCAATACTTACTTAATATTTATTGTGCAAGGGGATGCTCTCAAAGATCCATATAAAACAGTTCCTCACTACAGTGAACACCAGGTCAAGAATAACAGGTAAATAATCACAAGGCAAGGAGAAGTGTTCCTTGAGGTGGGGTTTTGTGAGAGTACAAAAAAAGAGGTCATCGGGCACGGCGCCTGTGGCTCAGTGAGTAGGGCACCGGCCCCATATACCGAGGGTGGTGGGTTCAAACCCAGCCCCGGCCAAACTGCAACAAAAAAATAGCCGGGTGTTGTGGCGGGCGCCTGTAGTCCCGGCTGCTCGGGAGGCTGAGGCAGGAGAATCGCGTAAGCCCAAGAGTTAGAGGTTGCTGTGAGCTGTGTGACAGCACGGCACTCTACCCAAGGGCGGTACAGTGAGACTCTGTCTCTACAAAAAAAAAAAAAAAAAAAAAAATTGCCTTTAAAAAAAAAAAAAAGAGGTCATCACACCAATGTCTTGCTAAATACGTGCCACAATGGCAACATTTACTTGTTAATGTTAAAGTGTACAGTCTTCCTGTACTTCTTTCTTCCTTCTGGTTAGGCATACAAGTTTGACTGCTGCTACTCTCATGCTCTCTAAGCCCCATCTCAACTTAGCTAAATTCTGAACCACCAAGTTCCAAAGCCAGCAGTATAGTAAAAGGAATTGTCTGTAGATTTTCAGTAATTAGGAGCTGTGAAAGAGAGGACAAGATGCTGCCACTGTTTGCTCGGCGTATTTATAAATTAAGCAACATTTCAGAAGCAGCAAAATTTGCCCATGGCATCTTCCAGTCTTGGATTTGCCACACAGAGTTGATACTGTGTCTGGCGATTGCTTATGTCCATCTTGTCAAATGCAAGGAATAAAGAAAGAACAAAAGGAAAAGAGTGTAGGTTTCTACCTGCAAAATTCAGGTAGTCACAGGGGATATGCGATGTGTGGCTAGTTCTAGAAACAATTCCTCTTGAGAGCCTTCCACTTCCTGGGAGAAAGTAGGGAGTCCAAAGGACCTGCGTGTCAGCAATCCTACTGCCCCAAACAACAGTAACAGCAGCAATTCTAAGAATCAAAGGTTAAAGCAGGATGGAATGTATGCTATATGCTTCAAGGAACCTGCAGTCTCCGAGCTTACTATACACTCAAGCAAGGGAAACTGAAGGGCACTGCTACCCCAGGTTGGGGAGTGGGGTGGAGTTGAGGCTCTGATTTGTAATTCAGTCCGTTTGTACGTTAATAGTACATTATCCCATAATCTGAACTTGCAGGACTCTCTGTCTTTGCTGGAGTGGGCTTCCAGATCTTAAAAGTAAACCCAACCCAAAGCAGAATAGATTGCCATCAAGTCTGCTAGTTCCAAGACAACAGTAGTGCTGCCGTAGCCAAGAATTCCTTGGCATACAGACATGTTAAAATGATATTGGCAGTAGCACTGGCTCTTCTCTTTCACCCTCTACTGTTACTATAGCTCCTTTTGCTAAATCTGCCTGAGTTTAGACAGGAGTTGGATGGTTCATAATCACCCAGCAGCTGCAGCTGAGCAATACTCAGCCTAATTGTGGCACTGAAGCAGCTGAAAGGAAGAAAAGAGATAATACATTCCCTACCACCACCATACACAAACTGCCGTGCACACCACCAAGACACATCGAGATACTTTCACAGGAACGGATTATGCCCTTGAAAGAAGAGTAGTTGTACCTTGCTAGAGAACCTGTATTTGTATCATAAACCTGTTTAAATGTGAACTGAAGGTGACCTAAGCCGCGTAGGGCTCTGAACAATAATAGATGATCTTACTAAAACTTCCTGTAAATATTCACACAGCAGAGCCAGAGCCACAAACATCACTTCATAACATGACTGATGGGTCCTGTGATAGAAGAATCTGGCTCAGATGTGATCTCTTCTTCAACTCTACATTACAACAGCACAAAGCAACATCAATAACCCAAACAGCAAATCATTACATAAAGCAAGAAAAACAGCACAAAGCAATGATTCTCTGCATTTCTAAACCACCAACACCACGTTGTCATTTGCTTTCTTTTGAAACAAAACATATTTTTCCTTCCGGTGCTATACATCTTTATAAAGTTTAAACAAAAAATTATTTTACTCTAAGAATTTCATGATATCCTTAAGAACATAAAAACTAAGGCTGAAATTACTGATGCAAAGAATTACTGCTCTAGAAAACTAAAAATGGGTAAAAGTCAAGACTTACTATCTTTATGCCATAATTGAATATTGAGTTTTAACTGCCATGCTACATATTCTGAAAAACACGGTATTCGATGACAGAACAGTATCCATTCCTACGATAAGCATATTTTGATTACTTATACAAGCTGATGAGGATTTAAAATTAGTAAAACCGAATGTTTTCTATCAAATTAACATATTAAAGAAAATCAAGTAGAACTTAATGTAGAAGTTTGCTTTCAAAATTCTCTAATTACTGTACATTTGGAAGTGAGTTTTTAACGTTTTCAAGGTAGTTACATAGTAGCTAGTGTATGTCAATTAAGATTTAATAAGTCTAGCACTCTGGGAGGCCGAGGTGGGCCAACTGCCTGAGCTCAAGAGTTCAAGACCAGCCTGAGCAAGAGCAAGACCCCATCTCTAAAAAAAAATAGCTGGGCACCTGTAGTCCCAGCTACTCCGGGAGGCTGAGGCAAGAGAATCACTTGAGCACAAGAGTTTGAGGTTGCTGCGAGCTATGACGCCATAGCTCTTTACCAAGGGCCACAAAGTGAGTCTGTCTCAAAAAAAAAAAAAAAAAAAAAACAAAAACAAAAAAACAAGCAAACTTAGAACATATATTAGTATTATACTTCAACTGTAAGACAAATTCCACCTATCCCAGGAAGATAGGTCAAAGCTATAATTTCACTTTCGGATGAACAGAAAGGAGTCAATTTTGTGGTTTATGAAGTCAGCAAAAACTGCAAAATTAAAGCTATTATAACGTTATGGCGGTTACAGCAGGGTATATATTTTAAAGAGCCCTTTTATCTTTTATCCTGGACTCACAGATATGAACTGTCTTGAACTTAAATTCAGATCAAAAGCAACTGTCTTTTTCAAATTTAGGACCCTTTGAATTGTCAATTAGCATTTAAAATCTCCCTTGAGGTTTAGCTAATGTCTAAATATTAAAATACAATTTATCCTCCTTTTTTAAAAATGTTATGCTATGACATGGGTCTCACATAATTGTGAAGAAAAAAGTATATGTATATGGCTTGGTAAAGTAAAACTTTCTTACAGTACAATGTATATGAAAATCATGCGTGATGCACAAGATCCTTGGCTTCTAATACAAAACACTTCTTTATTATGTGTCCCTTCAAACTGTTTCCTGTTCTCTGTGTTCCAAGCATCAGAAATTTACCACGTATTCTGCCTTAAATGTACAGTCACACGTACACATTTAGCACTAATCTCCTTAGAGTGAAACTTAACAGGATGTTTTAAAATACACTTAAAATTATCAAGATGTCTTCGGCACTTAATAATTATGAGCAAATGAATACACTACAATCGTATTATATACATGTGAAATCATCTACGTGAAAACACACACGAGTTAATAAATGGCATACCATAAAGTTGTGGTTTTACCAGAGAGTTCTCATTATTTACTTTAACAACTTAAAAAATTATTAGACCCTATGTCCTTCCATGCCTGTTTCAATTAATTATGCGTAAAGTAATTCAACCAAACCGAAGTAAGTTGTGTTCCACTCACTACAAAACAAAAACTAAAGCAGACCCTATACTGGACCTGACTTCCGAAGAGCTTCTTAAAACAACTCTGCCCTCCTGCCTAATAAAGCAAAAGCTGGAAGCAATTATCAAGAAAAACACTCTTTAAAACCACATTTTTCTTTAACACATGTGGACAGAGAACGGAACCAAACGGGAGGCAGAGTGGCATGATACTGTAAAAGTGGACGCTGAATAGTAAATTTCCCAACCCCCAATCCAAAACAAAGGAAAACTTTTTAACATGTTGCGGTTTTCAATCAAACCAAGTGAAGCCAGAGGCTCACCCACTCGCCCCAAACACCTCGTCCTCTCTCCCAGCACAGCTGCCAGAGGCGTCAGCCGACACACAGACCTCCCCCCCAACCTCTAAAGACAGAAGGGGGCCACTTCTGTCGCCCCTTACGTCGGGCTGTAGGGGCAAAAATAAGCCTAGCCTCCAGCTCACCGTGGCCCCATTACCTTAAGAACGAGGGGAGCTGGGGGCTGGCCCAACGCTTCGAGAACCCCAAGTTGGACCGGAGCGGAGACGCAGTCAGGGGGCGAGCAGGTAGCGCGCAGCAGACACGCCCGCCGCGCGAGCCGGGCCGGGGGAGGGGAGAAGTTTCTCCCCAACTTCCCGACTCGCGGGCGACGGAGGCGGGGAGCGGTGGCGCCTCCGGGCGCCGGGGCCTAGCGCTGCCTGGGCTGGGGGCAGCCGCCTCCGGCCGCGCGGCCCCTCCGGGTCCTTACCTGCTCTCCGGACGCGCTCTCATGAGTCGCCGCTGCAGCAGCTCGGGCTGGCGGGGAGGGGGCGGCAGGCGGAGGCGAGGCCCGGGGGCCCCTCCGTCCTCTCCCTCCTCCACCTCCTCGTCCCACGGCCCCGGCAGCACCGACCACCGCAGAGCCGCCCGGGACGCGTTCCTTCAGGGGGAGGGAATTCCCGGGCTCCCCACCGGCCGTCCCTCTCCCCTCCTCCTCCGCTCGCGGCCCCGCCCCTGCGCTCCTCGCGGGGGCGGGGGCTGAGGCTACCTGCGCGCGGCCGCCCGCTCACCGGAACTCGCGCGCGCCCGCCGGGTTCCCGCGCCCCCCGCCTTCCGGCGCCGGCGCCCCGCCGCGTCCCCTCCGCGGGCTCCGGGCCGCCCTGCCGCGGTCCGGGTCGGCGGCCGGTGCGAGTCACTTCTCCCGACCCAACATGGCGGCGGGGTCCGGGGCGGATTCCTGGGGCGGCGCGGGCTGAGGGGGCGTGTGGAGGAGGCGCTTCTCCACCCCGAGAGCGGGCCCGCTGACCGTCGGCCGCCCGCCGGGCCGGCGCGGGGTTTGAACGGGGCGCCGCGATCCTGCCCCTCAGCCTTTCGCTCTCCCCGGTCCAGATCGCTGTAGTGCCCGGGGCTTTGGGGCCTTGTTTTTGTGGGGGAGGACAGGGCTGAGCTTTTTGCCTGGATGCTGGCTTGTCAGTACTGTGCTTCCGCACTCTTTGTGGTTGGTAATAAAATCTCAGCCCCGCCGCGGGAGCCAGGGGGGCGTTACTCACACCCTCATCACCGTACTGACCGCGGGCCAAAAACGTTTGCGTCTGGCCTCCTTCCGAGGCAAAGATCCTGTCCCTGCCCCAGGAGCTTCCTGTTGACTGTAGGTCGAACCAGCCTTGCCGGAGGGAAACTGAAGCTGAGTTTGGTTGGCGATTATCCCAGTAGTGGTGGCTTTGGCTTATGTTAGGACAGCGTATTCTTGTATGACCCTGGCAACGTCCCAGTGAGGAAGCTGGGACAGGTATCTTTATCCTGCTCGACAACCGTGGAAACTGAGGCTGCAGCCCATAAGGTGGAGCAGCCACAGCTAGAATTGTGTTCATCCGAATCCCTGCACCTTTCCAATTAGCCTTGTGAGCCAGTCGCTGAAGAAGGGGGAGGATGCAGAAGGAACTGGGGTAAAGATGAGGGTTAGGGTCTGCAAGGGCTGAACCTTGAAACTTCTACTGAAGTCACTTTTGCCCCGCCAGACTCTCAGAGTCATTTCCTCTCTGTGTTTCCTCTTTGGTAGGGTTATCAAAATTATTGTGGGACTGTTGGTTTCCTTTGTGGTTTTTAGCGAAATCTGAATTGTCTACAGCAAATAATGAAATAGCAAAATCGTGTCAGTATTCTGGTATTCTAGGAACTTAAGGAAATGAACGAGAGTTTGAAAATTTTTTCTTCAACTCAGTAAATGAGTCCAAGGTAGGCATAGGCATTCAAATGAACAAAAAGAAGATATTATGTAATTGGAACAGTAATTTATTTAGCTGTTAAAACTTCATTGAAGTTTTCAGGTAGATTTAAATTCAGCTTTTCTTAAAACTAGAACATAAATTCTTTGAGCTATTATCTTTGTAAACTTGTAAACAAAATGAAGATAATATTTTTGTTTTCCTAAATGCACAGTCTCAGAGAATCAACTCTAAAATGCTAGTTCACCCCAGTTTAAGCTTTGAAGATGTTCTGTCTGGAGTTTTAAAAGCAAGGAGAGGATGTCAAAAATCTCACCTACAAGTTATAACTTATATTGACTTACTGAGGGGATCTAAGTCTTAAAACCCCTGGGAAAGCGTACTGGATGAAAAAAGCCAGAAAAAAGTTTTGTTTTGTTTTGTTTTTCTTTCGAGATAGAGTTTCACTATGCCACCCTCTGTAGAGTGCTGTGCCATCACAGCTCACAGTAACCTCAAACTCTTGGGCTTAAGCCATTCTTTTGCCTCAGCCTCCCAAGTAGCTGGGACTATAGGCACCCGACACAACACCCGGCTATTTTTTTGTTGCAGTTGTTTAGCTGGTCCAGGTCCAGACCCGCCACCCTCCATGTATGTGGCTGGCCTGGTAACCAGTGTACTACAGGCACCGAGCCAAAGGAGAAAGTTTTTTTTTTTTTTTTTTTTTGTAGAGACAGAGTTTCACTTTATTGCCCTCGGTAGAGTGCCCCAGCGTCACACAGCTCACAGCAACCTCCAACTCCTGGGCTTAGGCGATTGTCCTGCCTCAGCCTCCCAAGTAGCTGGGACTACAGGCACCCGCCACAACGCCCGGCTATTTTTTTGTTGCAGTTTGGCCGGGGCTGGTTTTGAAACCACCACCCTCGGCATATGGGGCCGGCGCCCTGCTCACTGAGCCACAGGCACCGCCCCAAAGGAGAAAGTTTTAACAAACAAAACTTAATGGGACATGTTAGGTCCCTATAAAAGTTAAATGTTTTCTTTGATTTAAGTTATCAATGGTTAAAATTATCTGGCTGGAAGTTTGAAAGATTAGAAGTGAGCTGTCCCCTCCCTTCCCACTATCACCCTGGAAACTGATTCTGCCAGGAAATGTTTTTGTCTAGGATAAATTCTACTAGCTATCAATAATGTGCTGCAGCTGACCTCGCTGAGGCTGTGATGGTGATTTCACCTTCCTAGTAACAGCAGAAAGCCTGCCACCCTGCTGAGTTGTGAGCACTGTCTGCTCTCACACCCATCCCACCCCACCTCCTGAGAATGCCTTTGACCAAAGCGTGGATCTCCTCACAGCCACTTGGTGCCTGAAGTTATCTGCACCAACTTAGCCTTGCCTTCTGGCAAAGATATATGAGGTCCCATCTAAGCAAAGATGTGAGGGATCAGGCAAAAGGTAGGTATTTCTCCCTAAGTGTTAAGCTGATTGTACCAAGCTCAGTGGGGAAATGCAGCGACCCATCAATTTCTCCGTGCTCCTGTTGTCTTCATTGCCTCAAGGACTGGAGTTCCTGTGTTATAGTTGTATTTTCCTCAACTGGGCAGAGGCCATCTAAGAGAACAGAGTCAATAGGTATATAAGGACATTGTAGTGTCTTTTTTTTTTTTTTTTTTTTTTTGAGACAGAGCCTCAAGCTGTTGCCCTGGGTAGAGTGCCATGGCATCACAGCTCACAGTAACCTCTAACTCCTGGCTCAAGCGATTCTCCTGCCTTCGCCTCCCAAGTAGCCACAATGTCCGGCTATTTTTTGGTTGCAGCCGTCGTTGTTTGGCGGGCCCGGGCTGGATTCGAACCTGCCAGCTCAGGTGTATGTGGCTGGTGCCTTAGCCGCTTGAGCCACAGGCGCCAAGCTGACGTTGTAGTATCTTAACAATTAATAGATGTGAGGTGGTGCCTGTGGCTCAAAGGAGTAGGGTGCTGGCCCCATATACTGGAGGTGATGGGTTCAAACCCAGCCCCAGCCAAAAACGGCAAAAAAAAAAAAACCCAAAACAATTAATAGATGTCACAAATGACAATCTTATATGAACTTCAGCAAATCTGCCTCCATTTTCTTCCTTTTGTTGCTTTCTCTAGCTTTTCATTTCTTCTTGGCTGCCTGGTCTACAATCTTAAGAGTTTTGCACTGTGCGTAGCATGTCTCTCCATCTCCAGAACTACCTTCTGGCAATACAGTCTCTGCTGTTGGAATCTGGTAGATCCTCTTGTTTTATTTCTGTGACTTCAGTTCTTTCTTGTTCTACAGTTTGGCCCCAGGGTTATTATTTTCTGCCAACGTCGCTGACTTCAGCTCTAGCTCCTGGTACCTACTCTGCCTGGTACCTAGGCAGGTACCTGGTACCTGCTGGTTCCTACGCAGCCTTACCCACAGCTTCAGACTTTGCATACTCTGAACCTGGTTCCTCCTGTTCTGGCAAGGCAGCCTTTAAGCTGGATGAGCACTTGGAATCCTCTCAAATGGCGTTTGCTGGGCAGGAGGACACCTTTTAAGGGTGCCTGCTTAAGTTTCTCTTCTCTGAAAATTATATCTCCACCAATAGCTGGAGTGTAGACCTGTGATCTGTACTGCTAAGCCCAGGCTCCAGGCCAAACTTTAATTTTGAAAGAGTGACACAAACATGACATAGTGATTGTTCATGGTGAAGTTGAGAATCAAGTGGCAGAAGATGAGTGTCCAGGGGTAGAAGACTTCAGTAGCAGTAGGCAACAAGTATCTAGTGCTTTGATTCTTAGGTGCCTTTGTCCTAAGCAGACCATCCTCATGGCAGGACGTGGAGTCTGTCTTGCCTCCCTTGCTTCCTGCCTGAGCCTGCTCCTCTCATTTTCCTGTTGATTCTCAACTTCCTCTAATAAATTCCTTTTCTGCTTAAATTATTTAGGGACCATTTCTGTTCTTTGCAAATAAGAACCTCTACTTAGTCTCTGCTACTCATTTGTACAGCTGACAATAAACTCAGATGCTGTGAATTGCCCATGTAGAGCGGAGATGGGGGTGGGGAGGGGGAGCCAGTTTTTCACAGGGAAGGCTAAAGCAAGTACACCATCAGAATGGAGCTAAGAGATAGTAGGATCCCAATGCTGAGACTCAGGTGACTTGTGCCAGTCAGTCCCTCTTGCCTGCCCAGGGCAGTGACAGGGTTTAGATCATGGCACAGCATGTACTCTTTCTCCCAGAGCATTCACTCCAGTTAATCCTAGTCAACACAGCAATCCAGGCATCAGCCACCCCAAAATTGGAGTTAGAATGTGTTGAAAGCCGTTTGATTTATCTCCCTAATAGGCTTGTGATTTTCTCCTAAGGTCTATATTTGCCATTCCTATAGCCATTACAAAGTGTGTGGCCTGTACTTTCCTGATTTATTAAGCTGATGCATAGTCATATATGCCAGTGTCTGACATTGAGTTTAAACACTCCTAAAATTGCTACCAGATTGCTACTTCCTGGAAATCTTTACAAATGGGTTATGAAAAGTAGAACAAAACTTTGCTTGAAGGGAAGAAGTTAAAGTTAGAATGTTTTTCTGCATTGAATCTTTAGAAAAGAAACTATAAATGAGGCTTTTATCTTTAAAGTTAACTAATATCAGTTTATGAAACAAACAGTTGCTAGTAAGGAACTTTTTATTATTAGATATTTTGCAAGGTAACGCTATTGCTAGAGTTTTAAAAAAGTGTTTAGCATAAGTCCAGGCTTTTGAAAACCTTGTTTTTAAACTCCTTTCTGAAGCTAAACTTTGTGCATTTTTAGTTGCAAAATCACTATGTTTTACCTTTGTGTCTGAGCAAATTTTTTTTTTTTTTTTTGTAGAGACAGAGTCTCACTTTATGGCCCTCGGTAGAGTGCCGTGGCCTCACACGGCTCACAGCAACCTCCAACTCCTGGGCTTAGGCGATTCTCCTGCCTCAGCCTCCCGAGTAGCTGGGACTACAGGCGCCCGCCACAACGCCCGGCTACGTGTCTGAGCAAATTTTAAAAAGTGATGTACCGGACGCGGCCGGGCAAGATGGCGGACAAAGAGAAGAAAAAGAAAGAGAGCATTTTGGACTTGTCAAAGTACATCGACAAGACTATCCGCGTGAAGTTCTAGGGAGGCCGCGAAGCCAGTGGAATCCTGAAAGGGTTCGATCCACTCCTCAACCTTGTGCTCTATGGGACCATTGAATACATGAGAGACCCTGATGACCAGTACAAGCTTACGGAGGACACGCGCCAGCTGGGCCTGGTGTGTGCAGGGGCACATCTGTGGTGCTCATCTGCCCGCAGGACGGCATGGAGGCCATTCCCAACCCCTTCGTCCAGCAGCATGATGCCTAGCAGCCAGCACAGTCTCCACAGCACCCACCAGCACTGGAACAGAAGGTCTTTTCCTTTTTGTATAGGTTAAACTTTTGTTTTCTTAATAAAACTGCAAACCTCAAAAAACAAACAAACAAAAAAAACTGATGTACCAGATCTTATTATTTCAGGTAAACCATAATGCATTTAATCCTTTAGCAAAGTATTTTTGCTCTTCTTTGACTTGTATGTGAATAAGGCTGTCTGTTGATTACTTGAAATAGCTACTTAACTTTTCTTCTTTATAAGGGAATCACATATGCAACAAATGTTTCACATAAGACCCACACTTTGGCCAGGCAGGGTGGCTCATGCCTATAATCCTACAACTTAGGGAGGATCACCAAGGTGGGAGGATCACCTGAGGCCAGGAGTTTGAGATCCGCCTGAGCAGGAACAAGGCCCTGTCTCTACAGAAAATAGAAAAAAATTAGCCAGAGATGGTGGTGGGCACCTATAGGCCCAACTACTCAGAAGGCTGAGGCAAGAGGTTCACAAGAGCTCAGGAGTTTGAGGTTGCTGTCAGCTATGATGTTGCCACTGCATTTTAGCCTGGGAGACAGAGCAAGACCTTGTCTCAAAAAACAAAAGAAACTGGGCGGCCCCCATAGCTCAGTGGGTAGGGCGCCAGCCACATGCACCCAGGCTGGCCAGTTCGAACCTGGCCTGGGTCAGCTAAACAACAATAACAACTGCAACAACAACAACAAAAATAGCCAGGCGTTGTGGCTGGCACCTGTAGTCCCAGCTACTTGAGAGACTGAGGCAAGAGAATTGCGTAAGCCCAAGAGTTTCAGGTTGCTGTGAGCCGTGATGCTACAGTACTCTACGGAGCATGACATAGACTATCTCAAAAACAAAAACAAAAACAAAAACAAAAACACACACACAAAAAAACCCACCCATGCGTTCCTTGATGAAATGTGTTTTTGGTCACGTAAATGAATGAACAAATCAGGCAATGGAGCTGCTGTACTAGGATTGATAAACAGCAGCAGCAATGGGTATCTTTCATTGAGCTTTCACCATATGCCAAGTGCTCTACCTTCATCAGTCACTGAACCCTGACAGGAGCCCTGGAGATTGGCAGTATTGTCTTCAATTGCAGATTGGATGCCTCAGGCTTAGAGTGGTTTGAGTAACACACAACTAATAAGAGGAGAGGCTCTAAAACCTATTCTACTGAGAGTCATTGTGATTGCAGAAAAATTATTTTTAAATGTCATTTGAACAATCACATAAAACTGCATTTTCCAAAATTCTAGAATAATAAAAATGGGTAAGTTACTTTTATAATTAGGAAGGTATAGCTAAGCAATATGGATTCTACAAATTCATAGAAGATTCTTTCTGTGTTACAATTTTACATCACTAAAAGGATTGGAGCAAACTCAGAAGTATGAGAGTAGTCTAAAAAGAATGAAATTCAATATAGAAGAAATAGTATACATTAAATATAACTTTCTGGAGGTTAGTAATTTGCAGCTATCAAGTCAAACTTCCATTGACAACTCCCTAAAACCATGGTCTTCAAACAAGGAAGTAAACATCTGGTAAGTGACTTATGTGTACCATGTAAATCATTACCATACCAAATACAAAATATCTAAGTTAAGTCAAGTTAAGGTTTACATTTTAATCTGCCACGTCTGTGTAACTGTAGTTAAGCCTTCCATGGTAACCATAACCCCGTGATATGAGTCAGTGATAATAGTTAATAATAGCCTAACACTAGGTAAGGTGGTTTACTATTTTTAAAATCAGCTAGTTCATTTATTTATAAAACATAGTGTGTCTCTTGATAAATTGTCTATTTTGGTCTTTATTATGTTAAAAGAGATCTTATGACTTTATTAGCGAGAAGAAACAAGATAAATGGCAGGACACTTTGTATTGAACTCCAAGGAGTTCAATATTAATAGATTTTTAAAGACTTTGTTAGAATTTTTTTACAAAGAAAAAAGGAATTAATATCCTCCAAAATTTTACATTAAAATACATAGATTTCTTTTGGAAATTTTCATTAGAGGCTAATCAGTTTTTATAATTTGTACCTAATTTGGTTAAAAACTTGATTAGAACTAGCTGTTATTTTAAAATATTATCTTCTAGCTTTATTTATTTTATTTTATTTATTTATTTTGAGACAGAGTCTCACTCTGTCACCCTGGGTAGAGTGACATGGCTTCGTACCTCACAGCAACCTCAAACTCTTGGGCTCAAGCAATCCTCTTGCCTCAGGCTCCCAAGTAGCTGGGACTATAGGCACCCACCACAATGCCGGGCTATTATTAGAGATGGAGTCTCACTCTTGCTCAGGCTGGTCTCCAACTCCTGAGCTCAAGCTATCCACTTTCCTCGGCCTCCCAGAGTGCCAGTATTATAGGTATGAGCCACGGTGCCAGGCCTATTTTCCTTTCTTTATAGTATAAAAATCGAGAACCATTTCAAATTAGTTGTGCCCTGAGTTCAGATCATTAATTTGAGTGAGTATATGTCCTTACGAATATTGAAACCACATTCACTACATAGTAAAGGATCAACAACCTGTACACTGAAGATTCAGAATGTACACAGTAACTCTCATGCTGCTATTAAAATAATTGGAACATGACTAACTTTAGATTTTTCTTTTGGAGACCTGGTAATTTTGGCATAATGCAGAAAATTGGCACTCATGCTCATTTTATGTAAAATCAATTCCAACAAGTTAAAATAAAAGCAAGCAAAGGGACTGAGGAGTGGATGTTTTGAAAAACACAGGCTGGAAAAATTGGTTTATTTTATGGTGAGTGAGTGAGTTTTAAAATTTACATGAACAATTGTCCAGGAGAATATTTCAGTTTTCCTTAAGCTTCTTAAGGACCTGTTATCTAGTTGTGGGTTCTATCTGAAAACTTTAAAATAGAAAACTACCCCCCTTTTATAAAAGGCACCCAAACAAACACCTTGTTTAAGCTTTTCTCTAAAGTCTCACATGTTCTTTATGAAAATGACCAGTGTCATTTCCTTTGAAATGATGTGTTGTACATCCAAAGAACAAAGCATTTCCTGAGTCTGTTTAGAATATGTAGGACTTGTTCCTAAATACTTCCCATGTAGCCTCAAGAATCTGGTATGTTTGGGGGGGACCTCAAAGAATACAGACATTTACATAAAACTTTGAGATGGATAAAGGAACAGAATTATGCAAAGCGCTAGCATTTGATAAATTTCATCATTTAGACATGCAAATATTAAGCAAGCTTTATTTACCTTAATTTAATCAGTTGGAAATACCAATATAAGACCATGACAAGGTCTTTGGACTGGGAGTGAAATATAAACTCTGGTTCCATTGCTAGTTGGTACAAAATTTTGGGAGTGATAAAAATATTCTGAAATTAGATACTGGTGATGGTTGCATAGGTTTTGTGAATAACTAAAAACTACTGAACTATACATTTCAAAGGGTAAGTTTTACTATATGTAAATTACATCTAAATTAAAGTAAATCTGGTCCCAGAATTTTATGCTCCTTTGTAACTGTAATCTTTTTTTTTTTTGCAGTTTTTGGCCAGGGCCAGGTTTGAACCTACCACCTCTGGTCTATGGGACTGGCACCTTACTCTTTTGAGCCACAGGCACCGCCCTGTAACTATAATCTTAAGCAAGCAATTTTCCTAGTTTCTTAGGACTTCAGTTTTATCCAATATAAAGTGAAAGGATTATATTAGGTCAATGTTTCTTGAACTGTGGGTGGCAATTCCTTAATAAGTGGTAAAATCAAATTTAGTGGTTGGCAGCCAGCAACTTTTAAAAAATGAAACAAGGAGGGATGTGGTGGCTCATACCTATAATCCTGGCACTCTGAGAGGCTGAGGTTGGTGGACTGCTTTAGCTCAGGAGTTTGAGACCAGCCTGAGCAAGAGCAAGACTTTGTCTTTAAAAATAGCTGGGTATTGTGGCAGGCTCCTGTAGTCCCAGCTACTCGGGCGTCTGAGGCAGGAGGATCACTTGAGCCTAAGAGTTTGAGGTTGCTGTGAGCTATGATGCCATGGCACTGTACCAAGGGCAACAAAACGAGACTCTGTCTCAAAAATAAATAAATGAACAAATAAGTAAAATAAAAAAAATGAAACAAGCCAGGTGCTGTGGCTCACACCTGTAATCCTAGCACTTTGGGGTGGCCCAGGTAGTAGGATCCCTTGAGGTCAGGAGGTTGAGAGAGCAGCTTGGGCAACAGCAAGATCCCCATCTCTCAGAAATGGAAAAAAATAGCCAGGCGTGGTGGGACAAGTAGCAGGCATGGTGGGATAAGCCTGCAGTCCCAGCTACTGGAGAGGGGACGGGAGGCAGGAGGATGACTGGAGCCCAGAAGTTTGAGGTTGCTGTGAGTTACGAGGTTGCCACTCCACTCCACCTGGAGGACAGAATGAGACTCTGTCTCAAAAATAAAAAAGTGGGGGCGGAAACCCAAAGAAATATCAGAAAAAAAGTACCAGTGTGCACTGCATATACAAAGTACTATTTTAATCACCTTCTGTTTTTTCTTTTATGTGCATACTGAGTTATGATATAAAATATTTTTTTCCCAGGGGTTATGGTAAAAAATTTCCAGGCGCTGTGGCTCACACCTTTAATCCTAGCACTCTGGGAGGCGGAGGCCAGTGGATTGTCCTGAGCTCAGGAGTTTGAAACCAGCCTGAGCAAAACTGAGATCCATCTCTACTAAAAATAAAAAAAAAAAATAGCTGGACATTGTGGTGGCACCTGTAGTCCCAGCTACTGAAGAGGCTGAGGCAAAAGGATGGCTTGAGCCCAAGCGTTAGAGGTTGCTGTGAGCTGTATGATGCCATGGCATTCTACCCAAGGCAACAAAAACCAGTAGAGGATCTAATTCACGTCCACACAGGAGAAAAACTCATTTCAATTCAAGGTGGGGAGAGGGGAAGTGAAGGGGGCAGTTGGGGTGCTCACACTGAATGGGCACTATGTAAGGGTGTATGGCACACCTTTTGGGTGCAGGACGTAACTACAAGAGGGACTCTACCTAACAAATTGAAATACTGTGACTCAGTTGTTTATACCTTCACTTTAACCTGAAATAAAAAAAAATTGAAACCCATTGTATTAATTGATTTATAATGTTCCTGCTATAAAAGTCAGCCAGTTTATGCCATTCAATTTAGTGGTAGCGAAATCTTCATTTGCTCTTGTCATATCCACAGATAACATTCTTTGAACACTTGCCTTGTCAGATACTGGAACTCTCCGTATCAACTCAATCCTCATGACGAAGTATAAAGTAGAATAATTACCTTAATCCTTCTCGTTTTATAGATAAGAAACATGAGGGAAGGAGAAGTTAGTAAATAGGACAAAAATCATGCAGCTAGACATAGTAGAGCTGGGGATTGGGTCCAAATAATTTGATTTTAGAGCTAGCATGCTTAACTATTTGTGCCACCTTTTTTTTTTTTTTTTGGCCAGGGCTGGGTTTGAACCCACCACCTCCAGCATATGGGGTCAGTGCCCTACTCCTTTGAGCCACAGGCACCACCCCTATTTGTGCCATCTTAACTAGATTTTGACAATTTTTTTTTTTTTTGGTAGGTAGAGTCAGCATTTTACTTTATCACCCTCGGTACAGTGCCGTGGCATCACACAGCTCACAGCAACCTCCAACTCCTGGGCTTCGGCGATTCTCTTGCCTCAGCCTCCTAAGAAGCTCGAACTACAGGCACCTGCCACAATGCCCGGCTATTTTTTTTTGTAGAGACAGAGTCTCACTTTATGGCCCTCGGTAGAGTGCTGTGGCCTCACACAGCTCACAGCAACCTCCAACTCCTGGGCTTAAGCGATTCTCTTGCCTCAGCCTCCCAAGTAACTGGGACTACAGGCACCCACCACAACGCCCAGCTATTTTTTGGTTGCAGTTCAGCCGGGGCCGGGTTTGAACCCGCCACCCTTGGTATATGGGGCTGGCGCCTTACCGACTGAGCCACAGGCACCGCCCTGCCTGGCTACTTTTTGTTGCAGTTTGGCCGGGGCTGGGTTCGAACCCGGCACCCTCAGTATATGGAGCTGGTGCCCTACTCACTGAGCCACAGGCACCACCCGATAATAAAGTTTTTAAAAGTTTTAAATTGACCTGTTATCTTTTAGCCCTTCTCCACTTACTAATATTATAAAATTATGTACTTATAGTGGTGAATATTGTTATTATTACTATTATTATTTTTTTAGAGAGACAGGGTGCAGTACAGGGGCTCCATCATAGCTCACTGCAGCTTCACATTCCTCAGCTCAAGTGATCCTCCTGTCTCAGTCTCCCAAGTAGATGAAACTACAGGTGTGCACCACCATGTCCACCTCATTTTTTAAGCTTGTTTTTTGTAGAGACAGGGTCTCACTATGTTGTTCAAGCTGGGCTTGAATTCCTGGCCTCAAGGGATCCTCCTGCCTTGGCCTCCCAAAGTGCTGGGATTAAAAGAGTAGGTCGCTGTGGTTGGGTGATGGTGAATATTGTCCAAAAAAAAAAATTACTAAAGAGTTTTGTTGAAATGAAATTAACTGTATTAGAGAAAATATGAGAGGGAATGGAGGAGGTGTAGTCATCAAACCAGTTCGTACCCGTGGCCTACTGGAGAGCTCAAAGTTTCAGCTAAATAGCAGAAACTTTTTTATTTATTTATTTTTTTTTAGCAGAAACTTTTAAATGAAAAAACAAGAAGTCTCTCTATTAAAGAATCTTTCCTTTAGAAAACAAAACTCTTATAATTCCTTTGTTTCATTTTTTTTAATATAAATATTACTTCAACTCTGGTTGAATTTGGCTGCAAACGTGCTTTTCCTCCAATCATAATTGTTCTAATTAATTTCTAAGGAAGGAAGATGATAACAGGGCACATGAGACATGAGAAACAGAATTTGGATGGACGGCCAGGCCGCGCGGTTAAAAAACAGAACAAACACCAAATTCTGTCTTCCTATCTGCTTTTTGATGACAGCTATATTCATGAGCACACACACCTACTCGCCTAGTAACTCAACAGACACACAAACATTTTTGATGTGTTCCCTGCTTGTCAAGGAGCTTCCGATTCTTGGCAATCAAAATTGGAAACCATCATTTGTTGAACAGTCTTCAGCAGACACTTGCCCTGCTTTTATATGCTGACATATTTGTTAGTCTTCACCACAATCTATGAAGTCAATTGGTTTTGTTTGTTTTGGTTTTACTGTGAGGGCACTGGAACTCAGTTAAAATACTATGGTGTTAGGAGACACAGGCTGAATCAAGTATGCCTCAGTTTCTGTGAGCCAGGCCTGGTCATTTTCCCCACTATTTGGCCCTCAAGTATCCCTTCCATCCCCAAATGAACCCCCATACACTGTATACATATATAGTGTATGTTTTCTGTTGTTACAATGATTTGAAATAAATGTAAGATACCTGTGCAGACATTTCCATTCTTTTTTTGCAGTTTTTGACCTGGGTCAGGTTTGAACCCACCAGTATAGGGCCGGCGCCCTACTCTTTGAGCCACAGGTGCCGCCCAACATTTCCATTCTTTAGCTTTCATTTGTTGTGGGACCTATAATTTATTATCATAGAACAATTTTTGTTCTTTTATCTTGAGTTCAGCTCAAATCCTGTATACTTATATATTTATAATAGTCACGTGCAAATGTACCCTATTATTTCCTTTTTAATGCTACACCGTAAGTTGTTAAATTTAAGTCCAACCACTAATGCCTAATGGACTAGGAACAATGTAGCTACGCAGATAGTATTTTGCTAATTCAACATGGAATTTAAAAAGGAAGGGAGACCCCTGGCTGGGTTTAATTAAAAAACAAAAAACAAACAAACAAAATACAGGCCTGCATGGTGGCTCATCCTAGCACTCTGGAAATCTGAGGTGGGCGGACTGCTTGAGCTTACGACTTTGAGACCAGCCTGAGCTAAAGTGAGACGCTGTCTGTGCCATAAATAGAAAAATTCACTGGGCATGGTGGCACTTGCCTGTAGTCCCAGTTACTTGGGAGGCTAAGGCAAGAGGATCACTTGAGCTCAAGAGTGTAAGGCTGCTGTGAGCTATGATGATGCCATGGCACTCTAAGCCTGGACAACAGAGTGAGACTGTGTCACTCAAAAAATAACAACAAAATAACCCAAAACAAAGAACTATAATGTTATTCTTGGAGGAATGCTCGAGATAACAATTCCCACAAGGAAAGTATGTTATGTAGAGAAAAATCTCTTGTATAAAACATAAAATGAAAGATGCACTTCCAACTTTTAAAAACCTTCTTTGGAAAAATCAGATTACAGGCATTTTGAAGGGAGAACACATTTAACAGAAAGATTCTAGCTGAGTAGGAATAATGCAGAAACTAGTAATGGAGTGTTCAGTGTGACTAGCCATATACAAGCTTTCTGGTCATTCATTTCATAATTCCAATTTCCAGGCAAATTACTAGTACTTGATGTCATCATAACTCATTAATCCCTCGAATCAATCCTATAAATTTAGTTATTAATGAAATAAAAATCCCCCGAGTCAGAAATGTACCTTTTAAGTTATACCAGCCAAAAAGAGAATGAAATTTTATGAATTTTCAGGATGAAGAAACTAAGGCTTAGCAATGTTAACTAACATATCCACATCTGTGCAGTTATAAGGAATCTGATTTTTAGCCACTTTTTCCCATTGTCTTCACAAATTAATAACACGTTTCCTATACTTTTTCTTACAGAGCTCAATTCTTTTTTTTTTTTTTAATTTGGCCAGGGCTGGGTTTGAACCCGCCACCTCCGGCATGTGGGACCGGCGCCCTACCCGCTGAGCCACAGGCGCCGCCCCAGAGCTCAATTCTATAACCATACATTAATAAATTTCAACTGCAAATAGTATATAGCTTAGTCCTTTTCCAAAAGTTAGAATTTAAGTCTTTTGTTTTTTTTTTTGAGACAGAGTCTCACTATGTCACCCTTGGTAGAGTGCTGTGGGATCACAGCTCACAGCAACCTCAAACTCTTGGGCTTAAGCAATTGTCTTGCCTCAGCCTCCCAAGTAGCTGGAACCAATAGGTGCCCACCACAATGCCTATTTTTTTGTTGAAGTTGTCATTGTTTAGCAGGCCAGGGCCAAGTTCAAACACACCTGCCCAAGTGTATGTGGTCGGTGCCTCACCACTGAGCTATGGGTATGAGCCAGAATTTAAGTTTTGATTATAGATTAGAATTCTTACATAAAGGAGTACTTTTGGATATTTGTCATGAATAGATTTTTTAATCTCAGTAATAAAGATTATGTTTGTAACTTATTTTGTCCTTTTCCTCTACTTGGAAACCAAAGATATTTTACATAACATCTCAGTTATCAAGTATTTTCTTCATGGGTTAGCACATGAAAAATTAGGGAATTGAAATGATTTCTCAGTTTCTCACACTGAGTCAATAACAAAAAATCATTATTGTTACTCAAGACATGCTTACTGTACAGGATGAGAGAAAGAAAGAACATATTCTACTTTTAGAAGCTTAACAATAAAATGTTACATACAAAGATGAATAGTAGCTTGTATTTGATAAATGCTAATGAAGAACACAACAAATAAAATCTTTAGGCATTTCAGGTAGGGAAAGATCATAGTAGGCTAAGGCAGTGGACAAGAGCTTTGAAAAGACAGTGTTACCATCAGGAAAGACAATTCCAGAAAGGGAAGATGATGACATAGGCAGAGTTTGAGTTTGAGTCCTAAATTTGCATGAAATAGAGTGCTCCAGTGTGCCAAAGCAGAGAGCTTGTGTAGGAGCAGAGTAGGAGGTAAAGGCGCCGGATGATTCAACATTTACAACTCTTACACTTTGAACGTGAATTTTTTTTTTTTTTATCACCTGCCTCCAGCTCTCTCTCTGAACTCTTTTAAAGGGCAAGGACTTTATTTTATCTTATCAACCCTGATAACTTCAGTGCCTGGTACAGAAAAGGCATTCTGCAAAGTATTTGTTGAAGGAATGAATGGGTCTCAAGGTCGATCAACTAGCAGATGATGGCGTTATGATTGTAATAGAACATTTGCTTTTACTCTATTCAGACATGGACTGTGAGATATTATAGCATTCTCCTTGGCTTTTTGAAAATGTCTTGGGTGAACCTAAAGAAGTTTTTATTAGTCAGGGTTCTCCTGAATAAATGAACCAGTAAGATGGATACATACATGGACTTTTTTTTTTTTTTTTTAAAGACAGAGTCTCACTCTGTTGCTCTGGGTAGAGTGCTGTGGCATCATAGCTCACAGCACCCTCAAACTCTTGGGCTCAAGGGATCCTCTTGCTTCAGCCTCAGAGTAGCTGAGACTACAGGTGCCCACCACAACACATGGCTATTTTTTGAGATAGGGTCTTGCTCTTGCTCAGGCTAGTCTTGAACTCCTGAGCTCAAACAATCCACCTGCCTTGGCACCCCAGAATGCTAAGATTACGAGTGGGCGCCACCGTGCCCAGGGAAAGACATTTATTATAAGGAATATGGTTCATGTGGCTGCGAAGTCCTAACATCTGCAGGGTGAGTTAGCAAGCTATAGACCCAGGACAGCAACCAGTATAGGTCCAGGCGGAGTCTAAGGCCTGAGAACAAAAAAGCCAGTGAAAGCAGGAGAAAGCCACTGTCTCACATTGAAGGCAGGCAGGTAGGAGGATTCTTTCTTATTTCAAAAGGTTAGCCTTCAGGCCTTCAAAGGATTAGAAGAGGCCCATCCACATTGAGGAGAGCAATCTACCTTATTCAGTTTACTGATTCAGATTTTAATCTCATCCACTCAAAACACCCTCACAGACACACCCAGAATACCGACAAAGTGTCTGGGTATCCAATGGCCCAGTCAAATTAACCATGAAATTAACCGTCCCAGAGTTTTATATTGACATGCTTCATCACTTGAGACTAGGTCTGAGTGAGTGAGAGACCAGCTCTATAAAAAACAGAAAACTTAGCTGGGCATGGTGGTGGGAGCCAGAGGGTTATGCTCAGAACCAGCTACTCTGAAGGCTGAGGCAGGAGGATCACTCCAGCCCAGGAGTTTAAAGCTGCGCTGAGGTATAATAGGCGTTGCACTCCAGCCTAGGCTACTTGGTCTTTAAAAATAATAATACAGTTACAAATGAAGTGATTTTCAAGATGTGATTATTTGAGAAGTATTTCTCTGTGAAAATCTCAAAATTTTATGTCAACAGGAACAGCAGTACCAGGAGATTATGATATAATCACAGTAACTAATATTATAGTCCTGAATGATACTAGGGTAGCTTGGTTCACTAAATAGTATTGTGTACTCCAGATGACAGCTTTTTTTCCACATTAAAGTCCCGAGTTTGACACAACTGTGTCTTTTCTTCTATATGACTATAGCCTATTTTCTCCTATTGATACCATTTACTATTTTGTCTTACAATCACTCAAAACAATTTTTGACTAGGACACAATATGATACAATAGAAAAAAAGACATAGTTGTGTCAAACTCAGGACTTTAAGGTGAAAAAAGCTATCATCTGGAGTATACAATACTATTTGTATTGGCATGAAGTGGAAATGAGAACAGTTGTAATTCAGTGTAGGATTCATATCCTTAACACCGATTTAAGACACAAATCTTTTTCTATTGACGTTATAATCTTGACAATGTGATAACATAATAATAACTACCCCAAATCTACCATTCTGGTGGTGTTGTTATAATGTATTGTTGCATGATATACTATTTCTTTCCCTCAGTCTCTAAAGGAGAGAAAATCTCAGGTTTTTTTTTTTTTTTTTTTGGTAGAGACAGTCTCACTCTGTTATCCTTGGTAGAGTGCTGTGACATCACAGCTCACAGCAACCTCCAACTCCTGAGCTTAGGCAATTCTCTTGCCTCAGCCTCCTGAGTAGCTGGGACTACAGGTGCCCACCACAACGCCCGGCTGTTTTTTTTTTTTTTGTTGTTGTTGTTTGGCTGGGGCTGGGTTTGAACCCGCTGCCCTTGGTAAATGGAGCCAGCGCCCTACCCACTGACTTACAGGCACCACCCAGGTTGAGACAGAGTCCCACTATGTTGCCCTTGGTAGAGTGCTGTGGCATCACAGCTCACAGAACCTCTAACTCTTGGGCTTAAGCGATTCTCTTGCCTCAGCCTCCCAAGTAGCTGGGACTACAGGCGCCCACCACAATGCCTGGCTATTTTTTGTGGCAGTTGTCATTGTTGTTTTAGCTGGCCAGGGCTGGGTTTGAACCCATCAACTTCAGTGTATGTGGCTGGTGCTGTAACCACTGTGCTATGGGTGCTGGGCCCTCAGTTGGTTTTTAAAAGCTCCAATTTAAATGTCTTTCTGGTAATTTCGAATTTAAAGATTATGTCTGTGACTTTTTAAAAAACACCCCCATGGGGTGGTGCCTGTGGCTCAGTGAGTAGGCGCCGGCCCCATATACCGAGGGTGGTAGGTTCAAACCCAGCCCCGGCCAAACTGCAACCAAAAAATAGCCGGGCGTTGTGGCGGGCGCCTGTATTCCCAGCTGCTCGGGAGGCTGAGGCAAGAGAATCAGGTAAGCCCAAGAGCTGGAGGTTGCTGTGAGCCATGTGATGCCACGGCACTCTACCGAGGGCAGCAAAGTGAGACTCTGTCTCTAAAAAACACCCCCTTGTATAGTGTGTAGAACGCATGCTGAAGGTGCTTAATATAGTCTTGAGCAATGACAAGATTAATGAAAGCAGTTGGAAGAGACCTGGGGAAGTCTGGGAGAGTAGACGGGAATACTCTTCTCTGTTAGTAAGTAGCACAACGCTGGGACATCAAAAATGACAATCTTGTGTAGCAATTGGTGAGAAGATGCAGAAAATAAGAGAAAAATGAGGCAGAGGCAGGCACAGAGGCAGTCCAAGGAAAGGAAGGCAAATTTTGACCATGAGACCTAAAGACAGGGGGAGTTAGGGAAGGGAATGATGTCATCAGAACAACAATAGAGGAAGATGGTTCTGGCAGCAGCCTTTGAATAGACTTTGAAGAAAAAAATTAGAGAGAGAGGAAAAAGGAAACAGGAAAGGGAAGTCTGTTGAGAACTCAGCATGACATTTGGAGTAGGTGGAGAGCTTCCTGCATAGCTTGATGTTTGGAACATCTGGTCACCTTGAATAATAACAAGACCTCAGAAACTTGAGCTTTCTCAAGTGCCCAGCTTAAATGCATGTGGATTCCCCAGGCAGTCTCAGCAGAAGCAGGAATATCCAAAGAGAGAAGAAAATACAGTTGGAAACAAACTCTCCTCTTATGCTGAGAACACTCCCACTAGTTTACCAATGTAAGCATTCTTATTTGTATTATTTGCTTTATGTAGTTTTGGAATACAGTATTGATTTTATATTAAAATGAAAGGGTAAAGTTTATTTTAATTCAATTATCTTAAATGGTGAAAGGTAGTCAGCAGATTTACAAAGAAAAGCAGTTGTTTTCAAAGCTAATGGTTTTCACTACCTATTTTTTTCATTGCATTGTTTAATTTTTGGAAGATTCCATACCTTCCTTCATTTCCAATATTGGCCAAAGTTTTCCACAACTCAATTGTGCCCTCTAGGGTTTCTTAGTATGTACTGACAGCTGCTCTGGGATTTTAAAAAGTGGTCACACAGGGGCAGCGCCTATGGCTCAAAGAAGTAGGGCACCAGCCCCATATACCGGAGGTGGTGGGTTCAAACCCAGCCCCCGCCAAAAACTGCCAAAAAAAAAAAAAGTGGTCACATATACTATATAGAACTGGACTCTTGTAATCAGTAGAGAAGCCACGTTATCATCTTTAGGCTATTCACTGTGTTATCCAGCATAGGCCTGGCTCTGTTATGGTAACAAATCCTCAAATCTCAGTGTCTTAAAAAATGATGTGTATTTCCCACAGAAGGTCCAAGGCAGGCTGGCTGGGCTTGTCTGCTGGCAGTGGCTGGGGATCCAGGTTTTCTGCATTATGTGATCCCCGTTTCCAGAAGATCACCTTGGCAGGGAAAGGGAGCGATGGAGGAGGCACACTGGCCCTTAACTGCTTCAGTCTGGAGGTGATACATGTCAACCTGCTACTTTCTGTTGGCTAGAACTAGTCACCCGGCTGAAGGCCAATGGCAAGGAAGCGGGGAGGATGGACAGAAGCTGGTGAGGACTAGTTCCGGGAGCTGCAGGTGCTTCTGCTAAAGCTTCTTCAGAGCAGCTGGGGACAAACTCAGTGGACATTCTAACTTTATTGTTTTGGAAACTTTTTTTTTGTTTTTGAGACAGGGTATTACTCTGTGCCTACTGCTAACCTGGGCCAATGAGAAAGACACTGCCTCAAAAAAAAAAAATTATGCAAGAGAGAATGTTTGTGTCAGAAGCAGGAGAAGAGTGGAGGAGACTGGCATCACACAGGCTACAGGTGAGGGAGATGGTCAACAGCAAAAGAGCACCTCTGAGCGTGAGAGGAAGGAGCACCAGGGAGCTGCCACTGGGTCTAGCAAACAAGCAGAACCCTTCACAGAGCAGTTCCAGGAGAGGGGAAAGGGGAGCGTCAGTGGTGAGCAAGTCCTCCTGGGCACTGGAGAAAATGGATGGAAAATTACGGCTGAAAGGGAAGGAGTCAAGGATGGGTGGACACAGCAGTTAAATCATTAGGCAGCAGGGATGGAAACAGAGGGACCAGAAGCCTGGAAGCTTCTATTTTCTAAGCAGAGCTGCGGCCGTAGTCATCAGAGGCCACACAGCACCAGTGACTAAGAACACAGGCTTTGACAGAATTCTAGGCTCACATTTGAGTTCCGCCATCTCTTAGTTCTTTGATTTCTGTGCTTCAGAGTCTCCCCTGTACACAGGGGATTCTGTCCTGTGGGGCGGTTGTGAAGGATAAAATGAGCTAGTACCTATAATGTTTTTAGAACAATATCCACCAGGCAGTGAGGACTCAGTTTTGTGTTAACAGTGATGGAGGCAAAGGACAGGGCTTGCTGGCTGGGCCACCTCTGTAGGGCGGGTAGAAAGAAATCCCACAGAGCTGAAAAGGGGTCGTTGGAGGTGTCAGTGGCCCAGTGAAAGCTGGAAACCAGTAATTTTGTAGCAGAAGCAACTAGTGACTATTTGATTCTCTTGGCAGAACTCAGCAGCAGGAAGCCAAGGTAATGAGGCTTTAGCCAGGGAGGTGGGCAGAGGGTGCAGGGCCTGAGAATTCCAAGGGCTCCCCTGACTGTGGCTAAATGGTTGTCCTTTGGCCCAGGTTGGGGCTGGTAACCTGAGGAGTCAGGGAGGACTCCAGGTGAAGGTCCCAGCATGGGTTTAGTGGCTGAGAAGGAGAAGAAATACAGCAGGGGAGGGAGAAAGGCCACAGGACAAGTGTAAGGACCCCCAGCCCCCAGCCCGTCCCGGCCACCCATCAATCATTTTCAAACTTCTCCGCGGAGCCTGGTGGTTTTTCAGCCCTGTTGCAGGACAAATCTTTCCATCAGAGCGACTCCATTCTCATTTGTCTAGACATGGGGTGGGGGGTGGGGGTAGTGGAAGAAGTATATTTCGTTTGTAAAGGTTTTCCCCCCCAGGAAATTGTTGAAAATTTTTATTTCCTTTTTCTTTTTTATTTCGGGTTAATATGAGGGTACAAACGATTAGGTTACAGTGTTTGTTAGGTGAAGTCCCTGGCTAGCTGCGTCCCGCATCCAGGAGGTGTGCCACAGTCCCTTACACTGCCCATTAGGAAGGAGCACCCCTCCCCCTCCTTCTCTCTCCCCCTCCCCGTTTGTAAAGTTTTGTTAGGAGAAAACGCGTTTTCCTGTTTTGTTTTCGGTTTGAAAGCCACTGCACTTTGGGGGACTGAACTTGAGTTTGACCGTGAGGAGACACGGCCTTTGATTCTGTCTCTCCCAAACCAGTGGTGGCGTTGAGGCTGTGTCACTTACCTCCTGTGGGTCTCGGTGCTCACGTGGGTAGAATGACCCGCCAGGACGGGCTCCCTCTGGCGGCCGCGCCCTCCCCGCTGCCGGAGCGCCGGATTCCGCGGCCCGGCGAGCTGCGCCTTCGGAGCGCGGCGGGCGCCACCCTGTGGCCAATGCTAGCAGGGCCGTCAGCCCGCACCGCGAGACCGAAAAGGGAGACTCCCGCCCCAGGCAGCTTTCTAGATGGGCTTTTACTTACATTAGAGAAAAATCTCTCCAGGGACAGGGTGCCCTATCCAGGGTAAGAGCATCCTCTTGTTAGAATCAATTGGGGATGAGCTGGACATGGCACAGGAGCCAGCATCTCATCATGACAACTAAAATAACTCATCAACACACGTGAATAATTTATGGCATGCTGAGCCTGTTGGAGAGGGAAGCAGATAGCATGAGCCAAAACTTACTCGGGATCAGCTTACTTCAATTAGATTTTTCTTTTTTGGAACAGTGACTTTCAAAATGACTTCATCTTCGTATTCAGGCCTATCTCACGCATTTCCTAGAATACTTATAAAACTGATCTGATGTATGTGCTGTTTGTGGAGTGGAGATGAAGTCAGGGTTAGTGTACCATGAGCCACAACAGCTTCTTTTATCTCTAAGGAATTTTTTAAATGGCTGATTAGTAATATTGGAGAACCAGGTGTATGATTCAGAAGGGTTACTGGAACAAAAGCTTCTGGAAATTGACTTGGATTATGAATTTCCTCCTTAAGGGCATAGAAGGTCTGCCACAAAGGCTGCCCGCAAACACATGAAAATGATAATAGGGTGGAAGTTGGAGGGAATTTTTCTGTTATTGTGTTAATCCTTGAACCCAAATCTGGTTTCGGATTGCACACACCTACTACTCTCTTTGTTTAACTCCCACTTGTTTTTTAAGCTTTGGACTGAAATTTTGCCCTCTGAAGAGCTGGCTTCAAAAACTGCTTGGAAGAGAGCTCCCATTCCTTTGTATTTAGGGCTATTTTATTTCTCTTATGAAGAAACTTGTTGATTAGAAACTATAGTCACCAAAATTTATTATATTCAAATATCAAAACGTTTATAGTTCTTTAAGTCAGTCTAGTAATCCTGCCCTTCAATTACTTGCCCCTTGGTCTTACCTCTAAATTCTCAGAGCAAACGTAGTACACCATGAGAAATTTAAACTCTCTACTCCCGTTCTTAAAAGTTTACCACATTTATGGGGCCTTGGTGTGTGTCACACTTTATGGGGGCAAGACATGATTGCAAGAGGGACTTTACCTAAGAATTGCAATCAGTGTAACCTGGCTTATTGTACCCTCAATGAATCCCCAACAATAAAATAATAATAATAATAAAAAAAAAAGTTTACCACATTTATCCTCTTTGCTATTTCCTTCTGGTTTCATAATAGAAGGTAAGCACCCTCCTTTTGTGTTCTAGAACCTATGATCTTTTACCTACCTTATACATCACCTGTCACCTCTCTTTTGTATTTCCAACTTCCCCAGAGTGGATAATCATGCTTTTGTTACAGTCTTAGGCCTCTTCTTCCTGTTGGAGCCCTGCCTCTTAACAGAGTACGGGGCATTTCTGCTTCCTCCCCATCGTGGCCAGTGTGGGAAGAAACAAGTCCTTCTATTTCTTTCTCTTGGGAAGAGGAGCATGTAGTTTGGTTGTGAGCTCAGAATATTCACCGAGGCTTTACCAGGAGGTGGGATTACTGCACTCACTGGCTTTGCCCTCTCTCAGTCACTTCCTGCTTTTGAGGCAGGTTGGTCTGTGTTCCTGTCCAAAGTCCCCCAGCAGCGGGAGGTTGGGGGGGAGGACAGCAGAAGGTGTCTGCCTCCTGCTTGCTGTTTTGCCCTTTGCCCCGGCACTAGGAATGTGCTTTGTGTTGGAACTGCTGGCTTGATAATAGGCCCATCTATCCTTGGCTTTGCAGGAGAAACAGGCAAGTGTTTATGGGAAAGCAGTGGAAGCTCCATTCTGCCCTTAGGTCTAAGCCTTTGTCCAGTTCAACTTCTAGGAAGTTTATGTCAAGGGCTGGCTCAGCTTTTAACCAGCCAGTCTTGCTCGTTGGTTCCTTCCACCTGTCAGGCTGCAGAGGGCGCTGAAGAGCTAGGCCTTGATACAGTCTTATTTATTTATTATCACTATTTTTTGTTAAGTCATAACTTTGTACATTAATGCATTTATGAGGTTCAGTGTACTTCTTTGATATGCAATGTAAGCATTTCACATGGATACAGTCTTTACTTCTCCAAACAACTCTGAGAGCCAGGTATGACCCCCCCTTTCAAATGTGTGGAAGCAGAAAATTGGAGATGTTAGTATCTTGCTTAGGACTCTTCGTAAGTGGGTAGTAGAGCAGGAATTTCAGTTTCTCAGGCCTCTAATAACTATACTTTTATCATTTTAAAAAACAAAATAGTTTCTTCCATGTTTTATGGACCAGATTTACCAACAAAGCAGAGGTAGGAGGATCACTTGAGGCCAGGAGTTAAAAAAAACAAACAAAACTTTTTTTTTTTTTTTTTTTTTTTTTTTTTTAGTTTCTGAGTAGATCCACAGCTGTTTTTGAGAGGAGTAAATTTGGTTCTGGTAGCATCTATTGACAAGGAGGAGATCTGTTTCTGGTAAGAACATAAATCAGATTTCTAAAATTTCCCAACACTGTAATTCTTGCCATCTGCATGTCTGGGATCTAAAACATATGTATTTTCCTCCACTGAACAACACAGAAGACTAGCATTTTAGTTACTTGTCACTATGAGCTGATTGTAATTCACCCCTTGCCAGAATTTTGTGACATCTGGTGAGAGAGAGAGCAGAAGAATGTAAAAGCAGATTTGTGGGAGTTGTATTTATCTTCCAGGGTCTCTAAGTCATTTGGCTGTATTATATTGGGTTATAATTACCTTGGGTGATCAGAAAATGTTCTTGACTCTGTGTGTGTGTCTGTGTAGTGACAGTTCCCTTAGAAATATATTTATAAGCGTAACAAAAACCACTTTTAGGCTAAATTGCTTGTAAAACCTGGCATTGACTAATTACTAGGGCTGCTTTAATTAATCTTGCAGGAATGACAATTGTCTCCTTTTCTTACTCTTCAGGGTCTACCTCATCAAACCGAATGTTTGGTGGAAGAGAAATTTCTTTAGTCAAGATATATAAATATCTGGGCTTTTATACTCATTAGAATAATTATCCAATACACTATTCAATGTATTTCTATAAGCAGTCCTGTGAGAAATTCCTGTTGGAGTTCAGTTCACTTTTTTTTCTTTTTCTTAGGAGCCAGGGTCTTGCTCTGTGACCCAGGTTAGAGTGCAATAGCCTGATCATAGTTTATTGCAGCCTTGAACTCCTGAGTTTAAGTGGTCCTCCCATCTCAGCCTTCTCAGTAGCTGGGACTATATGGGTGCACCACCATGCTTAGCTAATATTTAAAAATTATTTAGAGAGACAGGGTCTTGCCATGTTGCTCAGGTTGACCTTGAACTCCTGGCCTCAAGTCATCCTCCTACCTCTGCCTCCCAAAGTGCTGGGTTTACAGGTGTGAGCCACCATGCCCAGACTACTCACGTATTTATTCAACAAAAATTATGTGCTTGGCACTGGTAAAGGTACTGGAGGTTCAGTAGTGAATATCAGACCACGTTCCTGCTCAGATGGAGCTGACATTCCAGTGAAGGAAGACAGACAATAAAAATAAGCAAATAGTGCCCACGGAATATGAGACAATCAGGCAGGAGTGGATCTGAGTTTTGCGAGGCTTGGAGTTCACTTAGTAAGAAAATGAAGACTGCCAGGCACAGTGGCTCACGCCTGTAATCCCAGCACTCTGAAAGGCCGAGGCAGGTGGATTGCCTGAGCTCAGGAGCTCCATACCAGCCTGAGCAAGAGCAAGACCCCATCTCTAAAATTAGAAAAACTAGCCAGGCATTGTAATAGGTACCTGTAGTTTCAGCTCCTCTGTAGGCTGAGACAGGAGGATCACTTGAGCCCAGAAGTTCGAAACCAGCCTGAGCAGGAGCGAGACTCCATCTCTACTAAAGATATAAAAAAATTAACCATGTGTGCGCCTGTAGTCCCAGCTACTTGGGAGGCTGAGGCAAGAGGATCGCTTGAGCCCAAGAGTTTGTGACACCACAGCCCTCTACCCAGGGCAACAGAGTGAGACTCTATCTCAAAACAAAAACAAAAACACCTCCCCAAAACTCCCCCAAAACCGAGGGTGAAGGGCTCAAGTACAACTGGAACTTCACCTTAGAAATGAAAACAATGTAAATGAAACATTTGTACCCTCACATTAATCTGTAATAAAAAACAGAAAAAAAAGAACATGAAGACAAAATTATCTTCTGTGGCCAAGTGTACATACTTGATATGAGAAGGAAACTCTGGCAGGTGACGGAGGAGTGTGGTAGGGAAGAAAAAGGTATGCCTGGATGAGCCTGATGCCACCCAGGGCCCTGGGAGCCAGCCCAGGCCAGGAAGCTTGGACTTACCGCACTTGAGGAAACTGGATCTATTTTGTGTCTGCTCTCTCTGTTGTCAGTCATTGGTTGAAGTTTGCTCCCAAAGCATTATTTCTGTGGCACTTCTGGCCTGCAGTGGGGGAAGTGGGTATGAGCAGTTGGGAGTCAGACTGGTGTAGGCTGAAGTACTAAGGCAGAAGAGATGGGTGCTGCAAGGGGGTGTGTGTGTCTCACTGTCACTGTTTCATGCTCTGGTCCACTCATGCCCTGCTTTAGGTCCACGGCATCCTGTTGCCAATTCCTCTAGGTTTAGAATTTCTAAAAACAACACTTACGACAGGATGGTGTAGGGAGCCCACAATACTGGCAGGGCTCCCTACACCATTTTTCTTTTCTACTGCACATTGGAAGAAGAATTGTCTTGGGCCCTGCATTAAATACACAAACACTAATGCAAGCTGATGAGAAAAAAAAAAAGGTCCATGCGTAATTTTTGTGATATCAGACACCACAGAGAAGCTAAACAGTCCTCAAGCAATCTGCATGTGGCCCGTCTGGGTCACAGGTTGGACACCCCTGCCGGACTAGAGCTTCCTCTGTTGCACTTGGTACCCAAGTTGGGACTAATATTCACCACTTTTCTCTTCATCCATTCTAGATTCCTCCCACCCTGGGCTAATCTTTCTACTAGTCTGGGTTGCTTGCCCAGATATTTTCCTGTGAGGAATCTGAGCCCCTAATTCCTGTGTTCTTGCCAAGTTGGATGCTGTGTGGAAACAAGGGACGACCTTATGAATCCATGAGTTCCAGACATACTCTTCCCTGCCATCTTATTTCCTTAGGATAATCAGGGTAAGTTTCTGCTAACGGTACAGTAACTCTGCTCTGCCTTCTGATTTACTAGCTGAGAAGGCCCAAATGGCAGCTGATGCTTTAGGTTCAGTGGAGCCCTTACTCAGACCCTTTCTTTTGGAGACAGAGTCTCAGTCTGTCACCCTGGGTACAATATGTCATCCCAGCTCACAGCAACCTCAAACTCTTGGGTACAGGTGATCCTCTTGCCTTAGTTTTTCTATTTTTAGTAGAGATGGGGTCTTCCTCTTGCTCAGGCTGGTCTTGAACTCTCAAACTCCAGCAATCCACTGGACTCAGCCTCCCAGCGTGCTAGGATTACAGGCATGAGCCAGCATGTCTAGCCACTCAGTCTCTTGGTCTGAGGCCAGGACCTGTGGCCCAGGAGAGCCTAAGATGGCAGGGACAGGAGCTATTTTTACTCTTTGGTTCCAAGACCTGTGTATTCTACCTAACAGCAATATAGTACCACATCATGACATTGGTTCAAAGCAATTCTATTCTTTCACAAGGATAGAAAAGAAATACTGAACTGCAGGGGCCCAGGGCAGATAAAAACAAGTCACCTAAGAGGAATAAAACCTAGGCTTAGATCTCTGTGAATGCCAGAAGAAATAGTTCAATGCCAACATCACTTGCAGAGAATAGCGTGCAGTTAGAAAGTTTTATGCTTAGCTAAATTGTTGTCTATTTGAGAAAACTAAAGAAAGATGTTATTGTATGTGCAAAAGCCCCAATAAAGCGCTTGTATTGGAAAGAAATTACTTGCACATATAACCTAGTTTATCAAGAGATAACCAACATTTAGATGAAATTTAGAATTTAAGAAAGGACAGATGATGGCACAAATGACAGATAATAAACATGAAAACCAGGTACATTTAGAGTTAGCCACAAAAGCAAATGCAGACTTTATTGAAAACATTGAAGACCTAAATAAATGGAGCAAAAATATCCACGTGTGACATTCAGATATGGAAAGACAGTTTTGGAGGCCCATGAGTCCGGGTGCCACTTTGTGAGGTCTCATAAGGCTAACATCAAGGTTTCTGCCAGGTCTTCCATCCCGGAAGGAGCTCGGGGTCTTCATCTAAAGTTCATTGGTTGCTGGCAGGATTCAGTTCCTTACAGTCAGAGGATGGAGGTGCCTGCTTTCTTGCTGCTGGTCAGCTGGGGTCCTTTCTCATATCCCGGGGGCTGTCCCGTTCCCTCTACAACAGGGCAGCGCTTCCTTGTGAAATCAGCTGGAAAATCTCTCACACTCTGCATCTCTCTTTCAGGAAGGGTTCCAGGGTTTCCAGGAGCTCATCTGGGTAGGTCAGGCCCACCTAGGGTAGTTTTCCTATTGATTATTCAAAGTCAGCTTCTGAGGGGCCTTAACTACATCTGCAAAATTCTGTCAGCCACAGGATGTGATAAAATCCCAAGAGCTATATCCGCCTTAGGTTCAAGTCACATCTATGCTCAAGGGCGGGACATGATGCGGAGTCTGTACAACAGGCTGCAGGGATCTTGGGGGCCAGCTGGAAACTCTACCTCTCGTAATGACATTTCTTCTCACTGGTCGACTCACAACAGGTCTTCTGTCTATCCCCGGAATACATTCATAGTTAGAACTTGAGGGGTTTCATAACAGACTTTGCTGTTTGTTACCCTTTATGTGAGGGTATCTGTGAGTGGAATGGAGGGCAAGAGTGAGATTATTCAGAAAGGAACCCCAGAGAAACCACAGAGGGTCACGATGGAGCCAAGAAGCCTTGTCAGGTAGGGGCTGAGGTGGAAGCCAATGACACAGCTTATGCCACACATTTGGCTGCCTGTTCATTACTCGGAAGAATGACACTTTATTAGGTTTTGTCACTCAAAGTGGAGTATGTCTTCATTCTCTTTAGAGTTTTTGGCAATTAGATTTCTGAGTTATTTCATAAAAATTTAAATTAGCTATTTTTAATGGTGACTGGTAGAAGGAAAATAAACCAAGATTTGCCCTGGTCCAGATGTCTCCACACCAGAATTTTATCTAACCTTCAAAGAAGAGCTTATTCCTATACTACAGAAATTATTCCAAAAAATTGAGGAGGAAGGAATCCTCCCCAACGCGTTCTATGAAGCAAACATCACTCTGCTACCAAAAGCAGGAAAAGACCCAACTAAAAAGGAGAATTTCAGACCAATTTCACTAATGAATATAGATGCAAAAATTCTCAATAAAATCCTAGCCAATAGATTTCAGCTTATCATCAAAAAAGTGATACATCATGATCAAGTAGGTTTCATCCCAGGGATGCAACGCTGGTTTAATATATGCAAGATCTATAAACGTTATTCACCATATCAACAGAAGCAAAACCAAAGACTATATGATCCTCTCAATAGATGCAGAAAAAGCATTCAATAAAATCCAGCAACCTTTTCTAAGTAGAACACTGAGGAGTATAGGTATAGGTGGCATATTTCTGAAACTGATTGAAGCTATCTATGACAAACCCACAGCTAATATTTTCCTGAATGGAGTAAAACTGAAAGCTTTTCCTCTTATAACTGGAACCAGACAAGGTTGTCCTCTGTCACCATTTCTATTCAACATAGTGCTGGAAGTTCTAGCCAATACAATTAGACAAGACAAGGAAATAAAGGGAATCCAAATGGGAGCATAGGAGGTCAAACTTTCACTCTTTGCTGATGATATGATCTTATACTTAGAGAACCCCAAAGTCTCAACCACAAGACTCTTGGAAGTCATCAAAAAATACAGTGATGTCTCAGGATATAAAATCAACGTTCAAAAGTTAGTTGCCTTTGTATATGCCAACAACAGCCAAGATGAGAGGTTAATTAAGGACTCAACTCCCTTCACCATAGCCCCAAAGAAAATGAAATACTTAGGAATATACCTAACAAAAGAGGTGAAGGATCTCTATAAAGAAAATTATGAAACCCTAAGAAAGGAAATAGCAGAGGACTTTAACAAATGGAAGAACATAACATGCTCATGATTGGGAAGAATCAACATTATTAAAATGTCTATACTTTCCAGAGCAATTTACCAATTCAACACCATCCCTATTAAAATACCAACATCCTACTTTCAAGTCTTGGAAAAATGATTCTGCAATTTTTATGGAACTATAAAAATCCCGGTATAGCTAAGGCAGTTCTTAGTAATAAAAACAAAGCCGGTGGTCTCACCATACCAGACTTTAGGCTGTGTTACAAGGCCATAGTGGTCAAGACAGCATGGTACTGGCACAAAAACAGAGACACAGACATTTGGAATCGAATAGAAAACCAGGAAATGAAACCAACGACTTACAGCCACTTAATCTTCAATAAACCAAACAAGAGCGTCCACTGGGGGAAAGACTCCCTATTCAATAAATGGTGCTGGGAGAATTGGATATCCACATGTAAAAGACTGAAACTGGACCCACACCTTTCTCCACTCACAAAAATTGATTCAAGATGGATAAAGGACTTAAATTTAAGGCACGAAACAATAAAAATACTCAAAGAAAGAATAGGAAAAACACTGGAAGATATTGGTTTGGGGAAAGATTTTATGAGGAAGACTGCCATGGCAATAGCAACAACAGCAATAAACAAATGGGATTTAATTAAACTGAAAAGCTTCTGTACATCCAAGGAGATACCAACCAAAGCAAATAGACAACCTACCCAATGGGAAAGGATATTTGCATATTTTGAATCAGACAAACACTTAATAACCAGGATCTATCCAGAACTTTAATTAATCCACAAGAAAAAAACCCAACAATCCCATACATCAATGGGGAAGAGAGATGAATAGAATCTTCTCTAAAGATGACAGACGAATGGCCAGCAAACACATGATAAAATGCTCATCATCCCTAATTATTAGAGAAATGCAGATTAAAACCACTCTTGATATCACCTAATCCCAGCGAGAATGGCCTATATCACAAAATCTCAAAACTGCAGATGCTGGCGCGGATGTGGAGAGAAAGGAACACTTTTACACTGCTGGTGGGACTGCAAACTAATACAACCTTTTTGGAAGGAAGTATGGAGAAACCTCAAAGAACTCAACCTAGACCTCCCATTTGATCCTGCAATCCCATTACTGGGCATCTATCCAGAAGGAAAAAAAATCCTTTTATTATAAAGACACTTGTACTAGGCTGTTCATTGCAGCCCAATTTACAATTGCCAAAATGTGGAAACAACCTAAATGTCCTTCAACCCAGGAATGGATTGCTAAGCTGTGGTATATGTATACCAAGGAATATTATTCAGCCATAAAAAATGGAGATTTTGCAGCATTTGTACTAACCTGGATGGGGGTGGAACACATTATTCTTAGTGAAGCATCACAGGAATGGAGAAGTATGAATCCTATGTATTCAATTTTGATATGAAGACAGTTAATGACAATTAATGACACAGTGGGGCATGAGGTAGGGGAGAGCAGACAGAGAAGGAGGGAAGGGGTGAGGGGAAGGAAAAGAAAAAAAAAGAAAAGATAAGAAAATAGTGACTAATTCTCACATAAATTGGATTTATTTTTGACCAAAGTACATTACTTAAACATTAATTTTTTTTTTTTTTTTTGTAGAGACAGAGTTTCACTTTATTGCCCTCGGTAGAGTGCTGTGGCCTCACACCGCTCACAGCAACCTCCAACTCCTGGGCTTAGGCAATTCTCCTGCCTCAGCCTCCTGAGTAGCTGGGACTACAGGCGCCCGCCACAACGCCCAGCTTAAACATTAATTTTTTTTTTTTTTTTGGCCGGGGCTAGGTTTGAACCCGCCACCTTCGGCATATGGGACTGGCGCCCTACTCCTTGAGCCACAGGCGCCGCCCTAAACATTAATTTTTAATTCAACTTGTTAATATGTTGTTTAGGATATTGTATCCTCATTTATAAGTGACATATGTTTGTAATTTTCCCTTTATAATATATTTTCTCCAATTTTAATATCAGGTGTACCCAGATCAAGTAGAATGATTTTGAAGCATTTCTTCTTTTTCTATTGTCTACAAGATTTGGCATGATCTGTTTTTCGAAATTATCTTTTACTTTTATTTATAAATATTAGTGGTCTATTTTTTGAGACTTAAAAAAATAATAAGTTGGGCGGCGCCTGTGGCTCAGTCTGTAGGGCGCCGGCCCCATATACCGAGGGTGGCAGGTTCAATCCCGGCCCCTGGCCGAACTGCAACGGAAAAATAGCCGGGTGTTGTGGCGGGCGCCTGTAGTCCCAGCTGCTCAGGAGGCTGAGGTGGGAGAATCGCTTAAGCCCAGGAGTTGGAGGTTGCTGTGAGCTGTGTGAGGCCATGGCACTCTACCGAGGGCCATAAAGTGAAACTCTGTCTCTACAAAAAAAAAAAAAAAAAAAAAAAAAATAATAATAAGTTAACTGATGACTCCATACCGAATCTCAGAGTCAAAGTATTCTATAATAGACACACTCTTATTTGACAACGTGAATGTTACTTTCTTTGCATCATTATTATTATCATTGTTATTGTTATTGCTTAATATTTTGGTGTAGCAAGTATCTGATTGCTTTTCTGATTGTATTTATGTTCGTTCTTTCTTTACAAGGTTTTTGTTTCTAGTCCTTATCTGAAACATTTATTGTTATTAAATTTTAAGCCTTTTTCATTTTGTGAAGGCAAAAAAATGGAAACCTAATAAATACATGTATATGTAAAAATAAAAAAAAAGATAATACATATGCAAAAAAACCCAAAAAACAAAAACAAGTTTCCACAACAAGGCAATAAATCAATCCTAAATAAAAAAAAATGATAAATTGGGCGGCACCTGTGGCTCAGTAGGTAAGGCGCTGGCCCCATATACCGAGGGTGGTGGGTTCAAACCCGGCCCCGGCCAAACTGCAACCAAAAATAGCCGGGCGTGGTGGTGGGCGCCTGTAGTCCCAGCTACTTGGGAGGCTGAGGCAAGAGAATCGCTTAAGCCCAGGAGTTGGAAGTTGCTGTGAGCTGTGTGAGGCCACAGCACTCTACCGAGGGCCATAAAGTGAGACTCTGTCTCTACAAAAAAAAAAGATAAATTGTCACTCAGAATTTTTAATGGGAGAAGTAATTTCTATAATTCTTTTGGGGAAGCACTTTAGGGTAAAAGTTATCCCTGGAGCCCTCATGATATCACTTCACATATGAATCTCGGTTAAAAGAAGAAAGATCTGCTAATTTTTAAGTTTAGGATTGGTGATTCTGAAGAGAATGTTCAATGTATTTGTAACACTGTGGAATATGCATGATACTATTTTTGGTGACTCATTTTCTCATTTATTAACTTAATGAATACATTTTCCAAAGGGAGGCTTTCTATGGTGAATAATACAGTGGTGGTAAGGGCGAGGCGTAGGCTTATTCATCCTGGGTTAAGTGAGAACATCTTCCTTTTCATAATTTGGAGCATTATCCTTTTATGTAGAGATTGAGCTAAACACCATGCTTCCTGTACTTGCCTAGAATGCGTATCAGGATGGTTTGTTAAAAAGGAAACATTTTGAGTTTGGCTGAAAGTAGTAATTTAGAAAAAAATCTCCGGAAACTTTTAATGACGGAGGAAATGAGTTGGTTTCAAGCTTCTCAGAATTGATAAATGAACTAATTGAAAATGAAAAAAAGTTATAAACATGTCTCAGTAAAAAAGAATATGAACTAGTTGGTCATCAAGAACTTAGTAGTTATGATGACATTACAGTGTGTGTGAAATAATAAATATGCTCTATTTTTTATTCTAATGACTATAAGTATGAAAGTAGTCTGGGTAGGGTGGCTCATGTCTCTAGCCCCACCCCTTTTGGAGGCTGAGACAGGAGGACTACTTGGGCCCAAGAGTGAGGCTGCAGTGAGACATGATTGTGTCACTTGACTCCAGCCTGGGTAGCTAGGGGGCCGGTACCCTACCCACTTGTCTGTAAGTCCTAGCCAGAATAATCAGATAAGAGAAGCAAATCAAGGGTATCCAAATGGGAGAAAAAGAGGTTAAATTATCACTCTTTTCTGATGATATGATCTTATACCTAGAAAACTCCAATGATTTTGCCAAAACACTCCTCAAATTGATAAATAAATTCAGCAAGTCTCAGGCTACAAAAAATCAATGTATACAGATCAGCAGCATTCGTATACACCAACAACAGTCAACCTGAGAACCAAATTAAAGACTCTACAATCCTTCACAGTAGCAAAAATAAAATAAAATACTGGCTTGGCACCTGTAGCACAGTGGTTACGGATCAGCCACATACACCAAAGGTGGTGGGTTCGAGCCCGGCCTGGGCCAGCTAAGCAACAATGACAACTGCAACAAAAAGTTTCTGGGCGTTGAGGTTGCTGTGAGCTGTGACGCCATGCAACCTTAAACAAAAAGAACAAATCTGGAGTTATCACTTTACCAGACTTCAAGCTATACTATAAGGCTAAACAAGGTTACTGGCACAAAAACAGAGACTCATGGGTAAGAACAGAGAGTCCGGATAATAGAACCATCCTCATAGTGCTATCTGATCTTTGACCAAGAAGACAAAAACATGCACTGGGGAAAAGAATACCTATTCAATAAATGGTGCTGGGAAAACTGGATAGCCACATATAGAAGACTGAAATAGGATTTGCCCCTGTCACCACTCACAAAAATTAATTCACAAAGGATAACAGAGGCTCAGTGGGTAGGGTGCCGGCCCCATATACTGAGGGTGGTGGGTTAGAACCTGGCCCTGGCCAAACTGCAGCACACACACACACACACACACACACACCCAACCCATTGTGGTGGGTGTCTGCAGTCCCAGCTACTTAGGAGGCTGAGGCAAGAGAATCACCTAAGCCCAGGAGTTGGAGGTTGCTGTGAGACTCTGCTCTGTCTCTAAAACACAAAACAAACAAGAAACCTCTTATAGGTACCAGCCTAGGCAAGAAATTTATGAAGAAGACCCCCAAAGCAATCACAGCAACAACAAAAGAAATAAATGGGACTGGATGAAACTGGAAAGCTTCTGCAGAGCCAAGGAAATAATAGAGCAACCAGGCAACCTACAGAATGGGAAAAAATACTTGAGTGCTATATATCTGATAAAGGGCAGATAGCCAGAATCTGTAAAAAGAACAGATCAGCAAGAAAAAAATCAAACAACCTCCCCCTAAAGTGGGCAAAAGACATGAAAAGAAGCTTTTCTAAAGAAGATGGACTAATAGCCAATAAACATATGAAAAAATGATTAACATCTGTAATCATCAGGGAAATGCAAATCAAAAACACAATGAAGTATCACCTAACTCCACTGAGAAGGGCACTTATAAAAAAAAAAAGTCCCAAAAGATGCTGGTGTGGATGTGGAGAGAAAGGGACACTTGTACACTGCTGGTGGGACTGCAAACCAGCACAACCGCTTTGGAAAGTAGTATGGAGACACGTCAAAGAAAGGAAAGAGAACCTACCATTTGATCTGGCAGTCCCACTACTGGGAATTAACCTAAAGGAAAAAAAAAGTCATTTTATCAAAAGACACTTGCACTTGAATGTTTATTGCAGCACAATTCATAGTTGCAAAGATGTGGAAACAACCTGATTACCCATCAATACATGAAAGGATTAATAAAATGTGGTATATGTATGCCCCGGAGTAATATGCAGCCATAACAGACGGTGAACTAATTCCTTTTGTAACCACCTGGATGGAACTGCAGACCATTCTTCTAAGTGAAATATCACAAGAATAGAAACACAAACATCACACGTACCCACTACTGAATTTGAACGAATGGTTCAACACTTATGGCCCCACATGAAAGTGAAACTCAATGGAAATCAAGCAGGTGGGGGAGGGGCCAGCTAAATTCACACCTAATGGGTATAAGGTGTGACTCAAACTGTATAAAAGCAATTAATGCAGCCAAAACATTTGTACCTAAAAACATTCTAAAATTAAACAAAGAGATCTTGTCTTAAAAAAATACATATATACGTGTGTGTGTGTGTGTGTGTGTGTGTGTGTGTGTGGTATAAAACTAACTACAAATAATATATCTACCTCAGGTGAAGTCATAAACTGCTGGCTGGTTTTTTTTGTTGTTGTTGTTTGTTTTTCTTTGAGACAGAGACTCACTATGTTGCTCTTGGTAGAGTTTGGTAGCAACCTCCAAAATAAGAGTTTCACTCTGTTGCTCTGTCTGGAGTGCAATGGGTTCTCATAGTTCACTGTAACCTCAAACTGCTTGGTTCAAATAGTTAGCTAGGGTTAGGGGCCTACTGCCTCAGCCACCCACATGCTGAGATTACAGGCACCTACCACTATGCCCAGCTAATTATTCAATTCTTTTTTATAGATGGGGAGTCTCACTCAGGCTTGTCTCCAGCTCTAGTCCTCAAGTGATCTCCCCAGAGTGCTAAGATTACAAGCGTGAGCCACCACCCCTGCCTCAGCCAATGTGTTTCTTTGATGAACCTTTTACTTAATATAACAAACTTGTAAGTTATGCAATTTCTTTTATTATTATTATTTTATTTTTTTGAGATAGAGCCTCAAGTTGTGCCCCCTAGATAGAGTACCGTAGCATCACAGCTCACAGCAACCTCCAACTCCTGGGCTGAAACGATTTCTCCTGCCTCTGCCTCCCAAGTAGCTGGGACTACAGGCACCTGCCACAACGCTCGGCTGTTTTTTGGTTGCAGCTGTCATTGTTGTTTGGCAGGCCTGGGCTGGATTCGAACCTGCCAGCTCAGTGGTACGTGGCTAGTGCCTTAGCTACTTGAGCCACAGGCGCCGAGCCAAGTTATGCAATTTCTAACTTATTTTTCTTATGCCCATTATTTTTTGCACAGACATTCTCAGAACAGTAGCATGCAAGGGACTGGGTGTGGCTTATTACTCTGTTTTGACATTTTAGGCTTTTCAAAGATTCATTTCTTAGTTTATAATCCAAGAGATAAAGCTCAAATAATATATACAAGGAGAACTAGCACTATAATTTTTTTCTGTCCTCTCTCTTCCTTTTCATTTTGTGTGGAATTATCTCTCAGGCCATGCTTAGGGAGCAGGACACCAAGCCAGAGCTAGCAGATACTGGAGTGAATCTGAGCTTATCAGGCAGTCTGGTAAATTCAGTTCTAGTTTCTACTTCGCTTTGAACTGGGTACAAATTCTAAACATTCTAGCGCTACCTACTGTAATTTTAGTTTTGGAGGTTAGGCTGTAGAATTTGATTTTTATTAAGGTCGAGGCCTTAGATTGCGGGAACTATCTAGGCTTTAAAATGTAATACAATTTTAAAGCAACACTCAGGTGTAAGAAAAACAACATAAAACAGGCAGCCTCATTGAAAAATTCTATCCAGTGTCCCTAACCTTCTGTCAAGGTCTCTCTACTTTACATATTGGTGGTGAAAAGGTATCCCTAGCAACCAAGATCACCAGCTTGTTATATACAAAAAGACCCCGGACTGTTCCAACATCTAAAGATTCAGCTGCTTGTCACTGAGTTTGCTTTTCCTTCCCAAGGATAATAGACACGCAGATGGCAAGATGCGATGGCAAAAGCTCACCGGCCACGGTGTGTGAATCAAAAGCGGAATGTGCGTTAGGCCACGTGCATCTTGGTTTCCCCTTCCCAGCCCTCTTTGTGTCTTTCGACAGAGTCTCCTTTACTGAGGCTGCCCAACAAAAGGCATTTCATTATCATGCTCAGGAAAATTAAGGGAAAATAAAAATGCACATGGAGCCTTTTAAAAATTCAGAATGAAAACAGAATGAGTTCTGCCTAAAAGCAAAATGTCTATCTTTACAAACTGTCAGGATTGAGAAAAGAATGACATTGAGGCAAAAAATGATAACTGGGAAAGAATGATGAGCCCCCTAAAAGGACCATATTTGGTTCTACTTGAGAAGTAATAACAGAGAGGTTCTTTTCTACTTTTATTCTGAAGTTGGTGATTTCTTGAGGGAGCAAGATGGTAGCTGAGTAACAGCTTCTTTGCAACCAGGCATGGAGAGACTGGGGAGAAAGACTCCAGGTACCTCTGGCTTCTGGGTTCTGCCCAGAAACATCCCTTTGGGGACACAGGGAGACAGGGAGAGACTTCTGGACCCCAGGAGGAGGACAAAAGCAGTGGAGAACTGGCAAGTGGTTGTGTTCGTTGGTCTGAGGCTGTGGTTGCCACAGCTGTAATTGCAACAGCGGCGAGCCTGCAGACAGGGAAGGCCTTCCCTATGGGTTGTTTTGTATTTTTGGACTTGGGCACTTGGTTAAAGTTAGTGATTTCTTCAATCAAAAGGAGATCCCTTGTGTTTGCGAAGATTCTCTTCTCATAAATTAGGTTGGGGAAAATTTCAGGAATTTTCTAAATTCTTCTGAGATACTAAATCCCTTTTCCTTTTCTCTTTAAGCCCCTGTCCCCCCAAATCAAACTGTAGCAAATGTGTTACTATGAAGCCAACAAAAAAGCCTGGTTGCCCTGCTATATGGAGCTCAATATTAGCTAATTCCCAAATAGGTTGGAGTTATCTACTAATTTTGTGAATAAGAGAAGGAGGGTAATCAATGATAAAAACCGAAAAGCATTGTTTTTTGCATCTTTTTAGTGCCTGTGCAATTACAGCCTCTGTTTCTAGAATTGTCATTCACACTTACATGAGAAATCTCTGCACTGACAAGTTACATAAGATTTGTTTTCACCTTTTCTTGACTGACCGATGAAGCGACATTTATAATCCTGGTGAAGCTTTGTATTTCTGAACTGTGGAATAAGGACCAGCAGCCTGAGGAGGTTCATTCTGAACAAGGCTGCTCACGTTCAGAGGGAACACTCAGTTCGTTCACAAAATGCAGAGATAAAGAATAGTGCAGCATGTGCAAGAATCCAGATCAGTTTTTATAATCTTCCAGTTTATGAAAACCCCAGGTGACGTTCAGCACCAGGCTTAGCGGCATAATCAACTGTCAGCAGTTGTCTGAAAAAGTCATCCACGCAGAGAAAGCACCAGGGCCTCTCAGGCCACAGCAGGGTTGTTTGTACCCAGGATTTTTGTTTTTTAAACCCACACACAATTTGGTGGGTTTCTTTCTTATTACTGAATTTTCCTTAAGGTATTAACTCAGGTAGTTCTATTATCTTTCCATCTGACATGACTAAATCACTCTGACATTAATCTTATAAAAGGTTGTCACAAGTGAACTGCATGGTCTTTTTCAGTGGGAAACCCCTCATGGAGAAGGGCAAACTTCTTTTAGGAGGAATAGAATGCACACACTGCCCAGGAGATAAAGTGCATAAAGAAAAGACGTTTGGCCATTGCCTTGGGATCTATCATTCAATGAAGACTCCTTCAGGTTTGAGTCCTCAACAATCAGGGCAAGGGGAGTCCCTCCTTTTCTCTCTCAATCTCTCTTTCATTCTTCCTTCCCCTCCCCTCTTCCTTTTTCCCTTCCCTTTCGCTTTCCCCCTTTCCCTGTTTCCCCCCTTTCCCCATTCCCTCCTGTCCCCTACCCTTCCTTCCCTCCCCTTCCCTGACAGGGCTCTGTCACACAGGCTGGTATACAGTGGCATCATCATAGCTCACTCTAACCTTGAACTCCTAGCCTCGTGATTTTTTTTTTTTTTTTTTTTTTTGTGGTTTTTGGCCGGGGCTGGGTTTGAACCCACCACCTCCGCATATGGGACCAGCACCCTACTCCTTGAGCCACAGGCACTGCCCACTCCTAGCCTCCAGTGATCCTTCCTCCTCAGTCTCCCAAAGGGCTGGGATTACAGGTGTGAGCCACCACATCTGGCTGGGGTTCTCTTTCTTAAAATACCATTTTGCCTCACATTCAAAGAACACGAGTCCACGTAAACCCACAGCCCCAGAACAGGTGCTATAAAGTTCAAGCCTTCCTACCATGAGCGGCCAAGTAAATCTGGGAAAAATATTTGATTTCCTCTCTTTCCTATTGATATTCAGAGATAATCAAGTGCCTCCTTGGCCCAAGATACCAACCTTGGTGTTCACAGTACTGGTCAAATAAATGCTGATTTCCCCATTTCATTTTCGTGTTCTCTTTCCTGTCGCATGCGGATTTCTGTAAAATGGTGCACTTGGAATTGCTACTGTAAATTCCAGTTTCACCTCCTTTTACATAGGCAGCAGCTGGAAGGTGCCCCCAGCCCCCGCTGTAGTTGAAATAATTGAGATATTTAGTTAAAGTGAAAGATATGAAGACTGAGGTTTCTGCTCAACAACGTATATAGTTTCTAGTCTCAGTTGACTTTATAGCATATGGCTCCTGTTTGCTAGGTAAATTTTAATCTACACGTCAGAAGAATTCCCGTAATAAGGTAGGATCGCACATTGGTTCCCACGCTCCTAGAAAGGACAACAGCTGTGATTTGGGCATCGTGAAGGAGTTTCCAAAATGGTCACTAGGTGGCGGTGCTGCCCCGTAAGCGCGAGGCGGCCGCTCACCTCCCGGAGTCCTGGGCAGGGAGATGTTTCTGCCCAGAAAAACTGTGATTGAGGTTGCTTGTCCCCACGAGCAAACAGGTTGGCCCAAACAGAGGCGATCTTTACATGTTATATATCTGATAACCGAAGAATTTTCTGTTAAGCTTTTGTTGCGGCTGCAGCAAACCATTGCAGTCTGTCTAAAAGCTATGACAGCTTTTTTAAAAAATTAGAATCTGTAATGAAAAAGTTCACATTTTGTTGAGATTATTATAATAGTAAAATTTTATTTTTTATTTATTTTTTATTTTTTTTTAGAGACAGAGTCTCACTTTATGGCCCTCGGTAGAGTGCCGTGGCCTCACACAGCTCACAGCAACCTCCAACTCCTGGGCTTAAGCGATTCTCTTGCCTCAGCCATCCGAGTAGCTGGGACTACAGGCGGTAAAATTTTATTTTTAACAGTAATTTGTTTTCTATTGGATGACTAATATTTTCCTAAAATTGAAAACACATGATGGATGAATGGAACCGTAAAGAACTGGCCTGGGAGGCATCAGGTGGCCTGAGCTCCCCAGGTAGGGTCTGAAGGAGGAGCCGGCAGGTCACTGGGCTTCTCTGCTGCAATATGAGAGAGATTGGGACTGGAGACCTTCCAGGCTCCTTCTCATTCTAACAGTCTTTGATGATCTTATTTTAAACAGTCGCAAAATAATAAAGTATAGGAGATCTTGAAAGCCATTTATTTGATTTCAATTTCTCAATCTCATAGTATGGTATATATGTGAGGACTACTTTTGTTTAGTGACTTTCCTTGCTGGAATTCCATTACACCGAATGAAAACTTTAAAGTTTTAAAGAGATAATGGAATTGTCTATTATGATACCACCTTAGTGCTTTATCTTTGCTGTAAATGTTTTAGAAACATTGACATTCTATTTGCTACATTTAAAAATCGTATTAGAATTTTTCGATCACAAATATGATGTGAAAGATTTATTATATATACAATTTTCTTTTGGGGACATGATCTATTCATGTCATAGGTATGCTAACATATGTTCCCTTTGAATTAACTTACTTATTAACCTTCTTTTAAATAATCTATTCACTTATTGAAAGAACTAATTATGGGCTCTGTCTTCAAGGAGATTTTGATTTTCTGTTCAGACAACTACTTGAACAAGCAATTCCAATTCCACTTCATAGCAACTTTGTAGGAAAATTGAATGTTAGATTGTTCATGGGTGTTTATAGAAAAATAATCCTTTAACAGGAAACACATTTTTCCTTTGGAAACCTGGAAACCTATGTAAAATTTTTTGAACACATTGACCATATTCACTATAGGAGAGCTACAGAAATAAATACTAGGACAATATATAGTTTTTTAGTTTTCAAGTTGTATAAACAGTTGTATCTAAAAAATTTAAATATGTAGTACCAGTAGACTTTCCATCATCTGTGAAATCTTTTTTTCCTCTGTTATTTATGGAGAATATCCTTACTTTAGGAGGAATATGACTCCTAATTAGAACTACAAAGTTACCCCCAAATTGAAATTTGAAAAGCAATAGTTTGTATTAGCAATATAGACTAAGGTTCATGGAAACTTTTGATTATTTAAGAAATAATTACACTGAAATCTGTCATTCATACTGTGAACAAAACAAGGGAGAAGATTCATAGAACCAGTGATTCAGAGTTATTTTTGTTTGGGATGAAAAAATCATCTCTTGAGAAGGACAATAGTTCGGTGAACAAATGCCACAGTGTCTGGAGTGACACGAGCTATATTCTTAACTAAATGGAGGAGGAAAAAAGTTTCTTTACAAGGACAGTTTTGATGTAATCGAAATATTACATTTATGAAATCCTATTCATTGTTGATGAATCATTTTGATGACAATCCTTTGTTTGAGATACATACAGTCTGACAACGAACTCTCCTTTCCACTCCTCAAATAGAACGCTTGAAGTTTAATATTATTTCTTATTAACATTTTCTGTATCACTCCCACAACTTGGGCTCCTTCTACGTGCCAAATCCAATTCTAGCCATCAGAATACATGGTGAACTCTTCTCCCACGGATAATTTTCAGAGTGTTTATATTAAATTGAAGAATATTAGGGGTGGACATGGCTTTAAAGAGCATCTCATGCCCTATTTTACAGATGAAACATTAAAGTTTCAGGAGTTTAGTTACCTATTTGATTGGTTGTGGAGCTCCAACTAGAACTCAGGGGAGAAGAGAACATACAAGGGAATTTGTATTTGGGAAGCAGTTATAGATTTTAGTCCTCTCAAAAGTCCCATGTTGTAAGGAAATTTCTGTTTTTAGTCCTCCTCACCCCTTCTTTAGTAAGGAATCATCAACAGACAAAATCATGTACGTTTAAGGTGTGTAACATGATATATACATGTATGTGATATGATATGCTATATATACTGATATACTATATATGTATATACAATTTTTATATAGTGAAATGGAGGGGGCAGGGACAGGGAGGGAAGCAGGAGGCCTAAGGAAGGTGTCTTAGGCCTCCTACTGGGTTGTCCAGAGCAAGGCATGTCCCACATAGGCATGTGGGGAAATGTTAAAACATCACATTTATGGTAGCTAGAAATATGGTTTATACCCAATCCTTCTTAGTTGTTCTGAACTTTCTTTGAAGTTCTGCAACTATCTTGGTTTTTTTTTGTTTTCTTTTTGAGACAGGGTTTCACTTTGTCACCCAGGATGGAGTGACAAAATAGTGTCATCACAGCTCACTGCAACCTCAAGCTCTTCGGCTCCAGCAATCCTCCTAAGTACCTGGGACTACAGGCCCACCACCACATCCTACTAATTTTTCTTTTTTTAATAGAGGTGGGGTCTTGTTCTTCCTCAGTCTGGTCTTGAACTCCTGGCCTCAAGCAGTCCTCTTGATTTGGCCTCTCATAGTGCTAGGATTACAGGCATGAGCCACCTCACCTGGCAAGAACTCTTGCAGTAGTACTTGGGGAATAAAGGGAACAGGGCTATTTTTCATATGGCAGAAGTCTTTCATCTCTAGAACATGCGCTTCCCCTTGCCCCTTCCTGCTCTGTGAAAAGTAGCTCATAGTTATCGTACTGGGGAGGTGGGATGAACTCACTCTCCCTGACTGTACTTGCTGGGAAGTATAAAACATTATCCCTCTGTGAGAGTTTCCCCGGTTCCTGATGTGATGAGAGTTGAGCTGTGATGAGGAAGCCTTCCTTTTCACCACCTGCTATATTTCCTCAATCCTACCAGTAACCTAATTCCTAAGATTTGGAAGATTTTTGGTTTTCATAGACCTCTACTAAAATATACCTTAAAACTTGACCAGCCACAGTCAGCTCCTTGAAGGGTGTGGGAACAGAGCTGGGGATAAAGACTAAAGGAAATGGGTGGAGTTAGGTGTGGCTGTAGGGGCTCAGAAGGACTCTGGAAACAGAGGCAGAAGGCTGCCTTCCTGGATGGAGCTACGTATAAAACTGCAATTTTAAGTCTTAGATATAGCCAGGTGGAAGGAGATCTGGAGAAAAAGATACACATAATTGTGTGACTGCCTCATCCACCTGCAGGAAGGGGGCGTGGGTCAAAGCTCTAGAAATGAAAAAGCAGGTGGAGTCAGTGTGGGACAGGAGGGAATGAGACACAGGAGGGGAGGTGCGGGCTGGATCTGGTCTCACATTTGCCACTGGGCAGCTGAGTGGACTTGGTCCCCTCACTCAGCCTTCTGGGGTCAGTATCTTCCTGGGAGGCATACTGTGGTCAGACCAGGTGATCCATTTTCTTTTTTCTTTTCTTTTCTTACCCTTTTCTTTTCTTTTTCTTGAGACAGAGTCTCCCTCTACCACCCTGGGTAGAGTACCGTGGAGTCAGAGCTCACAGCAACCTCAAACTCCTGGCTTCAAGCGATCCTCTTGCCGCAGCCTCCGGAGTAGCTGGGACTACAGACACCAGCCATGACGCCTGGCTGTTTTTTTCTGTTTTTAGTAGAGATGGGTCTCGCCCTTGCTCAGATGGATCTCCAACTGTGCTCAGGCAATCCACCTGCCTCAGCCTCCCAGAATGCTGGGATTACAGGCGTGGACCACTGTACCTGGCAGGTGATCAGTTTCTAAGGCACATTTAGCTCTCATATTCTCATCTGGAAACCCACTTTCTGACAGTCATGAGTATGTAGAATGTGGTTCACTCTTTCTTCGGGGGGGGGGGTACAGTGTGGTAGGTTTTGAGTTTCTTCTCATTAAGAAATCTCTCATTTCTTAAAATAAATGGCACAATACAATAGATTTTGAGCTTCTCCTCCAGTGAAATCCCTCATTTCTTTAAAGATCCTGTCTCTCTCTGCCTTCTGTTGTTTGTCAACAACCTTGGCCTCCCAGAGTGCTAGGATTATAGGCAATAGCCTGGCCTTGTGATTCTTCGATCATGTTTATTTTACAACTACTTAAACTTCAAGGGCCACCATGCTTAGCGTTTACCATATTTCTGTTTTACTTTGACAGTGACCCTTTGTTCTTTAAACCTTTCAAATCTCATTCAGTTTTTTTGGCTTTAAATTTAAGAGTGCAGTTTCCGTGGGACTTTGGACTTAAGTCATCTGGCAGTGAATCCTGAAACAAAGTTGGAAGCAAGACTGAAATAGCAGAGGTGAATCTGTTGTTCAGGTTGAGAATTGAGCGCGGGAAACTCCCCCTAGCGGTGAAGAGCTAGTACCACACCAGGAGCAAGCCTCGAGCCGGAAGAGCAGGTGCAGATGCAGTACCCGCAGATGAACTAACCTCTGAATCACGTAGAACTTGGCACACAATCCAGAGGCGCCAGGCCCCAGTGGTTGGCTTCTTCAGGGCATGGCCAGACCGGTGTTGAAAAGCCGTTGCCATGTGGGAACTCACTACTCCAGGCAGATTCCGCTCTACTGGACTTGAAGTAGAATTACAGAGCAGAAATACTGTGTGTTTGTTTAAGAACTAGTAGGATGTGGTGAATGATTGGCTTAAGGTTACCCAGCCTTGAATGCAATGCTTAGATTCAACTATCTTCAAAATTATCCTAGATAGATGACTATTTAATTAATTTATTTAAAAATGGTCTTTTGTGTGTGTGTGTGTGTGTGTGTGTGTGTGTGTGTGTGTGTGTGTAGAGGCCAGGTCTCCCTAGATCGCCCTAGGTTGGTCTCAAACTCCTGGCCTCAAGCATTCCTCCTGCTTCAGTCTCTTGGGTAGCTGTGATTACAGGTGTGAGCCCCAGTGCTGGCTTGTGAGTCTCTTTTCTTTCATTTTCTTTTTTTTTCTAGACAGAGTCTCATTCTGTCTCCCTGGCTAGAATGCAGTAGCATTATCGCTCACAGCAACCTCAAACTCCTGGACTCAAGCTATCCTCCTGCACCAGCCTCCTGAGTAGCTGGGACTACAGGTTCATGCCATCATGCCCTCCTAATTTTTATATTATTTGTTATTATTATTTATTGAGACAGAGTCTCACTTTGTTGCCCCGGGCAGAGTGCTGTGGCATCATACCTCACAGCAACCCCGATTCTTGGCTTCAAGTGATCCTCTTGCCTAAGCCTCCTGAGTAGCTGGGACTACAGGCGCCTGCCACAACATGTGGCTAGTTTTTTCTATTTTTAGTAGAGATGAGGTCTTGATCTTTTTCAGACTGGTCTCATCTTCCTGAGCTCAAGCAATTCACCTGCCTCTGCCTCTCAGAGTACTAACATTACAGGTTACATGGCCTTTTCTATTTTCTTTTCTTTTCTTTTTTTTTTTTTGAGATGGGGGTCTCACTCTTGCTCTGGCTGATCTCAAACTCCTGATCTCAAGGGATCCTCCTGCCTCGGCCTCCCAGAGTGCTAGGATTATAGGCAATAGCCTGGTCTTGTGATTCTTTGATCATGATTATTTTACAACTACTTAAACTACAGAGAAACTTAGCTTTTATACTGTACTTTATGTTGAGATTGTGCCCACTGGGACTTTCAAATTTTGCCTAATTGGATTAGGGAGCCAACGTTTTTTGGGATAACAAGCGTAATCCATTTAACTCTCACAATAATCCCATGAGATAGGTATGGAGAATGAAGAAAATGAAATTCAAAGAGGTGAGGTAACTTGTCCAAGAGCAATTATGGAGAACATAATGGAACTGGGATTCAAATCTAAGCTTGTCAGACCTCCTAAAACCCAAGGACGTCTCTCCACTGTGTGTGCTATCACAATGGGAGTGATGGTGGATTCTCTCTAGCACACACTGTAGTGATCGCTCCTTGTGAATCAAAGTCCCCTCTATTTTTGTTTTTTTGCCAAAACTGCAAACTCACTACAATAATGAAATTTTATTTCTGGTGAGGGGTGATACAGCCAAAATAAAAAATAATCTTTATAAAGAAATCTTTACAGTGTTTAGGGACTAAGAAAAAAAAATCATCTTTAGCTTTTTCCTTACGAAGAAAATAGGTTAGAGAGAAAACGCTCTGAAAACTAAGAGGTAGGAAAACTCCCTTATCCAAGAGGATGAGCTAGTGGAAAAAATATGTTTTCTTCGGGCGGCGCCTGTGGCTCAGTGGGTACGGCGCTGGCCCCATGTACTGAGGGTGGCGGTTTCAGACCCAGACCCGGCCAAACTGCAACAAAAAAATAGCCGGGCGTTGTGACAGGTGCCTGTGGTCTCAGCTACTCAGGAAGCTGAGGCAAGAGAATTGCCTAAGCCCAAGAGCTGGAGGTTGCTGTGAGCTGTGTGACGCCAGGCACTCTACCGAGGACGACAAAGTGAGATTCTGTCTCCAAAACAAACAAAAAAAGTTTTCTTCAGTGATACAGAGAGAAGAGTGAAAAGGCCACCAGTGTCTGGTGTGTGTGTGTGTTTGCATATGGGTGTAGGCTAGGGGTATGTAAATTGCTCCCTTCCCAAGTATGGCCTGGGGAGAGAGCCAAGCTCTGTAGAGAAACTCCCTTTTACCAAAGCATGGAGCGGCAGAGGTAAATACCTCTGTGGGGTGGGAGTCCAGGGAGAGCCCCTCTCTCTCCCCATCCCCAGACACCCAGAGTGCATTGGAGACTTTCTCATGCTCTCAAGAAGTGCAGAATTGGCTGGGGTGGAAGTGGCCTCCCAGTCACAGTGAAGGAAAGGAGTCGACAGCTGCTGCATGAACTCTGTGCTCACCCTGCAGACCCACCAGGAAGGTAGAGAACTGTGCAGAGGCCTCACCTGCTGGAGTGTAGGCACTTCCATCAGTCTCGGGTGCTTATGCCCCTGGGAAAAAGTGGAATGAGGTGGGGGCTGGATTTTACTGGGGGAAAAAATCTAAATTGATTAAAAATGGCAATATTTTTCAGTCATTGATTTGACTGAATTTACCTAGAAATTATTAGATTAAACTTTCTATTATTAGATTGTAATAAAGCTCAGAGGAGCCATTAAATTCAGTTAAAGAAAAATAAAAATATAGTTTTAAATATTTAAGTTGATGATTGTGAAAACCCTTTATCTGTATGTAATAATACAACACAAATCCGAGTGTTTCCCACCTGCCCCCGTGTTGGCCATTGATTTCTCTCTTATTTCCACCCACTCAAGTTGAATTGCTAGGCCAGCCCTGTAGGCCTTCTCAGATTTAGAGGTAAGGAGCTCCAGGGGACTTGGAAGACGTCAGGTTGTTAGTTATTATTGTAATAACTGTTCAGTTAAATAAAAGCTTTATGAATTTGTATATTGAAAAGTTTCACATAGTTCCTATTTATTTTAGCTTTGTTCCTTTTGCAATAAAAGCTTTCTATTTAATTATTAATATGGCTGTTATTCCTGGCAATTCTTAGCTATAAATAAATGTTTTCAAAACATTATCCACAAACCACTAAGGGTTTTTTCCTAGTGGTAGAACTGTTATATATGAGATTGTTGGCTCTGTAAGCAATGCTTAACCATAAATAAATGCTATTCATGTAAATTCAATTTGAATCATAATTTCATAATTTTTGGAAGGACTGGGAGTAATACTAAGAATAGGTACTGCTTGTGGTGTCTTATTGTGATTGGACGATCAAATGAATTATGTTATTTGCTAATTACAGTGAAAACAGATCACTATTGGAGGTTGTGATGGCTAGTTACGTGTCAGCTTGCATAGGCCATTGTATCCAGTAATTCAATTAAATACTAATCTGAGTGTATTTTGTAAATGTGGTCAACAGCTATAATTAATTGATTTAAGTGAAGGAAATTATTTGTGGGGCTGTGTACATGGGCCTTATTCAATCAATTGAAAGCCTACAAGCAAAGTCAAAGTTTCCCTGAAAAAGAAGAAATTCTGCCCCAAGACTGTAGCAAGTCTTGGCTCAGCGGTCCCAGCCACTAGCCTGTCCTGTGGATTTCTCTGTCACTCTATCTCTGTGACTCTGTCTCGCTTTGCGTTTCTTTCTATATATCTATCTATTCTTGGTGCATTTTACAAGGGTACATGTTCTATTCTCTGGAAAACTATGAGTGATACGGATTTTGGTACTGAGAGTAGCTTTAGAGAAACTCATTTTAAAGTTGAGTTTTCTGGGTTGATCATCTAAAATGATTAGATTTAATGATATATATATATTTTTCCAGTGGTAAAGAGGACACTAATAGTCTGTGGCACGAAGTGGCAGAAGAAATAATGTAAAATATCACCATCGGATATTCCTGGTGACATTGGATAATCCATGCACACCCAGAGGCCAGGGTCTAGGTGACCACGTATTTGAAACTTTAGATTATTTTTGTCAAACTGAGCATTGTGAGATTGGTTATGTGACGGTTAACCTTTGTGTGTCTACTTGACTGGGTCATGGACTGCTGAGATATTTAGCTAAACATTGCTTCTGGGTGTGTCTGTGTCTATGAGGATGTTTCTGCATGAAATGAACATTTGGGTCAGTTGATTCAATAAAGCAGACTTCCCTCCAAAATGTGGGTGAACCTCCTCCAATCTATTGAGGGCCTGAACAGAGGAAAAGGTGAAGGAAGGGAATTTAGTCCTTTTCTGCCTGACTGTTGAGCAGGGACATCAGTCAGTCTTTTCCTGGACTCGGGCTGGGGTTTACACCATTGGGTCCCCTGGTTCTCAGGACGCTGGACTCAGGCTAAACTTCACTGCCCCTTTTTCTGGGCCTGCAACTTGCAGGTGGCAGATCATGGGACTTCTCAGCTTCCACAATTGTGTGAGTCAATTCCTTATAAAAAACTCTCTGTCTCCATCTTTCCCCGTTTGTGTGTGTGTGCGAGAGTGTATTTAGTCACACACATGTGATGATGTTAGGATGAACCACATATACCATATACAACAGTGGTCTCATGAGATTGCAATACTGTATTTTTGCTGTATTTTTTCTATGCTTAGATATGTTTAGATACACAAATACTCACCATCATGTACAGCTGCCTACAGTATTCAGTACAGTAACATACTGCACAGTTTTGTAGCCTAGGAGCAAAGGGTATGCCTTGTAGCGAGGTGTATAATAGGCTATATTACCTAGGGTCATGTAAGAGAACTTTATGATGTTCACACAATGACAAAATCACCTAACACACTTCTCAGAATGTACACGCGTTAGTGATACGTGACTGTGTATGCATTTATTTATGTGTAAATACGTATGTGTGTTTGTGTGATATGTGTGTGTGTGTGTGTGTGTGTGTGTATACATGAAATAGGATCCTGAAAATTGTAATGGAACAAATGAAAGATCCCACTGAAGCTGGGGACATTGGACCACTACATTCTGCTGATTTTTCTTTGCTGATATGAACAGCCTTCCCTCCTGGTCAGAGGAGGTCAACCCTGCTTGTCTGAAGAACCTGCAATGGCCTCTCCTGGGGTAACTGACTCACAAGATGCTGCTGATTCTCCTGCATTGTTCTTACAATTTCTACAGACAGAAATCTGGAGAACGGACACTAAAGGGGAGGGGTAATGGTGGAAGGAAAGAAAATTCAATTAGGCCAAATTTATTGACATGGGCCCACTAAATAGATTTCAAATTCTGTATGGTAGCTATGAGAAGACCAAAACTCACTTTATAACAAAGATATTTGCACCAGAATGTTTATTGCTGCCCAATTCATAATTGCTAAGTCATGGAAGAAGCCCAAGTGCCCATCGACTCATGAGTGCATTAATAAATTGTGGTATATGTACACTGTGGAATATTATGCAGCCTTAAAAAAGATGGAGACTTTATCTCTTTTATGTTTACATGGATGGAGCTGGAACATATTCTTCTTAGCAAAGTGTCACAAGAATGGAAGAAAAAGTATCCAATGTACTCAACCCTACTCTGAAACCAATTTATAAGCACCCACACTTCCATATGAAAGTTATAACCCAACTACACCCCAAGATGAAAGAGGAGGGGGAGGGGGAAGGATGGGTGGAGGGAGGGTAATTGGTGGGACCACACCGATGGGTGCATTTTACAAGGGTACTTGTTAAATATACTACGTGTAGAATATAAATGTCTTAACACAATAACTAAGAAAATGCTGTGAAGGCTATGTTAACCACTTTGATGAAAGTATTTCGAATTGTATATAAAACCAGCACGTTATACCCCATAATTGCATTAATGTACACAGCTATGATTTAATAAAAAAAAAAAGAAAGAAAAAGAAAGGGTTCCGAGAGTTTGGTTGGCTGTTTGGCTGAAACATGAACTGAAAGGTGGACTTTACTAAATAAATTGAAATGCCGAACCTGCCACAGTGTACTGCAGAGGGAAGGTCCTTAGGAAGATTAAAATACCGCAGTGGGTTTATCATGTAACACTCCTTGGCAGGGGCAGTGGGGGAGGACACACCCTTTCACCATGACTGTGAGAAACAACTTTGTGAGGGAGCCCAGCCTTCTTGAGGGACACTGTGGTCTTTCTTGCATGTAGATTGTAAGCTGCAGTGGGGACTATGCCACTGAACTGGAATCCTGAATGTCATGAAGATCATTGGATTTTTTTTTTTTTTTGAGACAGAGTCTCATTACGTCGCCTCAGTAGAGTGCTGTGGCATCACAGCTCACAGTAACCTCAAACTCTTGGGCTTAAGTGATTTTCTTGCCTCACCCTTCCAAGTAGCTGGGACTACAGGCACCCGACGCAATGCCCGGCTATTTTTTGATGTTGTTGTAGTTGTCATTATTGTTTGGCAGGCCCCAGGCTGGGTTCGAACCCGCCAGCCCTGATGTATGTGGCTGGCGCCCTAGCCACTGAGCTATAGGCGCTGAGCCAGGATTTTTTTTTTTTTTTGAGACAGAGTCTCACTTTGTTGCCCCTGGTAGAATGCAATGGCATCATAGCTCACAACAACCTCAGACTCTTGGGCTCAAGTGATTCTCTTGCCTCAGCCTACCACGTAGCTGGGACTACAGGTGCCCACCACAAATGCCTGGCTATTTTTAGAGATGGGGTCTTGCTCTGGCTCAGGCTGGTCTCAAACCTGTGAGTTCAGGCAAACCACCCACCTCGGCCTCCAAGAGTGTTAGGATTACACGCTGTGAGCCACTGCACCCAGCCTAAGATAATTGGATTTTGGAACAGCAGGGACCACACTGATGCCACAGACAAGGTAGGCTTTGTTACCCACAAGGGACAGTGAAGTCCAAGCAGAAATCGGAAGAGTCTGACTCACGGACCTATCATGTTGAACATGGCGTCCCTAGGGGAGAAATAGATGGGCAGTCTACTAGTTGTTACTTCATCTGTATAAGTGAAAGGTTTCTAGGTCAAGTGAATAGAAGGTTTCCTGGAATCACTAAAAGAGGGAGTCAGAGTCCCTGAATCAATTCCCAGATATAGGCCAGTTTATAGAGCAGAAACTTTTTTTTTTTTTTAATTTATAAGCAAACAAAATCTATTCCTTACAATTCTGGACACAGACTGAGAAGTCCAAAGTTAAGGGGCACATCTGGTGAGAGCCTTCTTGATTAAAGGTTGAGTTGGTTTATGTGTAGAGATGGAGGAAGGGTCCACATGAAGGAGGGTAGGCCAGTCCAGGATAAGGAAAGGCTTTATGAGAGGTGAGCAGAAACTTTTGAATGAAGGAGAGGCCAGGTCTCTTTGAGGAAAGACTCCATTACGTGACACAAATTTTTTTTTTTTCAGTTTTCTTTTTTTTTCTTTTTTCTTTTTTTTATTGTTAAATCATAGCTGTGTACATTAGTGCAATCGCCTGTACCCATTCTAAGATGCACCATAGATGTGGCCCCACCCATTACCCTCCCTCCACCAAAACCTCCCCCCTCCCTTCCCCTTCCTTGGCCCTTTTCCCATAGTTTTGTGCTATAGTTGGGTTATAGTCTTCATGCGAAAGCTATAATTTAGCTTCATAGTAGGGCTGAGTACATTGGATACTTTTTCTTCCATTCCTGAGATACTTTGCTAAGAAGAATATGTTCCAGCTCCATCCATGTAAACATGAAAGAGGTAAAGTCTCCATCTTTCTTTAAGGCTGCATAGTATTCCATGGTATACATGTACCACAATTTGCTAGTCCATTCGTGGGTCGATGGGCACTTGGGCTTCTTCCATGACTTAGCAATTATGAATTGGGCTGCGATAAACATTCTGGTACAGATGTCTTTGTTATATTGTGACTTTTGGTCTTCTGGGTATAAACCTAGTAAAGGAATTATAGGATCGAACGGCAGGTCTATTTTTAGGTCTCTAAGTATTCTCCAAACATCCTTCCAGAAGGAACATATTAGTGGGCATTCCCACCAGCAGTGTAAAAGTGTGCCCTTTCCTCCACATCCATGCCAACATTTCTCGTTTTGGGATTTTGTTATGTGGGCTACTCTTACTGGGGTTAGGTGATGTCTCAGAGTAGTTTTGATTTGCATTTCTCTGATGATTAAGGATGATGAGCTGTTTTTCATGTGTTTGTAGATCTTGTGTCGGTCTTCTTTAGACAAGTTTCTCTTCAAGTCCCTTGCCCACCCTGAGATGGGGTCACGTGTTCTTTTCTTGTTAATACGTTTGAGTTCTCTGTGGATTCTGGTTATTAGACCTTTATCAGAGGTATAACCTGCAAATATTTTCTCCCATTCTGAGGGCTGTCTGCTTGCTTTACTCACTATGTTCTTGGCTGTGCAGAAGCTTTTTAGTTTGATCAGGTTCCGGTAGTGTATTTTTGATATTGCTTCAATTGCCTGGGGAGTCCTCCTCATAAAATATTCTTCCAGTAGCCGGGCGTTGTGGCAGGCGCCTGTAGTCTCAGCTACTTGGGAGGCTGAGGCAAGAGAATCACTTAAGCCCAGGAGTTGGAGGTTGCTGTGAGCTGTGTGAGGCCACGGCACTCTACCGAGGGCCATAAAGTGAGATTCTGTCTCTACAAAAAAAAAAAAAAAAAAAAAAAAAAAATTATATATTGCTTTGGGCAGTATGGACATTTTAACAATGTTGATTCTTCCCAGCCATGAGCATGGTATGTTTTTCCATCTGTTAACATCTTCGGCTATTTCTTTTCTTAGTGTTTCATAGTTCTCTTTGTAGAGATCTTTCACGTCCTTTGTTAGGTATACTCCCAAATATTTCATCTTCTTTGGCACTACTGTGAAAGGAATAGAGTCCTTGACTGTTAGTTCGGCTTGGTTATTGTTGGTATATATAAAGGCTACAGATTTATGGGTGTTGATTTTGTAGCCTGAGACATTGCTATATTCCTTGATCACTTGTAAAAGTTTTGTAGTAGAATCCCTAGTGTTTTCCAGATATACGATCATATCATCTGCGAAGAGTGAAAGTTTGATCTCTTCTGACCCTATGTGGATACCCTTGATTGCCTTTTCTTCCCTAATTGCAATGGCTAAAACTTCCATTACAATGTTAAAGAGCAATGGAGACAATGGGCAACCTTGCCTGGTTCCTGATCTAAGTGGAAATGATTTCAATTTAACTCCATTCAATATGATATTGGCTGTGGGTTTGCTGTAGATGGCCTCTATTAGTTTAAGAAATGTCCCTTCAATACCAATTTTCTTAAGTGCTCTGATCATGAAGGGATGCTGGATATTATCAAAAGCTTTTTCTGCATCAATTGAAAGAATCATATGGTCTTTATTTTTAAGTTTGTTTATGTATTGAATTACATTTATATATTTACGTATATTGAACCAGCCTTGAGACCCTGGGATAAATCCGACTTGGTCATGGTGTATAATTTTTTTGATGTGTTGTTGGATTCTGTTTGTTAGGATATTATTGAGTATTTTTGCATCTATATTCATTAGTGATATTGGTCTATAATTTTCTTTTCTTGTTGGGTCTTTCCCTGGTTTGGGGATCAAGGTGATGTTTGCTTCGTAGAATGTACTGGGTAATATTCCTTCTTTTTCTATATTTTGGAAGAGGTTTAGTAATATAGGTACTAGTTCTTCTTTAAATATTTGGTAGAATTCTGACGTAAAGCCATCTGGTCCTGGGCTTTTCTTTTTAGGGAGATTTTGTATAGTTGATACTATTTCAGAACTTGACATAGGCCTGTTCAACATTTCCACTTCGTTCTGGCTAAGTCTTGGTAGGTGGCGTGCTTCCAGGTATTGGTCGATTTCTTTCAGATTTTCATATTTGTGAGAGTAGAGTTTCTTGTAGTATTCGTTAAGGATTTTTTGAATTTCTGAGGGGTCTGTTGTTATTTCATCATTACCATTTCTGATTGATGAAATTAGAGATTTTACTCTTTTTTTCCTGGTTAGGTTGGCCAATGGTTTATCTATTTTATTGATCTTTTCAAAAAACCAACTTTTGGATTTATTGATACGTCGTATAATTCTTTTGTTTTCAATTTCATTTAATTCTGCTCTGATTTTGGTTATTTCTTTTCTTCTGCTGCATTTGAGGTTGAAGTGTTCTTCTTTCTCCAGTTGCTTGAGATGTTCCATTAAGTTATTGACTTCCTCTCTTTCTGTTTTCTTGAGGAAGGCTTGCAGTGCTATAAATTTCCCTCTTAGGACTGCCTTTGCAGTATCCCAGAGGTTCTGGTAATTCGTGTCTTGATTGTTGTTTTGTTCCAAAAATATGGTGATTTCCTTCTTAATCTCGTCTATAACCCATCTATCCTTCAGCATAAGGTTGTTTAGCTTCCATGTTTTTGTATGGGTATGCAGGTTCCTGTTGTTATTTAGTTCAACTTTTATTCCATGATGGTCTGAGAAGATGCAAGGAATAATTTCTATTTTTTTAAATTTGCTGAGGTTAGATTTGTGGCCTAGGATGTGGTCGATTTTGGAGTATGTTCCATGGGCTGATGAGAAGAATGTGTATTCAGTTTTTTTGGGATGAATTGTTCTGTAGATGTCTGTTAAGTCCAGATGTTGAGTGGTTGAGTTTAAATCTAAAATTTCTTTGCTTAGCTTCTTTTTGGAGGATCTATCCAGGACTGCTAAAGGGGTGTTAAAATCTCCAACTACTATGGAAGTGGAGGAAATCGAGTTGCTCATGTCTGTTAGAGTTTCTCTTATAAATTGAGGTGCATTGTGGTTGGGTGTATAAATATTAATAATTGAGATCTCATCATATTGAGTATTACCTTCAACAAATTTGAAGTGTCCATCCTTATCCTTAATTATTTTGGTTGGTTTAAAGCCTATTGCATTTGTAAACAGGATTGCAACACCTGCTTTTTTTCTGCTTTCCATTTGCCTGGAATATAGATGACCATCCCTTCACCTTGAGTCTATATCTGTCTTTTAATGTAAGATGCGATTCTTGGATGCAGCAGATATCTGGCTTGAGTTTTTGTATCCAGTCCGCCAACCTATGCCTCTTTAGAGGACAATTTAAACCAGTCACATTAATTGAGAGTATTGATAAGCCTTTCGAGAGACCGGTGGACATTTTTAATCCTTTTGCGAGTGTGGAAGTTGGAATTTGATCAAAAATTTTTTGGGTGGGTTTACTTTTGTGGTGGAGAATTACGCTGGTCTTTATGGAAGATAGGTCTAAGAATGTCCTGGAGAGCTGGTTTAGTTGTGGCAAATTTCTTCAACATGTAAATGTCATTGAAGTATTTAATTTCTCCGTCATAAATGAAGCTCAGTGTAGCTGGGTACAGGATCCTGTGTTGAAAGTTATTTTGTTTTAGGAGATTAAAAGTCGATGATCATCCTCTTCTGGCTTGAAAGGTTTCAGCAGAGAGATCTGCAGTTATTCTGATATTCTTCCCCTTGTAGGTAATGGTTTTCTTTCGTCTGGCAGCTTTCAGAATTTTCTCCTTCATATTAACTTTAGTGAAATTGATTATGATATGTCTGGGTGATGTCTTATTTGGATTGAGTCATGCTGGAGTTCCTAAACTGTCTGCTATCTGAATTTCGGAATCTCTTGGCACGTCTGGAAAGTTCTCCTTCATAATCTCATGGAGAAGAGACTCTGTGCCTTGTGAAGCCACTTCTTCACTTTTGGGGATCCCCATAAGACGAATATTGGTTTCCTTCAAATTATCTGAGAGCTCTCTGAGAGAGTGATCTTTTTTTGCTCTCTATTTCTCTTCTTCTTTGAGGGTTTGTGACCGTTCAAAAGCTTTGTCTTCAATGTCAGAAATCCTTTCTTCTGCTTGCTCCATTCTGTTACGGAGGGATTCTACTGTGTTTCGCAGATCTTTGAGGGATGCAACTTCTTGTCTCAATGTGTCGAATTCTTTGGTCATTTGGTCTTTGAATCCGTTGAATTCTTAAGATAACTTTTGGAATTCTAATTCGATCTTATTTGCTATCCAGATCCTGAATTCAATTTCTGACATCTCAGCTATTTGTTTGGGCATGGGGTCTTGGGTCTTGTGCTGTTTCTGCCCCATTGATCCTTGGGGGAGTTGATCTACTCTGATTATTTATATTGCCAGAGTTTTTCTGTTGATTTCGCCTCATGATTGTTTTTCACCGTTGCCTCTGGCTGTCCTCAGAGTTGGGGAGGTGTCTCTCCAAGATTAGACCCCAGCGGGATCACTCTATTGTTGCTGGATCTTTGTAGGGAGTGACCCTGTGTAGTTCCTCTGGGGCTGCTCTAGCTAGGGAGTTCTGGTTGTGGAAGCAACTCCGGTTTGTGACACACCCGGATCCAGCAACAGGGCTGGGGGTGGTGCGCACTGTTCTGGGAGTGCCAGGCGCCCAGTGACTTTGGCACAGAGAGCCCAAGGCTCCAGCAGTCTCTGGCCAGGAGAAGAGCTCTGCACAGAGGCAGGGAGGGCTCCAAAGGGCACACAGCTACCAGAGTTCCTGTGCAGATGAAGGGGCTAGTGTGGAAGCTGGGGGGACACAGGAGGGAGGACGCAGGGTTGCGTGGCTTCCGCAGTTCCTGGTCTGAGAATGTGGAGGCCTGGTGGGTACGGGTCACTGGTTGGGGATCACTGCACAGCTCTTATGGAGGTCTGGGCGGTGCCAAGCCTAGGAGTTTGAGGTTGTTATGAGCTGTGACGTCACGGTGCTCTACCCAGAGCAACAGCCCAAGGCTCCAGTGTCCATGACACAAATTTTAATATTTATTTATTCATATATATTTAGAGACAGAGTCTCACTCAGTCGACCAGGTTAGAGTACAGTGGCCCGATCATGGTTCATGCAGCCTTGAACTCCTGGGCGCAAGCAATCCTCCCACCTCAGCCTCCCAAGTACCTGGTACTACAAGTGTGTACCACCATACCTAGATCATTTTTCCTGATTTTCTAAGAGACAGGAGTCTTACTATACTGCTTAGGCTTATCTTGAATTCCTGGCCATAAGCAATCCTACCACCCCAGCCTCCCAAAGCACTGGGATTATAGGTGTAAGCCACCATATCAGGCTCCACATGACAAAAATTTACTTATTTATTTATTTTTGATCCAGGGTCCTGCCCTGTTGTCTAGGCTGGAGTGCAGTGACCCAATCATGGCTCATTGTAGTCTTGAACTCCTGGGCTCCAGGGATCCTCCTGCCTCAGCTTCCTGCGTGGCGAGGGCTATAGGCATGCCTCACCACTTTTTTCTTTTATTAGAGATGGGGTATGTTATGTTGTCTTGTCCTGAAGTGATCCCACTTTGGCTCCCCAAAGGGCTGAGATTATAGGCATGAAGCACCATACCCTGCCTGATGTGACACTAAGTTATACTGTTACTCTTTCTCCCAGCCTTTCCAAAAGGGATCTATGGCCTTTTATAAGAGTAACTGTACATTGAAGAAAAGGAAATAATCAGGCCTTTGGGGGACTACCAAACACTGACTCTGGATTGACACTATTCCAGGACACCCAAAATATCACTGTGGCTCACCTGTTAAAGAAGGGGCTTTTGGAGGTCAGGTGAACCATGGAGCTTTAGCTCTGCTGCATCTCAAAGAGGGTTCAGTGGGTTTCCAAGTCCATCCTGTGCTTATTTCCCCAGTTCCACAATATGTAACTGGAACAGACATACTGAGTAGCTGGCAGAAACCCCCTATTGGTTCCCCGACCAATATGAGCGAGGGCTGCTCTGGTGGGGAAGGCCACATGGAAGGCTCTTCTCTACCTTAGAGAACAGTAAACTGCCAGATAGACCACATTCTTGGAGGGATTTCAGAGATTAGTACCACCATTAATGACTTGAATGATGCAGGGGTAGCTATTCCTACCACATCCTCATTAAACTAGCCTGGTTGGCCTGTGCAGAAGACAGATGAATCCTGAGAAATGGTAGCAGGCTGCCTAAACTTAACCAGGTGATGACTTCAACTCGGCTGCTCTTCCCGATGTGGTTTCATGAACAAATTAACACATCCCCTGGCACCTGGTATGCAGCTATTTTTTTTTTTTTTTGAGACAGAGTCTCACTATGTCACCCTCAGTAGAGTGCTGTTGTGTCACAGCTCCCAGTAACCTCAAACTCTTGGGCTGAAGCGATTTTCTTGCCTCAGCCTCCCAAGTAGCTGGGACTACAGGCACCTGCCACAAGACCTGGCTATTTTTTTGTTGCAGTTGTCATTGTTGTTTAGCTGGCCTGGGCTGGGTTCGAACCCGCCAGCCCCAGTGCATATGGCTGGCACCCTAGCTTTTTTTGAGCTTTAGGCACTGAGCCAGTGTGCAGCTATTGACCTGACAAATGCTTTTTTCTTCACACCTGTTAGCAGGGGCCACCAGAAATGGTTTGCTTCAGCTGGCCAGCAACATGCCTTGCTGTCCCACCTCAGGGGCACTCAGCTCTTCAGTCCTATGTCTCAGCTTACTCCACAGGGACCTTGGTCCCCTTTCCCTCCCACAAGATATCACGCGAGTACATGGCATTGATGACATTATGCTATGTCGTTATTCTAGTGAACAAGAAGTAGAAACTACTCTAGTCTTAATGGTAAAACATTTGTATGTCAGAAGGTGGGAAATAAATTTGACAAAAATTCAGGGACCTTCTACTCCAGTGAAATTTCTGGGGGTTGAATGGCATGGGGCATAGTGAGACAGTCCTTCCAAGGTGAACGGTATGTTGTTGCATCTGGCCTCCAGCTCCATCCATGTAAACATGAAAGAGGTAAAGTCTCCATCTTTCTTTAAGGCTGCATAGTATTCCATGGTGTACATATACCACAATTTATTAATCCATTCGTGGATCGATGGGCACTTGGGCTTTTTCCATGACTTAGCAATTATGAATGGGGCTGCAATAAACATTCTGGTACAAATATCTTTGTTATGATGTGATTTTTGGTCTTCTGGGTATATGCCCAGTAGAGGAATTACAGGATTGAATGGCAGATCTATTTTTAGATCTCGAAGTGTTCTCCATATCTCTTTCCAAAAGGAATGTATTAATTTGCATTCCCACCAGCAGTGCAAAAGTGTTCCCTTTTCTCCACATCCACGCCAACATCTCTGGTCTTGGGATTTTGTGATATAGGCTAGCACAGTAACTGAGAGAATGCCAGGAAAGCTATATTAACCAGTGTGATGAAAGTGTGTCAAACGGTCTGTGAAGCTAGTGTATGATGCCCCATGATCATATCAATGTACACAGCTATGATTTAATAAAAAAAAAAAAGAAGTAGGAGGAAGGAATTACAAATGGTAAAGGGAAAATTTGGTGGAATGACAAATATTTTCATTATCTGTATGGTGGGTTGAAGGGCATATATACATATGCCAAACTCATCAAGTTGTATACTCAAAATATGTGGAATTTACTGTATAGAAATTATACCTTAATAAAGATATTTTTAAAAGGCCCATAAAAAAATAAATAAAAGGGTCTAGGCCTACGATGCAAATAAACTTCATTTATGTGACACCTTTGATGTATTCCTCAGGCCTGGAATGCTGTCTTGAGAAGGGCAATGGGTCTGAGTGTGGGCTGGGGAGGAAAGAACGCCATGATTGATTACTTATGTCTGCCATGTGATGGTGAGGGGAAAGAGTGATGTATGAATCATGAACTCAGAATTAGTATCTGAAATTCCCTTGTTAACTTATTGACTTGTTTCCCTTCTGCTACTCGACCTCTAGGATGTAAGCTCCATGAGAACATGCCCCTTGTCTGTTTTCTTTATGGATCCATCTTCAGAAACTAGAAAAGTATCCAGGTTCATAAAATATTAAAAAAATATTTATCAATAAATAACTATTCAAAAATTTGTGTTGAATGTATTTTCTTTTCTTCATCTGCCTTATGCTGATTTTAATAAGTTATTTCAATAAGAGCCAAAACTTTGTAAGCTCCTGTTACTAGAGTTGGCTATATGAATCTTAATAAATACTGATTAAATGAGATAAAATACATGAAATCAGTGTCAAAGACATTGTAAGGTACTCAATAAATAAAACTTAAATGTGAAATCTGCAGTGTTACTGGTGTTCTCATCATTCAGGCATATTCATTAAGCACCCAGTATGTCCCAAGCCCTTCAGTATGCTGGGGACATATATGTAGTAATGTGTACATGAATGAAATCCGAACACTGGTTTCAATAAGCTCAAATTTTTATTTAAGGGGAGCAGAGAGGAAAACAAATATTGCAATCTGATGTAGTAAATATTCAAAAAGAGCTAAGTTTTTGTTGATCCCAGAGATGGTATAAAAGAAGGAATAATCAACTTGCTGAAGTTGGGGTGAATCAGTTGTCAGGGAAATTTTCTGAGAAGAGGAGATACCTGAGGATTGAGGAGGAGAGCATTCTGATGGGGGAAACAGTACTTGAAAAAGAGATACAGAACAAACCGCGGGTTCCTGGGATGCTAATAAACTGCAGGTGCCTAATTAGCAGAATCTGTGCTGTTCAATATGGCAGCCACCAGCCGCACCTGGGGCTGAGCGCTCACCAGGAGGCTGGTTGGAATTGAGATGTGCCATAGGTGTAAAGCACACGTTAGCTGTTGACGAGTTAGTGGGAGGAAATGTACATTATCTCAATAATAATTTTCATTGTTTTTCAGATTTTACTTAGATCAGTGATTTTCTTTCTTTCTTTTTTTTTGAGACAAAGTCTCACTTTGTTGCCCTTGGTAGAGTGCCATGGTGTCACAGCTCACAGCAACCTCAAATTTTTGGGCTTAACTTATTCTCTTGCCTCAGCCTTCCAAGTACTGGGGACTACAGACCTTGCCACAACACCGACTACTTTTTTTTGTTTTTTAGAGAGGTGGTCTCATTGCTTCTGGGCTTTTTGACTAAGATTAAGTGTACAAAAGGGGTCTTGCTCTTGCTTAGGCTGGTCTTGATCTCTTGGGCTCAGGCTATCTACCTGCCTTAGTCTCCCAGAGAGCCAGGATCACAGGCATGAGCCACCGTGTCCAGACTTAGACCATCCGTTTTCAACTGGTGTGCCACGGCGTACTGGTGTGGCATCACAGGACCTTAGGTGTGCCTTGAAAATTCGTAAAGATCATCAATTAAATGATGTTTGAAAGAAGTTCAAAGCACAGTAAATATATTCTTTTTTTTCACTCTTTTTCTTGACCAACATAATTTAAGTGTGCTGGGGAAGTTTCACTATAGGTTCAAGTGTGCCATGAGACACAAAAAAGTTGAAAAACACTGACCTAGATGGAAAACGAAGGTTGCTGTAAAGGCCCTGACATTTTCATAGCAGTGGTGCAACTTCAAGGAAATCCTTTCAAAGTTTACAGTGATAGGGAAAGAAAGAGTTGGGTTCTGAGAGCCTGGGCCACAACTGTGTCAATTATCTATCCTTTTCCTGTGATTTTTGTACAAGAGGAAGATGAGAAGTCAGAATGGTGTTGTCTTCAACACTGACCTCTCTTTTTGTTTGTTTGTTTGTTTTTTTAACCTCTTTTTTTGGTACCCAGGGTGGCTATTTCTCTTAGTGTGCTCTGTTGTCACATTCAGTATTCAGGACTGAGAAACTGCAAGATATTCTTTTTTTTTTTTTGAGACAGAGTCTCATTGTTACCCTGGGTAGAGTGCCATGGCATCATAGCTCACAGCAACCTCAAACTCTTGGGTTCAAGCAATTCTCTTGCCTCAGCCTCCCGAGTAGCTGGGACCTGTAGAGGCGCCCACCACTGCTGGCTAGTTTTTCTATTTTAGTAGAGATGGAGTCTTGCTCTTGCTCAGGTTCCTGATCTGAAGGGATCCACCCCCCTCTGCTTCTCAGAGTGCTAGGATTATAGACGTGAGCCACCAAGCCCGGCCAAGCACAGCGATTTTTGAAAATAATTTGTGGAGCTGCCACAGCTCTTGTTTCACATCACAGTACAGCATTACTTTGAAGGGCAACGTCTTACTTGCCGACCGTGTCTTCTTTCATTGAGATATGTGCTAGAGGTTTCAGAACAACATATTTGTGGCAGTTGTGTTCATCTGCAGATATTTCTTAAGATTTCTTAGATTCTGATTTAAGGAACTCAATAGACAACTTACAAAAATGCATTTTGATTTCTTAGATTCTGATTTAAGGAACTTTCTTAAGACTTCTTAGATTCTGATTTAAGAAACTCAATAGACAACTTACAAAAATGCATTTTGATTTCAGTTATTTTTATGGTAAACTTCTTGATGGCAGAGGGTTTATAAGTCTTATGTTTCTTCTCTAGCCCCTTTATTCCATGTTGTTCTGTTAATAGACAAATCCTTGCTGATATTTCTCTTTTGACTTGGCTTTGGAAGATAGAGTGGTGGTCTACTGACTACAGTTGTACATAGAGTGCCTAAGTGTTGACCTTTATGTACAGCTATATGTAGTATTTCTAAGCTCAGATTTTTATATGTTTCTGGGTTCCTTAGCTCAGGAGATGGGGCATTAGGTTGCAGTCAAAGGGGACAGGTAAAATTGTTTCTAGCTCCAAAATGTGTTTGTCCATAGGAAAGGGGCATTTGGAGGGGAAAATGGTGGTCCTGCCTTTAGAACAAGGCTAAAACAAGGCTAATTTCTTTTCTTTTTTGGGGGGGGAGACAGAGTTTCTCTCTATGCCCTGGGTAGAGTGCCATGGGAGCATAGCTCTCATGGAGCACCTTGAGAGTGTCTGGTATATTTAGGTTCTAGAATCAGTAAAATACACCATTTTAAGAATTTAGCCTTGTCTGGGAGGCCAAGACACGAAGATCCTTGAGCTCAAGAGTTTTAGACAAGCCTGAGCAAGAGTGAGACTCTATCTCTACTAAAAATAAAAAATACTAGCTAGGCTTTGTGGCAGGTGCCTATAGTCCCAGATACTCAGGAGGCTGAGGCAAGAGGATCACTTGAGCCCAAGAGTTTGAGGTTGCTCAAACTCCTGAGTAGCTGGGACTATAGGCACCTGCCACAACACCTGGCTAGTTTTTTTTAGTAGAGACAGAGTCTCACTCTTGCTCAGGCTTGTCTCAAACTCCTGAGCTCAAGGATCTCAGGTTACTCAGGCTGCACACCAGACAAAGAGCTGGAACGGTGTTTTTTTTTTTTTTTTATTGTTGGGGATTCACTGAGGGTACAATAAGCCAGGTTACACTGATTGCATTTGTTAGGTAGAATCCCTCTTGTAATCATGTCTTGCCCCCAGAAGGTGGTTTGTTGTTTTAACACACTAGAGAAGCATCGTGAGATTTCGGACCATTAAAAAGTGTTAGAGCTGGGTGGCGCCTGTGGCTCAAAGGAGTAGGGTGACGGCCCCATATGCCAGAGGTGGCGGGTTCAAACCCAGCCCCCGGCCAAAAACTCCAAAAAAAACAAAACAAAACGTGTTAGAGTTAACAACTGGCCTAATGCGTTACACCTGGAGGCACTTGTATTCAGCATGATTACTGTGGTTAGCATATTGGTTCTGTTGTAATTTACATGCTCCTTTCCTTTTCAAAGGACTTCTCAATGTGTTTTGAGGTATTAATTCTGTGCAGCAATCCTGTGAGGAAGACCAGCCTTTTTTCCTCTCAGTTTGAAGATGAAAGATTGATGGCAAAAAATTGATGGAAATTGAGGGGCAGGGTGTATGTATAAAACAGGGAGAGGGTTGGCCCACCCATGGGCAGAAGCAGACTCTTGGTGCTTTATGATGGACTGTGCCACAGCTGGACTGGCTGTGCACATCAGAGGGCTGGTGGACATTTCCCAGCACCTCTTGGGAATAACCTGGTGGGGAGAAGGAAGGGTATCACCTGTATTGCTAGGGCTGCCCTAACTACTGGGTGGCTCAGAACAGACACTGTCTCAGAGGTCTGAAGGTTAGAGGTCTGGAATTAAGGTGTTGGGAGGGCTGTGCTCACTCTGAAATGGGTAGGAGAAGGATCTGTCTTTGCCTCTTCCAGCGTCTCATAGCCCCAGGCATTCCTTGGCTTGTGGCAGCCTAACTCCAGTCTTCACATGATCTGCCCTTTGTACCTCTGTGTCCTTTTTATAAAGGCACCAGTTACATTGGATCAGGGCCCACCTTAATGACTTCATCTTAACTTGACTACATCTGCCAAGACCATATTTCCACATAAGGTCACATTTGAGGTGCTGGTGCATAAGACATCAACTTATCTTTTCTGAGGGACACAGTTCAATTCATAATACCACCTCTTGAAACTTTTGACTAATGGTCTCCTAACTAAACATGGCACCTGACCAAGCCTGCTTGCTAGACCTCATTCAGCCTGATAACAACTTGCTCTGAAACCTGACACGGAAAGGATGTGCTTTATCGGGGGCAGGAGGCGTCAGGAGACACTAATCAGGTATTTGGATCTCGTTGGTCCCACAAGGCAAGAGAAGAGAATCGGATCATAGAGAAGCCGACCTCTGAATAAACTACCATTTAGATGATCCACCTCTGAATAATGTAGAATAAACTACGCTGCCAAGACACAGCTCAACCTCATTTAGCACAAATTTGATTTAACACATTCAATTAATCTTATCAGTAATGACTTACACACTAGATGATTCAATATCTACGCTGGAAACAGCCATTGTGGAGGGCGGTGTGGCCTGGCTCTTCCTTTTGCTGTTTCTTCTCACACTTGCCTTTGCTAAGTTTGCTTCTCTGATGTGCTGGTTTGGTCCTTCTGTTCCAGTTTGCACTTAGCTTTCCTTCCAAGTGGAGGTCAGAGATTATCAGTTCAAGAAGAATCAAATAGGCCCGATATAAGACAAAAGAAATATTAACAAAGTAGAAGTATATTATTACTGGAAATGTAATTTTTTTTTGAGACAGAGTCTCACCTGTTGCCCTGAGTAGAGTGCAGTGGCGTCATAGCTCACAGCAACCTCAAACCGTTGGGCTCAAGCCATCCTCTTTTCTCAACCTCCCCAGTAGCTGAGACTACAGGCACCCACTACAACGCCCAGCTAGTTTTTCTGTCTTTAGCAGGAACAGGGTCTTGCTCTTGCTGGTGGAAATGTAATTTAAAAATAAATCTCACCCTTTCTTATTATAAAAAATTCACTGGAAAACTTTATGAAAACATGGATACACATAAAAAGAAAATAAAAATAATCTACATTCCCTTTCATCATTCAACACTATTGGGGAATGTTGTTAATGTTTTTGCATGTATCCTCCCAGATGAACAGGCATAAATGTTCGGGTTTTACAAAATTCTTACTGTCTTCCGCATAGGGGTTTAAGACCCACTCTTTGTCTTTTCAACAATAACTTGTAAATATTTTGGGACATTAGTGGTTGTTTCCAATTGTCCCTTGTTATAATCAATGGTGCTATGTGCTGGGTGTGGTGGCTCACACTTGTAATCTCAGCACTCTTAGAGGTAAGGCAGGTGGATTGCTTGAGCTCACGAGTTCAAGATCAGCCTGAGCAAAGGCAATACCCCTTCGCTACCAAAATAGAAAAGCTGAGGAAATAGGACCATCTGAGTCCCAGAGTTGGAGATTACTGTGAACTGTGACACCAGGACACTCTACTCAGGGCAATAGCTTGAGACTCTGTCTAAAAAACAAACAAACGATGGTGCTATGAATAAGGTTGTAGTTGATCTTTGGACAGAGTCACACTTGCTTATTTTCTCAGCATATGTTCCCAGAAGGAAAATCAGTGGGTTAAATTTATGCATAATTGACAGTCTGCTCTCTGGAAAAGTTGAATCAATATACCCTCCTGCTACGAGTGCATGAGAGCGCGTATTTCCCAGCATGTGTGACAATAGAACAGTCGAATATAAAAAATTGTTCCAACTGGGTAAGTTAAAAAATGACATTTTAATTCATACTTGTTGTTGAACTACATCAAACAGATCGAAGTAATAAATATTAAGTACATAAATATACACTGGTTTGTAAGTTCCAATGGAGAGAGTGGGATCCTGGCACAACTGACTATTTGAAAAAAGAAAAATTTCTCTTGGAGATTTTTTTTTTCATTGTTGGGGATTCATTGAGGGTACAATAAGCCAGGTTACACTGATTGCAATTGTTAGGTAAAGTCCCTCTTCTCTTGGAGATTTTTATAAATGTTTTGGCCATTCATATTTCTAATTTGGTGAGCTGCCTGTTTAACGTCTTTTACCACCTTTGTGTTTACATGTGATCGACTTTTCTTTATGGATTTGTAAGTGTTCCTTACATTTTGCAAATTTGAATTTTCTATTTTTCATAAATGATGCCAACATTCTCCCCCAAGGTTTTTATATGTATTTGTTATTTAAATTTATGGGGGATTTTTATTTTAATATAGAAAAATTAAAAAATGTTAGTGAGTTTATCTATCTCTTGCTTTATGGTTTCTTTTTAATTGGCAGTTTTAAAACTTCTTTTAAAATGCTAAAATATTTCTATGTATTTTCTAGTACATTTGAATTCATTTGAATATATTTGATGTTGTTTTAGGATGTGAAGTAGCAACCTAGTTTCTTTCCTTTTCTACATGGATATCAGTTGTTCTACTAGTCTGCCTTTTCCATTGGCAAATGTATACTAGTATTTATTTCTTTTTACATATATACTTTATATTTATTTGGTTTGATCTGTTATTTCTCTAGCAGCACAGTGCTTTAATTGCTGCAAGTTTATTGCATTTTTTACACTTCTGACTACAGTATTATTTATTATTTCTCTGTTTTAAAATATTCTGGGAAGTGATCCTTATACACATACAGAACCTCTTTGTTTATTTTTAAATGTTGGGAAAAACCAAAAACAATTTTTCAAACTCCTGCCTTAACACTGATACTTGTTAATGAATTGTGTGCTTTGGGGGAAAGTTATGCTTCCTCTCCAGTTATGATAATAATAATGACACTTATACAGTAATAATAGGCCAAATGGCAGGTGGGAGGCTGAAACAGCCAGTCCTGGGTTTGAAAACTGGCTTTGTCATTTGCTGTGTGCTGTGAGCAAGTTAATTAACCTTTGTGAGTCAAAGCTTAGCCATTAGTAAAAACAGGGGTAATAGTGCCATGCCTACCTCACAGGGCAATAAGAGGATTAAATGAGACAATGTTTGTTAACACAGAGTATATCATTGCCATCAAAGAAGGAGCTTAATAAATGTCAATTTCCTTTCCCTTCCACTGGTGTAGAATGTATTGTTCGTAAAACATTTTTATATACATCATCTCATTTGACTCACCAAAGTCTTGACTCACTGACAATCATTTGGTTTGTGTGGTATTGAATTACCTGATGATTTAATAAGATATGACGATGATATAATGAATATTAAATGAGAACTTAGAAAATATTGAGTTTTTTTTAACTTAAACACATCTAAAACTTTTGCTGCATACTTAAGTATGAAATCATTTTAAATAATGACTTGAGGTGGCAATATTATTTTACTTTTTCAGCAATGTGGTATATCTAAATAAGAATTACTTGGTACACTATCAATGCACATATTTTTGGAAGCATTCCTATTTTATAGAGCAAAATCCATAAGCGTGTGGTATGTTTGTAGTCTAACTTACTCATTTTCAACAGTGTTAACAGCATTTGCTTCCTATTACTTTAAACATGATTTTTTTATTTTTATTTTTATTTTTTTTGTAGAGACAGAGTCTCACTTTATGGCCCTCGGTAGAGTGCCATGGCATCACACAGCTCACAGCAACCTCCAACTCCTGGGCTTAGGCAATTCTCTTGCCTCAGCCTCCCGAGCAGCTGGGACTACAGGCGCCCGCCACAACACCCAGCTATTTTTTGGTTGCAGTTCAGCCGGGGCCGGGTTTGAACCCGCCACCCTCAGTATATGGGGCCGGCGCCTTACTGACTGAGCCACAGGTGCCGCCCTAAACATGATTTTTAATTGGAAAATTAATAAGAAACCCATTTTATTCTCAGTTGAGTCATAGATTAAAGCTGATATTAAATGGGTAATCTGTATTTATAAGAACTCTCAAGAAAATGAATATGTCAGTATAATACACTATGATCCTTAAGTCTGGCCAGAGTCACTGAGAGTTGAATTTGAGTCTCAGCAATACAATGTTTCAGCTGCGTGACTTTGAATAAGGTACCTAAGCTCTCTGAGCCATAGTTTCTCATTTACGAAATGGAAGTAAGAAAAGTGTCTGTAGAAGCAGATTGTTGCGAGGGAAAGGAAATAACTCTAGACAAGCATTTAACACAGTCAGTATTTATTAAACAGTTGTTGCTGTTGTTCACTTGTTAAGTAGCAAAATCACGCAGCCCCCTTGAAGGACATAAAAAAATTTAAAGAAATAATAATCAAAGTGTTCAAATAGCAAAGTCATGACAAATATAGTTGTATTCCAAGAAGATGATTGTTTTCTAAAAAAAGGAAAAGAAAAAAAGGAATCACAGGTATTTGGGTAGAGAGAAAAGATTATTTAAAAAGTAATTGCTGAGATATTATTGCCTACCACACAGTGGGAGTGATAAGGATAATGAAAAACAAAAAAGTTCTAAATTTATTACAAATAAATACATGTTCACAGATACAGAAGGCTGAATCTGAGCCCAGAGAGAAAAGGTTTGGGATTTTTTTATGAACTAATAGAGCAAGATGCTTTTTTATTTTACACCTAAAAACCTTGTTTTGTTTTACATACAGATTCCCTTTCTAACGTTTTCTGAAGCTGTCTCCAAAACTAATGTAGATTATTTGGTTTCCTGGATCCTGTCCAAGTTTTTCTTCCTGCATTTAAATCTTAATAGGAGTAGAGGATTTAGATTAAAGTAGAGAGAAGACTTTGTTCTCTTTGGCTTTTAAGAAGAGGTGTTTGGAAATCTTGGGAGAATTTGGTAAATGCTGCGGAGTGAAGTCTGGAGTATATATTTTTGGTACTCAGTAAATGAATGTTCAGAGAATAAGGCCTTAGAAGAGCCATAGATGTGGGATATTTGAAATTGCCCCAAGCCTACAGCAGGTTAGACACTGTTTTTTGTTTCTTGGGTGTCTGCTTTGTGTCTTAAAACAACCAGCAGAATTACTTAGTCTTGCGAATGTGCAATTCTGTTCTAGAGAGAGATGCTTTGCTCATGTGGTTTGGAAAGGATTCCTTTTCTGATTGTTTTCAGTCTGTGTGAAGCACTAAATTCTGAAGGTCAGAGAAGGCATGACACACCGTGGCAAGCTCTTTACTTCATAGTGAGTTCAGAAGGGCATGATTCAGACAGTTCAGTAAGTGATGGTCATGATGGTCTGATGCAGAACATTTGGGTTTCCCTACAGGTGTCATTGGTACAAAGTGAGTCATTAGTCATTGCATTTTCTGGAAGAGTCAGAAGAGAAAAAGTTTAGGGCAAAATTGAATACTGGGTTATAATTCACTTTTGTCACTCAGAATAGAGGATGATGTTTTCCATCAAACCTGTTGGCTGAAAAAGCTCAATATAGCCTGCTTCTTGTACTAGGTACTGACCAGAAAAGAACAGAATCAGAATGTGTATTTTTTTATCTTTATTTAGGATTATTCCATACTAGGAATGTGCAAGGACGCTTTGCACACACATGCCCTTTCCTGTCGTTAAAGACAGTCTGATGGACTGGAACATAGAGATAGTGGTGGTAAAGAATAATGTGGAGAGCTATTAACCAAGGAAAGAGGAAGTGAACATATGGAAACTATGGGTGACTGAGTCAGAATAAAAGTAGTGGAAATCTCCTTACCAGAGGGAACTGGGCCCCACTTCATTGGGTTACTTCAAGGTAAAAATGCATTTGGTTCACCACCAATTTGCAATATCAGAGTGGAAGGGAAGGGAGCAAGACTTAAAAGGAGTTGAAGATCTCCATGCAATAGAAGAAGGAAAGCAGATTTCCCAAGTGAACTGGTTCAAAAGCAGGAAACTGGCATAGATAAGACAACAAAAATATTGCAGTATCTGTTGATGTTGTGAAATAATCTGCAAATCAAACTTTCAGTAAGTATACCAGAAGTATTCCTCCCGTTTGAACAAAAATCTACTTCTGCAGAGGCTCATGCATTCTTTAAATTGGGTGTTGATTCAGGGTTCTGGGCTTGAACCTGGAAGGAGGGCAGATGTATCCATGACCAGGAAAACTAATTCAGGGAAGTGCTGGTTTGACTGTTCACTGGCATTCACCATTTCTGGACAAAAATTGTTTTCACATCTGAAGGACAGACAGGATAAAAGTTGATATGTTAGGGGCTTGAAATTGAGGTCTTTTATCATTTCCAGCAAATATTTCCAAACAGTGGAAGGCACCTTCAATCACTGTCCAGGGGAGGACAAGGGTGAGACCTTCCACTCTGAAGACCTCCTGTGTTCTCTAACTTTTCTAACTGACTGCGATTTCAATTAACAACATTCTTCACTTTTACAGCCAGGACAGAGACTCTGAAGGCCTGGGAAGTCTTCTGGGGAACGTTGCTGGGAGGGAGGGTGTTGGAAAGAAGTTCCCAAATTCCTTTGCCATTACCCATAAAGAGAAGGTTCTAACTCTAGGGTCCAACAACTCTGCAGTTTCAATTCTATAAAGGAGATCGGAAGGTTTTTCCTATTCTCTTAACCTCAGACAGCACACTAAGATGCAAAAATCTCCCAGAGAGAAAATGGGCTAAGAATAAAATTGAAAGGTTCTTTCCTTAACTTGCTCCTCCTCACTTCTCTGGCCTAAAAGTCGCTTTACTTGAGGGTCTCCGGTTTCCAGGGCCTTGACTCCCTAGTACCTGAAGCCAGGTTGGTATTTGCATCTGCAATTGAAAAGTGTGTAGTCCCCCACTGTGCTTCCCAGCCCCGCCACAGCCTGGTCTCCGGCCTCCAGCCTGGCTTTTTGTGCTGAGTCGTCCTTCACGCCTCCTGGGTTTTCGAAGGTCCCAGACACAAATGTCCCCGTGGATGCAGAGTTAACTCTGGACTGGAGTCTCCTGAGATTAGAATCAAATTCTCACTCCAGGGAAACTTTGGAGTAGTTCTGGTCTTGAAACTTCAGTCGTCCCATACTCCCCTCCACCCAATAGAAAGAAGATAGGGCCCAGGCTGCTGCCTCTGAAGGTTTGTCTAGGCGGAGTACAAACCGGTCTTGCAGTTCTTGAATCCCTTGGCTGGCTCCTCAACTTCTCATTCCTCCACTTGCTTTGCCTTCCCCACTCACCTGACCGAGAGCCCCAGGGCCAGCACTTTCCAGAATAGAAAAGGCTCCAAGCCTGTAAGAGACTAAACTTGCTAAATTAGGGACGATTATTGGGAACAGAAGCTCTTCAAGATGATCTCGTTGGGAGTTCCATTCCCCTGGGGAGCTGCGGGGGTAAGGCTGGGGGGTGGTGTCTTTGGATCATGCTGAGCAATAGGTGGGACTCAGAAGCTTTCTTGTCCAGAATTCAGTGATGGAGACTGAAGTTCTTTGCTTCGTCTTTTACTCCAGTGAATGGGTTCAGTCCTGTGATTTGGCGGTGCTGAGCTCCGAATCCCCCCTGAGAAGAGCCCAAGTGGAACAGGCTTTGTAAACCAGAGGCCCAGTCCAGCTTCCGTCGGGCCCTTGGAGCCAGCAGTTAGCTGTCTCCTTTCACTGTTAATCGTGTTTGCGATTTTCCCCCTTTAATAGGCCATGAAGTCAACAAACTCCCCACATGGTGGCTCCCTTTACTAAAGTTGAATAGTGAATTGTACAAGGAGTCTTGCAAATTTTCAAATATTTCTCCGATTGAACTCATGTCAGAATGCTCCTGGGAGGAAAGAGTAAGGATTTGAATGGGGTTCACCTCTGATGGGAAGCAAGGTGGAAGCCAGGAAAGCCACAGGGGGTAATAGCTTTGGGCGCTTCAGTAAGAAAGGTGTCTCTGCTTGCTCATCCAGTTGTGTTCACGGCAGGCTCTTTGTGTGTGAGCTTGCTGCACAGGCAGAGCTGAACATGGGACACATGCACGTGGACACGCCAACATAAATCAGTGAACATATGTGGTGAAGACAGACATCCTGTGGAGGTGTGGCTTGAAGCTTTACCCAAGGCAGACAATCTGGGGCATGATTAAACTAAGAGGAAGCAGGCAGTGTTTGGTCATTCATAACCAGGAATAAGCAAAACTTTGTCTTCTTATGGAGGAGGGAACATTAAATCTCAAACAGGAGCGGGAACAGTGCTGAGAATGGGAAACCTTATGTCTTGGAAAAAGCATGCAGAATATAGCTTATTTAAACACTAGATCCAAATCACAGTAACAGGAAACCCTCCCACTAAATTGTCATTTCCTCTAGTTTTTGTGTAAGATCCAAATAATTAAAATGCACACTAATGGTTATTGATGGCTCTGTTTCCTTTTTAAAAGAAATAGACCCCACTTCTCTTACTGGAGATGACATTTATGTATCTTCTTAAATTACGGAGGGACTTGGAAGTCTGAGTGGATGTAGTTTTCCCTTTTTGCTTTCTTCTTTCCATATCATTTTCATTAAAAAAATTAACCATTCCCAATTGAGGGATTCCTGTTAGAAACCACCAGTAAGTGAACTTGTACTGGGAATCCTCATGATTTCCTAGCCCATCTGTATTTCCTTAAACAGAGCTCACATTGTAAATAAAGTGGGAAAAAAACATGTTTTTCACCCCCACATTCTTCAATTTTCAATTCTTATGGAAAACACAATTTGGCAATTTCCTTTTTTTCTTTTGAGACAGAGTCTCAAGCTGTCACCCTGGGTGGAGTGCCGTGGTGTCATAGCTCACATCAACTTCCAACTCTTGGGCTCAAGTGATTCTCTTGCCACAGTTTTTCTATTTTTAGTAGAGATGGGGTCTAGCTTTTGCTCAGGCTGGTCTCTATCTCGTGAGCTCAGGCAATCCACCTGCCTGCCTTGGCCTCTGAGAGTGCTTTGATTACAGGCGTGAGCCACTGTGCCCAGCCAGTTTTATTTTTTAAAGTCAGTAAGAGCCACAGAAAGTGTGATGGTGCCCAAACAGGCCATCAAGGGTTTCCCAAACCAAGTCTAACGGGATCCTCTTTACTGGAATCTAGGCAAAGAGCAGGACCATTCTCAGCGTTAGGGCATTCATAGAGAGGGGATGTATCTGAATGGGGGGATGATTTGGCCAATAAATCGCCACATTAACAGTAACACTGCAAAATTTTCAGATTTAGAGGCTCTGGTGAAAAATTAAACCAGTGGCAATTTTCAAAGCTTGTAGCATTTGTGACCGGGCACTTCAGCACCTAGAGCCTGGACAGCTCCATAGGCCTCTGCTGGGGACCTAACTCCAATCAATCTGCTCAGCCCGACTGTCAACGCAGCCAGACTCATTAGAGATTTACTGAAAATCTTCCAAGACTTCCCTTTAAAAAACAAAACGACTTCCACATTTAATGGTTTATCTGAAAGAACATACGCAAGAAATTAGGAGAACTAAATTAAATTTATTAATAGGAGAGCTTGATGGTGCTTAATTCCAGAGACCAGAGCTCTCTTGACGAAACAGTAAAGAGAAATAGTAAGGATATAGTCCCAAACATAACTTCACCATCCTTGAATTTCTACAAGTTCTTTACCTGTCCTTGAGAAATGGGTGAAATTGAAAACCATCAAAACAATTGGACTTCTTAAAAATTGGATCGTATGAGCGAAAGGTGTTTATGAGAAGTCGATGACTCCGGATCTTATCATCCACAAGGACAGACAGCACAGAATAGTTAATATGTTCCTTGAGGGACTTCGATGCTGACGTCTTTTTCTGATACCCGATCATTACGTGACTGAAAAAAAAAAAAAAAGGAAGTCATTTCATGAATAAAAATCGGAGCACAACAGTGCAACAAAATATTCTGTCCTTAAAGGCAATAGGCAGACAGATGTTGACAAAGAGGGCTCTCCTAAAACCAGGTTCGGATAGATTTTTGCTAACTGCACTTATAAATACAAGCAGAAGGCCGGTTACTGACAGCAGCAGAAGCCGCAGCTTCAGACGCAGCCAGCGGGACCTCAGAGCAGGGAAGGCGCCGCCGACTCTCGAAGCTGCCTGAACTGCGGCTCGCAAGGAGGGCACCCACCCCGGCCTTCTCCCCTTCTGCCCTTCCCTTCTTCTCCGACTCTTCCTCTTTTCCTTAACCATCTCTTCTCTCTCCCGGAGCACTGGCAGCCACTTTGCTCCCCCCTCCGCATTTTAGCCTGTCGCCTCCTCTTTTCATTTTTGAACATCTCTCTCCTCGCTTCTGCTCTCGGCGTCACGCTCCCTCCTAGTTCTGTGCGTCTACAAACTTTTGAACGGAATATAGCTGCAGCAAACAAGTCCCCCAGCTCCTCCTGAAGCTCCTGCTCGTTCCTGCGGCTTCTTCTCAGGCACCCACGCAGACGGTGATGCCTCTCGGGCTGTGACTCCGGCGCAGAAACTTGAAGGAGCCCCTTGCCCGCCGTCCTCCTTGGCAGCAGACCCCCTCCTGGCAGCGATAAGAGTTGAATGGTAAGGGAAACACACCTTCCGAACCAAACGACTCCCCTGACCACCGATGCCGTCACGGCATCCGCACCAGGATGCGAGTTAGCCTTCCTGCGCACCAGGTTTGGCTAGTTACGGAGTGCTGAGTCTATACAAATATAATTTTTTCTAAGTATAGCAAGCGAGAAGTGGCAGGGCGCGCGGCCGCCATCACTCAGAGGTACACCGGGGGCTGGAGCTTGACTCCGTACTTCCCCCCGAGCTTCGGGAGTTTTTTTTTGGGGGGGTGGTGGAGGGTGCAAGGCCAGGGGCGTCCTCACAGCCGTGTGCTCTCTTGGCCGTCTTGCGCAGAACGACCATGTGTAGCGGCGCGAGGTTGGCCCTGCTGATCTACGGGCTGATACTGCACAGCAGCGTCTCCTGCTCACCTGCCGCCGCCGGGCTCCGGTTTCCCGGGATCAGGTAGGTGCCGGCCGTCCGGGGCGAGCCGGCGCTGGGGCTTCCTCTCCACGAACACCTCCTCACGGTCTGCGCCCGCAGTTCCCCGGGTCCAGACTACTAGCGACGTCCCCTACGCCCCCAGGGCGGCTCTGCCAGCCTGGGCCGGGCGGTGGGTCCGGGAGGGGAGCTAAGCCGGAGGGTCTGGCCGGCTCCGCCGCGGCTCGACGCCCCTCCCCCAGCCCTGGGCAGCGCGGTGGCCCGAGCCGAGAGACGGAGCTTCAGGCTGGGGGAGAAACCTCCCCTCCCCCAGCCTGGCCCGAGGTAGGTGGGCAGAGCAGGGCCCCAGCTTGGTTCTTTTACTTATTCTTTGGATGAGTTAGGAGAAGTTTAGCTTTGTAGCCAGGTCGGGGGCTGAGCGTGAAGCTCCTTCGCACTTGGCTTTGTTGTAGCTAGTACTGGACTATGGGGCGGGGTCTCCCTGTCTCTCCTCCGCCCTTCCCCTTCACCTCATTCGAAGTCTTTCCCTTGAAGAGCTTCCTTCCAAGTGGTCTGGGTTGCAACTGTATATGGAGTCCCTGATTTCCTTGGGGGTGTAGGGTGTTGGCCCGGCACGATTGAGGAAAAGCGACTTGACAGAAGACAATACCAGGGAGGGAGAAAAACAGATGCAAGGAGCAAAAGGAAAGAAAGCCGGCAGGCAGGCCGGCCCGGGAGGACAGCCCTGCCCGCACGGGAGGGGAGACGCCGGGCTTCTTTCTTAACCCCTGATTTCTAACCGGTCCGCGCTGCCTGGGTTCCTGGGGCAGCCCCAGAGTCGCCGGCCTGCGTGCAGGACGGTGGAAGCGACCTGGGCAGTGCAGCGTGCGCCGCGGCGCCGGGGCAGCGAGGAGCGCGCGTTCTGTTCTCCAGGCTGATCCTACCAGCCGTGCCCAAGAACGTTTGTGTTTAGGGGGCCGCTGACCACGAATGTGGCCGGAGCGATGGGCTCTGGCTTCTGTAATAGGATTCCTCCAGCTGGGCTCGGAGCAGGGCAGAAGCCAGACAGACCCGGGGTTCAGGGTACCTGGGCCAGGGCTGAGGCTCGTCGCCAAAGAAAGGCTGGGTGCGGAGAGTGCCGAGGGGCGTGCTGGTCTTGCCCGGTCTCTCCAAAGATGGGGACAGGCCAGCGAAGTAACGAAGTAGGACTCTAACCTCGCCTAAAGAGTGCTACTTGCCTTGGCTGCATGCCAAGCCTCCCCAGGGGTCCAAAGGGAGAAAGGTTTGTGTTTTAACCCACCCCTACACGTCTTACTTCACGGATGGAGGCAGGAGAAGGCGCCTGTGAGGTCGCCGAGTGCCCGCGCTGGCTCTTAGTCTCCTGTTGACCCCTTCTCTGCGCTCCAGGGTTGAAATGGGGCCCCGCTATTGACAACAGATTAGCGCGAACTGTTTATTTAGTGGATTTTAAAAGCCTCCTCATTTCACCCCTAGCTATTTCCAAATTCCCGTGTGGCTGGCACTTTCCCCGGGCGAGAGGCACAGGAGGGCGTGGATACAACCCTTGTGAACCGCCGCCAAATTGGCTAAGTTTAGGGGCATCTATTATTCATGTTCCTGCCAGATCCTCTCCTGCCCAAAATAGACGCTGGAGGTTCTCCGTGACCTACATCTGCGCTGGGAAGGGCTCCCCTGGGTTTGGAGGCTGGGATGGGGGGTGGCTGCTGGAGGTGATCGCTGCACACCCCCACCAAGCCATCCTCTCGCTGGCACCCGAGGCCTCCCAGTTCGGGTCTTCGTGTCGGTCAGCGAAGTCTCCCCTAGGGCTTTCTCTTCCCTGCCCCTTGCTACTTTGGGGGAGATTCGGGCGCCAGGAGGGGAAGGGGCGGTCCTTTTCATTGGCCAGGTGAGTGCGGTCCTCTGAGACGCTCGGGTTTCCTGTTGCTCGTTGAGATCGCGATGCCCCTGAGCGACCTTTTATCCGCAAAAGAAGGGTTGGATGAGTGTCTTGGCAAGCTAGCAATTTCTGTTCCCTCCTCCTTTCCTCCGCCCCTGCCCCTGTCCAGGAGGAAAGGACCGTTCTCCCTGGGGGAGCTTTGTGAAGAAGGAAAATCATTGCAGCCCCTTTTTTTGGGTCCTTGCAGAGTTGGGGAGGGACTTATACTAAACACTCCTTCTGTCCGCGGCTACCCGGCAGGCCGGAGGACGAGGCTTACGACCAGGACGGAAACCCGCTGCAGGACTTCTACGACCCGGACCCGCCGGCCGCAGGGAGCCCCGCCTCCGCGCTGCAGGACGCCTACGCGCTGTACTACCCGGCTCAAAGGAGGTACCACCCGGGGTTGGCGCCCGGGGACTGCGGGGGCGGGAAGGGCAGCGTGGTGGCCCGCTGAGCAGGTGCTTCCTTTATTCTTTCCTCATAAAGTCCTTAAGCCTTTCTTCTCCCTAGACAGATCCTGTGGGAGCGACAGAAAATTAGTAGCGGGCGGGTCTCTGTGGACCTGAGGGCCGCATGGGGACTGAATGGTGCGTGGCTCAGTGAGTGGAATCAGGAGCCCAGATCCCACATCTGCCGTTCCCCCAGAGGCCAGGACTAACTCGCAAGCCTAGCAGTCACCCTTGGGAACATCCCAAGGGAGTTAATAGCGAGTTCTGTAGCTCTAGGGGTTTCCCCTAGCCTTCCAGAACGCGGAGGGGTGCGCATGCCCTGCAGGGGCGTCTCGGCCACTTGGCGGCAGACGCAGTGACTCTGGGACGCTTTTGCCTCCTGGTTAGAGATATGGCTCTTGGGATCCTTAATGAGGCCTACCGCAAAGTGCTGGACCAGCTGTCGGCCAGGAAGTACCTGCAGTCGCTGGTGGCCAAGGGCGTAGGGTAAGAGTTTGTGAAAGAGTTAACTGGCGCCGGGCCGTGCGCGCGCCTGGAGGGGTGTCTGTGCGGGGCGCGCGCGCAGGGAGGGCGGCGAGGCTTCCAGGTCTCCGGGGCGAGTCTGGGCTGCGGTGAGCCTGGGTACCGCCGCAAGTCGCAAGCGGGAATTTTGAAGTGCAACCTTAAATTTGGCCGGAGAGCTGAGGATCTGGGGAGAGGGGAAGAAGGCAGGAGACTGGCGGAGTTTGATTCGTTAGGATAAAGAGAACGCTAACAGCTCCCCACCCTCCCAGTCATTCAGAACCTTCAAGCTTCCCGGAGGAATTGCTATGATTTCCTCTGAGCTTGCCTTTTTTGGTGGGAGGGGTGGCTACATTTACTGAAAATCGAAATTGAAATAAACAAATCACCAAATTTGGACACTTAGGGAAACAAATAGTTCTTGCTCACGCCACACCAACCCAGAGCACAGGGCTTGCGAGAAACGTATCTCAGCAGAAGGCAACATTTTAATAAAGCCCATGGGAAAACAGATTACATTTTCGCAATGAATAATTCATGCGGTGAAAAATATTGCCTACAGCCTGTCGACTTATATTATTATCACGTTTTTCAACTTAGCGTGCGGAAGGGGAGGGGTGCTAATGTGTGAGTATGATTTAAAGATCGCTGCAAACTCCGCGGCGGCAGCCAATGTGGCATCAGGGCCCGTGGTTATATTCTCTGTACGTCGGGATGGAGAGATACGGTTAGGGCAATTTAGCGCAAACGCACGGATGGTCCAATCTCAAAGGATAGCGTTTGGAGAAAGGTTAGACTTAAATCGCCTGCCGTTCGCCTGGCTCTCTTCACGGGCCGCTTCTGTAAGGACCTGGTGCCAGGAAATCCTGGGCTGGAGGGAGGAGCTGAGGGTTCCAGCTCAGCCCTCCCCACGGCCACATCCTGGCAGAGGGAGGGGCGCGGTCGGCAGCGCACGCTCGGCGCTCTTCTGCAGGACGCCCGCGTGGGGTGGGGCCCGCCTGCTCCCAGCAGCTATTGAACTTGTGTCTTCCGCCCCGCCACCCTCTCCCGACCCCTCTCTTTGCAGTGGGAGTCTAAGCCGCGGCGCGGAGGACGACTCGGAGCCGCTCTCCAAACGCCACTCCGACGGAATCTTTACGGACAGCTACAGTCGCTACAGGAAACAAATGGCTGTCAAGAAATACTTGGCTGCTGTCCTAGGGAAAAGGTATAAACAAAGGGTTAAAAACAAAGGACGCAGAATAGCGTATTTGTAGCGATGAGTTACCAGTTACCCTGTGTATACAACCCTGACAGTGAAAAGTCGTTTTCCAAACTGAACAGTCATCGCTCGTGTGTCCTATCCAAACATGTATGTATGTATGAAGTAAAGCCATTAAATGGATATTTTGATAATAATATTGTTTTTCTTTTTACAAAGCACTAGAGAATGCACAGATATACTTTGTGGACCAATTATTGATATATATATTATAAATATATAAAAAGAGTGTATATATATATAAGTATAATAGAGAGCAGTTCAAATCAAGTGTGCACAAGGATTAAAAATTCGCCTGAGCTGTTTATGTTTTTATATAAAATAAATAGAAAATAGACAATCATTGTTTTGAATATTACTCCTATTTTTGTAAACTGGAATTCAAAGGATAGTATTTTTATCCACGACAGGTCTGAAGATGTTAATACTGACCCTTTGCTACTGTACATAAACAAAGACGCCCTGCTCTGGGGAGATTTTGAAGTAATGATTTGGAGACTTGCTGACGGCATTCTTTCCCAGTGAGTCTTTGGGGCAGGCTGATTCAATCCCAGCCTAATTTAACTGGGCACTGTCCCCCTGGTTGGGTGGCAATTTCAATACTTCTGCTTTCTTTGATCTACTTTTACGTGTACTTGTTTTCACTTCAGACTCTCAGCCCAGAAGAAAATTCTCCTGATAAAACAACAGCTCAATCCAAATTGCGCTTCTCCCCAGAATTCTCACCCTTCCCTGGGGGAAGAGTTGAGAATTGTACAGAATAGGGAAGCTTGGATAGAAAGCTCTCTTTTCTGTACTTCCTGATTTGTCAGGGAACCTAATATTCCAATATTAAGGCAATTGGAAAAAAAAATGAAGGAAAAGAGATGTATTGGAAAAGGCAGAGCATAGGGCAGTGGGGCGAGGGGAGGACCCTGGAGAGGGACTGGTCTGAGGCTGCCCTGGGTCTGGGAAGCTGAGGGCAAGTTCAGTCCCACCTGGTCCACCGCCTGACTGCCTTTGGGCGCTTGGTGTTGGAAATGGATGCAAAGTACAATGTGTTTTTCTCCAGTGCTGTCCATGCTACTCATCTTGTGAAATGGCCAGGATCCTCCCTTTGAACCCTCCTCTGGAGGAGCTAGTAGCCCTTTCCTTTGTGGTTTTCTGGAGACTCCTCTTTCCTGCCCTCCTGCGCTGTTTAAATACTGTTTACCGTTTTTTCATTCACTTCCCTTAAACTTGTGAATACTTGTCACTTTTTTCCCTTCCGTTGTTTGGTGCAAGCACTTATTGTAAAATTTATGAACCCCTGTGTAGCTACTAAGTAATTATGCACTGAATATGAACTTTTGTTTCTTGTTTATTGAGTTTGTAGGTAAAATGTATTTTTCTACAGTATGGCTTATTGCTTAGTAAAATTGATTTCATAAAACCAACCTTTGTCATATTAGAATGTGTAGTGTTCACATGTTGCTCAGTTTTGCTGATAAATCATTTGAGCCTCTTCTTCATATGTATGAGTACTATCTTAGGTCTGTGATCAAGAGTGAGGTAAGCAAGCTCCAGCAGACCCTGAGAACCTACCCTTGTATTCTTTCTTGGCTAAAGAAAGCATGCCTGTTTCCTGTCAACTCCTTGAACATATAGAGTAATCTTTATAAATAAAAGAACCTTCACACAGCAACCAGATCAAGCAGCAACAAACCAGCCAGCCAGCCAGTCTCCCCAATTTCAAGCATAGGTCTTTTGTAGAAAAAAAGAAAATAGAAAAAAGAAAAGAAGAAGAAAAAAATTAAACATTAGCTTGTAACGTTTAAAAGACCTTTCTTCTTCCTTTATGGATTTGATCAGTATGAAGTCATAAATCAAAGAAAACAGAATTGGATTTGCATTCCCAGGTGGGATGGATGCTGCCAGGAGATCACATTGCAAACAGTGAAAACAGAGGCATTCGATCTATGCCTGAGTCCTGAGCACAGGATCAATCTTTCTTTAATTCTGCAGTCTCCTCAGGCAATGTGACACGGGATGCGGTTTGCAGCTTTAGTGCCTTTCTTCGCCTTTTAAATCGCCACGAATCACAGATGGCTATTTAGTGGCCCTACGATGCTGCAACACATCAGCTTGCATTTAGTCTTAATTATTCGTTTCTTGGATAATGGGCAGAGTTTTCTGTATTTGTGTCAGCTGTTAGTGGTAAAATAGGGTTCTAGTTCACCTTTTATTTATGAAGTCTAATTTAGTGTTCCCGTGGCTAGTTGCAAGCATTTTACAGTGATCACCCAGTTTAATCTTTTGTATACTTTTTAGAAATGCCAAGAGCCTTACTAAACTGGAGCAGATTTATGATATAGTGATCATTTAGGTAGATGTTAGTCTTGAAGCTCTTATTTTGTGTTCAGCTGATTATAAAAACATCTTAACCAAGTATTACACACTTGATATCTATAACTAGGTCTTTGATAACTGTTATATAAAGTGTGTAAAATTTGTATGAATAAATTTTTGTAAACAATGCAACTTGGTCTAATGTTTGGAGAAAAAAAGACATTCAGGAAATAACTACTTTAAAATCTCTTAAAGTATTCTATTTCTTTAGCAACCATAAGATCTTTCACGTCTGGAATATATATCTCAGCTTCCATATATTTTCATAAATTGTACTTTAATATCTGCTTGATGGGTTACTTGAGTCAACTAAAAACTTAAAGTAGCTACTCAGATGAAGATGCCTAAGAAGATTTTAAGCTCATAAATAGGCGTGGATGCTGGAACATTTATAAGATGCATAATTTAGATTAATTTCCATCCCCTAGTGTGCACATACATTGCTCACTATCCAGAAGGTTACTAGGCAGTGGTGGGAGACAGCGTTGGAACGTTCGTTACGCTTCTAAAATATGATAGCTGTTTAACCTTGTTCTTTCATAAGTCACTGCAGACTAAATTGTTCTGGATAAAATTTTGTATAAAAATGATAATCAGTTTTGGAGGTCTTAAAATGTATTTAGGGAAATAAAACAACTATATCTCTGACTAAAATGTTTTGAGTAGAAGGAATAAGAACACAAGCAAGTAGAAATTTAATCAGATACCTTTAAAATAAAATATACTTTGAAACCTAGGACAAAACATAAAAAATCATTTGCAGATTGTGTACTTAGTATTTCCTATTCACAGACTTTAAAGCAAAGTCTTTGTATGAAATTCCCATAAATTCTCTAGTGGTGTGTTTTTTTGAGCCTTTGACTATTTCTGGATTAAAAATAAAGGTATTGAAAGTCACTTACAATAAGTCACACACCATTTAATTTAAAACACCAGATTTCCATTCAAAATAAATCAATGTTTCCTATAATAAATCAATGAATATGTTTATAGTGGTATCAAAGGACCAGCAAGGATTCAAAAATAATCTTCAGAATTTAGCTCAGTACTTAAGGCCCAGAATTAGATAGGAAGGAGCCCACAGTGTAGAAATTCCATTTGTAGTAAGTGAAAAACAAAAAAAAAGAATATAATATGGTTCATATTTACATAGGATTTTATTGGACAAGGACTTTTTATCCATCTTGAATGCCCCCTTCTCCCCAAGGAGTCACTAGTGTGATGAATGGAAAAATGAAGAAAGCGAATTTATTTGGTTGGGGCTAGAGACTTGTAAGAAAGTAAAGACAAGGCCTAGACTTGGCCAACTTCAAATGAAGTTCATGTACATAACAAGTTACTTACGTGGAATAACTCAAATTATGGATTTTCTTGGGAAGACTTCACATATTTGGGTATTTAAGAAGCCATGGAGGTGCCTTATTGCTGTTGGGCTGGTAACACGAATTCAGTACAATACATATTTATTAAACACCTGGAATGGCCCAAGCACACGGGTCAAGAGAGCTTGACGAACATGTGGGAGTTAGCATTTATTCAAAGAGTGTTCTTCTGAACTGACGCAGGATAATCTGGGGCGATTAATAATGTAAAGTAGAGGGCTCCATCAGAATCAGTGAATATGATTTTACATAAAAGACCTAGATTAATGTGTACTAAAATTTGAGGCTGCCTACATTTAGAATTTGGTGACATAGGTGGGTACATACATGTGCTGGAGCTGGATGTTTTCTTCATGTTAAACAGGCGACAGGTCATGTTACCCGCACATAGTAACAAACACACCAGTGAGCCATAGTCTCCCAGGATGGACATTAGGATTTTTGAAAATTACGGTATTTAGGTCATTAAGACCACTAGTTAGCATTATTTTATTTGTACACTCTGGTTGGACCTCTCTATTGGAGGGGTTTCTGGAAACGGAGTGATCCTCCAGGGTCCAAAAGATTTAACCACATGACTAGGAGATTGTTGCTATAAAAGAGAGAACTGGTGTAGCTAGCTAGAGGAAATTCTGGGGCTTCAGAAGTCTATTCCAATTGCATTATATCCTGATTTGGTTTTAATGTATTTACTCCCTCACCCCCAACTCTTTACAGGATTTCCCTTGGACATCCACTCTGACTCAACCCTATTGTTGACACCCTTACAAGACTGGAAACCAAGATCAAGTCCACCCCTTTCTCTTTTGTTGCTATCTTCTTTGAAGAAGGCAGATACTGGCTGCCCCTTCCGCTTACTGCCTCACCACTGGATTCTTACATCAGCTTGTAGCTGGTCATCCTGGCCTTTGTCATTCCCCCTTCAATCAGGTAGTTTTAGCTCCTGCTTAGTGTCATCTCTCTCTGAGCCTCCGTTGTCATAATATTCAAGGTTCTTCAGTAGTCAGTCCTACATATTTGTTTTCCAACCACGTCCTCTCTCTGTAGAAGGACAGGTTCTTGCCAGTCTTTGAAATGTGAATGCTCCCTTTCAACTCCCATCCATCCCCTCCGTGCCTGAGATGTCTACTCAACCTCAGTATTCTGTAAAGTCCAACTCAAGTCTGGCTTTTCTAGGAATCTCCCTTCACCTCTCAGTGCCACAATTATCTTCACTCCCCAGCCGTCTCCTGTACTGTTTTCCTGTGACCCTTACTCTCTGTATTGCCACTTTTCACCTTTAATTCCATCCTGCTCTCCCCTATTCCTTAGCTGTTTTGTAAGTGCATGGCTTGCCTCCTCTGGTGGATGACCTCCTGGAGGGCATGGATGATATATTGCACTTCAGTGACCAGGACACTTCTGGGAACATAAGGAATATCTTTTATGAGTGACTGAAATAACCAAAGGACTTGCAGGATCCCGCATGACATTTACCCCTTATTCTAATAGGACAGCTGCAAAGGATATATAGGAAATAAAATTAACTCATTAATCAGGCAATCATCATGAATCAAACCAGATCTCCCTCCAGGAAAAGCTACATGGAAAAGAATGCCAAATTAATTAGGTGTTTTTCTGCCATAGGATAAAATGAACTGTAAATTCTCATATAGGCAAAAGGTTGCCGTAGACTCAAGCTACACAGGTTTTGATGTTATCATTCTGATAAAAAAAGAATCATATTTTCTTTTTTCTTTTTGTAGAGACAGAGTCTCACTTTATGGCCCTCGGTAGAGTGCCGTGGCCTCACACAGCTCACAGCAACCTCCAACTCCTGGGCTTAGGCGATTCTCTTGCCTCAGCCTCCCGAGTAGCTGGGACTACAGGCGCCCGCCACAACGCCCGGCTATTTTTTTTTTGTTGTTGCAGTTTGGCCGGGGCTGGGTTTGAACCCGCCACCCTTGGTATATGGGGCCGGCGCCCTACCGACTGAGCCACAGGCGCCGCCCAAAAGAATCATATTTTCAAACTAAAGAGAATTCACCTTATGCCTCAAGACAGTAATACTTTTTCTTAGAATAAAGGAAAAAGGATATCTTGAGATGCAGAGTGGGAACTGGACAGCCCTCAAAATAATAATTAACAGAGTGGTTATCTATATCTGTTGAAGAAACTTCCTCCATCAACTTAAATGTAATTTGAAACATGAGTTCATAAGACAGGAAAAAGACTAATGAAATATTTTTTAACGGTTTAACATTATAGTAGGTGATGTCATCTGGCCTAAGTTAATATTCTCCTTAGCTATGTCTTTGCTGTATATTATAAAATCCCAATTCAGAGAGACATATTGCCTATAAACCACAAATAAAATAGTATGATGTGTATCTGTGCACAGTTTTTTCTCTTCTTAACTATGCTGATTTTTGCTTGATTAACACTTCCTCATTCAGGGCATGGATTTTATGAGGATCATAACTACACTTTTAGATATAACTAGTAGGATTATTGCATCCCCTGTCAACAGTTCATGGCTTGGCCTTCAGTCCATTTTAGAACAGTGAGATTAGAGAGGAATATTTTTTAGAGGCTTCTGAGAAAGAAGTCTTTTCTTTGCTTCTGCATGGTGTGTTCTATAATGTAGCACACCATACAAGAAGCCAGCCTTGCCTTGGTGCTCATAGCTTAGTGGTTACAGCACCAGCCACATACACCGGAGCTGGGGGGGTTCCAACCTGGCTGGCCTGCTAAACAATAATGACAACTACAACAAAAAAATAGCCCAGCACTGTGGTGGGCGCCTGTAGTCCCAGCTACTTGGGGGACTGAGGCAAGAGAATTACTTAAGTGCAAGAGTTTTAAGGTTGCTGTGAGCGTTGATGTCATGGGACTCTACTGAGGGCGATATAGTGAGATTCTGTCTCAAATAAAAAAGAAGCCAGCCCTGCAGTGGGGGTGAAGACACAGAGAAGTGACAGGAAAATATGTATTCCTGACAACATCACAGAGCCCCGAATCAAACCAACTCTGAAGCCAGAAAGACCCCAAGATTTTCCTGTTAAATAAACCAATAAATCTCCTTCATTGCTCAGGCCAATTTTTGTTTGTTTGTCATTTGTAATATCGGTCAGGACCTGTGTGGAGACCCAACTCAGATTGGCTTGGTCATTTTTCTTTAGAATCCAGGCAAGTGTTAAGACTGGTCTTTAGAGGTTCCAGGCAACAGGAAGTTTTCGAAGTTCCAGGGCACCAGTGTTCCAAAGACTTCACACCCTCTGCTAAAGTTTTACCTTAACTTTCCAATATTTAAATATTGTAGAGTATCTAGAAGTGAACCCTCACAACTGGTTTTAATTGCAGTAAGAAATATTTTTGGAAGTGTTCTCACCGTCTTTTGCCACCAACAATAACACTTGGGATTACCAGTGCCTTAGAACTGCTCTTTGAGAGTTTGGAATTCTGAGGATGAGCTGTTGTTCCATCTCTGCTGCCCCCAAACCCACAAAACTCTCCTCATAACACCGCAGACCCCAGCCTACTACACCCTGCCCTCCATTTCCCCACGCTTCCTGCCACTTTCTCCCTTTTTTTTTTTTGTTTTTTTTGAGTTAGAGTCTTATTTTGTTGCCCTTGGTAGAGTACCTTGGCGTCATAGCTCACAGCAACCTCAAACTCTTGGGCTCAAGGGATCCTCTTGCCTCAGCTCCTGAGTAGCTGGAACTACAGGCATTGCCACAATGCCTGGCTATTTTTAGAGATGAGGTCTTGCTCTGGCTCAGGCTGGTCTCGAACCTGTGAACTCAGGCAATCCACCTGCCTCGACCTCCCAGAGTGCTGGGATTACAGGTGTGAGCCACTGAGCCTGGCCCTTAGCTTTCTCCCTTTGATGTCTTCCTCACCCATCTAGAAGCAGTTTAATGACCTTCCCTGGACCCTAACGGCATTCACTCCCTGATCATTTTTGTCACACTCTCCTTTACACTTCTCAGACTTGGCCCAGTCCACCCATGTGCTTTTCCCCAGTTGCTGAGGGCTATTGGGAAACATCTTGGGTCTGTTTTGGTTCCAGTCTACTATAAATTCATGATTGCCCATGTCTGTAGGATTTACAATGGACTCTTCTCCTGTCAGGGCCTGTTTCCATTTCCTGTGTTCAGTTGCTTCTCCCTTCTGGATCCTCAGCCCATCCCGCCCTCCTGACTTCACTGTGGACTTTGCTTCCCATTTTCCAAAAACAAGCAAAAACAAAACAAAACTTCCCCGGTTTCTTTCCTTTTAGTTCTATCCGTTTTTTCTACTTTAAGTTCCCACCTCAGTTTCTTGTTGTCTGTATTTCTTTTAAGGCTTTGCTGAAATTTCTCCATATTCAGTTTTCCTATATCTTTGTGGTTCCCATTCTATATTATCTCTTTCTAGTATTTCCTTCACTTTTTTGAGACAGAATCTCACTCTATCACCCTGGATAGAGTGCTGGGGCATCATAGCTCACAGCAACCCCAAACTCTTGGGCTTGAGCAATCCTCTTGCCTCGGCCTCCCGAGTAGCTGGGACTACAGGTGCCTGCCACAACGCCCGGCTATTTTTTATTGCAGCGAATTTTTGTATTTTTGGTATAGATGGGGTCTGGCTCTTGCTCAGACTGGTCTCGAACTCCTGAGCTCAAGTGATCTACCTACTTCAGCCTCCTGGAGTGCTAGGATAACAGGTGTGAGCCAATACGCCTGGCCGTATTTCCTTCACTTCTAAAATTTTCTTTTCATTTGTTCCTGATACTCAGCTGTCCCCCACACCCCATATCTTTCTGCCTCTTTTTCAGTCTTTTACATTGCTTCCTTTTTGTTCTTTAATGGAGATGGCCTCATGTTCTTACCATCCTTCCCCATTTCTCTTAGGGCTGTACTTTTACCTGGGATAATCTCATCTGCGCGGTCTGATGGTCTGATGACTTCCAATTCTATGAACTTTATAAGAGAGTTCAAATGCCTCACTGACATATTCACCCGGACATCCAGTGGGTACCTAAACTCAACACAGTTGTCCCTTTATATCTATGGGGGATTGTTCCAGAGCCTCCCTCAAATGCCAAAATCTAAGGATGCTCACATCTCTGATACAAAATGAAGTAGTACTTGCATATAGCCTGTGGCTATCTGCCATATACTTTACATTATCTCTATATTACTTGTAATACCCAAATACTGTATAAATAGTTGTTCACTGCATTATTTAGGGATAATGACCAGAAAAAGTCTGCATGTGTTCAGTACAGATTTGATTGATTGATTGATTGATTGATTGATTTAGGGACAGAGTCTCACTCTGGTGCCCCGACAAGAGTGCTGTGGCATTATAATTCATAGCAACTTCAAGTTCTCAAGCAATCCTCTTGCCTCAGGTTTTCTACTTTTAATAGAGACAGGGTCTTGCTGTTGCTCAGGCTGATCTCAAATTCCTGAGCTCAAGGAGTCCACCGGCCTCAGCCTTTCAGAGTATTAGTATTATAGCATGAGCCACACCATGCCTGGCCAGTACAGATATAATTAAAAAAAATATTTTTGTTCCCTGGTTGGTTGAATCCATGATGCAGAACCCATGGATGTAGAGGGCCAGATGGATGTTCCCAAATTGTTATTACCCACATTTATTGTTCCTTTCCGTTATTGGTGTCACCGTTCACCATACTACCCAATCTGTATGTTTCAGAGTATTCTTCCCTTTCCTGCCATTTCCCGCTCATTTCATTGATCACCAAGTGTTACAGATATTTTCTAATCCTAATTTCTGCAGAACTCTATACATTCACGTAACTTTTTAGTTGTTTGGCAAGACCCTCTAAACTCTTGTTGGTGCCATTTACTCCCTCCTACTCTGCCTGCTCTGTCTTCAGATAGATCTAAAGTAAGACTTATGTCATGGTATCTCTCTATGCAGGGCTGAAAAACTGTTATGGCTTTCAGTGGCCTGTGGGGTGGAATCCAAAGTCTTTAGCATGTTTTTCATGATTTCTCTTCAATCTACCAATCCTTCAGAGGATGAGGACCATAATCATTCAACTTCTCATCCTTAGGCCCTCTAGTTTCTGGCAGGTAATAGGTACTCAATCATTGCCTGTTGAATTGAAATTAGTTTCATAGCAGTTGGCAAATAGTTACCCTCCATTAAGACAGAAAAAGAATATACTTTTTAGTATTTTTTCTTTTTTTTAGGGTTCACCAGTCCCCTGTTTAAAAAAATATAATTTAAGGTATAGTATGAAGAATTTTCATTAGATATTAGGGAGGATTTGGGCAACAACAAATGCCTATTGAATGATTGAGTAAAAGCTTACTCCTTTGAATACCGAAAGGATTTGAGTGCTGAGTTTGTCTGAGTGTTGAGTTTTCCTTTTCATTTTTCTTGTTCTCTTCTGATCCAAGCCAGTGATAAATCTTATGCTCCTCAGGTGTTAGGTGGGAATGGTGACAGAACTTGCACTTAGTAGGTGCTCACTAAAAGTGAGCTGACTTGAATTTGTTTTCTAAGGAAATGTGGGCCACCACTATAGTGCCCCAAGACCTCAACTTTATTTGTCTTTGTGCATTGATGGGGGTGTTTTCAAAATTTAAGCTTTGATGAGAAGTGGAAAAAAAAATAAGAAGGAATTCAAACAATAGATGTGAAACCTACTTGAGTGGCTGGGAATTTTCCATCTTGCCTGTATATGCAGACGCTCTTGGATGATTCCCCTACTAAGGCCTCTTCTGAGTGTTCCACTTTGAGCATAAACAGAGTTCATGAGAGAAAGGCAGTCTGACTTATTCATTGTCATGTACTTTCTTGCATGTGGAAGCCAGATGCTTGATCCCAGAGTGAGCTGGGAAAATACATGATGCTTTTAGCATTAATTATCATAGATAGAAGCTATCTTGGGATTTTGATTTTCATGTTCACACAACTTTTGTAATTATGTAAGGAGTTGATGATCCCATTTGAAGATTCTGTCATCTGATCATGAGACTATTTATTGTGCTTTAACGAGAAGGAAGGAGAAGAAACAAAAATGCAAACCAGTTCAATTTGCTGATTGCTTGGTATCCTGGTGGAAGGGACGGCAAAAAGGAGGTTGAAACTACCAACACAAGGCCCCTAGATTTTTCCGTAAATTAATGAGTGTGTGCTCCTCTCTGTTGTCATGGAAGGCAGATCTTGTTTTGTTATTCTAGGGTCTTTGTTTGAGATGTAGTAAGGAAAGGGTGAGGTCCGCATGTGGTGGCTCACTCCTTTAATCCTAGCACTCTGGGAGGCCTAGGCGGGTGGTTTGCTTGAGCTCAGGAGTTCAAGACCAGCCTGAGCAAGAGGGAGACCCCATCTCTAAAAATAGCCGGGTGTTGTGACAGACACCTGTAGTCCCAGCTACTTGGGAGGCTGAAGCAAGAGAATGGCTTGAGCCCAAGAGTTTGAGGTTGCTGTGAGCTATGATACTACAGCACTCTACCAAGGGTGACAAAGTGAGGCTCTGTCTCAAAGAAAAAAATAAAAAAAGAAAGAGTGCTCTTTTTTAAACAAACAGTTAAAATCAACAATTGGTGTATCTTAATGAGTTAGTTTATGCACCTGATATTGCTGAGAAAGGCATCCTATCATAGGAGGAAAAGATTAAACAAACTTAAGGAGTAAGGGATTGCTTGATTATACTATGAAATAAGTATTTTTTAGTCACTCTTAATTGATTTTCTCTGTAGATTAAAGTCATTTAGGCCAGACTTAAGTTTCTCTTTTCATCTAAGTTGTCTTAAAACTATAGGCAAATTTATTGCTCAGTTGTTGCAAGGATACTCAACTCAGTTCTCTGAAAGAACTCAGTTCTTTCTGGTTCCTTTGGATGACCCTGGAGAAATCCTTCAGAGAATTGAGCTGGAGGCTCGGTGAAAGCGGGCACTGTTACTCTCACATTCTACAAGTTACCATTACTGGGATAAGCACAAAGGATCCATTTTGAGCAGAGAATACATGTATCAGGAGACACCAGAGTGGAGGAAATTTGATGACATGACTTTCCAGGTCTCCCCAATGCCTGGAGGGAGATGTCTTTGGGAGAATAGCAATGGTAATTTGCTTGCCCAGGGGAAGGTCCTCTCAGGTAGAGGGAAGCCGGAAGTAAAGCTCCAGCTTAATTAACTTTACATGGTTGCAGAAACTGCTCTTAGATGTATCTCACATGCTGACATGTTTTCTTATTTTATAACCTTTGCTCCACAGTGCACAGATTACATAATAGTAAACGGACACCATCAATTTCCATTCACATGGGGTGAATTATCTATGTGTGTGAACAGACACAGTCAGTCTGGGAAGGACCAGCTACATACTTTGTGGGGCTCAGCATACATTGAAAATGAAAAATTTCAAAAATGATCTAGAATTTCCAGACAGCCACGGCAGAGAGTATTAAACCAAGTATGGGCCTGACCTGAGCTGGGTGCAGTTCACACACTCATGAAGTTGGCTTTGATTCTGGATTTAGGCGAGCGGGGCAGAGTGGGCCTGGCCCGAGCTGACCCCAGAAGCTGCTTGCACCAGAACCCTGTCTTTATTTGTTCTTAAATACTCTTCTTCATCGGAATATATGTGTGCTATTTTTCTGGCATTTGTATAATTTTGTTGTCAATTCTGTTTGCCATTGACAATTTAGTGGAGGAGAACTGTGTTTTTTTTTTTTTTTTTGTAGAGACAGAATCTCACTTTATGGCCCTCGGTAGAGTGCCGTGGCATCACACAGCTCACAGCAACCTCCAACTCCTGGGCTTAAGTGATTCTCCTGCCTCAGCCTCCCGACTAGCTGGGACTACAGGCGCCCGCCACAACGCCCAGCTATTTTTTGGTTTGCAGTTCAGCCGGGGCCGGGTTTGAACCCGCCACCCTCGGTATATGGGGCCAGCGCCTTACCGACTGAGCCACAGGCGCTGCCCGAGAACTGCGTTTTTTAAATAACATTGTGGCCAAGGATGCAAAACATGATGAGACCTGCCCTCTTGACAAAATTTTAAATGTTCGGTACCACATTTTTCACTATAAGCACAATGTTGTACAGCAGATCTCTGGAGCTTTTTCATCTGCATAACTTTATACTTTGGAAACATCTCGCCACCTTCCCCACACCAAACTCCTGGCAACAACCTTCTACTTTCTGCTTCGATGAATTTGACTACTGTAGATGCTTATAGAAGTGCGATCATACAATATTTGTCCTTTTGTGCAATGTCTTCAAGCCTCATGCATGTTGAAGTATATGATTTTCTTCTTTTTTATGGCTGAATAATATTCCATTATATATATGTGTATATATATACCACATCCTCTTTATCCACTGACCCATCGATGGGTATATCCACAGATGATTGCTCCAATATTTTAGCTATTGTGAATAGTGCTGCAATGAATATGGGAGTGCATATATTTTTTTCTTTTCTTTCTCTTTTCTTTTATTTCAAATTAATATGAGCGCACAAATTTTTAGGTTACATTGTCCTCACTTCCAAGGTAAAGTTCAAGTTGTAGTTGACCCCTTTACCCAGGGGGCATGCTGAACACCTTCACATTGTGCACATTAGGTGAGATTCTGCCAATGGCTCTCCTGCCTCCTCCCTCCCCTCTCACTCTCCTCCCCCTTGCTAGACCATATTTGTGTTTTATCATTTGTGTGGGCATGTAGTTGTTTATATATTGGTTTCATATTAGTATTAAGTACATTGGATTTTTTTCCCCATTCTTGATATATTTTACTAAGAAGAATGTGTTTCAGCTCCATCCAGGTAAACATAAAAGATGTAAAGTCTCCATCTATTCTAATGGCTGAATAGTATTCTGTGGTATACGTGTGCTACAATTTGTTAATCCATTCATGAATTGATGGAGAGAGTGCAGATATTTCTTGTCTTCATCGTGTTTTAAAAGGTCTAAATATCACAAATAATGGTACTTTTTTTTTGGGGGGGAATAGAATGGATTATTAAATGAATATAATCAAATAATTTTACTGGTTTTGCAGGTTATTCTGTATTGAAATGTCCGCCTTAGCGGACTAGCTGGAAATGTGGAAATCAAAACAAAGTTCCATAGAACTAACTAAACTCGTTCCAGGAATATGTGAGATGGCCCAGGCCCTATGCTGGAGGAGGTTCTGTGAAGGTTAGTGGCACATGGTGCTACCTTACTGGCCTCCACAGGGTTGTATTTCATCAGCAGAGTAAAGAAAAATATCCGTCTGGAAGGGATGTTTTGAGACTGAGTAAATATTTGGCAGCAGGGCGTCAACCCCTCTAGGCAAGAGGCCTGGGGCATTCAGCTGCCAAAGCATCTCTGTTAAGAGCTAAGGCTTCAATTTGTGTGCTCGCCATGCCTCCAGCACCATCAGCAGGCTCTTTGCTGACTTTGGCGTCTGTTCTCTTGTTTGCCCACTTCTTAGTTATTGGGGGTTAGCTCTCATTCTTCATTAGATCTTCCTGGGGCTTTTATTTACACAGTCATGTTTTGCTTCAGGGAGAAAAAGGAAAAGTTCAGGTTGCAGCAGTTTCCCTTTGTGAGGACTGAGCAGCTTGGTTTTATAGGCATTCGAAAAGCAAAAGCAAGAGAGAAAACTGGCTATGTGATCCTGACTCTGCCGTGATAATTTGCTAGCAAGCTCCAGGTATTGCTGGCTTTCTCTTGGTCTCTTAGCTGACCAAACCTCCGAGCTGGTATGAGGATATCGCTTACCTTTATTAGACAGACCTTAGTGTGTAGATCACCTACACATGTCCTTAGGCTATTTGTACCTAGAGAAGCTTCACAAGCATGTATATGAGGTTGGACAATTAAGTTCATGAACTCATCCTAGAAACAGTGCTGTGTACCTCATTGCTGAATATCACTAGGTCATCTTCGAAGCGCTCCCCTTGGGAAGCTATGTGCCAACACCAGTGCCTAGTCCACTCTTTGAAGCAATTTCGGAACCCTTTTTCTGAAATTACCACCAGAGCGGTCGTTGTACGCAATCTGACAATTAAGTTGGAGAACTTGCCACCGTGTACTTACATTGGCAACACTGTACAAGCAACTCGGTAAGGCTTCATAACCTTGGTATATTAGTGTCCGACAGCTGTGTTTGTGTCAACATGAGGCAGTGTCTTGCTGAGTGGCACTCGTTGTTGTGTGTTTTTGTGTCCCATATGATGACAGCTCTGATGGTCTTTCCAGAAAGAGTCCCAAGATTGCATTGAAGGATGGACTAGGAACTGGTGTTGGTGCATAGCTTCCCAAGGGGAGCCCTCCAAAGGTGACCATGGTGATATTCAGCAGCGAGGTACGTAGCACTTCTTCTAGGATGGTTTTGTGAACTTAATTGTCAGAACTTATACATACACACACACACACGCACACACACACACATACCCAGACCCACACAGAATTTCTTCTCTCTTGTGTGGTGCTGGATTGAACATTCCTTTTATTCTAAACTTCTGTGACTCTCCAGTCTTCTGTGATAACAAGAAGCGGCTGCTCTTATCGTATTTTAAACTCATGAATTCCTGTGACTCCCTCTTCTCTAGCAGTGCTGTTCAGGAAGGGTCAGTACAGGGTCATGTGCAGGAGCATTCAGCATTGCCCGGAGAGATCCACCAGGGAAGTGGGCAGCAGATGGAGCACACGCCGAATGAATCAGCGGTGCAGGGCTGTTATATATTAGTGATGTTTTGGCATGAACATGACCCTGGCTTTTTTTGAGTGATTGTCTTTCAGGAGCTAGGAAGCCAGCCTTTTATTGGTCTGTTCCTCAGAGTATTGTATCCAGGGTACTGTGCTATGGTCTCCGCATCTTAAGGTGAATGTGGTAAAATTGGAAAGGGACCCTGGATGAGCCCTGGAATTGATTAAAGGGCATGCAAAACAGGATTTATGCATTAGGAGGTGTCCAAGGAGTTGTGGCTGCTTTGAAAGAGAGAGAGAGAGAGAGAGAGAAAGAACAACGAAGGGGTTCTTAGAAGGCTTTAAAATATTAAATATATTATTTAAATGTCACTAATGATCTTTTATTGAGCAAACATAAGAAAGCTTATGGAAAACATTTAAATTAGACACAAGAGAACACCATTTTAAATAAGAAAGGTGACTGAATACAGGGATGGGTATTTTGAGGAAATTGAAGAATGCCTCTTTTTCACTATGTATGGGCAGACTGGATGACCACATGAGTTGGACATTTGAGGGGTGGGCATGCTTGGAAGCAGGGTGCACCCTCGAGTTTCCTCCCAGAACTTATTTCTATGGTTTCAGATCCTCCTTTGATCCACAGGAAGACATTAGCAGCATGTTCTCCTTGTTCAGGGGGTTGGAGGACCTTCCTTACCTATCATAGTATTTGCCTCCTACTTTGGTTTCTCTTGGGGCCCTTTGCCCCATGTTTCGGGGTATACCAGCTCTCTTGACATGAGCAGCCTGGCCGATGACTGCTGTTCACTTGGGTCAGTTCTGGCCATCACTGAGTAAAAACCCAGTAGTGGAGTATAGCTATGATCTGTGCATATTGGAGGGGACAGGATCACTTGGCGCAGCCACTGCTTGGCCTGACACACAGGCAGAAAATTGTAGTAAAAAGACTTGCCAGAATTTGAAGACCATGGTTTGTGCCCAGTTCTGCCATTTACTAGCTGAGTGACTAGGGTGAGCCCCACTGGAGTTTTTGCAATCTCACATTCATCCTCTATATAAAGGAGAATAAAAATAACAATAGTAGATTCATTGGAATTTGATGAGATTCTGATGAGATGACAAGTTCTCTGAGAACCATACATTCCCATGCAGCCGTCAGTCTTGAAAATCAGCCAGAGCCTCCCTTTTGCTCACATCCCTCAGCTTCTGGTCCCCAGCACTCTCCTCTGCTGCTTTCTTGTTGGTGCCTGGGTCAGGCTGCTGGACTGTCTGGGTGTCTGACCTCCACACACAGACACACACAGACACATATAGAGAGAGACACATATACAGACACACACACACATCACAGTTTTTCGGAGGAGAACAGTCAAGCCATAGAGGTTAGACTGAGGGCAAGCCACAGAGCTAAAATTCTGACCATTTGTCAGTAAAATAATGCTGCCTCTTAAATTAGCTCAAGGATGTTTCTGTGCAAGGTGCTTTCTGTGGATATTTGCATACGTCCACATATATATCACCTCAGTCTATGCAGAAGGTATATCTTTAGCTGCAGTATGTATATAAACATGTATTGAAGCACATGCCCCAGTGTAAGTCATGAAACAAAAATGACTGAAGTCACATAAGTTACAATATTTATGTCCCGAGGATGCCTAAACTTAGCTACAACATCTAATTTGCAGTGACGTCTTTCTCTAACAAGTTTTATAAAAGGGATGATTTAAGTCAAGGAAGAGCAGTGACTCATTCACATGGTGGGCCAGTGGCTGAGCTAAGTTTAGAACAGAAGGGATGTGAGGATCTTCTGGGGCTTAGATTGGTACTGTTAAGTCATTTTGCTCTTCCCCTGTTTTTTATCATTCGCTTAGGTAAAACCAGACACCTGTAATGCAATAGTAAAATTCTCATTTTCCTATTTAATTAGTTCACTTTGTATTACTCTCTGTTTTAGGTTCTATTTTGGGACTCCATTCCAATAGTTTAGGTTTATTTTGGTTGTTTTGCAATTTGTGATATGAGATTTTACCAAATTGGTTTTTCCCTTGCAATTACGATAAAGAGGAAGGCCCTCAGCAATTAGGTAGGGAAATGGAGAGAGAATAGGAAAAGTAAGAAATTCGTTTGGCCAGAAGGGAGGAGCCAATGATCTGGGTAATATATTGCTTAACATTCATTAAAAAAACGTTTATTTAATTCCTGAGCTAGCTACTAGGGCTGCTGGGAAGAAGGAGATTACCCTCATGGAGCTCACTTTTTTCTGGGAGGAAGATGAAAATGCAAGCAAGTGGTTATGAAGAAAAGAGAGAAATGTAATAGGAAGTAAAATTTACTTTGGGAACCAGGAGGAAGGACTCATCAGGGTAAAGTGCCAAAGAGGCTAGATCTGGACAGCCTCAGAGAGGAGCAGATTGGGCTTTCTGGAAGTCAGGGTAGGGGAGGCCCATCCAAAAGTCACCAATATGTGCAAAGGCTTGGAAAGAAGGTGTGTGTGGAGCAGCCGAGGCTAACTGAGTCTTCTCTGGAGCTTAATACTGGGGCTGTTTAAATGCAGAAAGGTTGTCTCCAGCTGGAGTTGCTTCAAAGGAGGCCACATGGATGTAGCAGAGGGAGGGAGTCTAGAGTTTCACAACTATTTAAGATTCTTCAAATTCCTCTCTAACTGATTCTCAAGATTTTTCAAAGTGAAGGATTCAGATAATTTTGCCTATGGTAAGGTGAAGGGTAGGTCAAGACTTATGCTGTGCACGTCTAATGTACCGTAGGACAGTGGTGTGCAATCTGGACTGCACTCTGGGGTTACTGGAGGGAAATTTAAACAGTCTTAGCAGCCAGACTATATTGTAGACCAATTAGCCAGAATATCAGGGTGAAGGAGGATCCAGAGACCAGCACTTTCTAAAGCTTTTCAGGTGATTCCTGTGTATAGCCAAGATTGTGGACAACAGGAGTCTAGGGCAAAGTGGTTCTCAAAGTGTGGTCCCTGGACCAGTGGCATAGGCATCACCTGGGGATTTGTTAGACATTCAGATTTCTTATTCTTCTCTGAGACTATTGAATCAGAAATCCCAGAGGTGGGACCCATCCATTTGTGTTTTAATAAACTCTCCAGGTGAGTGTGCTAAAATTTGAGATTTTTTGGTCTGAGGAGACCACTTGTTGCAAGAACCTCATTTTTCCAATTGTCTTAGCAACTTCATCCTTCACTGATTTTTTTTTTTTTTTTTTTTTTAACTGAGACTACTACCACAACATCACCCGGCCACAGCTCTTTACTTCACAGCTCCCTGGTCTGAGCAGGGGTCAAAAATTTCTCGCCTGTTCTACTTGGTCAGATAAGAATTTTCAAAAGGACCATTATCCGGAAAAGCAGAAAAGGACCAAATCATATTAAAGAATAAGCATAAAAGCCATCGATTATTTAGTAAACTGAAAACTAAAAGTTAATTAAACTTCCTTTACTTGTTAATTTTTTTAACAAATGTTCATTGAACATCAGAGATACAAAGATAAATTGGAGATATCTGTAACACAAAGGGGCTCAGGGTTTTAGGCGATGAATGACGTGTGTATAAATAAATGTGTACAATGAAACACTGGAGCCGTCAGCATGGAAGTCTGTTCTCTACAGAACTCATCTGCAGACATAGGGCCAGGGTCTGAGGGACCCAAAGCTTGTTCACTTTGGAGGGGGGCCCCTTAAAAAAAAAAGAATGCAAAATCATTTAAAAAATTAGACAGGCCTTGAAATGGAGCTGAACCTGCCACTTCATCAGCCTGCTGGGAAATGTGCCTCTGTTATTACAGCTTAGGCGGTGGTGTCTTTCTCACCACTGTGTGTTGGGTGTTTAGAGGAGTGCCTGGTGCGTAATAGTGCCTTCATAACTGCTTGTTGAAAGAAAAATGAATCTATGCAGACCAAAGAGGAGGCACTCTTCTGTTTTTATCTAAACCGAGGGACCCTGTGTTGTGGTGATTTTGGTTTGACATTGGTCCCATAGAAGGTCTGGAGAGATTTTCTATCTAGACCCCTCTCTTCTCTTTGACACAGGCCCATGAGACCTGGACTGTCTATATTCATTCCATTATCTGGTTCTTTCTTTCCCCTCTGAAGCCCAGACCCCTGGGGGAGAGAGTTCCACCCACTCCCAACTTCAAGAGATTTACTCCGAGTATTAATTTTGTTTGTTGGAATATCGCTGCTCTGCCTTTCAACTGCCTAGAAGCTTCTTTGCTCCAGCCTCTGAAACTCTTTCTCTTGCTTTTGATCTAAGCCTCAGAGCCGTATTTAATTTAGCATGCTTATACCATCAGCTAAACCAGATGGTAACAGCTGGTAAAAGCACCAACTGGTTAAATTTGGCTTTCTCATTAGAGTCTGGCTATAAACTGGCTTGATGTTGACATTCACTTTATGATTCAAAATGGTGCATTGCATCTTTTCTCAGCACAGAGGATTTGCATCTCTATTCTTCATGCTCAGTCTGAATGCCGCCCATATCTGCTTCTCCTCTCTGTGACCGCGTACTCACTTTCAGCATTTGTTTAGGGAGTGTACTCGTTTATATAACCGTAGTGTGTGGCACCACCCATGCTGCATGACTGAGCCCAGTTCACACGTAGGGCCTCTGCTGCTGAGTTTCTCTCAAGTGTTCCTCATCAAGGCTGCTTGGTACAATTTCCCATTGCTTTGACCACATCTCCAGTAATAAAGCTTTCCAATGGGAGGGGGTGTTGTTCTCTCACAAGTTCATGACTATGGTCCACAGGGGTTTCCAAACTGGCTGCATGGTCTCATTGCTTTTGGGATTTCTAGGTGGCTTTGCTTGACTTGCTTACCATTTGCTCAATTTGTCCCACTTTCAGTTTTTCTCTATTGTGGACATTAATTTGTTTGCACTTTAAAAAGCCAGCGCTTTCTGGGGTGCTTGTAATATCCTGCTTCTTTATTTGGGTGATGGTCACATTGGTAGGTTCAGTTTGTGGAAAAATCACTGAAGTTTACATGTATGAAATGTGCTTTCTCTATATGTATGTTATACTTTAATAAAAAGTAGAAAACTTATTATTCAATATTATCAAAATGTTTGTACATGAAGCTTTAAAAAAATTTTAGTTTTATAGGTGTGGGACTGCTGAATTATAAACTTCACAAAGATGCTTGTTGAATTGTTTTCAAAGGAGTATATCAGTTTACATCCCCACCATCAGAATTAAATTTTATTACTTATAAAAATACTTTGATAATACGTAAGCAAAACGGTTTCATTATATTACTTTAAGTATCCCTACACTTGAACAAGGCTTAATTTAGAAATTTTATATTATAAAAGTAATCTTTCTTTGCACATGCACATATATACATATTCCTTTACATGCACACATAAAGCAGTATAATTAAGCTCATCCATGTGTGTACACATATGCAAATAGGTATGTTATTTATATCGCCATACTCATTGCGAAAAAACTGGAAATAGAAAACTAGAAGGGAAAAATTGGGCTGGATTATTTTTAAATTCTGAAAGTTCTGACCATAAAATCAGAAATTTCATATCTAAGGCCATATGGCCAAAGTTGTGATACAGGAGGCTGGGCTGGAAATCACCTCTCACTAGAACATTGTCGATTCTTATTCTTAAATAAAATCCTAAGTATGTTGTAATCTAATTAAAGCTGCCCTGAAAGAGTGGAGGCGATTTTTGTGTGTCTACAAGTTACATCTACAAACCATTACAACTTTAAGGATAAAGAGATCCTCTTAGATAGAATTCCACTAAACATTCAAATGATGAACGTTTCACTCATATTTAGTTGAATTTCACTTAAAAGGTTACAGTTTCATTGTTATTTTGAGCATCTCAGAAGCTCTGGCCTGTTCTGGCACATTCTGAATTCTGCCTGGGAAACATTCCATTTGGGTACAAGCAACAATGGAAAGTCTGATGACTCTGATTCAGGAGTGATTGCTGCCCAGAAGGTGCATCTTGTCCCAAAATGTATCACCGTGTTTCCGCTTCTCAACCCTGATAGGGTTGTTAAGCCGTGTGTGTCAAGCCTTTCAGAGACAGAAACATTTCTCACCCAAGTGTTTATTCCTCACCATGTGTTAAGGCAAGTCCTTGGACCAGTCAACACCAGCCTATCTTAGGTTGGTTCCCCAGAAGCACACCCTGGGAAGAGGATTCTTTTTTTTTTAAATTAAATCATAGCTGTGTACATTAATGCAGTCATGGGGTACAATGTGCTGGTTTTATATACAATTTGAAGTATTTTCATCCAACTGGTTAACATACCCTTCATGGCATTTTCTTAGTTATTGTGTTATATTCTACATTTGTTAAGTTTCACATGTACCCTTGTAAAATGCACCGTAGGTGTAATCCCACCAATCACCCTCGCTCCACCCATCCTCCCACCTCCCGTCCCCTCCCTTGCCCCTTTCCCCATATTCTTGGGCTACAGTTGGGTTATAGCTTTCATATGAAAGCTATAAATTAGTTTCACAGTAGGGCTGAGTACATTGGATACTTTTTGGGAAGAGGATTCTTATGAAAGGAATTTATTGATTAGGCAGCATCCCCTTGTGAGGTATTGGGAAGTGTGACTTGGAGGGCGACGAGGACAAGCCAGGGTGTAGTGGGAAGCAAAGTCTTGCAAGGAGGAACAGCGGCATTGTCTCTGTCAGCCTGCAGAGGAGCTGTCACTCTGTACTCTGCACCTGCAGAAAGTTTGCTGGGCACCAGGCTACCACAAAGAGACACAAATGCTTGCAGTTGGGAATGAAAATGCACTGGGAGCCAGTGAGCGTAAGCAAGGCAAAGGGATCTGAGGACAGGTGAGGGAGTCCCTGACAAGAGCTGGCAAGTGAGTGTCTTCATCCAGCTGCGCCAACTCCCCAAGACTAGTTCTCTAATCTCCAGAGGCCACGTTTTCCATTGCCATCACAGGCAGCATCTGGGAGGACTTCCAGGTGTGGGAGGGAGGTAATGACAAGGACAAAATATACTTGAAACTCATATCTATGCTATATGTCAGATTTGCACCTATTTCTTCATTTGCTGAAGGCAGTAGAGTTTTAAGTAGCTTGCCCCAGGTCATTCAATTAGCTAGTGGCAGAGCTGAGTCTTCCATGGTGGCCTGAGAGGAAGTTCAAGTTCTTAGTCACTGTGCAAAGCTGTTCTTGAGTACATCCTCTCAGGTTTATGAATCAAGGCTCTGCCTTTACCTTGCAAGGGAGAGGACTCCAGAGGACAGAATTTTTAATAAGGAAGAAGACATCATTCTTTCTTGGGGCACTGTTGCCTTAACAACGCTTCCATGACCTATAATTGTCTGTATTTTTGCTTACTTGTCTGTGGTCTGAATTGTCGCAGTGCGACACGAGAGCAGAGACTAAGCTGCTAGTTCACTGATGACCAGCATGTGTGAATCAGCGTGTGGGCAGCTCACCACCTGCCTCCCACTCCTAGATGGTTGTGGACTGGAGGGACAGGCTCCTCTTCTTACCTACGTGAATCTGAAGATTGGATTTTCCATATGATGCTATGTGAATCTGGACACACTATTTGATCTCTTTGAGTATCAGTTTCCCTGGTAAAAAAGGAGAATAATTAAAAAATAAAAATAAAAAAATGATGATCATTGCACTGACTTCACAAAGATGTTGAGATGATTCATTGTGATACGGATACTGGGATAGAGGGTCTAGCCCAGTGGTTCTCAACCTTCCTAACGCCTCCTAATGCCGCGACCCGTTAACACAGTTCCTCACGTTGTGGTGACCCCCAACCATAAAATTATTTTCATTGCTACTTCATAACTGTAATTTTGCTACTGTTATGAATCGTAATGTAAATATCTGATATGCAGGATGTATTTTAATTGTTACAAAGGGGTTGAGAACCACTGGGTTCTTGGCTTCGACTCCATAAGCCCTTTTGTACCGTCATAGGCTACGTCTCAGCCAGCTGTTCCTGTGTCTGGCCCTGCGCAGAGACACAGGGCTTGGGTGCCCTAGCTGCACCAAATTAACAGAGGGGTCCCGCGAGACCCACCTGCTGCTCCCAGTCAGGTAAAAGAGTGGTGTGGAGAACGATGCTCCTCAGCCGGGTGGCTTAGATCCTGGAGAGAATCAGGTTCCTGAAGGTACTTCCATTAACCACTTAATACGCTTAAGAGCAGTAACGCTGAAGCATTGGGTTATCAACGAGAAAGTATTTCTCAAATAGGTTGAAACATATTTGTTTCCCTACTCTTCCTGTCCATTCAGTGCAGATGGCTGTTGTCATGGTAACAGGAACACGAGCAAGTAAGAGTTTTTTGAGTGCCCTGGACGCTTTTGTACAACAAGAAGGGTGAGGCTGCTCTGAAATGTGGACTTACAATGAAATATCATTTTCCTCTCTCTCTCTGTAGAGGGCAGATGTCACGACTGTGCCTGAATCTATCCCCCAAAGTAGCATATTCAGCCACTGCATTTGAAGATGAAAGGAGAGAGAGAAAGGGAGCTGGAGAGAAAAGAGGCTCTCCTCTCTCTCTCTTGCTTTCTCCCAAACTATTTTGTCCGAGATCTGCTTCTGGGAAGGTTTTTGCCCTCTTTTGGGCTCAGGAATTCTAACTAACACACACATCAGATTTTGAGAAAATTTGTAACCTTTCCTCTTTTGGTCTTGATATTTTAAAAATACACAGGCTAGGTTCTTTATTTTTAAATGTAGATCTGATTTCACTAGAAACGTAAAACAAGAAAGATTGGCCGTGGTTAGGAGTTTAATGAAATGGAGTGAATTTGACTCACTTGTTCTGTCTGACCCACACTGTGTTCCCCATTCTGGGGGCTCTCCTTTAGTTTGGACCCCCCCAGCCCCTGCTTTAGCAGTGAGGCTTATATCCAGATGCTTTATCAGTTCTGTCCTTTTGTTTCCTTTGCTTTTTTCAAGGGGTACAGGTGCATCAGAGGTCCTTCACCTAGCACCCTCCTGGCATGGGTGCGCCTCACAGGCCTGACGCTTGCGCTTAGCGTCTCTCCCTCTGCAGTGTCCAGGATGAGCCCCATCGTGAGGTGTAGACTCCCTGATTCCAAGTCACTCCCCATACACTTTGCTGAATGTGTGTGTGTGTGTGTGTGTGTGTGTGTGTGTGTGAGTGTGCTGGAAGTCATTAGTCCCCAAAGTCATCTCAATGGCCAAGAGAATAAGCAATTGCCACTAAAAATCTGAGGCTGGAGGTCTGAGGCCAGGGTGGGGCTGGGCGAAGGTATGGACAGAGAAGGCCTCGGACAGAGAGGAGGCCGAGCACTGGAGGGGACGGGTGTGCCGAGGCAGGAAGGCACAGTGGCAGAGGGCAGGCACTCTGCAAGCCCGGCTGGTGTCCAGGATGTTGTCCTTCCTTGCAGAGGAAATGTGTACAATTTATTGAACTTATTTGAGCCTCAGTTTCCTTATCTGTAAGGTAAAATAATATTAGTATCAGTCTTATAGTTATTTTGAGTATTGGATGAAATAATGCATGAAAATTACTTGGTGATATACCTGGCCCGTGCTGAATGCTCAATTAACTTCATTATTTGTTTTTTGTTTATTTGTTTGTTTTTTGAGACAGAGTCTCACTCTGTCACCCAGGGTAGAGTGCTGTGGCATACAGCTCATAGCAACCTCAAACTCGTTGGGTTCAAGGGATCCTCTTGCCTCAGGCCATCTGAGTAGCTGGGATTACAGGCCTGTGCCATAAAGACCAGCTAGTTTTTCTATTTTTAGTTGAGATGATATCTTGCTTTTGCTCAGGCTAGTCTCAATCTCTTGAGCTCAAGCAATCCACCTGCCTTGGCCTCCCAGAGTGCAGGGTTACAGGTGTGAGCCACCTCGCCCAGCCTCATTATTTGTTAATATTGTCACCATAGACTAAGTAAGTATGTCCATAGACTGCTTCTCAAGAGAAACTATTCCTTTGGACCAAACACCTCTGTTGGTAAAGCTTGAGAATGTAAGAAACCTCAAAGGTTTAAACGGGTAGGTTCTCACTTGTAATAATTTAATAAGCACATTCAGTATATTTGAAAATTTGAAGTTCAAGAAAATTTTGAAGGAAAAAGCCAGGACATGAGTATAAATAGGGATCCACAAATCATAAGTATAAACGCTGAAAAGTTGTATGTCAAGCAGCTGGACTGTAACTCTGTGGTAATGTCCCACTTTGAGTCATACATCTTCCTGACAATCTGGAAGGCAGCTTGGACTTCAGAATGTTTGGACTCCTCTGCGGGCTGGGCTACAATGTGGTGGCGCAGTCAGGGAAGCCCTGGTTCTTGGCCTGAGGACCTGGCTCTGTGCTGCATGCACTTGTGTGACATCCCTCACTACTGGCCTAAGATGCTAGCCGTGTGCTCAGCTAGCTGTATGCTGAGAAGTGGCCTAACATAGATCCTAGAAGCCTGGGAATTTGGGGGTCCTAGATGCCCAGAGCATGGTCTAAGAGAGTGTGGGGTTCAGGTATACAAATCCGTTTCTCCTGCAGACTCCCCCATGGGGAGGACTGTAGCTGGACAAACCCCAGAGTGGGGATCGAGGACAAGGCCCTTCTCATCTGGACCTAAGGGAGGCATTTCCTTACTACTGCTGCTGAAGAAAGAGAAATTTAGTGACTTAAACATTTAAAAATTCCTGCACAAATGGAACAAAAGGCCAACTAATACACATTAATAGTTTGTATTTAACAGACAAGTCTAATAAGGCATTACTGTAATTATATCCTAGAAGCAGAATTCCTTTTGTGGTATCAGTATCTCAGCACTTGCTTATAGTTTAATAAAGCACATTTAGAATCAATACCATATGTTGCTATTTAATTAAAGACACCATGTGTATTTCTGCTGTTTAAAATATGAGTCATAGGATTTAGCAGTTCATTCATTCATACAAGAAATATTTACTGAGTGCCCGTCCAATACGTACTTGCCAGGCACTGTGCTAGGCACTGTATGTACTATTAACAATAAAATAGAGAATGACTGGATCTGAGTTTTGTAAAGGATTGATGCAAAGTGTTGCATTAAAGAGTCAGGCTCAGAGAGGGAAATATCCAGGAGTCTTCTGGACGGGAGGAAGGGGGTGGAGGGAATATCTGGTTCGAAATGTTTTTTGGTTCCTAATGTTCTTGTTGTTTAATAATACCACTTGATATACATTTGCTTGAACATGTGAATTATGGAATTTAGAGGCATTCTTCCTACAAATGGCCCTTCCCTAAAGATGCTAAAGCTTGCCTGTCTCCACTTATTTTCTGTCTTTCTGGGTCATGTTCTAAGCATGTAGACCCAGGATGACTCTCTTATTTACTCCATAACCAGACCATGTGTGCTGGGGCACAAAGAGGATATATAATGGTGGCCTCATCAAAGGCATTTAGGTTATGCCAGTGTCTCTCTGTAGGGATATGGCAGTAACTTTGAGGGCTTTAAAAAATTGGTTAGAACCCCACACTGTGCCAGAGATTTGATCATCCAAGTTTAGCCCTCTATTAATAGGGGCCCCAGACCACCAATGTTCTAATGACCATAAATCTAGTTCCTGTGTTGTTTTTACTTTCTGGTTGTATACCTATATGGGTAGTAATAGAAATGGGAAAAAGAAACAGTTTTGAAAATGAACATGAGGAGCTGGGAAGATGGAATAATGGACTTTCATTTAGAGACCACAGCCATATAATCTAGCCCAGTTAGAATTCTTGGGGCTCAGCGCCCATAGCACAGTGGTTACGGTGCCAGGTACATACGCTGAGGTTGGCAGGTTTGAATCCAGCCAGGGCCAGCTAAAACAACAATGACAACCGCAATAAAAAATAGCTGGGTATTGTGGTGGGTGCCTGTAGGTAGGAGAATTGCTTAAGCTCAAGAGTTTGAGGTTGCTGTGAGCTGTGATGCCACGCACTCTACCAAGGGTGACATAGTGAGACTCTGTCTCAAAAAAAAAAAAAAAAATAGAATTCTTACTTGGCTTATTTGAATGAGCATCAGTTTCTGTACAGCATTTTGGTGTGACATTTGAAATATATTAATATTTCATTAATATGCATAAATGTATGCCTGGGCACAAGGGATCATCCTGCCTTGGCCTCCTCAGTAGTTGGGACTACAGGCCCGCTTTACTATACCTGGCTAATTATTCTAGTTTAGGTACAGATGGGTGGGGTCCTGCTCTTGCTCAGGTTGTCTTTAACTACTGACCTCAAGTGATCCTCTTGTCCTAGCCTCTCACAGTTCTAGGATTACAGGTGTTAGCTACCATGCCTGGTCTACTGGGAGATTTAAACTCTTTTTTTTTTTTGTGTTTTTTTTGGCCGGGCTGGGTTTGAACCCGCCACCTCTGGCATGTGGGACTGGCGCCTTACTCCTTGAGCCACAGGCACCACCCTGAGATTTAAAATCTTTGAGAGGGTTCTTGTTTTTAAACACACATGACGTGATGAGGCAAGATGGACCAAGTGGCTCTGATAACTTCTTACTCTGTGAGTAGCTTCTAGGAACTCCTTCAAACTTTGAACCTTACAGAGAGTTTCAAGCTTCAGGAAAATAATTTTCTAGTTTTCCTAACCTGGTTTTGTATGTAATAACTGGGGACTGGAGGATGTCTTATAAACCCTAATGGCAGTGATTTGCAGCAAGATGTGGTGGAAAGAGCATAAGAGACCTTGGCAGACAGACCCAAGTTTAAGGCCCAGCTCCATTGCTCCCTTGAGCATGAGCTTGGGCAAGTCTCTTAGACTCTCTGGGCTTCAGCTCTGTCATCTGTAAATGCAGATGGTGATTTCTCTCTTGCAGCCTTACCGTGAGAATAAAGATAAGGTGTATAACATAGAGCACGGGGCCTGGCACTTAGTGAGCTCTCAGCAGGTGTTGACCCACTAGCTTCCCTTCCTTTTCTTTCCCCAGGTGGAGGAACACAGAGCAAAAGGGAGAGTTTGCCCTTCCTCTCTGAATTTGAGAACTGCACCATGGATTTGAACCATGGAACATTTTTTTTTTAAAAGACTGCTTTTTAATGAAGCTTAACATACATCAGAAAAGTGTGTTAATCACAAACGTACAAGTCAATAAATTGTCACCAAGTGTTCAGATCCATTTAGCCAATACCATGATGGAGAAATGAATAGCAACCCACATGGTCTTCCTGCACTACCTTCTTTCAGAGTAGCACTGTCTGACTTCCAACAAGACGGATTATTTTGTCTGATTTTGAACTTGGTATAAATAGAATCATGCAGAATCTGCTTATATGTGTCTGCTTCCCTTTGGTCAATGTTGTGGCTGGGAGTTTGATCTGTGTTGTTGCAGGGAGCAATAGTGCAATGTTCTCAGTCATTGAATTTTCAGGCTGGTTGAGACCATAGAACTTCTCTCATATAGCCCTTTCATTTATCAGAAAAAGGAAATGAGGGCTAGAGATGTTAGCTGCTTTGCCCAAATATATAAGACTAATTAATAGCAGAAATGATTAGATCCTGTTTCCCAAAGTCTAGCCCTGAGCTCCCTTCTGAAGTATCTCTAGTAATAGTCTATGGAGTTCAAATCCACAACTCGATTTTTAGTTAGTTGTATAAAAAAAAAGAGTTTTGGAAAATCAGCACTGGCACAGGTGGATATGCATGGATCCTACGATTCTATAGTCATCTGTGGATCTGATCATCTGGCACCTCCTCTACGCGAGACTGTCTAGACTGATCTTTGTTCTTAAGGTCTGAAACAAGTGTATGTCTTAGACCTTCAGGTCAGGAATAAACAGGCAGAAATAGCTACATATAAACCTTGTACTTAGAAGACATTATCCTAATTTTCAAAACTTCTAGTAGGATTCTAAAATTTCTACTACTTTTTATAGCCATGAATTGGACCTATTTCATTTTGAATCTGAAATACATAATTTAATTTATTTTTATTTAAGCTTAAAAATTCATTCATATTACTCTGTAATGTCACATACTTTCATATTTATAATACCGTATACAGTTGAACTTCTGTAAGTTGGCCATTCAAAGGACTGTAACAAACTGGTCAACATATTGACATTGTCAATGTAAGGAACTAGTCTACTGTACTGATACGTACATGTACTTTCCTTTCTTGTACAGCTTTTATTAGAGAGTATCATAAGAAACCACACATAATCAAAAGGCAGTAAAGTCATATATACAGTATCATACAAAATAAATGCATTTACTATTTTTGCATGGCTTAATAATTCTTTCTGAAAAAAGAGTCAACCTTAGTCTGTTGCTTGTTACAAATGTAAATGGAGAAAGCACTCTTAAAGCTGGCCACACCACTCAGCATACTTGGGCACTTTTCCACAGCAAATGCATTATCTGCATTCAACTGCATTATCAGATGTCTAAGATCCTCTCCTTTTGGAGTCTCTGCAATTTCTGTGTCATCCTCACTTGCTTCTTTCACTTCATTAGCTGTTTCATGCACTTTCATGCACTATAGGCCTGTTTCATGGCCTATACTTCAGTCGATATCGCTGAGAAAACTGCTTCTGGGTCAGGTTTGTTATGGGTTGGCAGCTCATCCTCTATTGCAACAAAACCTTCAGAATCTACTCCTTCGATTCTGCCATGGGAGATGGACTGTTTGATGAGGCGACATCATTATACTCTTGGGTTGTGATAAATCCAGCTTTCTTGAAACACTTCTGTATTGTTTTTGGCTGAACTTTGTTCTGAGCAGAACTGAACCAGAGGACAGTGTCTGGGGCAATAACTGGTGAAGCAGATAAAGTTGCTTCCACGGGCGACCATACGTGTGTGATTTTGTAATGACCCCCTGCAGGAGTGGGGCTCAGTAGTGCATTTTAGTTGTTTTGATGATGCTTGGTCAAGAGGTTGGATTTTTGAGATCATGTTTGGAGGCAGAAATTTCAGTTTGTGAGAAGACTGTGAGATGATCACTTGAAGGTGGGCCAGTTGTCTACTGTCAGGAGAATAGACCATTTCTTCTTCTTCATTTCTCAGTTGATACCCCTTACCCCCTCCTGAAATAGGGCACCAGTCATCAACACATGTTGATTTCCAAGTGATGGGGAGGTTGGGACCTCAGGTTCTTGCATGAACTTAGCTTTGCCAATTTACCAATCACCAAGGGCTTTTGTTTCTCTCTGGTTGACCTAGAACAAAGCAGAACTGTGAAACGTTCTTTGGAAAGTTTTTTGCTCTAACATTCTTCCCTTTCATGGCAGGGCTCCTTTCAGGCATCATCTTGAAAAAGAGTCCACCCTTGTCAGCGTTAAAGACATCATCTTGAAGCCTCTGCTGAAGTCTAGAAACCTTCTGATGAATTCTTCCATGACTTCTACTGCAGCTTCACTGGATTTACACCCAAGACTTTCTGGGAGATCTATGTCACGGTTTAAAACTCTCCAGTCAAACACCTGGTGCTTGAAAATCTGCCACCCTGAATTCCTGTATGATTTTTAAAACAACTTCTTAGATTAGCAGCACAGAGATTTGGGCATTAACTGCCCTCATTTCTTTGAATCAGTGTTATGTGTCTTCACTGACTTCATCGGGGAAGTTTTCCTCTTTTTCTGCTCTAGACCTCTGCTTTCCTTACCGTATCTCTCCAAGTATGCCTATTTATGTTTTTGGATGTTGCTAACTGTGGTCTTGCTAATACCAAAACATTCCACTGTCTTTCTTTGCTTGTTGTTTTCCAGAAAACAAAGATTGGCCTTTTTCTTCAATATCAGCTCTTTGAATTCTTTCCTTTGGGTCACCAGATCTTGATTAATTGTAAAAGTTTTCATTAACTGGTCTTAATGGAGTTCCCCAAATCTTCCATGGGGCCTGCAATCCTACAATTATAGTTGTCCAATGAAATTTGCAGTGTTTGAGGGTCTCTGGCAGAATTCCTATGTGTTGACTGTGAGTGGTGTGCCCTGTGTCATCAGTACACTTTGCTGCCATAACTCAGAGAGGACAAATCCATTGATTGGTATGGGGAAGGGAAGGGAATATCCTGCTGGAAGATGCAGTGGAGTGGAGGAAGGATAGTTTTTTCTGAGTAACAAAATAGACTAGATTTCATCTTATATAACACGAAATTGGATTCAAAACCAGTTTCCCTTCTTTAATTGTTGTCATCCCTCAGGAAAGGTCCCTGAGCCCTGTGGCATGGAAGGGGTGCAGGTGAGAAGAGTAGCCAGGATGACCTTAATTCCTCCTAATTATCAGTATGAAGACCCCAGATTGTGGAATCGAAATGTTCCTTCTATCACTTATTGAGTGTGACCCTGGGCATGTTATTGAATTCTCTGTGCCTCAGTTTCCTCACCTATTAGATCCTCATGGGATTGTTCTGAGGATGGAATACGTTACTTTATATAAAGTGCTTGAAATAGTACAGTAAATAATAATCATAATAATTGTGATCAAAGTATTTTATTCAAAAATAGGAGCATAAGAAAGGAATAATACCTGCCGGATTCTACATGTATTTTAATAATTTGGCTTACTTGATTTCCTAAAGTAAAATTGGATGTCCATTCTGTTTTATTTTCTTTTTGAGACAGAGCCTCATTATGTTGCACTTGGTAGAGTGCTGTGGTGTCACAGCTCACAGCAACCTCAAACTCTTAGGTTTAAGTGATTCTCTTGTCTCAGCCTCCTAAGTAGCTGGGACTACAGGTGCCTGCCATAGCACCTGGCTAATTTTGTTGTCATTGTTTTTAGCAGGCCTGGACCGGGTTTGAACCTGCCAGCCCTGGTGCATGTGGCCGGCGCCCTACCCACTGAGCTATAGGTGCTGAGGCAGGGGTCCATTCTGCTTTATCTTCAGCTCTAGTAGGCTAGAAATATGAATTCTACCAAAATCATGAAATTCGATTTTACTGTTATACAATATAGTCGCATGTTGCTTAATGATGGTGATATGTTCTAAGAAATGTTTCATTTGCATTTTCATCTTTGCGTGAACATTAGCGAGGAGGGTTGGGGAACCTGTGGCCTTAAGTTCACATGTGGCCTTCTAGGTCCTTAAAGGAGGCCTTTTGACTGAATCCAAATTTTATAGAATAAATGCTGTTATTTTATTTTGTGCTGCAAGTAAATCAGGTTTTTTTGTTGTTGCTTAAAAACCCCCAAATCCACGGACTGCAGGAAGTGTTCTACCTAAATTAAAGATCAAATCTACATATGTATCAAAGACTTAGAGTGATTTTTTGTTTTTCAGGCCAAGTGTATCAGTGAAAATAAACAATGCTCAACAGTGGTTCTAGGAGAAGAAAAATAGGAAAGAACAAACATCTTCTAAGACAGTCTTCTAAGACAACTCGGAGACCATCAACGTCACTGAGACTGTTTTCTGGAATTCTGTGAGTCCACTTCGAAGTAAGTGAAGTTTTACACGCTCAGGTGCTCACAGACTCCTCAGCTGGAGAAGGGGGTGGGACAGGAGGTTCTGGGTCCAGAGGGGAAGAAGCGCTTGTTCTGAACTTGAATGCGTCTCCCTAGCTTCATTGCTTTTCTTGATAATGATGTCTTCACCTCTGGCCATTGTGAGTCTGTGCCTGGTCACCTTAAAGGCTAGGTCTGTGTACTGGAGATTAGTGGTGTTGATTGTGGGGCTCTTCCAAGCCATCGCTATGTATTTACTGTACCTTTTAATCCTAGATCAGCTTTGTGTGTAACCACTTTTACACTTCAACTGATGGATTTGCTAAGAAACGACCTTATTGCACACTCTCTATTTGTATATCACCTTCGCCTCTTCAGGAAAAGCCAAAAAGAAAAAAAAAAACACTAGATCCTTTTATTTTATTAACACATTTTGTTCATCTTTTATATTTTTATCTCATTTAAAAAATGAATATATTTCAAATACCAAAGAATAAAATAAGTTTCAATGAAATACTCCTCACAGATTGAGAACATTTTAGTAAGCCATGAGGGCTAAATTGACAGCTGCTATGCTCATGATTTAGTTCTGACTTCCCCCGCCTGACTGGGGCCGCTCCTGCGCAAGGCTGGCTGGCTGGCAAGGGTTTCTTCTGGGGGTTGAGTGTGCCAGTCTGTTATTAGTTGTTGATGGTGGTGTGCCATGTTTCTATCGGAAGTGGAATTTGTGAATAATTGCACAGCCTGACAGTATTTTTATGTTTTGTCTGTTTAACAGTCCATCATTCTATCATGTCACAGACTAAGAGAACATGAGGAAGAAAACAGATTTTTTAAAGGAGGATTGGGAATTGTAATATTATCTTGTTTCTGCTAATGATAAAATGATTTACTTGCTTTGTGATACTGCAATACCAACATTAAAGAAATCCAATACTCATCAGAATTATAACACTTGTAAGGACCACAAATATTTTAAATAAGAGGGAGATGCATGAAAGGTTATGTTACAGAATTTGAATGAGACACAGAAGCAAAGACAATTCTTTAAAGCAGCAGTAAGACCCTGGAAATAATGTCACTAAAACAACTTATAAAGTAATATTTATATGCGGGGGAGGGGGAAGAGAAGCCATTCAGTGATATGAAAATTGTGAAAGAATACATTATTACAGTTGTAGGGTGCTTACACCTACAGCTTATAACCAAAGTACAACTACTTCTTTCAAGGAAAACCATAACCAACGAGTAGCACCAATTAACCTTCAACTTTACAGAACAACTTTATGTAATACTTCAGAAGGAAATTATATATCATTCAACTGCTTTGGATGAATCAACTGACTCGGTGTAGAGTTTATATTTCATGCAGGTCATAAGAGAAGATTTTCTTTGCTATGAAGAGTTACTTTGGGCACTCTTGTGAACAGAAGATGGGGAATAGATATTTTCAACAACTTTCAAGAAAAATGTTGTAGTTGGACTGAATTTGATAACTTAGATCTGTATGTACAGATCTTGCATTTTCCATGATAGGAAAATGGGAAAGGTTTATTGCACAGATAAAAATAGTATTAACAGATCTTGAATCAGCAAAATCTCTGTGTTAACGCTCCTATTTTAAGTGACCTTTGCAACAAGTTCTAAGCCAGTTTCCTATCATGCTAAACTTTGGACCATGAGGTATTCAGTGTGGATTTGCTTTTCATTCTAGAGCTTGTTGACTATTGCAGGGACAAGTGTTAGCCAACATTTTATCTCTACGAGAACAGACAGTTAAATTTCATGAAGAACAGAATCAGCAATGTGAATTATTGACATTGAAGATTTCTATAGGAATGCAGCATTTCTGTGTGATATCATGTCAAATCAAAACTTCAATATTTCTTTGCAATGTCTATACATAATATGTGGCACAAAAGCATTTCCGAGAAAAACTATCTCTTTTCAAGACATTTCTTCTTAAAAGAAAATTTTGCATGAACATTTTTCCCAGTTAGAGAAAGTCATTGATTAGCAGGATGATACATGTGAATCATTTGAAGAACACCTACCTGTTATAGACCTTTTAATTGGGGAATACAATTAAAGGTTCTTTCAGACTCCTGACATCACACCCTAATTAGCATTTCAGCTTCCCCTAGTTGATATCACCAAGGGACCTAAAGAACTACAGATGGAATTGATTGACTTCTCAGGAGATGACATTTAAAAGTCATGGTTTGATGCTAAGAAAGATACAACTGAAATATGGAAAAATGCATCAGAATACCCATGCTTTCAACAACATGCCCCCAATTGCTTTCTAGCTCTTCAACCACTCGTTGTTGCAAATCTACATTGTCCCACCTAACCCAAGTCAAGATGACTGATACCCATCTAGAGGATCAGCTGAAACTGCCAACCTCCATGCTGCAACCGAATATTCAAATGCTTTCCACCAAAAATCAGACTCCATATAGTCATTAAAAGGTTTGTGAAGTTAACAAGTAATTTTCATTTTTGGAATTATTAAGCACATAGTAGTTAGATTTTTACAAAATAATGTATTTAGTTTTAAGTATATTTAGTTATAAGTATATTAACGTAACATAAAGAAAAATTTTGTAACATATAATTTTGTTATTACAGCACAATTAATGTGCCTCATGTTATTACAGCATAGTTACTGTGGCCTTCCAACAGGAAAAGGCTTCCCACCCCTGTTGTAGAGTGTATTTACTTGCATAAATCTGGGTGGGATGGCCTCCTATACAGTGAGGCTATATTGTATGTCTGGCCTATGGTTCCTAGGCTATAAACTTGTGCAGCATGTTTCTGTACTGAATACTGTACACAATGATAAACATTTATGTATCTAAACATAGAAAGGGTACAGTAAAAAATAAGCTATTGTAATCTTATAGGACCACTGTCATATTTTTGGTCCTTTGTTGACTAAAACATCATGATTTGGCACTCAACTGTAGAAGGGAAACCCTTGAGCTCCTTACTATGGAAGTTTTGTTGGTTTTGGCCATTCTTTGTATTTTACTCAAGAGGCACTTATCAGCTGTGTGCCCTTGGGCAAGTCACTTGCCCATCTGAATCAGTTTCCTCATCTGCACAATGACAATAGCAATATTTACCTTGAAGGGTTATAATTGGGCATAAGTAAAAGGAAACAGACCAGGCACTTAATTTAGTTCCAGGCACACAGGAGGTGCTTGCTAAATGTTGGTTTTCTTAGTAAATTCTAGGAAACGAAAGGATGAAATTTCCCTTTATGCAAAGATGAGGACAGTGTTACTTGCACATATAACATTGTAGAATTAGTCCTTTCAGCTCCTGGGCTTTAGGTTGTTTGATATCTTTGTGTTACTTTCAAGTGTGTAACTGCAGAAACCACTCAGTTACCAAGTATTTATTGAGCTTATACGATGGCACAGGCTTGCTTCAACAAAGATTTTACAGATGATATCAAACATATAAATGTGTAGATGCAGGAGTCTATGGATGTATTAAACACAGATTCTAGGTTTAGAGGGCAGCTGTAATTTGTATGTGCTCTGCCTCATTGTCTAGCCCTGACATGTCCTTATTTTTAATTCAAAAATCTTTTGGTACTTGTGAATTGCTGCTTCATCAAGTGAGATCTTTACGTACCCCTCTAGTAACTAGCTCAAACTGTGCTGGGTGCATTTTGAACTTGGTCGATTACATCAGGGAACAAGAAGCTATTGAGATAGCAACCCGGACTGTGGAAATGATCCCTGAAGGTATAGAAAGTAAAATATGTATACACACACACACACACAAAATTATGTAACTGCTTAGAGCAGTGGTTCTCAACCTTCCTAATGCTGCGACCGTTTAATACAGTTCCTCATGTCGTGGTGACCCCCAACCATAAAAGTATTTTCGTTGAAGTAGCAAATAATTACGAAAATAATTTTATGGTTGGGGGTCACCACAACACGAGGAAATGTATTAAAGGGTCATGGCATTAGGAAGGTTGAGAAGCACTGGCTTAGAGGAAAAAGAATTTGGAGTACCTCAGTTCATCTGGAATTTACTTTAGGGCTCTGGATAAATCTAACCATAGTCTTAGGGTTTTAGTTTCCCACTTGTAATTCAGGAATATCATTGTAGTGAGGATACATTGGTAAAATAGATGGAGTACTTCTATGAACCCAGAGGGGGAAGATCGTAAAGCTCAGAGTCAGTGTTCAAACATGATGGTAAGGAGAGGAAGGTTGTGCTCCCACCTAATGGGCACAATGTAAGGGTATATGTCACACCTCCTGGGTGTAGGACACGACTACAACAGGGACTTTACCTAACAAACGCAAACATTGTAACCTAATTGTTTGTACTCTCATGTTAATCTGAAATAAAAAAAGAATGATTCCTAAACCTTGAACAAAAATTATGGTAAGAAAGCATTGGAGGCCAGAAATACCTAATTTGGACCTTAGGTCTTATTCTAGGAAATATCAAATGAACAGGAGACCTCCTTGACATAACTATAAGCATTTGATTACTCGAGGCAGTGAGCAGTAAGTCACACACTGCTTTACTTTCTTTCCCAAGTGCTGCTAGTAAGAGCAAAATCAATAACCCTGGACCCAGTTCATGGGCTCTTGCCAATGCAGTCCCTGAGAGGGAGAAGGAGAAAACTTTTTGGCTTAGTAAGGTTAAGAAGACAAGCGCGTCTCTGGGCATGTAAATCCTTTTAGTCATCTGCTTCAACGTACACTAAGGGGTTCTGAGATTTCGTCTTTCCTAGGCCCATATGTCTGCTGCGGTTCTTGGCCAGGGTTCTCTGCTTTCAGTAGGGATGAAAGGACATTTTCAGAGCTTTGGGAACTCAGAGACCTTTTCTGTTTCTTGTCCCTTGGACCGTTGCAAACCTGAGCTATATATAGCTCTTTGCATCTAGTTCTGTGTGCTTCTGAGTAGGCCATGTTGTAGTTTACTCTTGTGGCTTAGCAAATCATCCCACACTTAGAGGCTTAAAAGAACACAGATTTACTATCTCACAGTTTCTGTGAGTTAGTCTAGGCGTGGTTTAGCTGGTCCTCTGCTTAGGGTCTCACGAGGCTGTAAATCAAGGTATTGTGTGGGCTGTTTTCATCTGAAGGCTCTAGTCCTCTTCTAGGTTCATTGCTTCTTGGCAGAATTCAGTTTCCTTTAGTTGAAGAGCTGAGGCCTCCTAGAGATGGCCCACTGCTCTCTGACACCTGGTCCTCTCCACAACTTCCTCAAGGCTAATAAGAGGTATCTGTTACTGCTTTGATTCTTACCTGATCAGGTTAGACCCACCCAGGATAATCTCCCTAACCTTAAGTCGACTGATTAGGGAATTAAATTACATTTGCAAAACCTCTTCACAGAAACATTTGGAAGATGCATAGGTGTGTGTGTGTGGGAATTTTGGTGTTGTCGTAGAATTCTGCAGACCACAGTCCTCTTGTTGAAGTCTGTCACAATGACCCTCCTTCTTTGAGGACACTGTCACCAGCAGCTACATTAGTGACATTCTGAGCCTCAGATGATCAGACCCCAGATGGCTCCTGTGTGACCTGCCCCTTGCGGTGCTGAGGGAAGGTTATGGGTATTCATTTTTCTAGAATCATCTCTATTTCTTCTTCCAATTCTGCAAACTCTTATTCAAAACTATTTGGTTCTGTTTGAATGTTTTTTTTTAATTATAAAATTTCCTTTATTTTAGAATTGATTATTCATCAATTTTATACTACATAAACCCATTATAATCATTCATTTTTTTTAAATTATTTTTTTCTAAGGTAAAGTTCAAGTTGTAGTTGAGCCCTTCACCCTAGTGTGTACTATATACCCTTAATTTGGGCTCTTGAGGCCAGAACTTGCAATCGCCCCCCCGCCCCCGCCTTATTCCTTCTCCCTCCTCCCCCCTCACTAGAACATTCTTATATTTTTTTATGTGGGCATGTAGTTGTTTATATATTAGTTTTTTGAGTACATTGGATAATTGCTTTTCCATTCTTGTGATATGTTACTAAGAAGAATGTGTTTCAACTTCATCCAGGTAAATACAAAAGATGTAAAGTCTCCATCCTTTTTTTTTTTTTTTTGCAGTTTTTGGCTGGTGCCCTACTCCTTGAACCACAGGCACCACCCAGGACAAAACTTTTATTTTTTATATTTTTTAATTTTCATTTATTCATTTATTTATTGTTAACTCATAGCTGTGTACATTAGTGCAATCAAGGGGTACAATACACTGGTTTCATATACAATCTGAAATACTCTCATCGAACTGGTTCAACATAGCCTTCATGGCATTTTCTTAGTTATTGTATGTAGACATTTGTATTCTGCTTTTAGTAAGTTTCACCTGTATCCATTCTAAGATGCACCGTAGGTGTGGCCCCACCCATTACCCTCCCTCCACCCTAACCTCCCCCCTCCCTTCCCCTTCCTTGGACCTTTCCTCATAGTCTTGTGCTATAGTTGGGTTATAGCCTTCTATGAAACCTATAAATTAGCTTCATAGTAGGGCTGAATACATTGGATACTTTTTCTTCCATTCCTGAGATACTTTGCTATGAAGAATATGTTCCAGCTTCATCCATGTAAACATGAAAGAGGTAAAGTCTCCATCTTTCTTTAAGGCTGCATAACATTCCATGGTATACATGTACCACAATTTGTTAGTCCATTTGTGGGTCAATGGGCACTTGGGCTTCTTCCATGACTTAGCAATTATGAATTGGGCTGCAATAAACATTCTGGTACAGATGTCTTTGTAATATTGTGATTTTTGGTCTTCTGGGTATAAACCTAGTAAAGGAATTATAGGATCGAATGGCAGGTCTGTTATTAGGTCTCTAAGTATTCTCCAAACATCCTTCCAGAAGGAACGTATTAGTGTGCATTCCCACTAGAAGTGTAGAAGTGTGCCCTTTTCTCCACATCCATGCCAACATCTCTGGTTTTGGGATTTTGTTATGTGAGCTACTCTTACTGGAGTTAGGTGATATCTCAAAGTAGTTTTGATTTGCATTTCTCTGATGATTAAGGAGGATGAGTTTTTTTTCATGTGTTTGTAGATTGTGAGTCTGTCTTCTTTAGAGAAGTTTTTCTTCAAGTCCCTTTCCCACCCTGAGATGGGATCACGTGTTCTTTTCTTGCTAATGTGTTTGAGTTCACTGTGGATTCTGGTTATTAGACCTTAATCGGAGGTATAACCTGCAAATATTTTCTCCCATTCTGAGGGCTGTCTGCTTGCTTTACTCACTATGTTCTTGGCTGTGCAGAAGCTTTTTAGTTTGATCAGGTCCCAGTAGTGTATTTTTGATACTGCTTCAATTGCCTGGGGAGTCCTCCTCATAAAATATTCACCCAGGCTGATTCCTTCAAGAGTTTTCCCTGCACTTTCTTCAAGTATTTTTATAGTTTCATGTCTTAAGTTTAAATCTTTTATCCAGTGAGAGTCTATCTTAGTTAATGGTGAAAGATGTGGGTCCAGTTTCAATCTTCTACAGGTTGCCAGCCAGTTCACCCAGCACCCTTTGTTAAATAGGTAATCTTTTCCTCACTGAAGGTTTTTAATTGGCTTGTCAAAGATCAAAAAACGGTAAGTACCTGGATTCATCTCTTGGTTCTCTATTCTGTTCCAGACATTTACTTCTCTGTTTTTGTGCCAAAACCATGCTGTTTTGATCACTACTGATTTACAGTACAGTCTCAGGTCTGGTAGCGTGATTCCTCCTGCTGTGTTTTTATTGCTGAGTAATATTTTGGCTATTCAAGTTTTTTTCTGATTCCATATAAAAGAAAGTATTATTTTTTCAAGATCTTTAAATTATGACAAAGGAGCTTTAATAGGAATTGAATTAAAATTATATATTGCTTTGGGTAGTATAGACATTTTAACAATGTTGATTCTTCCCAGCCATGAGCATGGTATGTTTTTCCATTTGTTAACATCTTCAGCTATTTCTTTTCTTAAAGTTTCATAGTTCTCCTTGTAGAGATCTTTCACATCCTTTGTTAGGTATACTCCCAAATATTTCATCTTCTTTGGCACTTCTGTGAAAGGAATAGAGTCCTTGACTGTTTTTTCAGCGTGGTTATTGTTGATATATATAAAGGCTACAGATTTATGGGTGTTGATTTTGTAGCCTGAGACATTGCTGTATTCCATGATCACTTGTAAAAGTTTTGTAGTAGAATCCCTAGTGTTTTCCAGATATACGATCATATCATCTGCGAAGAGTGAAAGTTTGATCTCTTCTGACCCTATGTGGATACCCTTGATCGCCTTTTCTTTCTTAATTGTAATGGCTAAAACTTCCATTACAATGTTAAAGAGCAATGGAGACAATGGGCAACCTTGCCTGGTTCCTGATCTAAGTGGAAATGATTTCAATTTAACTTCATTCAATACAATATTGGCTGTGGGTTTGCTGTAGATGGCCTCTATTAGTTCAAGAAATGTCCCTTTTATACCAATTTTCTTAAGTGTTCTGATCATGAAGTGATGCTGGATATTATCAAAATCTTTTTCTGCATCAATTGAAATAATCATATGGTCCTTATTTTTTAGTTTGTTTATGTGCTGAATTACATTTATAGATTTACGTATATTGAACCAGCCTTGAGACCCTGGGGTAAATCCCACTTGGTCGTGGTGTATAATTTTTTTGATGTGTTGTTGGATTCTGTTTGTTAGGATCTTATTGAGTATTTTAGCATCAATATTCATTAGTGATATTGGTCTATAATTTTCTTTTCTGTTGGGTCTTTCCCTGGTTTGGGGATCAAGGTGATGTTTGCTTTGTAGAATGTGTTGGGTAATATTCCTTTTTTTTCTATATTTTGGAAGAGGTTTAGTAATATAGGTACTAGTTCCTCTTTAAAGGTTTGGTAGAATTCTGACGTAAAGCCATCTGGTCTTGGGCTTTTCTTTTTGGGGAGATTTTGTATAGTTGATGCTATTTCAGAACTTGATATAGGCCTGTTCAACATTTTCACTTCATTCTGGCTAAGTCTTGGTAGGTGGTGTACTTCCAGGTATTGGTTGATTTCTTTGAGATTTTCATATTTCTGAGAGTAGAGTTTCTTGTAGTATTTGTTAAGGAGTTTTTGCATTTCTGAGACGTCTGTTGTTATTTCATTGTTACCATTTCCGATTGATGAAATTAGAGATTTTACTCTTTTTTTCTGGTTAGGTTGGCCAAAGGTTTATATATTTTATTGATCTTTTCAAAAAACCAACTTTTGGATTTATTGATCTGTTGTATAATTCTTTTGTTTTCAATTTTGTTTAGTTCTGCTCTGATTTTGATTATTTTTTTTCTTCTGCTGGGTTTGGGGTTGGAGTGTTCTTCCTTCTCCAGTTGCTTGAGGTGTCCCATTAAGTTATTAAAGTCCTCTCTTTCCATTTTCTTGAGGAAGGCTTGCAGTGCTATAAATTTCCCTCTTAGGACTGCCTTTGCAGTATCCCAGAGATTCTGGTAATTCATGTCTTGATTGTTGTTTTCTTCCAAAAATTTGGTGATTTCCTTCTTAATCTTGTCTATAACCCATCTATCCTTCAGCATAAGGTTGTTTAGCTTCCATGTTTTTGTATGGGAATGCAGGTTCATGTTGTTATTGAGTTCAACTTTTATTCCATAATGGTCTGAGAAGATGCAAGGAATAATTTCTATTTTTTTAAATTTGCTGAGGTTACTAGGTTTGTGGCCTAGTATGTGGTTAATTTTGGAGTATGTTCCGTGGGCTGATGAGAAGAATGTGTATTCAGTTTTTTGGGGATAAAATGTTCTGTAGATGTCTCTTAAGTCCAGATGTTGGATGGTTAAGTTTAAATCTAAGATTTCTTTGCTTAGCTTCTTTTTGGAGGATCTATCCAGCACTGCTAAAGGGGTGTTAAAATCTCCAATTACTATGGAACTGGAGAATATCAAGTTGTTCATGTCTGTTAGAGTTTCTCTTATAAAATGAGGTGTGTTCTGGTTGGATGCATAAATATTAATAATTGAAATCTCATCATATTGAGTATTACCTTTAACAAATATGAAGTGTCCATCCTTATCCTTCCTTATTTCCGTTGGTTTAAAGCCTATTGCGTTTGCGAATAGGATTGCAACGCCTGCTTTTTTCTGCTTTCCATTTGCCTGGAGTATAGATGACAATCCCTTCACCTTGAGTCTATATTTGTCTTTTAATGTAAGATGTGATTCTTGTATGCAACAGATATCTGGCTTGAGTTTTTGTATCCAGTCTGCCAACCTGTGCCTCTTTAGAAGACAATTTAAACCATTTACATTAGTTGAGAATATTGATAAGCCTTTCGAGAGTCTGGTGGACATTTTTAATCCTTTTGCGACTATGGAAGTTAGAATTTGATCAAAATTCTCTGGGTGGGTTTACTTTTGTGGTGGAGGATTACACTGGTCTTTATGGAGGATAGGTCTGAGAATATCCTGGAGAGCTGGTTTAGTTATGGCAAATTTCTTCAACATGTGAATGTCATTGAAGTATTTAATTTCTGCATCATAAATGAAACTCAGTTTAGCTGGGTACAGGATCCTGGGTTGAAAGTTATTTTGTTTTAGGAGATTAAAAGTTGATGACCATCCGCTTCTAGCTTGAAAGTTTTCAGCAGAGAGATCTGCAGTTATTCTAATATTCTTGCCCTTGTAGGTGATGGTTTTCTTTTGTCTGGCTGCTTTCAGAATTTTCTCCTTCATATTAACTTTAGTGAAATTGATTATGATGTGTCTGGGGGATGTCTTATTGGACTTGAGTCATGCTGGCGTTCTGAAACTGTCTGCTATCTGAATTTCAGAATCTCTTGGCATGTCTGGAAAGTTCTCCTTCATAATCTCATTGATCTCATTAATCTCATTGAGAAGAGACTCTGTGCTTTGTGAAGCCACTTTTTCGCTTTGTCACCAATAAGATGAATATTGGTTTTCTTTGAATTATCCCAGAGCTCTCTAAGAGAGTGATCTGTTTTTGCCCTCCATTTCTCTTCCTCTTTGAGAGTTTGGGAGTGTTCGAAAACTTGGTCTTCAATGTCAGAAATCCTTTCTTCCGCTTGCTCCATTCTGTTACTGCAGGACTCTACTGTGTTTCTCAGATCTTTGAGGGCTGCAACTTCTTATCTCAATGTGTCAAAATCTTTGGTCATTTGGTCTTTGAATTCATTAAATTTTTGAGATATCTTTTGGGTTACTGCTTGGAATTCTAGTTCAATCTTATTTGCTATCCAGATTCTGAATTCAATTTCTGACATCTCAGCTATTTGTTTGTGCATGGGATCTTGTGCTATGTCTGCCCCATTGATCCTTAGGGGAGTTGATCTACTCTGATTATTCATATTGCCAGATTTTTTCTGTTGATTTCGCCTCATGATTGTTTTTCACTGTTGCCTCTGGCTGTCCTCAGAGTTGGGGAGGTGTCTCTCCAAGATTAGACCCCAGCGGAATCGCTGTGTTATTGCTGGATCTTTGTAGGGAGTGACCCTGTGTAGTTCCTCTGGGGCTGCCCCAGCCAGGGAGTTCTGGTTGTGAAAGCAGCTCCGGAGTGTGACACACCTGGATCCAGCAACAGGGCAGGAGGTGGTGGGCACGGTTCTGGGAGTGCCTGCCGCCCAGTGACTTTGGTACAGAGAGCCCAAGGCTCCAGCAGTTTCTTGCCAGGAGAAGGGCTCTGCTCAGAGGCAGTGAGGGTCCAGAGGGCACGCTGCCAGCAAAGTCCCTGGCCAGTTGAGCGGGCCAGTGTGGAGGCAGGGAGGCTACAGGAAGGAGGATGCAGTGTTGCGCAGCTCCTGCAGTTCCTGGTCAGGGCATGCAGAGGCCCGGCGGGCATGGGTTGCACGTCAGAGGTCACGGCGCAGCTCTTATGGATGTCCGGGTGGCGCCAAGTCCAGGGGTTTGAGGTTGCTATGAGCTGTGAATCCATGGCATTCTACCCATTGCAATAGCCCAAGCTCCAGCATGCCAAAACTGGTCTCACTCTGCCCCTGAGGGTTAAGGCTGTAAGGCAGCTCAGTCCCCGCCTTTTGGCTGCTCAGTCAATAGGTTACTAGCTCCCGCCCAATCCTTGCTCTGCGACCCTGAGGGCGGAGTTTGCTCAGGCAGTTCTCTCACAATGGCTCCCTGCGGTCCACAGCCGAACACTATTAGCTCTGTCTGGCTCAGCGGCTCTGTCTGGGGCCCTAGACAATGCCCAAAGTTCTCCACACTCCTGCTCAAGCTCTCCCCAAGGCAGTTCAACTGAGTGCCAAGTCCAAAAACTCCAAAACAGTTCTCAGGTAAGGCCTTTCCGGTTTGTAGTCTCACTGCTGCCTGTACTTATGGCTGCTGGCGGGATTAGGTCGATGGAACACATGCAACCACTTGCCAGTTTTCCACTGTTTTTGTCCTCTTGGGGTCCAGAAGACCCTTGCTGACTCCCTGTATCCTCAAAGGGACGATTATAGGCAGATCTCACTAGCCAGAGATGCCTGGAGTCTTATCTCCCTGGACTCACCGTGCCCTGTTTCAGGGAAGATGTTACTCAGCCGCCATCTTGGATTGTTCTCTTTTTGTGATAAATTTTGTTCTGCAAGGTCTTCCTCGTGGTGACTCAGCTTTAAGAATGTGAAGACACTTAACTTCCTGGGACTTGGAAACCAATACTTGCTTCCAAGTCTGTCTTTTTTTTTTTTTTTTTTTTGAGACAGAATCTCAAGCTGTCACCCTGGGTAGAGTGAGACAGAATCTCAAGCTGTCACCCTGGGTAGAGCCTCTCCAGACTCCCAACCAATGACAATTGACACCACAGCACACAGCACCCTCAAACTCTGGGGCTTAAGTGATTCTCTTGCCTCAGCCTCCCAAGTAGCTGGGACTATAGGTGTCTGCCACAATGCCAGCTATTTTTGTTGTTGTAGTTGTCATTGTTGTTTGGCAGGCCTGGGCTGGATTCAAACCTGCCAGCTCTGGTGTATGTGGCTGGCATTCTTAGCCACTGAGCCACAGGTGCCAAGCCTGAACCTGCGAAATTTGTAGCTGTTATTTCATTTAGTAGGTTTTCTATGCTTTTGAGCTTCTCTTCATCTTCTGGAATACCAAAAATTCAAATATTTGCATACTTTATGATTTCCTATATATCACATAAGTTTTATTTATTCTTTCTTCTTTTTTTGACTGAATTATTTTAAAAGATCTGTTCTTCAAATTCTATTTCTTTTTGCTTGACCTATTTGATTGTTGAATCTCTTGAATGAGTTTTTTATTTCAGTAGTTATTGAATTACTTAATTGCAGGATTTTTATTTTTTTATGGTGTCTACCTCTGTGATGACTTTTTATTCATATCCTGAATGGATTTTCTGATTTCTTTGTATTATTTACGTGTGTTTTCTTATATTAAGCTTCTTTAACATATTGATGATATTAAATAAAGTTAAACTTTTTATGGCATTCCATAAATTTACTTTTGACTGGAATCTATTGCTAGAGAATTATTGTGTTACTTTTTAGGTGTTATATATTTTTACTTTTTTATAGTTCTTGTATCTTTATGTTACTCTCTGTGCATCTGGTATTGCAGTCACTTTTCCACATTTTTTGAGGGGAAGACTTTTTCCCAAAGATGTATCTATGATGTTGGTGGGGTAGGACACTTTAGATTTGATTCTGGGGGCAGGCATTAATGTAGTCTTTGTATGATTTATTTGGCTGTAACCAGCACCAGTGGTGTCTGTGATTTCTTCAGTGCCTTAGGCTGTGGTTGTTAGTGAAGATTTTTGTGAGGTTTTGGTGAGGACAAAAACCTCATAACTGCTAGCTGCCATGAGCTGGGCAGGCAGTCTCCAAGCTCCCATGGTGGCACATGTAGGTGGGTGCTGATATGATGGTAGCAGCAACCTGGGTAGGCAAGGCCCATCCTTAGACTTCCAGTAGAACTGTACAGATGGCAGTGTGGCAGACAGGGTGGAATGATCCCTAGTCTCCAGGTAGTGTGCTTGGGCACTGGAGGGGCTGTGGCAGGCTGGCAAACCTGTCCTACACCCATTGGTAGTATGAGTAGGTGCAGGCTATGGTGTTCAGAACTAGGTGATTCCCAGGCTCCTTGGTGGAGTTCTTGAGTTGAAGTACCATGGGAGCGGTTAGTGGGGAGAGCCCTTCCTCAGGATGTGTGCAAATGCACTGTGGCCCTGCTGGTGGGCGGAGTGCCCCTTTGGTTATTTGTTTTCCTTAGATATGGGGGAATGTCAGCAGGACTCCAGGAGTATGAAGATGTTGGGGCTGTTGGGCCTCATGGCCAGATGTAGTCTGGTGGGAGCTGGGCTGTCAACAAGGCACTGTGCCACGGCTGCTTTGGACTTGGTAGTGTGGGACCCAGCCTGAGCGTCCTCTCTGGAGCAGTGCTGTTGCATTCTAGGTGGCTCCCTATAGTAGTCTCTGGACCTCCGAGGGTTGAAGGGCTGTCCCATAGCTAGAGTTGTAGGATTCTGCAGGGGAAATGTGGACAGCTGGGGATCTCTCACTCTTTCCCTGCACTGGGGAGCCTCTCCAGACTCCCAACCAATCCCAACCATGCAGACTCATTTCCTGCTCCTTCCATGCTGCAGGTGTTTCCTCTCACTTCTCTGTTGAATCCCAGGGTTCTCTCCTAGGTGGTCTATTCGAAGTGTAATTATCCACTTGCTATTTGGGTTCTTCTTTGTGGAGGAGATGAGTGCTTTATGCCTCCAGGTGGTCATCCTGAAGCCCTTCTGGTTATTTGTTTCAAATGTTGTTTCAAAATTTCAACTAGAAATTGAAGCTAATGCTACCAAACACAGTAAAGATTGTTGTGGGAATGTGATAGCATGATGGGTGGAAAGCCCTTAGCACAAGTCCTGATGTTTGGTAAACACTCAGTAAATGGTCACTATTGTTATAATTCTAGAAATTTTATATGACACAACTTTTAGGTTTAAGCCTATTTCCCACTGGAAGTACCAGAGTGTTGAGTAGCAGTTTTTGGCAACAGAGGACGACAAAGAGCTATGCTTAATTACTCACCACTGAGGCATTTATAAACCTGCCCTTCGCTTCTCCTCTGGCAGAAGAGTACAGAATTGGGATTGCCAATTGGAAAATCCAGCAATAGGAACTAAAGCTAGCTGCTGCTGTCCCGATTCAGAGAGGGGAGAAGCCACTTGGGGAGCTCTTGATCTTTTGCTCAGGGGGAAATATACTCAGGAAATTATAAGACGGCTGCTTATTGATATTTATGTTAATGACGTCATGCTCAGGGATTTCTTGAAATGATTTCCCTGCAGAAATGCACTTTCCTTAGTTTGTAATCACCTTTCTATAATCTTGATTGTTTTCAGCATAAACACAACACTTTTCCACTTCCAAGCACTCCACAAATATTATCTGATTAATCCACTTTATAAGAGAAGAGTTTTCTGGTGCTCAGTCTTGGCAGCCCAACTTCCAGTTTCCATAACAGTTCATTATAGAGCCAAGGCAACCACTTGATTAACTAGATTAACACACTTTTTTTTAGGCTGGAATTACAGATGTATGAAGAAAGAGTGGCCAAACCCAGCCCACTTCAACTAACCAACAATTGGGGGCTTCCTGTTTTTGCTCTTATAATAAATTTGTAAAGCTCTTCATCTGCTAAATCTGCACGAAGAGGGTATTGTGGTGAGAAGCAGACCATCCTGGGCTTCAATGCCTTAGATCAGGAGATTTTGAAAAGAAAAAAAATAGTTTTCTATGTGAGGACATAGAAAAGCCTCTGCTATCTTTTGTCACCATCGTTTCAACAAAAGGAAGGAAATTTTAACTGAACAAAGTAGAGATAGTCTTGGGGTAAAGGATACCTTTTAAAATGGAATGCATTCAGCTTCATAGAAACCTATATGGTCTTTTTCACTTTTTGCCTCCAAAAGGTGCAAATGTCCTCATGGACTGGGCTTAAGGTGTGGGCTAGGACTGTATGGTCAGGAGCGGTTTACTCCTTGTGCCCATTTAGCTGTAAAGGGGCAGGGCCACGACTGTTTTATTTATCATCATAACTGTGTTTAATGTAATGTTAACACAAATTAGAGACTGAGTAAATATTTGTTGAATAAAGTAATGAATATGATCATCCTGCTAGGATAATGTTTGGCTAACTCACAGCATCACTGGGGCTCAGGTCTATACAGTTAAATCTGTGCAATCTTGTCTCTACAAATGGAAAGTCACGTTAGATGTTTTCTAAGTTTTCTTGCATTTAAAGAAACAGAAACCCAAATCTAGGATGGGAAAGGAATTGTAGATGTTTTCAGTTCCTTTTCTTTTCTTAAAGGGTAATTGGACTTTTGGGACCATGATGACTTTTTCAGGGGTTGTTGCAATGTTTATGAAGATGAAGATTACGGCACCCAATCAGAACTATCTTCTGAAGGAAGGTGTGGATTCTTTACAGGTGAACCCTGCTGGTCAGGCCCCAGTTGAGGAAGAGACCTTTGGTGATTATTATTATTATTTTATTTCAACGTGTTAAGGGGGTGCAAATGCTTTTGTTAAATGGCTACTGTTTATAATGCTTAAGTGGGGGCTTTAGTGTGTTCATGTATGTAGTAGGTAGGTTTCTACCCCTCCTTTTCTCTCCCCTCCCCCTTCCTGATTTCCTATGACCTTCAGCCCCCTTTCTTGAGTTATTACTTTTTAAGACTCAATGTTGGGAGATGAGGGAAGCTTGCTATGATTTTTACGTAGAGGCCTAGAAATCGACCTTAAACAATTGTTCTCTGTTTTTATCTTTTCTTGGAGAGCATTTTTATTAAAAAAGATCCATTTTATTATATGCTTTGTTATTATTATTGTTATTTTAAAGCAACTCATGGTCATTATATGTAATTGGGTTTAAAGGTTTGATGAATCTTTGATGAATAATACAACACTCACCCCAGCTTATACATATTTCACAGCCAGTTAAATTCCGGGAGCTGGCAGCAGACAGAGGGTTGAATACACATTATATGCCTCTTTCTACTTTCCTACTCAATCTACTTTCTTTGGGGAAAAGCTTTTTTTTTTTTTTGTCGTGATCAGGCAGAGGTGAGGGATGAAGGAAAGATGGATTTTCATTAAGAATAGAGGAATATGGAATTTCTACATCTGTCTGACATCTGATACGACCAGGGCTTTGAAAATGACCTCAGATAGGATCAAATATGCATTTTGATTTTGAATGACGCTGAGTTATGCGAACATCTCTTCCAGTCATGGCAAATGTTTAACTGGAAAAGAATTCTTCAGACGACATTAATATGGATTGTCTGCTTCCTAAAACAATAACCATGGTCTGCATCCTGTGTTTCTTTGGGAATATAGAGAATTCATTCTTCAATTAGGAAACTGCATATGAATTACAGAACTTTCAAAATTACATTTTCACAACATCATTTTTAGCTCCAACATGGCTAGAACATAATATACTATTATTTGACACTAGAAAAGTTAACTAGATAGTAGATATCTTCAACCTATCATTTTAACTGGAGGTGGTGTATTTTGAGACACTGATGAATCTCAAGTATTTAAAAAGATGTGGTCTGTCATTTTCAGTGGTATTTCTTTAAAATGGAGTGGGGCTCCCTGTCTCCTCTGGCTCAACTTGGTGACTCTCACTTGGCTTGGTGCTAAGTGACTTGTGGACACATTTTCCCCCAAGCTGGGATGAGCCTCTGCTGATATCACCGTGGCCTCTGATCTGCGAGGAAGTGAATGGAGGAAGTTAGAAAATGGGAGGAGTGATCTGATCTCAGAGGAGGGCCTCTGATCTGCGAGGAAGTGAATGGGAGGAAGTTAGAAAATCGCCACTACTCTTTCCTTTTCTCTGCCCTGCTCACCTTCCACCCTCCCCTCCCCTCTATTGTCAGGGGTTTGTGTGGTTTGTGGGAGTGAATGTGAAGACTGGGGAGCTCTCTGTTGCTGTAGGGGTCATTGTGGGTATCAGAAGAGCTCTTCGATTCAGTTTTAAGAGTTAGCTGCTTTATTTGCTAGTGATGTGACCTCAAACGAATTACTTGGCTGCTCTCAACCTCCATTTTATCATCGGTAAATTGGGAATAAACACGTTTACATCATAGGATGAAGATTAGGGCACCCAGTCAGAACTAGAATCATCTGTGTTTTCATTGCCCTAGGAAATTCCTTTTCCCACATGTATAAAGTGACTTTCAGCTGAAGGTCAACATGAAAAGTGTGATTTGCTGGCGTTTTGAAGCCCGGACCCTGAGAGAACCTGTGGATTGCCTGCTAGAATTAAGACAGCCAAGTAGAAGGACAGAGTTTTAAAAACGTCCATGTCTAAGCTACCATCATTTTATCTTTAGTCTTCTCAAGCAATCAGGGACTTGAAGAAATCTCTTCACTGAAGATTCCCACTTTCCACCTTCCCCAAAGCAGAAGGAATGTTTCGCATTATGAGTGCTAATTCATCCTTCCAGTCAATTGTGGTTCTCTTTGAAAGGGGCAGTTATTTTTACTTTGAAACATTATCAGGTTCTAAGCATCCTACAACCTCGACAATGTATTCCTTCATAATTTCTGCCTCACCGAATGGCTTCTCTTTTTTCTGAAGTATATAAGTTTACGTTATAAGTAGCTTCAGTAGCATTATTTCCAGGTCTTATTGCTACTGAAAGTAACTGTTTTTTTTTTTTTTTGTAGAGACAGAGTCTCACTTTATCACCCTTGGTAGAGTGCCGTGGCGTCACACAGCTCACAGCAACCTCCAACTCCTAGGCTTAAGCAATTCTCCTGCCTCAGCCTCCCGAGTAGCTGGGATTACAGGCGCCCGCCACAACGCCTGGCTATTTTTTTGTTGCAGTTTGGCCTGTTTTTAATTTTGTTTTTCTCTCTTTGTTTTTTTAAAAATTCAGATTAAAATGAAAGTACCTATGATTAGATTACATGGTTTGCTTTTGTAAGTTCTGAGTTAGTTAGTTGTTTTGTTTCCTTCACCCGGGAAGTGTGCCATGTACCTGTGCAATATGCCTGTTGGGTAGAAACTTACTCAATTCCTTCCCTCCTCCCCCAACTTGAATTTAATTGAGTTTTCCTCTCATGTGAGCATGTAGTTGTTAATCTAGTTTCAATTTAGTACTGAGTATATGTAATGCTTGTTTTTCCATTCTTATGATAACTTGGTTTAGGAGAATGTTTTCCAAATCCATCCTGGTTGTTACAAAAGGTACAAAATCTCCATTGTTTTTATGGCTGAATTGTATTTCATGGTATACATATACCATAATTAATTAATCCATTCACGTATTGAAGGGCACTTGGGTTGCTTCCACATTTTCTTTTTTTTTGAGACAGAACCTCAAGCTGTTGCCCTGGATAGAGTGCTGTGGTGTCACAGCTCACAGCAACCTCCAACTTCTGGGCCTAAGCGATTCTCTTGCCTCAGCCTCCCAAGCAGCTGGGACTACAGGAACCCGCCACAATGCCTGGCTATTTTTTGGTTGTAGTTGTCATTGTTGTTTGGCAGGTCTGGGCTGGATGTGAACCCTCCAGCTCTGGTGTATGTGGCTGGCGCCTTACAGAAGGGTAACAAGGGTATCCAAATGGGTACAGAAGTCAAACTGTCGCTCTTTGCTGATAACATGATCTTATACTTAGAAAACCAAGAGGTCTTTAACTATAAAACTCCTGGAAGTGATCAAGAAATAAAGCACCGTCTCAGGATATAAAATCAATGTACGCGAATCAGTAGTTTTCATATATGCCAATAGCAGTCAAGCCAGGAATCAAATCAAAGATACAACACCCTTAACAGAAGCATCAAAGAAAATGAAACACCTTGGAATATATTTAACAAAGGATATGAAGGGATCTCTACAGAGAGAGCTATGAAACAGTGAGAAAGGAAATAGCAGAGGATATTAACAATGGAAGAACATAGCACACTCATGACTGGGAAGAATCAACATTGTTAAAATGTTTATACTACCTATAGCAATCTACAGACTTAATGCAGTCCTCACTAGAATTCCAATGCCATACTGTGAAGATCTTGAAAATATAATTCTACATTTCATATAGAACCAGAGAAAAACCCCAAATAGCCAATGCAATTCTTTGAGATGAGAACAAATCTGGAGGCATCGCTTTATATACTACAAGTCTGTAGTGATCAAAACAGCATGGCATTGGCATAAAAACAGAGACATAGAACTCTGGAACAGAATGGAGAATCTAGACATGAAACCAGCCTCATACTGCCATCTGATCTTTGACAAAGCAAACGAAAGTGTCCACTGAGGAAAAAATCTCCCTGTTCAGTAGAAGGTGCTGAGAAAACTTGTTAGCCACATGGAAAAGACAGAAACTCCAGTTGCACCGCTCACCACTTACAAAAATTAGCTCACAGTGGATAAAAGATTTAAATCTAAGACAAAAAACTACAAAAGCCCTAGAAGAAAATGTGGGAGAAACTCTTAATGATATCAGCTTAGGGAAAGAATTTATGAAGTAGACTCACTGGCCATCACAATGACAAAAATAAATAAATGGGACCTGATCAAGTTAAAACGTTTGTACACAACTAAGGACACAATCAACAAAGGAAACAGACAAGCTTCATGATGGGAGAATATATTTGCATGCTACAAATCGGACAAAGTGGTTTTGTTTTTCATCTTTTAATTTCTTCAATGCAACCTTTCATGCCTCTCTAATTTCAACTATTTGTGTTCCTTATGAGTGTTATAATGCTGATGAGCATGAATTTCTTTAATGTTGTATTAAGTATCACAAAGCAAGCAAATTATTTTATCTTTAGCAGAAACAAGATAATGTTGCAATTCCAAAGCTTCATTTAAAAAATCTGCTTTCTGGGCAGTGCCTGTAGCTCAAAGTTGTAGGGCACCAGCCCCATATGCTGGAGGTGGTGGGTTCAAACCCAGCCCCAGACAGAAACTGCAAAAAAAAAAAAACAATAAAAACAAAACAACTGCTTTCTTTCTTCAGTGTTCTCTTGGTCTTTGACATGATGGGCTGTTCAATGAACAAAATTTACAAATACTATCAAACTGTGCAACTATTCACAAATTCCACTTCAAACAGAAACACAGCCACTGTTGTCAACAGCTGATAACAAACTGGGGTACTCATAAACTCTCTCCAACCAGCCTCAGATGGTAGTGGTGCCATAGTAGGGGAAAATTAGAAATAAATCATGAGTGTAGTAGCCATCAACTTAGCCTTTAAGGCTCACTAATGTTCTAATTGTGCCAGTCAATCTGGGAGGATTATTTCATTGAAACTTATTTTATTCTTTGGTTTTTAAACGTGTTCATTTAAAAAATAAAATTAAAAAAAAACAAACAAAAATGTGTCAATAAAAATAAAAGGATGTATTCTGTAAAATTTAGGCAATAGTGGACATCCTTATTTGGTTCCAGTCAAAAGGCTGTATTTTAAGGACCAAGAAGGCCACATATGACCTTAAGGCTGCAGGTTCTCCACGTCTAGAATAGATCAAAGAAAATAAAATGAGGAAAATGCCATTCTTATCAATGTATAGGCACAATTAGGTCTCTGGCTCCCCACCTCTGCCACTTCCCTGCTTTATCCTCCACTGTGGGTTGAAGCCTCCTCATCCTCGGCTATGTGTTCCTGCTGAGCTACCAAGAAAGTCCGGAAAGGCTGGAGTAGGGACATAAGAAAAAAACTTTTTATTTTTATTTAAAAAACCCCTAGCTCTTGGTGAATTATTAAGACTGTGAAATAATTAATTGAAAGCTCTCTGAAATTCTTTTTGATATTTTATGAAAAATAATTAAAAGGCAAAATTTTCTTCCCATATGACAACTTACCTATAGTATTTGTGTTTATTTTTGAGCTCACACTGATCATTACTACACAGAACAAGATAGCTTGGGATTAACCTGACTTCTTGGAACCTAGGCTGGAAATGAAGCTCTAGATTTTTCAGGCAGATCCGAGTCCTTAGCAGTTCAACAGGCTCAATGGATTAAGTGAGAGAAAATAGCTATTTGGTGTTTATGATGTACCAGTGTTATCTTCTGAGATAAAGTTATTTTACAACAGTATATTTTTGTATGAAATACACATAAGCAGCAATAATAATTACCAGTTTCAATGGCAAATACAATAATAGCTGAAAGAGCTTACTGCATGCTAGCCACTGGTGCTAAGTGCTGTATAATTCATTTCTAATAATTCATTATTCTAATTAATTCTCCTAGTAACTCTACTTTTATCCCCATTTCACAGAGGAGGAGCCTTAGGTTTGGAGAGGCTAAGTGATGGAGTTGTGATCACACAACCAACAAAGGACACAGATTTGAGTCCCAGCATGGTGTCACTTCTGCATTCTTTAACTATACTGCTTAGGTTTCTAGCCATTTGATGTAAGTTGTACCATGCATTAATTTTCCCTAAAGTTGTTTGAATAATTTTTAAACATGCAGCTAAATTGTACTGCATATTCCAATGTAATATTTTCCAACGTTCAACCTCTTCCAGACTCTAAAATGTTACGTGTAAAAGAATGGATTAATACTGATTTAGTCATTCCTTACATCTGCACCTTCCAAAACATTTTCATCTTGATCTATAGGAAGAATTACATTTTTACATTATGATCTGGCAGACATATACAATATATGTAAGTAAAACATGGCAACACTTTACCCTTACTAAGTGGGACATAGTCTGATATTGTTCTGTTCTATTCTATTCTATTCTATTCCTGCTTGACTAAAAATGGTTCTCTTGAGATCAACCAAATTGCATTTCTCACTAATAGGTCCGAACGCACATCTTCGGAAAACACTTCTTTAGCTGGACAACTTTTGCTAATTCTTTCATAATTTCTTGCACAGTGCTGTACAGTTCTTGCATCTCTCTAGATCAACAGTTCTCAGCCTGTGGGTTGCGACCCACGGGAACTGAATTTCAGGGCCATGGCATTAGGCAGGTTGAGAAAAACTGCTCTAGATGATTTTTCAAATTGAGAGGAATAGCCAAGGTGAAAGCAGTGCTGGAGGACCCTGAAGAAAGCGGTATTCTCTCTCTGAAAGAGGTCAAGAACATAGATCTGGTTTGCTTCTGAGCACTGAGCACCCGGGAGGAGGGGTGCCCTGCCGTGTAACACCTAGCACAGAAAAAGGCCAGGAAGTCAACAATTAAAGTTATGAGCCATGTAGGGCAAGAATTCTTTAAAAGCATTCAAGGATGAAAGTAATCCTGGATTTTCAGTAGTTTTTTTAACTTACCTCTCACTCTCAGTTTGTTAAGGAGAACCCAGGGAGCTCCAGAAGCTTGCCAGGGTGGATTCCACAGTCGAGAAATGCTGTGGTTATCGACTTGCTAGTTGTTACGGTGTCCTGGGCCAGCTGTCACTAGCAAATGTGATGAAAGGGAGGTATAAAATTGACAGGTTGAGAAAAAATACAACAGTTAAGCACTGTCTGCCTGTTTTGACATTCTCAGGCAGGAGTTATTTTATTTCTTATTCCTCTGGTGGGGTGTAACTGAAGAAAAAGGGGTGTAACTGAAGGAAAAGGGTGTAACATGAATAGTTGACATTTATCCAGCGTCAGCTGCACCCTCGGTACTTGCTCCGTGCCTTTGGTGGATGGTCTCATTTAGTCTTTACCCAAACCTAATGAGGCAAGTGACTATTTCCCCCATTTTACTGATGTGAAGATTGAGGTTTAGAAAGGCCAAGTAACTTTCCTAAGATGATAAAATTAGTAAGTGATGGACATGGGATTAAGCCAAGGCAATCAGAATGGACAATTTGTGCTGTGGACTACAGCACTCCATCTGACGATTTGCCTTCTCCCCATTGGTGAGTGTGGGGGGCAGTTTCATAGGGAAGGAGCTGAGGTCAGCATGAGAGGGCTCTGTTTGTAGAGAAGGCCTGAGACCTTCCTTCTGCTTGTACACAACCTTCTCTGAATAGGGTGCTGTGAGTGTCTACATTTTTGCTCATGAAACTTCCAGTCTTTGTTTTTTCCAGTGTCTTTGGGATAGTTGAAAATTTCTGGAAGCTTAAACTTAAGTGTTTAGAACTTAGTAGTACTTTGATGGACTGTCCAGGTGGCCAAGGAGGGGACTAGAGCACAGACATGGCCGAGGGGCAGCCTGGTCTTTGAGTAGCCTGTAGTACCCCAGGCTGGCAATGGGAATAATCTAGAGGATGGAAATACACTGGAAACCATGAAGATAGCAAGCAGCATCTGGGAGGTGGAGCAGTCAAGAGAGCAGGAGCTCAGACCTGGGCTCAGATCCTGGGACTAGACTCAAGTTCTCAGGATGCCTTGCAAGGGCGCCAGTGCTGGAGGAACTGAGCACTACTCCAGCATCAAATCTTAACCTATGGATCTTTAAATTTTCTCCAAATAGTAATAAAGTCGGCCAACAATTAGCCTAAGCTTAGAGCTGAAGGCTAAGTGGTTCTGGGCTGTCGTTATGCTAGGAATGAAAACACAAATGGCTTTGTAAAAAGAAGCATTTCTTCTCTGCAAAAGACACAAGGAGGCAAGGTTCAATGTTGAAAGCAAAAATGTTATCAAAAAAAAATCCAGTAGTTTCTGCCTCCCCCACCCCCCACCACAGGGACTAGAAAATAATTGCGTGTGTGTTTGTGTATAAAGAGAGGGAAAAGCTATTAGGAAACCTTTCATTAAATGACAGCTTCCAAACCATTTGAAAGGGAGGATAGCAGCATTAACCATGATTTAATAATCATTAACTCTTTTAAGCATATTCAATATATGCAGAAGACTCAATTATTTTAGGAGATTTTAAATTATTTCAACTTATTTGGCTATTTTGTATTTTGTTTGTGGCCTAGGGCAATTGACTATGCAAACCCTAGTTGTAGTCCTTTGAAGAGGAAGTAGAGACTTGTAAATTGATGATTGATACTGAGCTCTTTGGCTCACCCTTAGAATGAAATCACCAAGAGTTCACTCTTCCTGGCGGGAGGAGGTTGCTCCCTTAGCTTGTTGTTTAGAGTCTTTGCAGGGAAGATCCTTGAGCAAAGATTTCTATTGTAGAGAAGAGTCCATCTATAGTATTTTTCACTTATTCTTTATTTTACTTTTTTCCCAAGGAAATGGCCACATAGAGAGAGAATCATACTTTTAAATTGTGTGGGAACATTGCCATCTGGATGAAAGATTACATTCTGAAGGTTCAAGATGTGAGTTTTATTTCCAACTTTGCTTGTGATTCACTCCTTCTAAGATGTCTTTTGTACATCTGTAAAATGGAACAATCAATCTCCACTTGCGTCACAGTAGTGTTATAAAAATGTGTTACAAAATGCCTGCAGGATACTTCAGGCTTCTTTTGGAGAAATATAAACTATTACCACTGTGTGGAGTTGATAAAGCTTAGTGTACGAAGGTGCATTTTTATAGCACTAGAGCATGACATATGGAAATGAAATTGACAAAGTTGGATTATAATAGGGACAGACATAGATTCCCCGGAAAACAGTCTCTGAGAAAGAAGAAAGTAAAAATAAATATTTATTTGTAGCATTTAAAAGTTCTTAAATTTTCCTGGCACTAACTAAAATGTGAGGCCAGTGTTTTCCAAACTGTGTTTATAATGTTATTTTTATTGTTCATTATGTTTTACTGTTCATTTCACGAGAAATGAAAAGATAGTTGATGAAGAATTTGTTTGGTGCTTAAATTAATTTCCATAAATTAAGCAATGCCAGGTTGAAGAAACAAAATTAAACAGTTTTCTTTCTTCATGTTGTGATTCTCCAAAAGAAGGAAATGGTTTGTAGCATTTCCAAACTTCTTTCACCAGGGAATACAGTTTGGAAAACGTTATTGTGGGCCAGAAATAAATTTAAATACTTTTTTTTGTTTTTTTGAGATAGAGTCTCACTATGTCACCCCCAGTAGAGTGCTGTGGCATCACAGCTCACAGCAACCTCCAACTCTTGGGCTTAAGAGATTCTCTTGCTGGGCGGTGCCTTTGGCTCAGTCAGTAAGGCGCCTGCCCCATATACTGAGGGTGGCGGGTTCAAACCTGGCCCTGGCCAAACTGCAACCAAAAAATTAGCTGGGCGTTGTGGCAGGCGCCTGTAGTCCCAGCTACTCGGGAGGCTGAGGCAAGAGAATCGCTTAAGCCCAGGAGTTGGAGGTTGCTGTGAGCTGTGTGAGGCCACAACACTCTACCAAGGGCCATAAAGTGAGACTCTGTCTCTACAAAAAAAAAAAAAAAAAAGAGATTCTCTTGCCTCAGCCTCCCAAGTAGCTAGGACTCCAGATACCCCCCACCATGCCTGGCTATTTTTTGGTTGCAGTTGTCATTGTTGTGTAGCAGGCCTGAGCTGGGTTTGAACCTGCCACCCTTGGTACATGTGGCCGGTGCTGTAACCACTGTGCTATGGGTGCCAAGCCAATTTAAATAATCTTTTTAAAAATTAAATCATAAGCACATAGATCATGTATACATTAATGCATTTATGGGGTACAATGTGCTGATTTCATATAGAATTAGGGATGCATACATCATGCTGGTTAACATATACCTTATCTCATTTACTTATTGTGTGGTTTTTTTTTTTTTTTTTTTTTTTTGCAGTTTTTGGCTAGGGCTGCCCCTTAGTTATTGTGTTAAGACACTTATACTCTATACTGATAGATCCGATAGGTATGTTTAAAATGAATGCTCAGTTTGTGGTTGCTTAGGTGTTCTCATTGGTTCTGAGATTATTTTGCCATTTTTGTATACTTGCCATGTTAAGAGAATTTAAAAATAATATGTTACTATCTATGGGATTGTAACAGCCTATTACATCTTATGTAAGAATACTGACTAATACACGATTCTGTCCTTATGTATATGAATATTCTGTTCATATAACATACACACACATACATATATACACTACAAATAAGCATATATGAACAGAGTATAGTCCCTCTATTGAGTTGTTTCCTGGGCTTTGTTCTGCCCACATCCGAATTTATCCTTCTTGTCCTATGTGTTTATAATCCGTACAGAAATGGGAAATGGATGATTTTAGGAGAAGAAGTAGTAAGTATTTGCTAATGGGTGTCTCATAGGTCTGCAAGTTATGTGAATTTTCTAGCTCTGAAGCTAGAAAAGCTAGAAAATTCACTTTTTCTGCTTGAAATTAAAAGAAAACTGTAAAAATTCATGATGTACAAGATTGTATCAAAAATCAATATTAGATTTGTCAAGGAATACATATATACAAGTATATATTTTATTTTTTAAGTTTTTCTATTCTTTCTATTCTTTTTTATATTTTTCCTTAATATGGCAAGATTTTTATTTATTGATTTTTTTAATTATTAAATCATGGCTGTGTACATTAATGCGATCATGGGGCACCATACACTGGTTTTATAGACCGTTTGACACATTTTCATCACACTGGTTAACATAGCCTTCCTGGCATTTTCTTATTGTGTTAAGACATTTATACTCTACATTTACTAAGTTTCACACGTACCCTTGTAAGATGCACCGCTGGTGTAATCCCACCAATCACCCTCCCTCTGCCCATCCTCCCCCTTCCCTTCCGTCCCTCTCCCCCTACCCCCTATTCTTAGGTTATAACTGGGTTATAGCTTTCATGTGAAAGCCATAAATTAGTTTCATAGTAGGGCTGAGTACATTGGATACTTTTTCTTCCATTCTTGAGATACTTTACTAAGAAGAATATGTTCCAGCTCCATTCATGTAAACATGAAAGAGGTAAAGTCTCCATCTTTCTTTAAGGCTGCATAATATTCCATAGTGTACATATACCACGATTTATTAATCCATTCGTGGATCGATGGGCACTTGGGCTTTTTCCATGACTTAGCAATTATGAATTGGGCTGCAATAAACATTCTGGTACAAATATCTTTGTTATAATGCGATTTTTGATCTTCTGGGTATATACCTAGTAGAGGAATTATATGATTGAATGGCAGATCTATTTTTAGATCTCTAAGTGTTCTCCAAACATCTTTCCAAAAGGAATGTATTAATTTGCATTCCCACCAGCAGTGTAGAAGTGTTCCCTTTTCTCCACATCCACGCCAACATCTCTGGTCTTGGGATTTTGTGATATGGGCTAATCTTACTGGAGTTAGATGATATCTCAAAGTAGTTTTGATTTGCATTTCTCTGATGATTAAAGATGATGAGCATTTTTTCATATGTCTGTAGGCCGTGCACCTGTCTTCTTCAGAGAAGTTTCTCTTCAAATCCCTTGCCCAGCCTGCGATGGGATCACTTGTTCTTTTCTTGCTTATACGTTTGAGTTCTCTCTGGATTCTGGTTATTAAACCTTTGTCAGAGACATAACCTGCAAATATCTTCTCCATTCTGAGGGCTATCTGCTTGCTTTACTTGCTGTGTTCTTGGCTGTGCAGAAGCTTTTTAGTTTGATCAGGTCCCAGTAATGTATTTTTGATACTGCTTTAATTGCCTGGGGGGGTCCTCCTCATAAAATACTTGCCCAGACTGATTTCTTCAAGGGTTTTCCCTGCACTCTCTTCTAGTATTTTTATAGTTTCATGTCTTAAGTTTAAATCTTTAATCTAGTGAGTCTATCTTAGTTAATGGTGAAAGGTGTGGGTCCAGTTTCAATCTTCTACAGGTTGCCAGCCAGTTCACCCAGCACCATTTGTTAAATAGGGAATCTTTTCCCCACTGAATGTTTTTAATTGGCTTGTGAAAGATCAAATAATGGTAAGTAGCTGGATTCATCTCTTGGTTCTCTATTCTGTTCCAGACATCTACTTCTCTGGTTTTGTGCCAGTACCATGCTGTTTTGATCACTGTTGATTTATAGTACAGTCTCAGGTCTGGTAGCATGATTCCTCCTGCTTTGTTTTTATTTCTGAGTAATGTCTTGGCTTTTTGAGGTTTTTCTGATTCCATATAAAATGAAATATTATTTTTTCAAGATCTTTAAAGTTTGACATTGGAGCTTTAATAGGGTTTGCATTAAAATTGTATATCGCTTTCGGTAGTATGGACATTTTAACAATATTGATTCTTCCTAGCCATGAGCATGGTACGTTTTTCCATTTGTTAACATTTTCAGCTATTTCTTTTCTTAGAGTTTCATAGTTCTCTTTATAGAGATCTTTCACATCCTTTGTTAGATAAACTCCCAAATATTTCATGTTCTTTGGCACTACTGTGAATGGAACAGAGTCCTTAACTGTTTTTTCAGCTTGATTATTGTTGGTATATATAAAGGCTACTGATTTATGAATGTTGATTTTGTAACCTGAGACGCTGCTGTATTCCTTGATCACTTCTAAGAGTTTTGTAGTAGAATCCCTGGTGTTTTCCAGATATACAATCATATCATTTCCAAAGAGCAAAAGTTTGATCTCTTCTGACCCTATATGGATACCCATCGCCTTTTCTTCCCTAATTGCGGTGGCTAAAACTTCCATTACAATGTTAAAGAGCAGTGGAGACAATGGGCAACCTTGTCTGGTTCCTGATCTGAGTGGAAATGATTTCAATTTAACTCCATTCAATACGATATTGGCTGTGGGTTTGCTGTAGATGGCCTCTATCAGTTTAAGAAATGTCCCTTTTATACCAATTTTCTTAAGTGTTCTGATCATGAAGGGATGCTGGATATGATCAAAAGCTTTTTCTGAATCAATTGAGAGAATCATATGGTCTTTGTTTTTTAGTTTGTTTATGTGCTGAATTATACTTATTGATTTACGTATATTGAACCAGCCTTGAGACCCTGGGATAAAACTGACTTGGTCGTGATGTATAATTTGTTTGATGTGTTGCTGGATTCTGTTTGTTAGGATCTTGTTGAATATTTTTGCATCTATATTCATTAGTGATATTGGTCTATAATTTTCTTTTCTTGTTGGGTCTTTTCCTGGTTTGGGGATCAGGGTGATGTTTGCTTCATAGAACGTGTTGGGTAGTCTTCCTTCTTTTTCTACATTTTGGAACAGGTTGAGTAATATAGGTACTAGTTCCTCTTTAAAGGTTTGGTAGAATTCTGACGTGAAGCCATCTGGTCCCGGGCTTTTCTTTTTAGGGAGATTTTGTATGGTTGATGCTATTTCAGAACTTGATATTGGCCTGTTCAACATTTCTACTTGATTCTGACTAAGTCTTAGAAGGTGATGTGCTTCATCACAATCTGAATTTCCTTCAGATTTTCATATTTCTGAGAATAAAGTTTCTTGTAATATTCATTAAGAATTTTTTGAATTTATGAGGAGTCTGTTGTTATTTCATCTTTGTCATTTCTGATTGATGAGATTAGAGATTTTACCTGGTTAGGTTAGCCAAAGGTTTATCTATTTTATTGACCTTTTCAAAAAACCAACTTTTTGATTTATTGATCTGTTGTATAATTCTTTTGTTTTCAATTTCATTTAATTCTGTTCTAATTTTGGTTATTTCTTTTCTTCTACTGGGTTTGGGGTTGGAATGTTCTTCCTTTTCCAGTTGCTTGAGATGTCCCATTAAGTTGTTAACTTCCTCTCTTTCCGTTCTCTTGAGAAAGGCTTGCAGTGCTATAAATTTCCCTCTTAGGACTGCCTTTGCGGTATCCCAGAGGTTCTGATAATTCATGTCTTCATTGTCGTTTTGTTCCAAAATTTTGGCCATTTCCTTCTTGATCTCATCTCTGATCCAGCTATCATTCAGCATAAGGTTATTTAACTTCCATGTTTTTGTATGAGTATGCAGATTCCTGTTGTTACTGAGTTCAACTTTTATTCCATGGTCTGAGAAGATGCAAGGAATAATTTTTATTCCTTTAAATTTACTGAGGTTAGACTTGTGACCTAAGATGTGATCGATTTTCCAGTATGTTCCGTGGGCTGATGAGACGTATGTGTATTCGGTTTTGTTGGGATGAAATGTTCTGTAGATGTTTGCTAAATCCAAATGTTGGATGATTAGGTTTAAATCTAAAATTTCTTTGCTCAGCTTCTTATTGGAGGATCTATCCAACAGTGCCAAAGGAGTGTTGAAATCTCCAACTATTACGGAGCTGGAGGAAATCAAGTTGCTCATATGGCAAGATTTTATTATGAGTGTCAAGGAATATTAAGTTCCCAACAGATTCTGTCATTAAGTGTTTGTATTTGGCAAAAGTTATGAAAGTTCTGGCTGGAGAAAAATGTTTTTGACTTGGCTCCTTGGAGACTTTGTGGGTTGAAGTAGCTATGAAATTTAACAGCGACCCCTGGAGGCTGGTATTTGAACCATCATTGGAATGATTTTTTTTTTTTTTTTTTTATTGTTGGGGATTCATTGAGGGTACAATAAGCCAGTTACACTGTTGTTGAAGAAAATGTTCCTTGCCTACTCTGTGACACAGTCCCCCGTTACCTGCTGCTACTGGGGAGTCCTGTCATCTCATCCTTTTACTGTGTTCTCTTAGGACACCAGGAAGGCCACCAAAACGGTTCCATTTGAGGACTGTGTTGCTTCTCTCAGTGTGAATAGGGATTGTTTTGAATAGGATGACGAAGTTCTTCCTGTCAAATGAACACTATTTCCCTAATGAGAGACTGATCAACATTTAAAATCTCTCCTAGGGAAGAAACTGGGAAACAAACATTTTCCTGGGGAGTTTTGGGATTTATCTGCCAGGAAGATGCAATGATACGAAGTGTGGGGGACGCTCAGACATTTTACTTCAAAAGGCATTTCTGAAGCCCTTAGTTTGGGGAAAAAATTTCTACCTGTAAGTTTTTGTGGTGTTTCTGTATTTTCACTTCAAGACATGAAATGAGAAATTGTTTGCCTAAGGCCTGCTGCCATTCATTGCCCCCCCCAGCCTGAATGAAAATGAATCATCATTTTTAGAAGCGTTTTGGGTAGTTTCTCCAAAGGAGATAAATATTAAATGATTTTTTCTCCACACATAATATGTATTTGTTAAGGCCAAGAATCCTAGATTCCAAAACAAATATGAAGGAAAAAGCAATCAAGGCTTTAAACTTAAATGATTTTTTTTTTGTTTTGATTTGGGATTTAGATCTTTATAATGGCTACCATCTTTTTTTTTTAATTTCAGATGAATATGAGGGTACAAATGTTTAGGTTACCTTGTTTTCATTTCTAAGGTAAAGTTCAAGTTGCAGTTGAGCTCTTCACCTGAGTGAACACCCTCACTTTGTTCACCTTAGTTGAGATCCCACCAATCACCTTCCCTCTTCCCTTCCCCCCTCCCTCCTTCTCCTCACTAGACCTTACTTGTGTTTTTTCTTTCATATGAGTTACTCTCTTCTGAGAGCACCATAGACTAGATGCATGGGGCTCCTGTCTGGCTCTGTCACTTTGTCTGGTAGCCTTTGTGCTGTCCTTTATCTGTAAAATGGGGAGAAAAGTATCTGTTTACCTTCCATTTTAGAATTTCTATATTGTTAAAAAATTACTGAGACACATCACATGTACTCAGAATATGGTTAAGGGCCAAACATCTGTGAGCTTGTTATTTTTCTAATGCTTTGTGGAAACTGTCTTTGGCAACAGAAGTAAGTAGAACAGTGAAAAAGGAGAAGTTATGCGGTCAGCGATCGCTGGGAATTTGGAGCTGGGGCCCCGAGTGAATTGTCTTTGCTGATGAAGTGAGAATTTGCACCTGGAAAGAGAAAGGTACAGGGGTCTGTGTTAAAGAGCCTTTGGAACACATGGCTAGAGGGTGACACCCAGACTCAGTTGTACGGACGCACAGAGCTACAGTTCACACCTCAGTTGCTATTTCTGTCAGAGTACGGTACAGGTGCTATTTTAAAATGAGATCGATTAGGGGATGGAGGGCAGCTGGTGGCCTTGAGGGTGTCAGCCCTGGGGAGCTGCAGGTTGACACCAGGTTGGGAAGCTTGAGAAGTATCCAGATAGAACCAAATGCAGGCTGCGTTTAAGTGACCGTCTTTTCCACGGTACAAAGCCATCTTTGGACTCAGCAGGAGATTTATAAAATAGCAACAAGCGGGCAGATTTCATTGTCTATACTGACAATCTAATGATCCTGCTTAAGTTTTTAGCTGCTGGCTAAGTAGGGATTTAATTCAATTTGATAAGAAATAGGCAGTTATTGTAGCTGATTTCTTCCTTGTCTGGCAACTGATCCTTATTTGCCCACAGTTTACAAAAGAATTTTGTGCTGCTGGAAGAGTGAGGAGCTTGGTGCAGCCGTGAGTACATATTAAGCACTCAACACATGCTCATGAGCAATATTATTATTCTAAGTATTCATTGTCATCATCGAGGCCTGCAACCCCCGTGGAAAGGGCAGGGGAAACTGGCCTTAGGGACAAGATCCTGCATATCAAACACCGTCTCTCTCATTTCTAGCTCTGCCAGGCAGCTTCATTCTCTCCTACCAGCTGCTCCCCTGCTCAGCTGGGGACATTGTGGCAGGCAGCTCTCTCCTCTCACTTTTGTGACCAGACAAAGACTTGATTTTCCACCAGTTCAAGTTCAAAAAGTCCCCAGGCAGGGAAGGACCTTGTTTGGTCTGGTGCAACTTGTGTGCCCACATTTCGGACCAATTTTCTTTAAGTGAGGTTATTGATATAAAACTCTTTGTAAATTGTAAGAACACATGGAAACACATGGTATTATAACTATAAAAAAGCAATCCATGTAACCAAATATTTATACCTCTGTATTATAATTTTCTCTCTCTTTTTTTTTAAATCTGGCTTACTGCTACTTATTCTTAAAAATTCCATACAAATATGGCCCTTCCTAGAGATTTCCTTTGACCCCCTCAGGAGGGGCTGTAGGTACCGTCTTTGTGTTCCTTAACACATTGGTTTTTCCTTGTCCTCAGACTCTGAGCTCTTTGAGAGAAGAAGCTGTCCCTTAGGTGTCTATCTTTTAGCACACAATGGGTATTTAATAAATATGTATTGACTAAATTGTTATTCTCTCGGTAGAGAAGCATCGAACTAAATGGACACTAAACTGAGGATGTCCCTTAGAAGTTATTATTTAAAACAAATCCACAAACAGGGTCTGTTGCCCTGTGGTTTATCCTACCAGTCTTGTGACCATATACAACTGCATGAAAGCAAACTTATCTGAAGATCATAGCAAGAGTTAGCTTTTGTTGAACACTTAATACATGTCTGACTTTATTCTAAGGGCTTAATGTGTTTTAACTCACAAAAGCTTCTCAAGAGTGGGTTGTGGCTACTGTTCTTGTCACTTAACAGATAAAGAAATGAGGCCCAGAGAAGTTAAATAACAGGCCTAAGGGCACACAGTTAATTCCAAAATAGTGGGAATGAATTTCAATATAGTTAGTTTGGCTCTAAAGCTTATGCTTTGAATTAAAGGTCGCGAGAGTGTAGTGGTTCCTTAAACAAGTTTTAATCATAATGCAGCCACACGAGCATGCCTTTTTATTGGTACTGAGGGAACACATGCTTTTTAAGTCTTGCTTCTCTACTCAGTACCGGTCTCAATCACTCTCCCATATCAGCATCACTAGCACCAAGATAGGGAAAAAAATGAAAACCAAGGTGGAAGGATGGGGGAGGAGGGATGGGCAAAACCACTCCTGTTGGGTACAGTGCACACTATCTGGGGTGAAGGGCACGTGTACAACTTTGACTCAATCTATACAAAAAGCAAAGTTCGTATATAAACAAAACAGGTGTCCCCCCCAATATACTGAAATAAAAAATCTTCTAACTTTGTATGGCACTAACCCAAGTGGTGCAATGCCTATATTCTGGGTGAAGGGCACACTTACACTGTTGACTAAAAATGTACAAAAGCAAATTATGTAACCAAAACGTGTGTCTTCTGTAATATTCTGAAATTAAAAAAGAAATGAGATGGGAGATTACAAAAAGGCTACTGAGCCAGCCCTTTAAGCGCAGGATATGGTGCTAGGTGCAGGAAAAAGAGGTTTATGACATAGCCTGTGCCATCAAATATCTTAAAATCCAGGTAGGAAGATAGATACAGAGGGTGCCAAAAAATGTATATTCATTTTAGGAAAGGAAAAAAAAATTGTATTAAAGTTGTAAAACTCAATAGATACCTAGACCAGAAGATGAATACAAAGTTACACTGAGCGCCTCTTTTAATGGCAGAAGTGAAACCTGCCTTGAGTATTTCAAATTTAATACAGTTTTTTCTTTCTTAGAATGTGTCTATGAATTTTTGGCACCCTCTGTATTATTCCAGAGAGTCTATGCTAAGGGCCAAGTGCATAATACAGACAATGAATGTTTTGGAGTAGAAATGGTATTTTAAAAAGGAGGAGAAAAATATGGATTTGAAGCCCATGAGGTGAGACACACCCCAATAGACTATCGATTCCTCGAGAGTTGTGCCAGTGTCTTAGTCATTTGGGGTAGACTCAGTGCCTGCTGCAGACCGTGGTCTGCGTTGTGAAGGGAGCTGGATCCTAGCTCTGTTCCTTCCTGGAACATGGACCCTGGCGAGCCAGCTGCCCTGTCTGTGCCTCAGTTGATTCCTCTTCCTATCCCTTCTGAGTTAGTTATGAAAAGTAATGAGAGAATCTGGTGAAAGTTGGTAGCAGAGGTCTTAGCCCCCAACCCTGGGTGCCCTCACTAAGTGTCCAGCACAAATCCAGAAAGTGAGGTGGAATAGAGCAGTGGGCAGAGCCTGGTGGCTTTGTGTAGTGATCCTGTGGGCATTTAGAAAGGAGCACACGGTTGAGAGCTTGTTTTTGGAAGCAGCAGTCTGGTTTAATCGAGTGTGATGTCTCCAGGGACAAACCTCTCCCCGGGGAGGTGCTGGTTGCCAGGTGCTGACTCGGCTGGTTGTCGGAGGGCCCTACCAGGGGTCCTCAAACTTTTTTAACAGGAGGCCAGTTCACTGTCCCTCAGACTGTTGGACTATAGTTTAAAAAAAAAACTATGAACAAATTCCTATGCACACAGCACATGTCTTATTTTGAAGTAAAAAAACAAAATGGGAACAAATACAACCACACCGCCTCATGTGGCCCACGGGCCATAGTTTGAGGACCCCTCGTTGTGGGGATGAACCCAGACTCAAACTCAAAACAAGCCATCGTACGTCAGCTGCCAGTTCTTCACACTTCTCCAGACTGAGCATAGCATTTCACTGAAAAGTTGGCCCACAAAAAATTTCTGATGAATCCCAACTGGTTCATAATTTGTATACGCGACTGAAACTAAGAACATTTCATGTTCTCTGATACTCTGTTCTGCCAGGCTCCCGTGGATCTGATTTTCTCTTTGTTGAAGCTAGGAGTCCCACCTTTTTTTACCGCTCGAGATCCTCTTTCCACAGGTGTTCATGGGAGTCTGGAGTCATGAATGGTGGCAGAATACAGACTCACCGCATCTTTCAACTTCCCTGCCACTTGGCGGGAAGGTGGCAGGAGGGAGGAATGCTTTCTCTTTGTGGGCCGGAGCCCACCAGGTGATAATTTTAGACCCTGGACCTCAGTTTCCTACTGTTTCCTGATCGTATTCACTAAAAGTCTAGAGAAGTCTCCCCACTATATCCTGAAGATTAGGCCACCAAAGGTCCTTAACCCTCATGTTTCTGTTGAAACTTGCAACTGATTTCTGACATTTCTCTTCTGTGTTTGGCAGATTTTCTGTCTTCTCTGTCCCCTGCGTGTTTGAGTGATGGATAGGAGATGAAGATGGAGAGGAATAACAGTTTTGCGTCTTGGTACACAGGGCTGCTACTGCTAAATTTCATCTACGCATTTGAAATTTTTATCTTTTGGGAAGCTCCTTTGCATAATGGTCACACACTAGTACCATGAAGTCTGCAAATTGCTCACTGATTAGCAGTACAAGGTGGGGCTAGTGTCTGGTAAAACCTTCATAAGAGTGATATGAGAGAGGCATTTAAAGAACCCAGGAAAGTGCCTGGCACATAGGAAGCATGATTGCCTGGTGACAGCACTGAGCCAAGAAAAGTTAGAAGTTGGAAAGTGGATTGCAGTGTTCCCGGATCTCCCATAGGAAGGTCTGGGCATCTGCTCAGCTGTTGGAGCAGAATCCACACAGGTTGGACATGTAAAGATGTTGGAGAAGCATCCAAAACAATGCTTCCTGGAGAGTCAGCACTTGGTCTTCTTGCTCCAGCCATTCCCCTTGACATCAGTTGGTCTCTGTCTTTGGCCTGGACCGCCCACCATCTTACCTCCATCCGTCTTGAAGGATATACCTGAAGCTTCACCAATGCAACAGGCTCACTGTCAGGGGACTTACCGACAACCTCTGGAGCACTGCAAAGGTGGCTGCTTCTTTCTTCTTGAAATTGTAAAATATTAAAAAAGGAAAAGAGGTGTTTCAGTAACATTTTATTTATTTGTTTGAGGCAGGGTCTCACTCTGTCACCATGGATAGACTGTCATGGCCTCAGCTTCACTCACAGCAACCTCAAATTCTTGAGCTTGAGCAATCCTCTTGTCTCAGCCTCCCAAGTAGCTGGGACTACAGGTGTGTGCCAGGATACTTGGCTACTTTTTCTACTTTAGTAGAGACAGGGTCTTGCTCTTGCTTAGGCCAGTCTCAAGCTCCCGAGCTCAAGCAATCCACCTGCCTCACCTCCCAGAGTGCTAGGATTACAAGTTTGAGCTACATGCCTGGCTCAATGACATTTTAAAGAAAATGTGATGTGAGTCCATAGACTGCAGTCACCTGGAGTCATCTAGGGCTGCCCTATTTGTAGAATCCCTGGCATGCTACGTAGGCACATGGCATGGTGACGATGGATTAAATTGGAGCCCAGGCTGTGTCCATACCCTTTTCCACCCTCAGGCCTGGATATAAGCGTGCGTGGATTGGTTGAACTGACCTCACTCACCTTTGATGAGTAGGCAGCTGGTGTTGATTCTCCCACTTTCATTCTAGAATTAACATCAGTCCGAGAGCCCTTGCTATGTTTGTAGACCATGACACCAGTCACAGTCATGGGAACTTGAAAGAAGAATATGAAAACTGACTTAGTGGAGTATGTAAATATTGGAATCACAGTCATCTTTCTGAGAATTGGTGACTTTCTGTGGGTTTTCTGTATAGAGGGACTAGCCCACACGTGGAAGTGTGCTAATTCAACACTGGTGTACTAAATCTGGCCAGACCGAACATTTCAGACTTCACGCAAATGACCATTTTAGACTGAGCTGCTTGGGCTTGAGTAGTAGGCTTTTATCTTAGCTCTTCCATTATTTCTTTATCTTTAATATCTAGATGTTTCAAGATTAAAAATTGGGGCAAGAGGGAGAGGAGTTCATAATACAGGGGAGCAGGATTCCTCTGTCCTTGTTCCCTGGGGAAGTCGAGAAGACCAAGGCCTTGGAATTGGAGAATTCCATGCCAGTGTGAACTTGCTTCACTTTCTTCAGGCTTGAAGCCTTTCTTAAAACTCAGACCATTCTTAAAAGGCCAGAGTGCATGTTTTATCATGTTATTATGTGAGACAGAAGTCCTACATTTCTGACTCATTCTTGAGAGGCAGAAAAATGAGAATAAGAGACTCAGTTCATCCCATCTCTCTGGTGCTCTTCTCAGCAAGTGAGGGAAGGTAAGTTCACTGGTTTAGTCTGGACGTTTTCTTTGTTCCAGTCCAACAAATATCTACCGAGCAGCTCCTACGTGCCAGGAACTTTGTTAGACTCAGGGGAGTCAAGGATGAATGTGAGGCAGGTCTCATGAGTTAGGAGGAGGAGAGTGATGGGAAGGAGAAGTGAGGGGCGGGGAGGGAACGTATCTTGTTCTTTCCTCAGGGACACAGAATGATACGATCACCTCACCTGAATGTGGCAGTCTGCCACCACTCTCATTACTCCAAGTTAGTCCACAGAATAATGGCTTCTCCAAGATCTGTCTGGATATAAAAGAAGCATCACATCCTGTCAGTATAACAAGCCCTCGAGAACAATTCAGTAGCTGTAATATTTTTTCAGGTTATGGCTTCAGCTGTGCCATTTACTAGATAGATCATGCAAGTTACTTTATCTCTATCCAAGCTTCAGTTTCCTCATCTGCAAAATGGGAATAAAAATGGGTTTTATAAAGTAATGCATAAAGCGTTCTTAGCACAGGGTTGGAACTCAAAAAATTGTGATTATTATTATTGTTATATTTCTTTTTTTTTCATTTATAGAGTAGCCTTTCACTTTTGACACCTGTTATGCCGTGAATTCATAGGGACTAGGTTCCAGCAGCTCAGACTCCTTTCCATTGGTTCTCACAAAGTGGGCTTCTCTGAGTGAAGCAGGCTGGTGGTTCAGCTGAACCCACATTCCTTTCTCTTTGGCTTCCTTCTTCTTCTGATCATTTTCCTTCACATGTTTCAGGAAGCTCTGTCATCTCTTAGAGTGCTCAATATGCTCAGTGCCCACATTAATCCTCTTGGCAAGAATCTTGCCCTTAACTTGTTTGTTTACAACAATGCCAACATGCTGGGTGACATTGTAGACTCTTCCAGTTTTGCCATAACGTCTGTGTGTAACGTCTGTGTGTCATGCCTTTTTGAACAGTGCCCATTCACTTGATGTCTACAACGCCACCTTTCTTGTAGATGCACATGCATGTGGCCAAAGGAACAACTCCATGTTTCCTAAAAGGCCTAGAGAACATGTGTTGAGTACCTCTCCTCTTTCCCTTGGTGATTGTCATTTTGGTGAATTACTGGAAGATGGTGTCTCCAGCCAAAAGCCATTGGGTTTCTTGAGGTGCTCTTGAGTAGAGGTCATTTTCCTATGTTTGATTCGTCTGAGGGTGGGACAGTGGGGTAGACGTCTTCCTTTCTTCCTCATGACATTTTTAAATGTAACTATTGTTTTCCCTAATAAAAATTGGTCCTTTGAGGTTCAACCCATCCCAGGGTCCCCTTTCTCCTGCTCTTGATCATGATTTCCTTACTTGTTGGTAAGGTAATCTTCTTGGTACTTTCTATCTCTCTCTAAAGACTTTAGACCCTGGTTTTAGTCTTCCCATCCACTTCAACTTCTGTCCTAGTTGCTTTGACTATCTTCAGATAAATCTGTTCAACATTCTAATCCTTCATCTCTCTCTCTTTTTTTTTTTTGCAGTTTTTTTGGCAGTGGCTGGGTTTGAACCTACCACCTCTGGCATATGGGGCCAGTTGACTCACTCCTTTGAGCCACCCCTTCAGTTCTTGAGCTCTTCATCCACAAGAACTTCCATCTCTACTCTTAGGTTGAGCAGCCCTCTCCTATGACCATGCTCTGGCTGTCATCACTGGAGGTTCCCATCTCTGTAGGATCTCCGAATGGCATACCCGCTCCTGAGAGCTGCCTGCTGTCCTTCCTGCTCCCCCACCCACACCCCTACCTCCGTCTCCACTCTCTCAATCCTCCTGCTTTCCTTCTCCTCTTTGCCCATCCTGGACTTTGTTGTTCCTTTGTTGCAAACACCCTCATGTCTCTTGTGTTTCTGTCCTACCCACCTGACAAAAGCCCAGTTCTGGATGAACCCAGCCTCCAGTGCTTTTCCAGGGCTGCTCTTGAACAGCCTGGCATGGTTGGAGAATATCACACAGCCTGGCAGATGGTAACACTAGTGTTCACAATAACCAAACATAACTAGTTTCTCCCCATGGCATGACAAATGTAGGATTAATTTTTTCTTCTTTTGGTAATCTCCATCTTACTTTCCTCATGGACTATTTCATACCTTTTTCATTCTCCTTTTAAAACTCCTCACTCTCCCTTGATCTCAGAACATCATCTTGCCTCAAAACAGGAGGGAGAAGCTCTCAGATGGAAACACCCCCTTGTTCTCTTCACATGAGCTGCACAGCTACCTGAGTCTGTGCCCTTTTTTTACTCTCAGTTATGTGGGGACATGTGCTTCCTTTTTTCCAGCACCAGGTGCTCCAGGCATATTTTGAATCCCATTTCCTCCAGCCTTGTCCGTCTATGTGGATCTGTCTGGTCAGTGTTAAAATATGCTGTAGTTTCTCCCACCAGGAACAATCACAATGACAGCAATGACAAAGACAACCATGATAAAGGACAACGACGGCCATTCTCCTCCTTCCAGCCTGGTCTTTCTTTGGTGACTATGTTTCCACATCTACACCTCCCTGTGGTCTGCTCACTCTCCACGTTCTTCTTACCTCTGTCTTTTCTTCCCTCTCCAGCGGGGCTTCTGTCCTCAGAACTCCATTTCATTGGTACTTACTGAAGTTTCTTGTGTAGTAAATCAAACGGGCACATTTCATCTCCCATTTTACTTCATATATAACACCCTCCAACATTCCTTTGTCGAAATGCTTTCTCCTCTTGACTTCTCAGGCACGGCGTGCTAGTGGTTTTCCTCCCATCCCATGGCTTCCTGCAGCGAGTCTCCCTGACGGACCTGGGAGTGCTGGGCCCTCTTCTCTCTCTGCTCTGCACTTTCCCTGGGGCAACCTCAGCCCCTCCCGCGGTGCTTTTGCTTACTGTGTGCACATGCTTGCGGCTTCCCAGGTCTGACTTCTCTTTGAGCCTTAGATGTTTACCTATGACTACATTTTAGACACATCCACTTTGTTGGTTGCAGCAGACATTTTAAACTTGAATTGTGCAGAGTTAAACTCTTGATCTTTTCATGTTGCCCCTGTTGCTGGATCAAGAAGTCCATCCACCTGTCACCCAAGCCAACCAATGGAGAAGTGGATGAGAGATCAACAGCTTCACTTTTATTTATAGAAAAGCCCGGAATTCCAGAAAGCAGTGGTGGTATCTCCCCAAAGAACTGCTCTGTTACTGCTCTGTTTATTCTCACAGTAAAAGTGAACATCAGCAATATTACTACTCATCATAGTGTGTGTTAAATAGATTCTTCCTCATACAACATCTTCCTATCTTAAAGTGGTTATATCTTCAAAGCATTTTCACTATAGACTAAATTTATAGTTAGTTAACATTTCACTGGGTGCACAGAGTGCCTAGGTCCTTGACCGGTACCATGGAGTCCAGTTCCCCAGCTTATCTATGACAGCAGGCCTGGGAAGTCAATAAAAACCCTCCAGATGTCAGCACGTAGGCTCATCCAGCAGTGCCCTGCATAAAATGGCCATTCAGAGTGACAGTGGCTGGTGACACCTTCTCCTTACTCCCTGGTTCACTCATAGGTAGTACCACTGTCTATTCTGTTGTGTTGTCCAGCTGACAATATTTGAATTTCAAATTTGCCAATTCTTCAGACATACACATTAAATCTCTCTCCATATCCTAGTGTAAACCAATATCACCCCATGTCCACTTTATATTTTTTTGATTTATTTAGTGCAAAGTAGTCAGACTGATCTTTTTTAAAAAGCAAAAATATAATCAAATAATTGGTTCCCCTTGCATTTATTTTTTTTTATTTATTTTTTTTTTTACGTTAAGAAGTATGACTTTATTTATTTATTTATTTTTTATTAAATCATAACTGTATACAATGATATGATTATGGGGCATCATACACTCACTTCATAAGCCATTTGACACATTTTTATCACAGTGGTTAACATAGCCTTTCCGGCATTATCTCAGTTACTGTGCCAAAACATTTACATTCTACATTTACCAAGTTTCGCAAATACCCCTGTAATATGCACCACAGGTGTGATCCCTCTGATTCCCCTCCCTCTACCCACCCCCCCCTTTCCCACTTCCCCCTATTGTTAAGTTGTAGCTGGGTTATAGTTTTCATGTGAGAGTCCCAAATTAGTTTCATAGTAGGGCTGTGTACATTGGGTATTTTTTCTTCCATTCTTGGGATACTTTACTAAGAAGAATATGTTCCAGCTCCATCCATGTAAACATGAAAGAGGTAAAGTCTCCATCTTTCTTTAAGGCTGCATAGTATTCCATGGTATACATATACCACAATTTATTAATCCATTCGTGGATCGATGGGCACTTGGGCTTTTTCCATGACTTAGCTATTATGAATTGGGCTGCAATAAACATTCTGGTACAAATATCTTTGTTATGTTGTGATTTTTGGTCTTCTGGGTATATGCCCAGCAGAGGGATTACAGGATTGAATGGCAGATCTATTTTTATTTTTATTTTTTTTTTAATTTTTTTATTAAATCATAAGTGTATACAATGATATGATTATGGGGCATCATACACTCACTTCATAAACCATTTGACACATTTTTATCCCAGTGGTTAACATGTTAACCACTCAGATCTATTTTTAGATCTCTGAGTGTTCTCCATATATCTTTCCAAAAGGAATGTATTAATTTGCATTCCCACCAGCAGTGCAGAAGTGTTCCCTTTTCTCCGCATCCACGCCAACATCTCTGGTCTTGAGATTTTGTGATATAGGCTAGTCTCATTGGAGTTAGATGATATCTCAAAGTAGTTTTGATTTGCATTTCTCTGATGATTAAAGATGAAGAGCATTTTCTCATATGTCTGAAGGCCGTGCGCCTGTCTTCTTCAGAGAAGTTTCTCTTCAAATCCCTTGCCCAGCCTGCGATGGGATCCCTTGTTTTTTTCTTGCTGATGCGTTTGAGTTCTCTGTGGATTCTGGTTATTAAACCTTTGTCAGAGATATACCCTGTAAATATCTTCTCCCATTCTGAGGGCTGTCTGCTTGCTCTGCTTACTGTGTTCTTGGCTGTGCAGAAGCTTTTTAGTTTGATCAAGTCCCAGTAATGTATTTTTGAAGCTGCTTCAATTGCCCGGGGGGTTCTCCTCATGAAATACTCACCCAGACCAATTTCTTCAAGGGTTTTCCCTGCATTCTCCTCTAGTATTTTTATAGTTTCATGTCTTAAGTTTAAATCTTTAATCCAATGAGAGTCTATCTTAGTTAATGGTGAAAGGTGTGGGTCCAATTTCAGTCTTCTGCAGGTTGCCAGCCAGTTCACCCAGCACCATTTGTTAAATAGGGAATCTTTTCCCCACTGAATGTTTTTAATTGGCTTGTCAAAAATCAAATAGCGGTAAGTAGCTGGATTCATCTCTTGGTTCTCTGTTCTGTTCCAGATATCTACTTCTCTGTTTTTGTGCCAATACCATGCTGTTTTGATCACTATCGATTTGTAGTAAAGTCTGAGGTCTGGTAGTGTGATTCCTCCTGTTTTGTTTTTATTTCTGAGTAATGTCTTGGCTATTCGAGGTTTTTTCTGATTCCATATAAAACGAAGTAATGTTTTTTCAAGATCTTTAAAATATGACAGTGGAGCTTTAATAGGGAGTGCGTTGAAATTATATATTGCTTTGGGTAGTATGGACATTTTGATAATGTTGATTCTTCCTAGCCATGAGCATGGTATGTTTTTCCATTTGTTAACATTTTCAGCTATTTCTTTTCTTAGAGTTTCATAGTTCTCTTTATAGAGATCTTTCACGTCTTTTGTTAGGTAAATTCCCAAATATTTCATCTTCTTTGGCACTACTGTGAATGGGATAGAGTCCTTAACTGCTTTTTCAATTTGACTGTTGTTGGTGTATATAAAGGCTACCGATTTATGAATGTTGATTTTGTAACCTGAGACGCTGCTGTATTCCTTGATCACTTCTAGGAGTTTTGTAGTAGAGTCCCTAGTGTTTTCCAGATACACAATCATATCATCTGCGAAGAGCGAGAGTTTGATCTCTTCTGACCCTATATGGATACCCTTGATCGCCTTTTCTTCCCTAATTGCGGTGGCTAAAACTTCCATTACAATGTTGAAAAGCAATGGAGACAATGGGCAGCCTTGTCTGGTTCCTGATCTGAGTGGAAATGATTCCAATTTAACTCCATTCAATATGATATTGGCTGTGGGTTTGCTGTAGATAGCCTCTATCAGTTTAAGAAAAGTCCCTTCTAGACCAATTTTCTTGAGTGTTCTGATCATGAAGGGATGCTGGATATTATCAAAAGCTTTTTCTGCATCAATTGAGAGGATCATATGGTCTTTGTTTTTTAATTTGTTTATGTGCTGAATTACATTTATAGATTTACGTATATTGAACCAGCCTTGAGACCCTGGGATAAAACCAACTTGGTCATGATGTATAATTTGTTTGATGTGTTGCTGGATTCTGTTTGTTAGGATCTTGTTGAATATTTTTGCATCTATATTCATTAGTGATATTGGTCTATAATTTTCTTTTCTTGTTGGGTCTTTTCCTGGTTTGGGGATCAGGGTGATGTTTGCTTCATAGAACGTGTTGGGTAGTCTTCCTTCTTTTTCTACATTTTGGAACAGGTTGAGTAATATAGGTACTAATTCCTCTTTAAATGTTTGGTAGAATTCTGACGTGAAACCATCTGGTCCCGGGCTTTTCTTTTTAGGGAGGTTTTGTATAGTTGATGCTATTTCTGAACTTGATATGGGTCTGTTCAACATTTCCACTTGGTTCTGGTTAAGTCTTGGAAGGTGGCGTGCTTCCAAGTATCGGTCTATTTCCTTCAGATTTTCATATTTCTGAGAATAAAGTTTCTTGTAATATTCATTAAGGATTTTTTGGATTTCTGACGAGTCTGTGGTTATTTCGTCTTTGTTGTTTCTGATTGATGATATTAGAGATTTTACTCTTTTTTTCCTGATTAGGTTGGCCAGAGGTTTATCTATTTTATTGACCTTTTCAAAAAACCAGCTTTTTGATTTATTGATCTGTTGTATTATTCTTTTGTTTTCAATTTCATTTAATTCTGCTCTAATTTTGGTTATTTCTTTTCTTCTACTGGGTTTGGGGTTGGAATGTTCTTCCTTTTCCAGTTGCGTGAGATGTCCCATTAAGTTGTTAACTTCCTCTCTTTCCGTTCTCTTGAGGAAGGCTTGCAGTGCTATAAATTTCCCTCTTAGAACTGCCTTTGCAGTGTCCCAGAGGTTCTGATAGTTTGTGTCTTCATTGTCATTTTGTTCCAAAAAATTGGTGATTTCTTTCTTAATCTCATCTCTGACCCAGCTATCATTCAGCATAAGGTTATTTAACTTCCATGTTTTTGTATGGGTATGCAGATTCCTGTTGTTACTCAATTCAAGTTTTATTCCATGATGGTCCGAGAAGATGCATGGAATAATTTCTATTCCTTTAAATTTACTGAGGTTAGACTTGTGACCTAAAATGTGATCAATTTTGGAGTAAGTTCCGTGGGCTGATGAGAAGTATGTGTATTCAGTTTTGTTGGGATGAAATGTTCTGTAGATGTCTGCTAAATCTAAATATTGGATGGTTAGGTTTAAATCTAAGGTTTCTTTGCTCAGCTTCTTTCTGGAGAATCGATCCAACACTGCCAAGGGAGTGTTGAAATCTCCAACGATTATGGAGCTGGAGGAAATCAAGTTACTCATGTCTGTTAGAGTTTCTCTTATAAATTGAGGTGCATTCTGGTTGGGTGCATAGATATTAATAATTGAGATCTCGACATATTGAGTATTACCCTTAACAAATATGAAGTGACCATTCTTGTCCTTCCTTACTTTTGATGGTTTAAAGCCTACTGTATCTGCAAATAAAATTGCAACACCTGCTTTTTTCTGATTACCATTTGCCTGAAATATGGATGACCATCCTTTCACCCTGAGTCTGTATTTGTCTTTTAAGTTGAGATGTGACTCTTGTATGCAACAAATATCTGGCTTGAGTTTTTGTATCCAGTCAGCTAACCTATGCCTCTTTAGAGGACAGTTTAAGCCATTCACATTGATGGAGAGTATTGATAAGTCTGGTGGAATTTTGGGTATCGAGTTTTTCAAAGGTCCAGTGGACATTTTTAATCCTTTCGCCAGTGTGGAAGTTGGAGTTTGATCCGAAGTTTCTGAGTGAGTTTACTTTTGTGGTATAGGATTGGGTTGGTCATTGTGGAAGATAGGTCTGAGAACATCCTGAAGAGCTGGTTTACTTATGGCAAATTTTTTCAACATATGAATGTCATTGAAGTATTTAATTTCTCCATCATAGATGAAACTCAGTTTAGCTGGATACAAGATCCTGGGTTGAAAGTTTTTTTGCTTTAGGAGATTAAAAGTTGATGACCAGCCTCTTCTTGCTTGAAAAGTTTCAGCAGAGAGATCTGCAGTTATTCTAATATTCTTACCTTTGTACGTTATAGTTTTCTTTCGCCGGGCTGCTTTGAGAATCTTCTCTTTCATGTTAACTTTAGTGAAGCTAATTATGATATGTCTGGGAGATGGCTTATTGGGGTTGAATCGTGCTGGGGTTCTGAAGCTGTCTGCTATCTGAATTTCAGATTCTCTAGGCATGTCTGGAAAATTTTCTTTCATAATTTCATGTAGAAGGGCCTCTGTGCCCTTGGCAGCCACTTCATCGTTCTCCAAAATTCCTATAACCCTTATGTTGTGTTTTTTCGAATTATCTGAGAGTTCTCTGAGTGAGTGATCCGTTTTTGCTCTCCATTTCTCTTCCTCTTTGAGAGATTGGGAGCGTTCGAAGACTTTATCTTCAATGTCAGAAATCCTTTCTTCTGCTTGCTCCATTCTGTTACTGAGGGATTCTACTGTATTTTTCATGTCTTTGAGGGCTGTAAGTTCTTGTTTCAGTGTGTCTAAGTCTTTGGTGGTTTTGTCTTTAAATTCGTTAAATTCTTGAGACAATTTTTGAATTTCTCCTCGAATTCCTAATTCCATTTTATTAATCTTGTCTGCAAACCAAATTCTGAATTCGACTTCTGACATCTCAGCCAGTTGTTTATGAATGGGATCTTCAATCACATCTGCCGTATCTTTTCTTGGGGGGGTTGATCTATTCTGGTTATTCATGTTACCAGAGTTTTTCCGCTGATTCCGCCCCATGGTTTACTCCCTTTGGTTTTCCCCCTGGGGTTTTATCGAGGGCCCGTACAGTGTTGTGGCCTGAGAAACTGGGGCCCTGTCTGGTGTGGTGGAGCAAAGTGGTTCTGTCTTGTTTTCAGCTGGTTTCTGTTTGATCCTATTGCAACTTCTACTCTGGCCTGAAGTCTCAGCTGTGTGGAAAAATCAGCAATTAAGTCACCCCGCCTGCCCACCTCTGGCCCCAGTTGGAAAAGGAGAATCAAACCTTCCTACAATCGCACACCCAGGGCACCGCCTGAAAAGTCCTCAGTCTATTAGCCCAGTTCAAAAGGTCCAAATCAACTGTCTCAATCGGCTCTTGTCTCGGGTGGAAGAGTTCATGAGGTCTCTGGGAACTGGATCACAGGGGCCCGGTGACTCCTCTGACACAGCTCACCCCAGTGCAGCGTGGAGTCAGGAGGAGCCACCCAGCAAACAGAGCAGTCTGGGAAGGTCGACGTCTCCTTCCCCACTTTGCCCCTCCGTCGGACCCAGTCACTGGTATCTCTGCAGATGGCCAACCCAGTTGCCTGCAGTGAACAGACACTCCAGATGTTTGCACCTGCCTGAATCGCAAGGAAGTCTGCCAGGCCCCCGCAGACTGCCGCTATCTAGCAGGAGGAGATGGGGCCTGACATCTTTGAGTGTTTGATGCAGGTGATGGGAAGGAGGTGTTCACTCAGGCTTAGCCCCGTCCCTGATGGATGCTGCTAACAGAACAGAACAGAACAGACAACTTTGTGAGGTTCTGTCTCTGTTCCTGTCGTCGCCTACAGAAGACGGGCTGTTTTGAGTTCAAACGTCTTTGCTGTTGGAGGATTGCGTCTGAACACCTGTCTGGGTCGGCCCCGCCCTGGAGGCTTCCGGGTTTGTGAGCCGTGTCACCGGTGGCCTCCTCTGGTTGCCCAGGGAGACAGGGGGTGTGGCCTCAGAATATCCAGAAGTGAGCGTTCTGCCGTTAAAGAAAAAACGGCTGTTGATCTACCTCCAGGGAACTGCTGCTCTGGTGTGGGCACTCAGGCGACCCTTTTCTCCTCTGTCCCGCGCCCCAGAGTCAGCACTGAGCGGCCGCAGTTTGTGCTGGGTCCACACCCCTTAAGAGATCCCCCAAGAATCAGAACTCTTGGGGGATGGGCCCCCAGACCCCGATTGGGAGTGGGGGGGGGAAGCTAGAGTTTCTTTCAGTTTTACGCAATACTACTGTCTGGGGAGGGCTCCTGCACTGCACCGCAGGGAAGTGCCGCCAAGGCTTGATTTCCCCTCAGCAGAGTGCCCTCTCCTCGCTCACGTGTCCCAGAGTCAGCGCTGACCTGACGCAGCTCAGGCACTGTGCACTCCCCTCGAGAAATCACCCAAGGAGCCGAACTCCTGGGGGATAGGCCCTCAGACCCCGAGTGAGAGTAGGGGTTCTCAGCTGTCAGCGGGGAGGCCAGAGTCTGATTCAGTCTTGGGCCCCGTATGCCTGGGGAGGGTTGGTGCACTGTACCGCAGGGAAGTGCCGCGAGGCGTGACTCCCCCTCAGCCCGGTGCCCTCTCCTCACTCGCGCGCCTCAGAGTCAATGCTGACCAGTCGCAACTCGGGGACTGTCCACTCCCCTTGAGAAATCACCTAAGGATCTGAAGTCCTGGGGGACAGGCCTCCAGACCTCAGTGGGTGGGAGGGGAGCGCCGGGGATTCAGGGTTGCCGGCAAAGGATTCCCAAAGTTTTATTCAGCCCTATGTCCGGCAGGAGAACGCCACGGCACCCCAGTAGGGGAGGTAGGTCCAGTTTTTAGAAGGTCTCTCCCGTGGAGTGTAGTGGGAGGGCCTTTAATTTCTGCCCACTTGTTCAATTGTGGGGCTCTAGAGCCGGTCTCATGGGGGAGGGGGACTCCCGTCCGCTTGGTGGTGGATTTTGTACCTTTTGTTTGCGTCCTTGTGATCACAACTTGCCTCAGCGGTGTTGATGTGTGTTCTTCAGCCTTCTCTCTTGGTGAGGCTCAAGTCCACCAGGATACTTACTAAATTCCTTTCCCTTAACTCTCCTTCTGGACGGGAGCCTTTGTTGAAAGCTGGCTTCAGTCCGCCATCTTGTCTCTCTCTCCCCTTGCATTTAGCATAAAATACGAAGTAAATACCATGGCTAGTAAGACTGTACCCGATTTGGTTTTTGCCAATTCTTGCCAATCTTTCTTTTGCTCATGCCATTCTAGCCAAGGCGTCTCCTTCCAGCTCTGAAACTGTGCCGTTCTTTCTGCTTAAATCTCTCTTTTCCCTACTCTTTTCCTGGCTAATTTCCACACATACCTCAGTTCTCAGAAAGGCTTCCCTGGTACAGATATTCTCATAGCATTCTCTACTTTCCTTCATGTATCAGTATTTCTCTCTTCATTTATGTGATTCTAGTGAGTTCTAGGAAGGCAAAGACAGTGTCTGTCTTCCCACCTCGGTATAATCAGTCTGGCACACAGCATGGGTGCAATAATATATTCTCCATCCATAAGTGGTTTGTTGAAATACCCTGACCATCTGGAGGTGGTTATATAGGGATATGTTTTTTCATTTATTCAATACATATCTAGGAATTTTTGAATCCATGGCCAGAATAAATTGTTCTTTTCAAGTTCCTTCAACTCTTTCCTATCTCTCTCTTTTTTTTTTTTTGAGATAGTCTCATTATATCACCCTCTGTAGAGTGCTGTGGCATCACAGCTTACAGCAACCTCAAATTCTTGGGCTTAAGTGATTCTCTTGCCTCAGCCTCCCAAGTAGCTGGGACTATAGGCGCTTGCCACAACACACAGCTATTTTTGTTGTTGTTGTTGTTGTTGTAGCTGTCATTGTTGTTTGGCAGGCCCCAGGCTGGGTTCGAACCTGCCAGCCCCAGTGTATGTATGTGGCTGGCATTTTAGCCACTGAGCTACAGGGGCTGAGCCAACTCTTTCCTATCTTAATACTCCTTAGCAAGTTTTATCTGGATCCTCAGGGAATCGTGTCCTGGTAGTAGCCATAACTTGTCATGTTGGTGGACTCGCTCACTGGGCAGACCGGGGTCTAAGAAAACATTCTTTTCTCTCTGTGTCTTGAATTGCTGTATTCCTGGTTGCTCTTACTGTTCCTAATTCTGCCACAAATGATATAAATTTGTCTGCCAAAGGGGAGATCAGGTAGGCCCAGAGGGTCACTTGTATCATCTGTGTGCATTTTGTTAAACAAATATTTATTGGGCAACAACTCTGTGCTAGGGTTTTATAGATGTTTTATCATTGAATTCTCACGACAACTCTTACACTGGGTTTTACTATGTCTACTTTAGAGGTGAGAAAATTGAAGCTCAGGGAATTAAGTTGCTCCAAATCATAGAGATGCAACTGCTTTCTTTTTGTTCTGGTGTGATGTTTGTATTTTTCAGAATCGTGAATTCATGTTTAAAAATGAGCATAGCCATGTATTGAATTATGCCTAGTGGTTCTTTCAGAAGACTTAAACACACATTTTATGGGATTCTAGTACAAGAGTAAGATGCTAGTGACCCAGAGATCCTGCAAATTGCCCAGGAGTTAGCCATGCCCTATACTTTGGAGGGGAGTGGATGTGATTCACCGAGCCAGGCAGAAATAGGGTTCCACCCCTCTAGACAGACATCTGTTCAAATATAAATTTCCTGTTTATTGAGGCTTCTGCTCTATTGAAGTAAAGGTCTCGATACAGCTGAACAAGTCAATCATTATAAACCTTGTTACTGTGACAGCCCCCTGTGTATTGTTTAACTGGAAATGAAACACAAATACACCAAACCCCTGCGGTATCTGCTTCATGGTGCATAAATCTACTGTGCATCATGTCACTTGAAATTTGATGGCAATCTACCAAATGGCAGAAAAGACTTCATCCTCGGAGGGCTATGCAAACGAGTCCAGGCTTTGAACAAGAAGGTGAGAGGACACAGCCTGTCCTCTGCTGCCCTCCCCCATTTCCTTCCCAGAAAGCATTCCCTCGGGTAATTTCTTAGTGGCAACTGGTGAATTATCCAAATACAAATGACCAGTGTTCAGTTCCACATGCAGATCTGGCCTCAGATGTACTAAATAGGATTGAATCGTTCTTCCTGCTTCCCACTGCCAAGCTGGATTATTATTGCTCGGAGCAAAACCTTCTCAGACCCTTATTAAGCCATCTTAATTGCTTTCCTCAGCTTTCTTTCCCTTTTATTCAAACCTCAGAGGTGAGGGATAATCAGCTCTTCGTTATGCTAAGATAAAGATGCTCATCTCTCTCCGTTCTCCCCCTGCCCCCAATTTATCACACATCCATGTCATTACAAAGCCTACATTTTCATTTTGGGAATGTCTAAACCAGCCCGCCTGTCTGCTGATAATAGGTCTGGACTGATGGTAAATTATCTTACCATTGGCCATCTTTTCTTGGTTTAGCTTTTAAATGGATAGGGCATTTCTCCACTCAGCTCTCCTGGGAAGATTTATTCATTAATTTTTAGAATCAGAATTGAAAGTCACAAGGCATCGTCCATTCCCGTTGTCTTGAGGAGATGAAATCATTCAGAACAAGCAGGTGGCCATCTGCATCAGCCTGTCTGGGTCATGGCCCAGCCTTGTCAGGGCTGCCCCTGGAGGAAAGGCCCAGGTGTAGGGAGGCTGGGACAAGCCACTGCAGGGCCAGGAGCACTTCAAGGGAGGGGGATGCTGTCTGAAGTCTGGAAAGGTGGGGCCCTGTGGATGCATAAATGGGCTCCCCACATGGAGTGAGCAGAGCTGCAGAGGCTGGAGGACAGAGCGAGAGTCAGGAATATGGTGCAGACTGTGGAGGGTCAGCCTTCAGCAAACCATTGTCTTCCTTGCCAATTATTTTAGGAGCATCTGAGGGGATCTGTAAATCTCTTAAAGGACTGAATGTGTGTGACAATCTCTTCCATGTTCAATGACTTTCTTGGAAGCAGCTAATGATTTCTTTATGCCCTTTCAAATATAAACTCCCCTTTATCATTAAACATAGGCACTCCCCAGGTTACCAATGTGGTAAGGGTTCTGTAGGTTTGTTCTTAAGTTGAATTTGTATGTAAGTTGGAACAGGTACATTTACCCATTACCTGCAATAGCCTCCATTTTTTTTTGTGGTTTTTGGCCGGGGCTAGGTTTGAACCAGCCACCTCCGGCATATGGGACCGGCGCCCTACTCCTTGAGCCACAGGTACTGCCCTAGCCTCCGTTCTTAAGTGCAAGTCAGTTCAGTGTTTGTAACTCAGGGCCTTACTTTAATAGCCTCTGTAAGTAAAAGTTGTACAGTTAGTTGTATGTTTATAACTCCAGGACTGCCTCTATCTCATTTTTGAACAAGGGGGATTTTATTAAATTTTACAACACAAGTTTATTCCTATCTGAAGAAGACATCTCTAACTTTTGAGGGACTCGAACATGAAAAAACATATTCCATACAACTTTTTGATTATAAGGGTCTGGCAGAGGTGACACCCTCTTGTGTTTGAGTGTGATATCATTATGTTACAGAATTACATGCAAATTACAGATGATGACACAAATAATGCCCCTTTCCAAGGAGCTGGAAAGCTATGTCAGTCTTCTATGACAAAATCAAAAGCATGCAATTCTGTATCCTATAGGAACATACACATGCTATTGGAGTTTACACGACAAACAAGTTATTCTATAGAGTTAATAATCTTTCCATTGCTTCTGGGGCCAGAGATGTGTGGATTCAAGTTTAGGCTGGTTTTCATTAAGGAAGAACAGAGCTTTAAGCTTTCTGTTTTGGGAATACAGCAAGACACTCCAATCATGACAATCATCAGTTCACAAGTCTTGCTCCTAATGTCACCCCATTAATTCTTTCTGAGCAGTTTCATAATCTACAATTCTCTATTATGTCATTTTCTGGCATTTTCTTTACAGATGGCTGAAACACCGCTGCAGGACGGCTGGGCAGTCATCTTTGTAGGGAGCTACAAGCAGTTGGAGGACATGAAAGAGAAAGAAGACAAGGCGTATGCCCTTGACAGTATCTGCTGCTGGCTGGGAAGAAGAATATATGCTCATGAAAGACATTGACAAATAAATCTACTAGGATAGATTTATCAGCATTTACTCATTAACATATAATAAACACAACTTCCATTTTCAGGTGACTACAGTGCTCGCTCGATACGGACATGGATGGAGTACCAGCCTTGTTCTACCCATGAGGGGGCTGAGGCTTGGGGAGGTCACACAATCTCTCCAGCATCATCCAGTTTAGAAATGACAGAATCGAGATAGAGAAGGGACTCTGGCTGGGCCTGCCCTGGAGCCTGGTCTCTTGCCCACTACTGTTCCTCCACAGGCAGCAGCTGTGTCCGTCTCATCCATCACCTTGTGCAATGGTTGGCACAGAGTAGGTACTCAAGGGTGATTTCATAGATTAACTGAGCACTGGTAAACACACAAAAGAATGATCTTGTCGTAAAGTTGTACACTTTTCATTGAATTACATCTGTTTTCTCTGAAATAGACTTTATGGAGTCCAGTGCTTGACTTTTTTTCCTCTCTATGGCATGTGGTTCTGCTTTCTCTGTTTAGCATCTGTCCTACAGATGCTTTGGCAAACTGTGAGGCCGATTTTGGGTGAGGGGAGGGTAGTATTTTGGTGGTACTAACTGGAGTACCCCCTGTTCTACAGACCCATGATACCTGGCTCTGCAGCCAGGAGGCTGCTTGCAGTAAAGCTTTGGGCGGCTGGTCACCTCCTAGCATGGAGGGAGAGGGAGGGGAGGTTTTGTCTCTGAGCCAGAGAGTTACACTGCTTGTGCCTTCCTAAGCATGGGCTGGGAAATGCAACTTATTATTCCTCATTAGAAGATCACTCTCATTTACAGGCCTTCGAATGAAGTTATGTGCATCCTGCACTTTTGAACTCATTACTGAGTCTATTAAATCATATCGAAACGCTGCTGCTGCAGCAGGTGTACTGGTGACTGGGATCCCAGACAGGGCCTGGGTATGAAATGTCAGGCTGGCAACATTATTCCCTCTTCTTCTGTTGTCACAATCCTCCCCAATTTGGAACATCTGTTCATATTTGTTTATTGAGCTCCTGGGGCTCACTTATCCAAAATCATGCTTAACTTCATGAACCTGTCATTTGAAAGACATTTTTCTGCCACTCTGCTAAAGATAATGACATGCCGTGAAGAAGAACAGGGGTGGGAGGAATCATGACATTCCAGCCCTTTTCGTTCGCTGCAGATGTTTAGAAGACACAGACCGTACTCACAGAGAAACCATGATCTTGGATGCTGTGGGTTTGGCTGCTCCCCGGTGACTGTGGACTTGGAATGTAGTTTTATTTATTAAAAAAAATTTTTTTTGAGACAGAGTCTTACTTTGTTGCCCTTAGTAGAGTGCTGTGGCATCATAGCTCACAGCAACCTCCAACTCTTGGGCTCAAGCGATCCTCTTGCCTCAGCCTCCTGAGTAGCTGGGACTATGGGCGCCGGCCACAAGGTCCGGCTAGTTTTAGGGATGAGGTCTTGCTCTTGCTCAGGCTGGTCTTGAACTCCTGAGCTCAGGCAATCCACCTGCCTCGACCTCCCAGAGTGCTGGGATTACAGGCATCAGCCACTGGTTGCAATGTACTTTTAAACTTAGCTTCTGGTACGAGGAAGTCAGGACCCTGAGAATGGCAGCAAGGGAGGAGAGCAGCTGCTGCTGGGTGGGGTGTAGGCGCACCAGGCTGCCCTATGCTACATACCAGGTGGCTTAAACAACCGAGTTAAAAAAATTTATTTTTTTTAAATTTCAGGTTAATGTGAGGGTGTAAACACCCAGGTCACAATATTTGAATTTGTTAGGTAGAGTCCCTCTTGTAGTGTGTCCTGCACCCCAAGGTGTGCCATATATCCTGACATTGCTCTCATTAAGTGGGAGCACACCAATCCCCTCGGTCCCTTCTCCCCCTCCCTAGCTCCCCTCCCCCAAGTTGAGTTTTACTTCTATGTGGGCGTGAATTAGATGGTCCAACTAGCTTCATATTAGAACCGAGTACATTGGATTCTTGCTTCTCCATTCTTGGTAAGCTTTACCAAGAAGAATGTATTCTAACTCTATCCAGGTTAATACAAAAGATGCAAAGTCTCCATCTTTTTAATGGCTAAATAGTATTCCATGGTATACATATACCACAGCTTATTAATTTATTCCTGTACTGATGGGCGAAACAACAGAGATTTGTCATCTCCAGAGAGGGAGTTGTCCCCCAAGCTGACTCCTTCTGGGGCTGTGAGGGAGGGTCTGTTCTGGGCCTCTCTCCCAGCTTCTGGTGTGCAGAGTGGGCATCTCTGGCGCTCCTGGACTTATAGTTGCTGCATCTGAGGCTCTCCCTTCATCCTCATGTGGCGTTCTCCCTGTGTGCGCGTCCCTGTTCAAATTTCCTCTTCTCAGGACACCAGACATGAGATCAGGACCTAGGCTAATTTCATTTTAACTTGATCATCTGCAAAGACCTTTCTCCAAATAACGTCATATTCCAAGGCACTTGGGTGAGGACAAATACTTTCAATAAATAACAGAGGCAGGGAATGTAAAAATAACTTTTTTTTTTTTTTTTGCAGTTTTTGGCTGGGTTGGAACCCACCACCTCCAGCATATGGGGCTGGTGCCCTACTCCTTGAGCCACAGGCACTGCCCTGTAAAAATAACTTTTTGAGAGAAAAGAAATATAATGAGTGTCTATTCTCTGCCCAGCCCTGAGCTAGGTACTATAAATGTTGGTATGAAAGTGTGCTCTGCAGACTTTGTTGATATTATTCTTATGTTTCGGGAATACTGTTCTTCTGATAATGTCTCCTGTTCACACATGATTTGAAACAGAACATAGGCCTCCCTCCCCTACTTCCCTGGGGCTGTAGGTCCTGCTCCAGCAGCCTCTGTCAGCCAGAAGGGCTTATACTCACTCAGCTGGGAAACTGGAGTTTATCAGCCATTATTAGTTTTCTTCTAAATAACTTCTCTAACAGCTGATAAAACTCAATGCAGAATATGTGGAGTTCACTTTTCCATCTCCTAGGGACAAATTGGCTACCAGCCACAGTGTGCTTTCAGTGAAAAGGTTGGCATTTGCTGATTAGCTCAGCCTTGTGTGCAAAGGCAGGCTTAATAAAGGCTTCCTGAAGATTTGTTTGTTAACTTACCCACCAGGGATTTGTTGACATTTGTTTATTTATTAATAGAGTACCCACTTTGTGCAGGGCAACATGCCTAACATGAAATGTAATTTATGAGAGAGTCTCATCTCAAGTGCATTGCAGGGATTCCTTCCGTAGCCCCTGGCTGAGACTATCTTGAACAGTCTCTGAGATAGGCACCTCTCCATCTGAATGAGGAATTTATTTCCGTAGGTAGGCTGTCTATTTCTAAAAGTAGAAAGTACTTTTTAAAAACTGCTCTACTCATGAATTGATGGGCTCTTAGGTTGATTTTACATCTTTGCTATTGTGAACTGTGCTGCAATAAATATTAGAGTGCAGGTGTCTTTCTGATAATAATGACTTCTCTTCCTTTGGGTAGATACCCAGTGGTGGGATCACTGCATAAAATAGTAGGTCTATTTTTTTTCTTTTTGAGACAGAGTACCACAGCTCACAGCAACCTCAAACTCTTGGGCTTAAGTGATTCTCTTGCCTCAGCCTCCCAAGTAGCTGGGACTACAAGCACCAGCCACAATGCCCAGCTATTTTTTTCTTTTCTTTTTTTTTATTGTTGGGGATTCATTGAGGGTACAATAAGCCAGGTTACACTGATTGCAATTGTTAGGTAAAGTCCCTCTTGCAATCATGTCTTGCCCCCATAAAGTGTGACACACACCAAGGCCCCACCACCCTCCCTCCTTCCCTCTTTCTGTTTCCCCCCCATAACCATAATTGTCATTAATTGTCCTCATATCAAAATTGAGTACATAGGATTCATGCTTCTCCATTCTTGTGATGCTTTACTAAGAATAATGTCTTCCACATCCATCCAGGTTAATACAAAGGATGTAAAGTCTCCATTTTTTTTAATGGCTGAATAGTATTCCCTGGTATACATATACCACGGCTTGTTAATCCATTCCTGGGTTGGTGGGCATTTAGGCTGTTTCCACATTTTGGCGATTGTAAATTGAGCTGCAATAAACAGTCTAGTACAAGTGTCCTTATGATAAAAGGATTTTTTTCCTTCTGGGTAGATGCCCAGTAATGGGATTGCAGGATCAAATGGGAGGTCTAGCTTGAGTGCTTTGAGGTTTCTCCATACTTCCTTCCAAAAAGGTTGTACTAGTTTGCAGTCCCACCAGCAATGTAAAAGTGTTCCCTTCTCTCCACATCCACGCCAGCATCTGCAGTTTTGAGATATTGTGATGTGGGCCATTCTCACTGGGGTTAGATGATATCTCAGGGTTCTTTTGATTTGCATTTCTCTAATATATAGAGATGATGAACATTTTTTCATGTGTTTGTTAGCCATTCGTCTGTCATCTTTAGAGAAAGTTCTATTCATGTCTCTTGCCCATTGATCAATGGGATTGTTGGCTTTTTTCATGTGGATTAATTTGAGTTCTCTATAGATCCTAGTTATCAAGCTTTTGTCTGATTGAAAATATGCAAATATCCTTTCCCATTGTGTAGGTTGTCTCTTTGCTTTGGTTATTGTCTCCTTAGCTGTACAGAAGCTTTTCAGTTTAATGAAGTCCCATTTGTTTATTTTTGTTGTTGTTGCAATTGCCATGGCAGTCTTCTTCATGAAGTCTTTCCCCAGGCCGATATCTTCCAGTGTTTTTCCTATGCTTTCTTTGAGGATTTTTATTGTTTCATGCCTTAAATTTAAGTCCTTTATCCATCTTGAATCAATTTTTGTGAGTGGGGAAAGGTGTGGGTCCAGTTTCAGTCTTTTACATGTAGACATCCAGTTCTCCCAACACCATTTATTGAATAGGGAGTCTTTCCCCCAAGGTATGTTCTTGTTTGGTTTATCGAAGATTAGGTGGTTGTAAGATGTTAGTTTCATTTCTTGGTTTTCAATTCGATTCCAAGTGTCTATGTCTCTGTTTTTGTGCCAGTACCATGCTGTCTTGACCACTATGGCTTTGTAGTACAGACTAAAATCTGGTATGCTGATGCCCCCAGCTTTATTTTTGTTACAGAGAACTGCCTTAGCTATACGGGGTTTTTTCCGGTTCCATACAAAACGCAGAATCATTTTTTCTAAATCTTGAAAGTACAATGTTGGTATTTTGATAGGAATGGCATTGAATAGGTAGATTGCTTTGGGAAGTATAGACATTTTAACAATGTTGATTCTTCACATCCATGAGCATGGTATGTTCTTCCATTTGTTAATATCCTCTGCTATTTCCTTTCTGAGGAGTTCATAGTTTTCTTTACAGAGGTCCTTCACCTCCTTCGTTAGGTATATTCCTAGGTATTTCATTTTCTTTGAAACTATGGTGAAGGGAGTTGTGTCCTTAATTAGCTTCTCATCTTGACTGTTATTGGTGTACACAAAGGCTACTGACTTGTGGACATTGATTATATCCTGAAACATTACTGTATTTTTTGATGACTTCTAGGAGTCTTGTGGTTGAGTCTTTGGGGTTCTCTAAGTATAAGATCATGTCGTCAGCAAAGAGGGAGAGTTTGACCTCCTCTGCTCCCATTTGGATTCCCTTTATTTCCTTGTCTTGCCTAATTGTATTGGCTAGAACTTCCAGCACTACGTTGAATAGTAAAGGTGACAGAGGACAACCTTGTCTGGTTCCAGTTCTAAGAGGAAAAGCTTTCAGTTTTACTCCATTCAGTAAAATATTGGCTGTGGGTTTGTCATAGATAGCTTCAATCAGTTTAAGAAATGTGCCACCTATGCCTATACTCTTCAGTGTTCTAATTAGAAAAGGATGCTGGATTTTATCACATGCTTTTTCTGCATCTATTGAGAGGATCATGTGATCTTTATTTTTGCCTCTGTTAATATGGTGGATAACGTTTATGGACTTGTGTATGTTAAACCAGCCTTGCATCCCTGGGATGAAGCCTACTTGATCATGATGAATGACTTTTTTGATGATAAGCTATAATCTATTGGCTAGGATTTTGTTGAGAATTTTTGCATCTATATTCATGAGTGAGATTGGTCTGAAATTCTCCTTTTTGTTTGGGTCTTTTCCTGGTTTTGGTATCAGGGTGATGTTTGCTTTATAGAATGTGTTGGGGAAGATTCCTTCTTCCTCAATTTTTTGGAATAATTTCTGCAGTACAGGAATAAGCTCTTCCTTGAAGGTTTGATAGAATTCTGGTGTGAAGCCATCTGGGCCAGAGCATTTTTTGGTTGGAAGATATTTTTATTGTTTCTTTGATCTCAGTGCTTGAAATTGGTCTGTTCAGGAGCTCTATTTCTTCCTGGCTGAGTCTAGGGAGAGGGTGTGATTCCAAATATTGATCCATTTCTTTCACATTGTCAAATTTCTGGGCATAGAGTTTCTGGTAGTATTCAGAGATGATCTCTTGTATCTCTCTGGGATCAGTTGTTATTTCCCCTTTATCATTTCTGATTGAGGTTACTAGAGATTTTACTTTTCTATTCCTCGTTAGTCTGGCCAATGGTTTATCTATTTTATTTATTTTTTCAAAAAACAAACTCCTTGTTTCATTAATTTTCTGAATGATTCTTTTGTTTTCAATTTCATTGATCGCCCAGCTATTTTTTACTGCAGTTGTCGTTGTTGTTTAGCTGGCCTGGGCTGGGTTCGAACCCACCAGCCTCGGTGAATGTGGCTGATGCTGTAACCACTGTGCTATGGCGCCGAGCCAGTAGGTCTATTTTTAGTTCTTTGAGGAATCTCTATACTGTTTTCCATAAGGGTTGTACTAATTTGCAGTCCCACCAACAGCGTATAAGCACTCCTTTCTCTGTGCATCCACATCAGCATCTATTGGTTTTTGAATTTTTAGTAATTGACATTCTGATAAGTGTAAGTTGGTATCACCTTAGAGTTTCAATTTCCGTTTCCTTGATGATTACTGATATTGAGCATTTTTTCACAGGTTTGTTGGTCATTTGTGTATCTCCTTTTGAAAATTTCTGTCTATGTCTTTTGCCCACTTTTTGATGGATTTTTTTTCTTGCTGATTTATTTGGTTCTTTGTAGATTCTGGATATTAGCTCTTTATTCATGTAGAGTTTGAAAATATTTTCTCCTATTCTGTAGGTTGTCTATTCAGTCTGTTTATTATTTCTTTTACTGTGTAGCAGGTTTTTACATCATGAGTGGATATAGAAAATGTGGTATGCATATACTATGGAGTACTACTTAGCCACAAAAGGGAATATTTCAATGTCTTTTGCAGCAACTTGGATAGTACTAGACACCATTATCCCAACTGAAATTTCCCAGGACTGAAAAACCAAACACCATATGTTCTCTATAATAAGTGGGCACTAAATGACAGGTATACATGGGCACATAGAGGTATAAAGGACATTGTAAACCAAGAGGGGGGGAAGAAAGCGGGTGAGGGATAAAAACTTACCTACTATGAACACTATTCTGATGGTGGGCACACCAGAAGCCTTGACATAGTCATGGTACAGGTAACCATGTAACAAAAATATTTGTGCCCCCTTAATATTTTGAAATAATCAACCAAACAAGTACATGTGCAAAATAATTTAAACCCTAACCTACTTTGTAATTTACAATTTATAATGATACAATCTCTAATTGTCTTATATATTTTAGAGGAATTTAAGGTTTAATTCATATACCATAAATTCATCTTTTAAAAATACAATCCAGTGCTTTATAGTATAGTCACAACATTGTGCAGCTATCACTACGCATTCATTACCTTCCACAAGAAACTCTGCACTTATCACTCATCACCCTCCATTTTATTTTTCCCCAACACCTGAAAAACCACTAAATCTACTTTCTGTTTTTATGGCTTTGCCTGTTCTGGACATTTTATAGATAGATGGGGCCAAAAAATGTATATATATTTTAAGAAAGGAAAAATATATACTAAAATACCCAAGTCACATTTAACTTCTGCAATTACAAGAGGTGCTCAACATAACTTGTTTTCATCTTTTGTTATTAGTATATATTGAATATCATAACCTTAATATGTTTTTTTTCCTTTCTTAAAATGTATATACGTATTTTTGGCACCTCCTGTACATAGACTCATACAGTATATGGCCTTTTGTGTCTCTCTTTTACTTATCGTGTAGCATTTAGCATGTACTTCATTTCTTCATTATAGACAGGGTAATGTCTAAAACTTCATATTTTTATGACTGAATAATAATTCCATTGTATGGATATACCATATTTTGCTTATCCATTCATCAGGTTATGAACATTTGCCTATTCTTTCTGACTGTTATAAATAGTGTTGCTACAAAATACTTGTGTACTACAAGTGTTTGTGTGATGAATATTCTCAATTCTCATGGATATGTACCTAGGAGTGAAATTGATGGGTCACAGGGCAATTCTCCGTTTAATTTTTTGAGGAACTACTAAACTGTTTTCCATAGCAGGGTTACCATTTTATATTCCCACAAGCAATGTCTGAGGGTTTTGATTTTTCCACAACTTCACCAACATTTGTTGTTGTTCATCTTTTTATCATAGCTATCCTAGTGACTGTGAAGTAACTTCTCGTTGTGGTTTTGATTTGCATTTCCCTAATGGCTTATAATTTTGAGTATATTATATGTGCTTATTGGCTCTCTGTGTATCTTCTTCTTTTCTTTTTTTTTTTTTTGAGAAATGCAATCATCTTAAATTTTTTTTTCTTTTTTTTTTATTAAATCATAGCTGTGTACATTGATATGATCATGGGGCATCATACACTCGCTTCATAGACCATTTGACACATTTTCGTCACAGTGGTTAACATAGCCTTCCTGGCATTATCTCAGTTACTGTGCCAAGACATTTACATTCTACATTTACCAAGTTTCGTAAATACCCCTGTAAGATGCACCACAGGTATAATCCCACCAATCACCCTCCCTCTACCCACCACCCCCCTCCCTCCCCTCCCTTTCCCACTTCCCCCTATTGTTAGATTGTAACTGGGTTATAGCTTTCATGTGAAAGCCCCAAATTAGTTTCATAGTAGGGCTGAGTACTTTGGGTACTTTTTCTTCCATTCTTGAGATACTTTACTAAGAAGAATATGTTCCAGCTCCATCCATGTAAACATGAAAGAGGTAAAGTCTCAATCTTTCTTTAAGGCTTCATAATATTCCATGGTGTACATATACCACAATTTATTAATCCATTTGTGGATCGATGGGCACTTGGGCTTTTTCCATGACTTAGCAATTATGACTTGGGCTGCAATAAACATTCTGGTACAAGTATCTTTGTTATGTTGTGATTTTTGGTCTTCTGGGTATATGCCCAGCAGAGGAATTATATGATTGAATGGCAGATCTATTTTTAGATCTCTGAGTCTTCTCCATATATCTTTCCACAAGGAATGTATTAATTTGCATTCCCACCAGCAGTGTAGAAGTGTTCCCTTTTCTCTACATCCACGCCAACATCTCTGGTCTTGAGATTTTGTGATATAGGCTAGTCTCACTGGAGTTAGATGATATCTCAAAGTACTTTTGATTTGCATTTCTCTGATGATTAAAGATGATGAGCATTTTTTCATATGTCTGAAGGCCGTGCGCCTGTCTTCTTCAGAGAAGTTTCTCTTCAAATCCCTTGCCCAGCCTGCGATGGGATCCCTTGTTTTTTTCTTGCTGATGTGTTTGAGTTCTCTGTGGATTTTGGTTATTAAACCTTTGTCAGAGATATAACCTGCAAATATCTTCTCCCATTCTGAGGGCTGTTTGCTTGCTTTACTTACTGTGTTCTTGGCTGTGCAGAAGCTTTTTAGTTTGATCAAGTCCCAGTAGTGTATTTTTGAAGTTTTCATTTTAAAGACCATTTCCTTATTCATTCGTTTAGTGAACATTACTGAGCACACATTTATGTAGCAGACCTGTGTTATACACTAGAGATGCAGAAATGCATGGAAGAGATTTCAGACTGAAAGGTGAAGTAGTCAGGTGTCTATTATTAGCATGCGGGCTTCATCCCAAGAGCAGATTGTCAAGGCCCATGAAGCCTTCAGTGAGGAAGTCTATTCTGAAGACAGGGTCTAAAACTCATTTGCCCCGGGTTTAACCTTCCACAGATTTGATGCTCACAGAGAGCAACAAATAAGGCTTAGAATCATTTAACCAAAATGTCAGTGATGAGCCTACAGAAATACTGCAAATGGCAGTAAAGAGTTCAGTTCCTTTTACTTTTGGAATTCACAGGGCAAAGTCTAGAACAAATGCTGAGGCTTGAGTAGAGGCCTGGGTATTAGTTTCCTTGGTGGACTCTGGAGGATTCTAGCAGCAATCTATGTGGCAGCTTCAGTGAACAGTGCTGGACAGGGACTTATAGGCCACAGAAAGTCTTACTCCCTGAGCGGTGGCAGGATCATGAGAGCAGGAAAATGGCGGACAAGGCGCAGACAAAAGGGCTAGCTGAGTGCCCCTAGGGGACTCCAGAGTTAGAAGGAGTTTGAAGGGATTTAGAGGCTCCATAAAGAGTGTTTAAGGACAAAGGCAGAGAAATACTAGCTGTGACTGTTAATTTCACCTACTTTTACTCTAGGCTGGTGTGGCTTGGGCAATTATGGGCTACAAGTAAATAAGAGTCTCCTCCCTAGATAAGCATGTAGATCAGAAGGAGAAACAAAGAGCAGTATTTCAATACAATGAAATAATTACCAAGAGAGGTATAGATGAAGTGTCTATCACTGGTGCCTGAATAGCTCCTACTTTGTGCATGGTCAAGTTCACAGTCAACCCCAACATGGCTCAGTACATTTATCCAGAGTCTGCTCCCACTCTCTGTTTCAGATGTTGATTCTCTCTTGGTTTCTTCCATTTCCATCTTGTTGACTTTTCCCCAAATTTTATCTATCTACCTGGTTCTATGAGAGCGAAGTCCCATTTACATAGTTTCTCTGGTTTTTTGAATGTGGCTTCTCCAGCCTCCGGGGTGGTCCTCTTTACTGCAGCCCACACCTCCTGGCCTACGGCTTTTGGAATACTTTATATATTTGTTAATATGCCAGTGTGCCTGGGTCTTTCTGTCTGAGAGAGAACTTTACAGGGCTCTGAAGGTGGAGGAGAATTCTGAGCAGGAATTTGAAGAATGTGTTGGGTTTTTCTCAGGGATATGGATGGAGAATGTAGAGAGCTACAGGGATATGGATGGAGAATGTAGAGAGCTATAGATGTAGCTCTGTAGCTACAGAGCTACAGAGGTACATCTCTACAGATGGAGAATGTAGAGAGCTACAGCTGACCCAGTTTGGAATGTTCTCAGGAGTCTGCACATAGTTTGGTATAAACATCAGGTACTTGTGGGAAAGTAATGAGATGAGGGTGTAAATGATGCACTTGGGGCAATTTATGGAAGGTTAAGAACACTGGATTTTACTCTGAATGCAGTAGAGGGCACTGAAGGTTTTTAGTAGGGGAACAATCTGGTCAAATTTGTTTTTTTAGGGAGCTCCTTTGAAGACATCGTGGAAGCTGTACTGGGAAGCGATAGGCTAGAGGGAGGCTATTGCCATGGTCCAGGTGAGAGATGATGGTGGCCAAGGATGTGACATTAGAAATGAGAAGAAGTATGGGGATGGAGAAACTAATAAAATAGAACCTGAAACCTTGCAAATTTGTCACATGTAGGGTTTAAGTGAGGGGACAGGACAGCAAAAAACAACAGAAACAATAAAGGACTTAGTTTTCTAACATCACAGCAATTAGGTGAAGGGTGTAACTATAAAGATAGAGAATGCAGGCTCAGTGTCTGTAGCTCAGTGAGTAGTGTGCCAGCCACGTACACTGAGGCTGGTGGGTTCAAGCCTGGCCCAGGCCTGCTAAATGATAATGACAACTCCAACCAAAAAATAGCTGGGCATTGTGGCAGGTGCCTGTAGTCCCAGCTACTCAGGAGGCTGAGGCAAGAGAATCTCTTAAGCCCAAGAGTTGGAGGTTGCTGTGAGCTGTGACACCACAACACTCTACTGAGGGTGACATAGTGAGACTCTGTCTCAAAAAAAAAAAAAATAGAGAGAATGCAGGAGGAGGAATTTCATGGCAAAGTGGCAGAACATTTTGTTCTCTTGTCTATACTGCATTGAAAACCTTCAGAAGCTAGAATTAGCCATCATAATTCTTTGTCTTTTATTACATAGCCTAAAAGTAATTCATCCATTCCCTTCAGATATATCCATGTTTATGTTCTTCATCATTTTAGTTGCCACTTGTTCTTGAGTTTTCCTGTGTCTCCTAAAATAGAATTCCCTAACTTGAAGAATGCCTACTAAGCTGGGTCAAGAGACACAGAGTGGGACTACTATTCTCTTTGGTACCCCAAAGATACATTATTTACATGATCCATAAATTTGTAGTCCAAGACTTTTTTCTCTTGTTTTAGAATCCCCACCAAACTTTTCTGGCTTACTGAAAATCCTTAGGCCATTTCCTCATTCCTTCAGTGTTGACAAGTATAGAAGCCAGGATGACTTCAGCTAATAGTGACTCAAACCATAAAGACATTTACTGTCTATTTTATAAGAAAATAGAAATGTAATCTCAGGCTTGTTTGGTGAATAAATGATGTCATTAAGGATCCAGTTCTTTTCTTTTTTCTGCCCTGCTATCCTTAGAGGATTAGTTTTATCTTCATATTGTGGCCTCATGGTTTCAAGGTGGCTGCCAGAGCTGCAAGTATCAAGTTTGCACATAAACATACGTAGAGCAGGAATGGGATTAGTTTCATCTTCATATTGTGGGCTCATGGTTTCAAGGTGGCTACCAGAGCTCCAACTATCAGGTTTGCATATAAACATATCTGCAGCAGGAATGGGATTAGTTTCGTCTTCATAGTGTAGCCTCATGGTTTCAAGCCTCATGGTTTCAAGGTCCAACTATCAGGTTTGCAAATAAACATATCTGCAGCAGGAATAAAAGTAGAAGGGGCAAAACGTACCTTTTCCTTGCACATCTACATTGTTTCAGGGAGGGAAATCTTCCCCAGATGTTCTCAGAGGACTTTTCTTAACATCTCATTGGCCAATCACTGGGCCAAATGGATTAGGATTGCTGTGATTGGCCTGGACCAATCAAGATTCATTGCCTGGAAAATGAAATATTACTGGCTAAACAAAATTGTTGTTTTGTTACCAAGAAAAAGAAGTACATGGTTGTGTAGTGGGCAATCAACAGTGTCTGTCCACAGGAAACCAAAGAAATGCCTGATTAAATATAAAAACAGAAGCGATCGGTTTGAGTTTGGAGTGGTCTTAAATCTCCCTGTGTGTCTCTGTCTATGCAACCTGGCTATGGAACAACTGATCAATTGATCTGATTTCTAGTTCCACCAGCTTAAATCAGTACACATCTATGAGCATTCAACTTGTATTTTATAATATTACCCAGAAACATTATGAGAGAGTTTGTTAAGTACTTTATTAAAAAATAAAATGAGAATAATTTTCCATAATGTTATTAGTGACCTAGCAATTGTTTTGGAGATCAACACACATTATTTTCTGTATATTTATGAATCTATTGCTTAATAAACTAGTCTAAACCTTCCCCTGTGTTTCTGGGATCTATTCTTTCCCCATTTTTGGTAAATTGGGGCAGTAGTCACTTTAGAAAAATTATTCCTCAAAAGATAGCTTTAGTGCTTCAGAGATAAAATGTGGACATTCTTTCACCCTCATGGAGTAACATTTGTTTTATCCTCCAGGTCTGAGCTCATTGAAAATGATCTCATCCTGTCTTACTTTCATATTTAACTTGGGATGCTTAATCATTCCCTGAGTTATTCAGCTAGGACCCCCCCACCCACACAACACACACACACGCCCCTAAAAGTGTGTGCAATAGCTTCTTTTTTCTTTAGAACCAGCATCCTCATCCTTATTGTGCAATAGTTCTTTATCTTACCTGTTAATACTCAACATTGCTTTCTAAGTTATGGGCCTATCTTCATCCTCTTCTTTCAGCTTCACGAAGAACATTTTGTTTAGCCCTGGTCTCTGGAGTTCTCTCTAAGAACATGCCTGCCTGCCCCCACCATTACTGTTATATTATCCGTATTACACTGGAAGGAGCGTTGAAAGGGTTAAAATGGATTCATTTGCTTACTGAGGGGATAGTAACATGTGAATCAAAAGACTTCCTGACCTTGCTAGGTAAAATTCTTTGTTCGCAGACTGGCTGGAAATATTTTTGATTTCCATATCAAATTGTTGTTAATCCTGTGTAATTTTAAATAACAAATGCAATCATATTTTAAAGTCTTTTGTAAGCTAAATCTCTGATGCCAAGTTAAAAAAATGGCAGAGTCATGCTTATATTTTGTTTCAAAACCTATGTTTTCTCTTAAAATGGTTACTTTACAGACACCAGATTTGGGATAGTGCTTATCTCTGGGTGGGGGTCGAGGGGGAGGGTACAAGGAACTTTTGAGATTTACTGGTAATGTTTTGCTTCTTAAGAAAGGTGATTCATTGCGTTAGTCTTTATAACTTTTGTGTATATTTAAAACATTGCACAATTAAGCATGAACACTTCAAAACACAAAAATACATTAAAAAATAAAAGGAATAAATTGGCTGAGCAATCTTAACTTTTACTTAGCAGATCCTGACAGATTCCTGCATTTTAAATTCACTTATTTATTGAACAGACACTTACGGTGCTGTGTAATGGAGATTGAAAGACCAATAATGTGGTTCCGGGTCCCAGAAGATCTCTCAGTCCAGTCAGGGGTCTGCAGGCCCCTTGAGCTCTTCAGGAGACCTGGTCTCATTCACTCACTCAGCGGAACCAGCAAGTTTGGTTGAGTTGAAGTGAAAACAAGCTACAGGAGAGGTGGGAATAAAGCAGCCAGCGCTTCATGCAGTAGGAAAAGAGCCCAGTTTATTTAAAGCAGGAGAAAAGTCTGGCCTCATAGGTAAGAAAGTTTACAAAAGGGCCCCATAGATAAATGTAGACTTTTCTAGAGCAAAGTAAACGGTTCCCCTCTCGAGTGAGAGGGGACCCCCCACGAGTATGTGCATCTGACCTCATGCCTCATACAATCACGTACAAGAGTTTTTCCCTCATTCCTCTGGGGCCTTAGGTATTATTTCTGCTTCTTACTGGTCACAGATCACCCCAGTTGCCACATGTGCCCATTCCGCGTCTCTCCTTCGCCTCATTGCTATCCTTCTATTTTCCCAGCAATTGTACGGTGTCTGTTGGTTTTGTGATGTTTATGACCTTTGCTGTTCGGTGACCTTGACCATTACTTTACTTTATCTCCTAAGTTATAAACTGAATTTTGTGTAAAGCAGGTCATACTTGATCAACTGAGTCACACGATTCCCGAAACGCATTGTTTGCTGCAGGGCCCTTTTTTAAACTTTCTTACCTAGGAGGCCAGACTTTTCTCCTGCTTCCCTGTGGCCCGTTTCTATCCCTAATCAGGTACACGGAGTAAATAAACATGTAAGCAAATCATTAGATAATACTAGGTCCCTATGTCCAGTGATACAACAGAGTTATAAAAAATAAAAGGGGCTATGGGCTGAGAGGACCAGGTACGTCTGACTTTACTCATGCAGCTAAGTAAGGAGGTTAGGGCTGTCACACATAGACGGCTTCTCAAAAGGAGACTCTGAGCCGCTTTTTCTCTTGATCATTTCAAAACCATGCTCTTGGGAGCCCCACTATACTGGGAGCCTCACTATGTATGGGGACTATTTACCCTGAGGACTCAAGGGGTGGTGGGAAAGGAGATCTTAGGTAGCACAGGTGGCCGACCACATGCCTCTGAGGTATCCTTTTTGATGCATCCTTTTGTAAATTTCTCTGTGGTCTAGGACAGATGGATGGTTTACCTTAAGGAGGAGGAGGCCTTTTTCTCTTTTTTGAGACAGAGTCTCACTATGTTGCCCTGGGTAGAGTGCCATGGCATCACAGCTCACAGCAACCTCAACCTCTTGGGCTTAAGTGATTCTCTTGCCTCAGCCTCCCAAGTAACTGGGACTACAGGTGCCTGCCACAACGCCTGGATGTTTTTTGGTGCAGTTGTCATTGTTGTTTTAACTGGCCCTGGCCAGTTTTGAACCCGCCAGCCTCTGTGTGTGGCCGGTGTCCTACCCACTGAGCTACGGGCGCCGCCCAAGTTGGAGGCCTTTATTCAAGTTCTGCTGGAAGGCAGAGAGACAGCAGCTGTTGACATGGGTCGTGGGATGAGGGAATATGGGCCTCTTGATTCCTGCTTTGTCCCGTTTCTGTGTTTTCTCCTTTAGTTCATAGATACAGGGAAGTAATAGAGGTGGAAGGCAGAGGGAAATCAATTCAGGGATTTGGTAGCCTTGTCATGCGATTTGGACAAGACTTGTCTCTGAAACATTGTCTGTCTGAGCATTTTCACTGAGGAGCTAACACTGCGGGTTTATAAATAGAGTTTGGCACTGATGAAAGACCTGGCTCAGCATCTGGGTGTTAGGTTTGTTCCCTAGAGGCAGAGCTGGCTTAAGGGGAGCAGGGGAAGGATAAGTTAAATGGAAACAGTTCCCTGAGCCTCAGGTCCTGAAGACTTAGTGAATGTCTTTATGCACCTTCATAGTTGGGGATTGTATTACAGAAATCACTTGCAAAAAGATAAGGACAGGGAGGTAAGCTGATCAGAGGCTGAATCCCAGAAAATAATCACGCCTATTCCCCCCAAGAGTGTTCCTGTGTTTTCTTTGGTTTTCATTAGACGTCTGTGCCTGCCTGCCTCCTGCCACCCAGAAACATTCCTCCTTCCCTTTCCAGCAATCTCCAGATGAGAGAGTGGTTTGGGGATCTCATCAAAGGGCTATGATTTAAGTATTTGAGACACTTGAATAATTTTGGAAAAGTAAAGCTGATGGTAATTCAAAACTTTTCCCCTGCATTATATTCAGGAAAGAAATCTCATTCTTGGAGAGTCCTACAAACATTTCTTAGCTTCTGTTTTTCTTGACCCAGTAATAGTTTTCCCAGAAGGATTATCAAAATAGTTAATTTTGCTTGACATTATATAACTGTCAGAGAAATGACAAGTGATCAGGGTAGCGCCTGTGGCTCAAAAGAGTAGGGCACTGGCTCCATATGCCGGAGGTGGCGGGTTCAAGCCCAGCCCTGGCCAAAAACTGCAAAAAAAAAAAAAAAAAAAAAAAAGACAAGTGATCATTCTTTTTTTTTTTTTTGACAAGTGATCATTCTTAACAAATTAATTCCATAAGAAGATACCCTTTCTTCTTTAAAATTGATGAGATTAGAGAAGCAGTCCCTTCACAATCCAAGGCAAGAGGTGAAGATGTAGGCATTTGCGCAAAAGCAATTTTGAGAAGAATGCAGTGTTATTTTTCCTTACTTCTACTCATCCAAATCATTTTCTCACCTGCTAGAGGAATATTTATAGAACATCTATTATGTGCTAAGCACTAAGCAAGGTGTCAGGGATAAGATGAACAAACAGAAGTTGTAGCCCTATAAAACTTATTTGACAAGAAAGATTTTAAATAAATTACCCGCTGTCATCCTCACAAAGTGTAATCAGGGAAACATAAGAGTTGCTATGAGAACTTGTTGTAGAAAGACTTGAGCTAGCCCATGGGTCAGAGAAGGATTCTGGGAGAAGGTAGTTTCTGAGCTGAGACTTGAAGCAAAGGTAGGGGCTAACCAGAAAAGGAAATGGAGTGAAACACTCTCATCTGTGGAACAACACATGCAAAGGTCCTGAGGTTGGGGGAAGTGTGTGCATTTAAAGAACTTAGGCCAGGGTGGCTGGAACTCCAAGAGAGGAACAAAGGGCTGCTTTCTGAAGGTGGTGAGATAGGTAGAAGCCAGATCACACAGAACGTTGTAGGAAGACTTAGGATTTTGTGATTATTCTGAGAATAGGGAGATCATTTGAGAGTGGTCAACAGGGAGTGGCATGATCGTTTATGTACGCTGAGAGATCATGAATTGTAGTGTGGAGAATGAAAAAAGGACAAGAAATGGTGCTGAGAGACCAGTGTGAAGTCCTTCATCCTGTGCAGGTGAGAAGTCAGGGTAGCTTGGCTTAGATGGTGGAAGTGGAGATAGAGATGAGTGGATGTTTTAAGTTATTAAATGGACAGACTGGAAACAGAAGGTAAAGAAGGTGGAGGGTGTTAAGCCTTATTCTAGTTACCTGGTGGGTTGTACTTACTAGGTGATGATGCTTGCCACTGGAACAGAATCAGGTTTGACATGAAAGCCATGAAACTTGTTTTAGGGGTGAACATTTGGGATGCCTTTGAGACACCCAAATGCAAATAAGGAGTACACAGTCATATACAAGTCTGGAGCTCAGAGGAGTCTGGCTGAAAGATGCCAGCTTGGAAGTGGTTGGCGTACAGATGGTTATTGAAGTCATATTTTGGTGAGATATGGGTGAGGGTTCATGAACTAGCTAATGCAATTTAGCTCAACTGGACCAATGGTAGGTTATACAATTTTAGCATTGGATGGAAACTTAGAAATTACCTTTAAAGGTTTTTTTTAAATAGAAAAACAATTTTTATTGTTTCAACTATAAAGTAACACACGCTTATGACTGAAATTGTTGGTAAGGCTGGCTCTCTCCTGTACTCCCTTGTTTTTGTAAACAGATGGGGAAAAGGAGACCCCAGAGAATGAAAGTGACTCATTTTTAGAAGCATTGCTGGGCCAAGAGCCCTAAAGTGTTTAATGATTGCTATTTTATATCATGGTCATAAATTATTTTTATTTTTTTGTTTGTTTAGGCCAGGGCTGGTTTGAACTCACCACCTCCGGTATATGGGGCCAGCGCCCTACTCCTTGAGCCACAGGTACTGCCCATCATAAATTGTTTTTAATCTATGGATTTCTCTGATGTGGAGGGGTAAGATCTCGAGAAACAGAGAAGCCTCCTATTACTATTGTTTTATTATGAATGGAACGCCATTTCCTTAACAAAGTATCTCTGACTGCAGGACATCATAGGCCTTGGAGACGGAAGCAGAACTGCGTACAGTCCTCCTTTCCCCTCTCAGTTACCTCATTTCCATGACACCATTTTGATAGAGACAGACCAGGTCATCCTCGAAACATTCTGTTCTTTTGGGAAAATTTGCACTCTTATATCTAGTGGAATTACATATATGAATTCATGTAATTCTACAGTTGAAAAAATCAGCAATATTTTCTACCTCAGCACCATGTCAGGGAAACAGGAGTTAAAGGCAACGCTTCTCTAGTTGGATAGAATGAACAATATTTGATAGCCCAACAAGATGACTGTGATCAATAATAAGGTAGGGTTTACTTGAAAATAACGGAAGGAGGGGAGTTAGAATGTTCCTAACACAAAGAAATGTTGAATGCTTGAGGTGATGGATACACCTCACCTATGACCCTGATTTGATTAATTCACACTGTATGTCTGTATCAAAACACCACACAAACCCCATAAAGGTATACAACTATTATGTGCCCATAATAATAAAAAAAACCCATTAAAAACCCTTCCCTAGACATGAAAGGGTTCCAGAGAATTTAAGTGAGTTGTCCGCCTCAGTGACAGGAGAGTACCTGGCAGGAAAGAATGAACTGAGGTGGTGGGACAGGGTTCTTCTAGGCCTTCTGTTTTCCTAGGACAGCCAAGATGGGATCTTAGACTAAGGATGTTCCAGAAATCACAAGTGATGATCTGAACTCAAGTGTTCCTTGCTGAAATCAGGGAGCAACCTGGTCATGGAAGAAGCTAGCCCACTGGAGGTGTAATTAATCTTTCTGGCAGTTTTCTACTTTCAAAACAAGAATGAATCAGAGATTTTTATCTGAGGTTATGAGTCATCTTGGAAGAAAAAGTTTAATCAAATTCTGGACATTTGGGGCCACTGTGGAAGATGGGATTATGACCCCTTATAGTAAGTCATGTCTCATCAATATCTATATTTAATGAGAAGAAACTATGATCAATTCAATTATATTTTTGCTTGCCTGTATTGATAGATAGGTGCAGGAAAGTTGGATGATAAATGTGTTGGTATTTATCAAGTACTGTTTCAAGGAGAGAACTTACCTGACAAACACAAATATTTTGGTGTCCTAGGTTGAGGTCTCACTGAAGCAGACCCTGAGGTGAAGATTCACTTTTAGGGATTGATTAGGGAGTATCCTGAGATCAACATCTGATGAAGGGAAGGAAAGCGGCCCCAGGTAGCCACGAGGCACCTCAGCAGAGGCCTCTGCCCTGTGAGGAGTTCTGAAGCTGGGGTGACCCTCAGAGTTGTTCCGAGTTGGGCCTGGGACCAGCCCATTCTGCTCCCATGTCCAACAGTCATCTGATGCTGTCCATCTCAGGAAGGGGGCACGAGCCGTAGGTGAGGCAGTTCTCTTTAGACAAAGAGGTCCATGCAGGGCCTGGCAGCTTCTTCTTCCAGAAGCTGAAGACGGGTCCTTCCTTCCTGAGGCAGGATCTGGGTGGCATATCACAATAATCCCCACAGTCTACCGCTCGAGTCATTTTGGTCCACTTTGCTTTAAGAGTTCAGGAAGCAGACCCTCTATGAGTCCAGGGGGTTTCTCTTTCTCCCCCTGACGCAAACTTAGAAAAGAAAGGTAGTTGGACACACTGGCAACCCTGCATTTGCAGTTGACCTTGGGGCTGAATCTGACCTCATTTCAGATTCCAACTATTATCCTTAGTTCATACCTCTGCTGATCTTAGGAGCTTCCTCGTTGGTGTGACTTAGACCCCATTCCTGGAGAATCTAAGCTCTTGGTCATCAAGCCTTCCTCTGGCTGAGGCTCCTGCATTCACCCACACTCCATGGAGACAGGGCAAAGAGGTTAGCACCAAGCAGCACCCAAGAGATTCACCTGGGTGTCAGATGTGTTCCTTCCTTGTAATTGTGTCATGGCGGCCCTAGTTCCTGCTGAGAGTCTGGGTTATTACCCAGCTGGCTCTTCTGGCCTGCTGGTTGCTTGATGCCCAGGAGGAAGCTGTAGGTTATTGTTCAATGAGACTCTTTCTGTGTCCCTTTGAGGAAGCTTTTCCTTTGTGGTATCAGGACCTGTCAACCCTAGTTGTGGGAGCAGAAAGCATAAAGTCCCCAAGGGAGTAATGTGTGGGGCGGCTCCCAGTTCTGCTCCTTAGTTCTCAGACTTGTGTATTCCAGCTACTGGGGATACAAGGGGTGACACGGAAGGTAGGTAGAATGTGCATCTGTAAGCATCACTGATTTCAGCCTCACACTGCCCTGGAGGACAGCCCCTACCTCTGCAAGCTGGGGTTTGTGATACGGCCCCTCAGTTGTGGTTTCCGCAGGATATTCTCTCCGTCTATGAGGCCGTCAGCTCTGAGTGCGGCAAGTTTACTATGTGAGGAGCGGATTCCGTGGCCCTTCCCTCTCCTACAGCTGGTGTGCTGCAGTATGCCTTCCTCAGACTGTTAGGATGTTATGCGGGATGCTTTGCCAGTGGATTGAATACTCCTTAACTTTGGGACAGTAGTACTGGCCAAAGTCCTATGGTAGGAAAGGCAAACTCCAAACCCAGGATATTTATCTGGGTTTTTATGAATATGAATAACTGCCCCTTCTATGGAGAAAGGGGTCCCGTGTGATCGACTTGCCTCCAGTGGGTGGTTGGCCCCTTGATGGATGGTGTTGCACCAGGGACTCACTGTTGGCTGTTGCTGTTGGCAGGGTAGACAGGAGGCTGTCACAGAAGCTAGATCACCATTGGTAAATGAAAGGTCATTTTGTTGAACCCATGCATAGCCTTCATCCCTGCAACCATGGCCACTCTTCCCATATGCCCCTCCTGTCTGCCATAGGGTGGCTGTTGGCAGAGGCTGGTTGGGTCATTCCGTCTGCGTGGTTGTTTAGCAGCTCTTCTGTGGCAGATTATCTCCGATGGGCATGAGCATGTGATGTAAAGATGATCATTGGGCGCTGACCCCATATGCCGGAGGTAGTGGGTTCTAGCCCGGCCCCGGCCAAAAACTGAAGAAAAAAAAAAAAAAGATGATCGTCCTTTGTCCCTTGCTGAATGTCCATTCACATGTCTCTGCTTAGCTCCCCACCCAACCAATCTTCTACTCTGTCTTCTTCTAACTCCTGACCAATTGGCCAAGGCATTCACTACTGTCCATGAGTCCACACATTGTCTGTCCTTGGATCACTTTTACCAAGTGGCTGACCACCTGTACTGCCCACAGCCCTGCGTGCTGGGAGGGTCTTCCCTCACCATTGTATCTCAAGGCCAGTCCTGGGCAAGACTGTAGTGCAGCCACCATCTAGTTTTGGCCTTTTGCACACGTACTGAGCTGACCCATCTACAAACCAGGCTTAGGCTTTTTCCTGTCCTTCCAGCTGCTTAAAAGGTATAGTTAAAAAGCCTACATGACCACAGGTGTGTGCTGAGGGCCAGGCTCTGTGTGACAGTGGTGGATGACTTGTGGGTCTTGGCTACCAACCATGTTTAATCCCATAAATACCATTTTACATTACAGTGAGTTACTGCTGTACCTGCCCAACCTATGCCTTGGTAGTTCTGACACATCTGGTTCATAAAGGGCATTTCTGACTGCGTGGCCACTAGGTGTCCCATGGTCAGGCACTCCCTCTCTACCACAGCTCAGTAGTATGCCAGGGACCATTTCTTAAAGGTGCATAATTATTCTCTGTGGAAGGTGGTGTGCGCCAGAACCCCTCATGTGATGATTCTCCTGTTGGAGATCATGTGATGATTCTCCTTGCTGACAAATGCACATGGCATCTTCTTTCATCTCTGTTACCATGGAGGTCTGCTGGGATATACGGCCCGAAAGACAGGGTTGCTTGACCTACAGCCTGGACCTTACATCCCTTACCTGCTCTGATTCCAATGAAAAGCTGACAACTTCTCCTGCTCTGGACCTTCACTAAAAGCTGGATACCTGGCATATGTGTTAGAGCAATATTCCCAGGTATGGAATATGCTTCCCTCAGAACCCAAAGAATCCTATCAGGCCTATGCTTCCTTCTTCATGGTGCAAGTTATAATATTTGTCTTTTACTTTGGAGGCGAAGTCCTGGCCCTCCCCAGTCCATTAGACATTTAAAATATTTACTGTCATGGTGAGGCCCTGAACGGTTGGAGGGTTTTCCTCCCACGCTCTGGAGTTCGTGTGCCTTGCCATGGCCTCTGGTGTACCTGCCCCATCTTGTTATCTGCTCCGATTAGAATAGTGTCATTAGTAGAGTGGGCCAGTGTGATGTCTTCTGAGATGTCCAGTCAGTCGAGAGTTCTCATTAGATTGTATTATGGCAGAGAGTGAGATAGTTAGTGTAATCCTGGGGCAAGACTGTAAATATTTACTGTCGCTCATTTCAGGTGAATGCAGATTGTTTTTGATCTTTTCTGGCAGGAATAGAAAAAAATGCATATGCCAGATTCCTGGCCACGCGTCATGTACCCGAAGTCGCTCTCGCAAAGATTTCACCTGTGGCACAGTGGCTGCAAGCGGGGGCTACTTGGACAAATCTGTGGTAAGCCATGTCATTCTCTGGGATGTCTGTAGTTTTTGTAAGGCCCAGAATGGTCGATTACATGAACAGATAATGAACGGTGACCCTCAGCACCCTTCATCTTTTACTTCTTTTAGTATGGCACTAACCTCTGCCATTATCCCTGGGAGGAAGTCTTATTTTTCTTTTTCTGCCTTGGTGGTAGTGGGGTTTGAAGTTCAGAGGTAACCTGTCAGCCTTTCACCTGGCTTGACATCTTACTCCACAGGCCAGTGAGCAAGGCAGTGCTTCTGCTGAAGAGCAAGTGTGTTCATTCCAGTGACACATCTGGGGATGAGGAAAATCACCTCCAGGTGGGTGGGTGGGCCTGCCGTGCTCACTGTGAACTGGACCTGCATCAGGACTCCATGACCTTGTGCCTCAATCTCATGGGGGGTCCTAAGGATAACTCAGCTTTCTGAATTTCTGTGGCAACCTCATAGAATGCTACAGGAAGGAGGGGTGTGCCTTGGGCGAGTGGCTTTGTTTAGCTGAGGGGATGCCCATAGGGATCAGAAGCTGTGTGTGTCCTTTTTTGCAGCACCCCTACCAGCCGGGGAGTCTGTTCTTTATTCCTGAAGGGGACCTGAGAGGGGGGTGTCCCTCTACACCTACTCACCCTCCCCACCATGACCGATATTCTCCCATATTCGTCCAGAGGCTTATGCACGGCAGCTGGGGAAGCTTAGCTTTTTGGCCCCTCCCTCGCGTAATCCCCTCCTAATGTTGGGGATGACTCAGGAAGCCACATGGAAGGTGCTGGAGGCTGTCAGTGAGGCCATCCTCTGTCAATGAAAGGCTGAGAGGCCCCAGCTTCAGGATCATATGCATCAGTGTCTAGGTAAGTGAGAAATAAGTCATTGTGATGAGCTAGTGTTATCAGGGGTGTGTCTGTTACAGTGTCTCATGCTTCCTTACCCAAGAAGGTTGTTCTCCAAAAAGGTTATTCCTCCACCAACAGTATATAGGGGCCCCTCTTTGTTCTTTTCAGTTTTACCAATGCTTCTTTAGTGCTTACAAAATGGCCAGCTACATAGCAATAAGTGATGGGTATCCCATTGCTGTTTGATCTTGCAGTTCTTGGAGTCCTAGAATTTGACACGTTTATTGACTATCCACACTTCTTCATAGCCCAGACATCTGTGACTCCAAAGATTTCCGGAAGGCCAAAAAGAAAAAAAAAATCTACGTTTTAAAAGTTCTTCTCCTTACATTTATGAACACTTGGAGATACCGTCTTTAAGCCAAAAAAATCTAGGCTGAATGAACAGAAATGAGAGAGTACCTTCAATCAGTGTAACCTGGCTTATTGTACCCTCAATGAATCCTGAACAATAATAAAAAAAAATAAATTTTCCAGCAAGAAAAAACAAACAAACAAACAAAAAAAAAAAAGAGCGTATCTTCAATATAGTTTATTTGGGGCTACCAGCAGCCTCTCTGAGCAGCTATGAGTCAATCCAATGGGGTGTGTATGAATAGAAAGAAAAAACTTAACGGAGTTGGTCAGTTGTTTTAATGAGTTCTGAATCCACTGGATTAAGTGAGAATTCATCTGATTTAATAAAGTGACACTAATTGGTGAGGAGAAGGCAATCAAATAGGCTAGGTGGTGTAGTTATTCAAAATGCATACTTTCTTCTAACTTACTTCTGATGGTTCACCCTTCTTCCTTTGTGCTCTGTGGGCAGATTCTAAAAATAATATTTACTGAGAGACAATAGATTATTCTCTGTGTGTTGGGTTTGCTTTTAAGTTTTTAAACCAGGGGCTATTTTGTACTTTGAGTAGGATCATAGAACAAAAAAAATAGTCTGTGATAAGTTGTCATGTTTGTTGTTAAAAACCTAAGTTTGTAAAAGGATGAGGCAGTTTGCAGAGGTAATAGGTGGGTAGCAGGGCACAGGGTTTGTAGGAAGAATCAGACAGGCTTGGAAGAGGCAGGTGGGAAATATGTGGTTCTACGCGATGGAAGACAGGATTCTTCCAACTGGGCCATCTGGGTCAGAAGCAGTGAGGGCCCTGGCCCCTCATCCTGGTGGGCACTAGTGAGGCAGCCAGAACTTAAAGAGAAGGTTCGCATGGTGCATGGGGAGGGATTGACCTCGGGTAGCAGTTTCCAGCCTTACATGTATCTCTCTGCCTCTGGCAGAGCATAGAAGCCCCAAGAATTTTCTAAAGAGGCCACGTAAATCTGGGACAGTGGGTATGTCAGTAATATATTCTTAAAAACAGATGACCTCACCATGACCCCGGAGATAGGAGCATCTCCCAACCTGCTACAGGATGGGGCCCGAGCCAGAAATTAAGTTTATTTATTAAACCTCGATTATTGTGCACACCTGAGTCAGTCGGCAGAGATTAATGTCCATTCTGACTGCATTTCCTGGGGCCAAACATCTCAGATTGTTATGCGCTCACGAGGAGCCATAGTTTTATTTAATTGCATTTGTTCATTTACTCTAATTTGATAATATTTCCTATGAGCACACATTTAAATAATTATTCAACTAAAATGATGTTTTCAGAGTTAGCCTGGCAAAGGGGCTTTGGAATCTGAAGACTCCAGTGATAGACAATCCCTTAGCATGTGGTTCAGATTTGAATTTCATCATGACTTAGCGGAAATCACAAGATTTATTATGTGTATTTAACTGTGGGAAGAGTTATGTGTAGAAAATACTTCTTAAAATGAAGAAAAATGGTACGAAGTGCCACTGAGCTCCAGTCAGAGGACAAAGGATCCCAAATTTTAGAAGGAGACCCTGGTGTTCCCTCTTGAGTCTTTGCTTAGGAGTATCTGAAATTTCCATCATCGCATTAAGCTCAAGTTACTTTGAAGAGAAGAAATTAGAGGGATGCTCCTGGGCATTGGAACTGTGCTTTTCCTGCTGTAGGGCCAAAGGCTTGAGTTTGGGAAGGCTGGAATCCCTGTCGTGGGAGAATGGACCTTGTTGCCAAGGTTCAAGTTGAGAGCAGGGAGCCACACGGGGGATGGTAGGTTTCTCACGCTGGCTTCTGAGTTGCTGCCCCTTTTCCTGCGTGGTTGCATTTTGATTATGAAATTGGAAATTGATTCTCCCAACGCAGACCACATTGGCGGGCAGGACAAACCAATCCCGGGTCTGCTTTCCATTAACAGCTTGTGGTGTCTTCTGAGGGTCAGAGGTGGCATCAATGCTGTCTGAGTAAAAGTGGCTAAAGAAATATGATTTAAGTCCCTCCCAACTTGCAGCTGCCCGTGAGTCCACTTTGACCACGGCCCTTCCCCCCGTCACACCCCTCCATGTGGGCACTGTAGCCGTGGCTGTGTCTGTCAAGTCGCATTTATGCCGAGGTGCTTGGAACCTTGCTTTAGTGCGTCTTGGGAGTATTCTTTTTGCTGTGCAGACTGGAGGTCCCTTCCTTAGAGGACCACATGGCAGGTGTCATTGGCCTGCTGCTTGGCAGGGCTGACTGCTGCACACGCCTCAGGCTGCACAGAAGTTCCCCCGACTTGTACAGTTTTGCAAGGAGGTTCACCTCCCCACCCCCAACTCCTATTTTTGGAGCACTGCAAAGGCTATTCCTAAGTCAGGCATGGTCTGTCTCGGCATTTACTGTTGTTCAGGGAAGCTGTGGGAATTCTGTTAATCACAATGTGAAGGGACAGCCTTAGCTGACAGTGTCTTCATTCTATACTTGCATATGGAATAAAACTAAGGACTTTGAACTAATCTGGAACACTGGACTGATCTGGAGCAACTGTGAGGCTTGACTCTGCTCTTTGAGCTATGCATGATTATTATTTTTTAAAGCAATTATTCTTGCTTCAGACCCTAAATGTAGAATTATGATGTTGGGAATCACAGGAATCTCTATCTTTCTACATTCTCTTTTCTTCAACCCACAGATTAAAACAGGGTTTTCTATCCTTTTTTTTTTTTTTCAAGTATGTCTTAGTAGATAACACCACAGGGCAGATTATGTGATAAACTTCAGACCCCAATGCTTTAAGAGGGTTTTGGAGGGACCTGGCCAGCGAGAGCGAAGCTCCCGTTTCTGCCAGAGCAGTCTCGGCTAGATGCCTGGAGGAGAAGCAATCTCTGTTCCTAAGAGTTAGTAGCATGTTGTAGTGAAGAATCATTTCTTGATATCCATGATATCTGTAGACCCCCATGCTCTATAGAGTAGTTTTGACCCAAGCAGTGATTCCACCTTCTTTTTTTTTTTTTTTTTTTGTAGAGACAGAGTCTCACTTTATGGCCCTCGGTAGATGCTGTGGCCTCACACAGCTCACAGCAACCTCCAACTCCTGGGCTTAAGCGATTCTCTTGCCTCAGCGTCCTGAGTAGCTGCTGGGACTACAGGCGTCCACCACAACGCCCGGCTATTTTTTGGTTGCAGTTTGGCTGGGGCCAGGTTTGAACCCGCCACCCTCGGTATATGGGGCCGGCGCCCTACTGACTGAGCCACAGGCGCCGCCCCCACCTTCTTCTTTTTAATGTCTCTCTTATCTTGACATGTGGATTCTAGTCCACCGAGGCAGGGGAAGGCAGAGTTGGAGGTTTGCGCACGGGCTTTACGCTACTTTGCCTGGAAGAGATACATGGTACCTCTACTTCAAGTTCATTGGCTAAAATCAGTCACCTGCCCCTGCCTGACTGCAAAGGGCCTGGAGGAATAGTTGCCTCCCGAGAATGAGAGGGGACCCTGGGATTTGCGACCAGCAGTGAGACTCAGGCTCCTGGCAGGAAGCACGGCTGTGAAGGCTGGCATTTTCCTGTAGTTTTCTCCCCACCAGCGACCATGTTGCTGGTTTGGCATCCCCAGCGTGGGCTGTACACCTTGCATCTGTGATCAGCTACATTTCTCCCTGGGAGTTTCTGCCACGGGCTCATTCTGAGAGAGTGCAGAGTAGCAGGGAGCAGTTGGTGCAACTCTGTCTTCTGCACCAGGGAAGATTGTTTCCTATTTCTAAGATTCCTTAAAAGTATTCATTTTGCTTCAACCATGTGGGTCAGTAAGTAGAATTTTGAAAAGCTGCTGCTGATTCCTCCAGCTCATTTAGGAGCCATCTGGAAGAGGCCTCAGGGCCAAAGCAGTTGTGCTGTTTCCCCAGCCTCTGAGAGCTGTCCCTAGGGAGCAAATACACACACACTTAGGCTATAAATCACTTCTCTCATTGGTGCTAAATTAACTTTTAAGCCTTCTAAACTCCTGAACCACCTGCTAGCAGGATCCTGGGTGGCAGGATGCTGAGTCCCATGCTTGCATTGATTAAATATAAATTGCATTTGTTGCAAGCTTTAATGCATGCATTAGAGAGGCAGCAGCAGTGGTTCCCAAATGCTGGCCTGTGGCTGGCTGAATCAGAACCACTTGGAACATTATGTGAAAGACAGATTTCCAGGCTTCATCTCAGATCCACTGAGGCACAGAAATCTTTGAATGCGCTCATCACATAGATACCCCGTCAGGTTTGGGACTCCCTGCTGGTGTGCAAGGAGCGCTGGGGGGAAGTTTGAAGGTGTGCCAGCTGGGTTCCAGGCTTTGTTCTGAGGCTAACTGTACGGTCCTGCACATGTTACTTAACCTTTCTGGTCTGTTTTGTCATCTGCATTGTGATGAGATGACTCTATTTCTTTAAGTGGTATTACTCGGAGCCCCAGTGTATAAGCTGATAAAAGTAGGGCAGCTCTGGTAGAAGGAGTTGGTCAAGTTACTCACTTGTTCTCAAAATGGTCCTAAAGGGCTGCTGAGGAATCTGAGAGATTTCTGGGACACAGTCTGAAACCCTGCTGGGAGAGTGACCAGTAAGGCGCTGGGAGAGTGACCAGTAAGGCGCTGGGAGAGTGACCAGTAAGGCGCTGGGAGAGTGATCAGTAAGGCGCTGGGAGAGTGATCAGTAAGGCGTTTTTTACTCCCGGGAGCCTTTAAGTTGTGTCCATAGAGGGTAGAGTGTGTCTCTCTGTCTCTTTGTTTCTGTCCACCTGTCTTCTAGCTCTTTCTGTCTCTCCCTGTTATTCTCTCTCTCTCTCTGTATCTTTTTTTATCTCTCTCTCTCTCTGTCCAAAAATAGATGAAAGCTCAGGATATACGTTTTCAGATAAAACATGGTAGAGATTTTTAACATTTCCTAACATACCATTTGATCCAAAGTCCTGCTAGACAAATAAGGCACGTACTTGATAAAAATATCTGATATGTGGTGTAGGCTGTGTAAACAGGCCTTTGTTTTATGATTGCATGTAACACTCACTGGACTCCTGATCATTTTTGTTTGGGGATGACAGGTATTTATTATATTAGGATGATATGAGCCTAGGTATGACAGAATTCCTTTGGGAGGAAGAAGGCTTAATTAGGTTCCAGAATTGTCCTGGTTTAGCACAGGACAGGATCCTACAAGATCTGAAGTAGCACGTTTAAGTTTTATTTTAAAAGTGAAGTCAGAATTTCCAACATCAACAATAATGACAACTACCATGTGACTTTTTTTTATAGCTGGAGTTTTTTTTTATTAAATCATAAACACATAGATTATGTACACATTAGTGCATTTATGAGGTACAGTATGCTGATTTCACATAGAATTAGGATGCTTACATCACACTGGTTAATATATACCTCATCTCATTTACTTATTATTGTGTTAAGACATTTATACTCTATACTATGAAATGAGCTGCTGGTGGGAGTGCAAGCTAATATGTCCCTTTTGGAAAGAAGTATGGAGAACACTCAGGGATCTAAAAGTAGACCTGCTGTTTGATCCTGCAATTCCTACACTAGGTGTTAGGGTTAGGGTTAGGGTTAGGGTTAGGTGTATATCCAAAAGACCAAAAATCACTTTATAACAAAGATATTTGCACCAGATTGCTCATTGAAGCTCATTTCATAGTAGCCAAGTCATGGAAGAAGCCAAAGTGTCCATTGACCCAAGAATGGATTAATAAATTGTGGTATATGTATACCATGGAATATTATGCAGCCTTAAAAAAGATGGAGACTTTTGGTGTGTGTCACACTTTATGGGGGCAAGACATGATTGCAAGAGGGACTTTACCTAACAATTGCAATCAGTGTAACCTGGCTTATTGTACCCTCAATGAATCCCCAACAATAAAAAAAAAATTAAAAAAAAAAAGATGGAGACTTTACCTCTTTTACGTTTATATGGATAGAGCTAGAACATATCCTACTTAGTAAAGTATCTCAAGAATGGAAGAAAAAATATCCAATGTACTCAGTACTATTCTGAAACCAATTTACAATCACTTACACTTTCATATGAAGAATAGATCACAACTATGGCCCAGGATGAAGGAGGAGGTGGGATGGGAGGGGAGGGGGGAAGTCAGATCGAGGGAGGGTGAAAGGTGGGATCACACCTATGGTGCATAAGGCAAGGGTACATGTCGGATCTATTAGTATAGAGTATAAATGTCTTAACACAGTAATAAGTAAACAAGATAAGGTAGATATTAACCAGTGTGATGTAAGCATTCCTAATTCTATATGAAATCAGCACATTGTACCCCATAAATGCATTAATGTATACATAATCTATGTGTTTATGATTTAATAAAAAAAAACTCCAGCTATAAAAAAAAAAGTCACATGGTAGTTGTCAAGATCAAACAGCAGGTCTACTTTTAGATCCCTGAGTGTTCTCCATACTTCTTTCCAAAAGGGTCATATTAGCTTGCATTCCCACCAGCAGCACAGAAGTGTTCCCTTTTTCTCCACATCCATGCCAACATCTATAGTTTTGGGATTTTGTTATGTGAGCCACTCTTACGGAAGTTAGATGATATCTCAAAGTAGTTTTGATTTGCATTTCTTTGATGATTAAAGATGATGAGCATTTTTCATGTGTCTGTAGGCCATGAACCTGTCTTCTTCAGAGAAACTTCTGTTCAAGTTCCTTGCCCACAAATAAATGGGATTATTTGTTCTTTTCTTATTAACAAGTTTGAATTCTCTGTGGATTCTGGTTATCAAACCTTTGTCAGAAGCATAACCTGCAAATATCCTCTCCCACTCTCAGGGCTGTCTGCTAGCTTTACTTACTATGTTCTTGGCTGTGCAGAAGCTTTTTAGTTTGATCAGATCCCAGTAATGGATTTTTGGTGTTGCTTCAATTGCCCAGGGGGTCCTCCTCATAAAATGTTCTCCCAGGCCAATTTCTTCAAGTGTTTCTCCTGCACTCTCTCTAAGAATCTTTATAGTTTCATGTCTTAAGTTTAAATCTTAAACTTATCCAGTGAGAATCAATTTTAAATCTTTTATCCAGTGAAAGGTGTGGGTCCAGTTTCAGTCTTCTACAAGTCGCCAGCGAATTCTCCCAGCGCCTTTGTTAAATAGGGAATCTTTCTCCCAATTTATATTTTTGATAGGCTTATCAAAGATCAAATGACAATAAGTGTCTGGGTTCATCTTTTGGTTCTCAATTCTGTTCCATACATCTACCTCTCTATTTTTGTGCCAATACCATGCTATTTTTTTTTTTTTTTATTGTTGTTGTTTGTTTTTGGCCAGGGTTGGGTTTGAACCTGCCACCTCCAGCATATGGGGCTGGCACCCTACTCCTTTGAACCACAGGCACAGCCCAATACCATGCTGTTTTGATTACTATAGATTTATAGTATAGTTTGAAGTCTAGTAACATGATTCCTCCTGATTTGTTTTTATTTCTGAGTAATGTCTTGGCTAGTCGAGGTTTTTTTCTGGTTCCATATAAAATGAAGTATTTTTTTTTTTGAGATCTTTAAAGTATGACAGTGGAGCTTTAATAGGGATTGCATTAAATTTGTAAATTGCTTTGGGTAAAATGGACATTTTAACAATGTTGATTCTTCCCAGCCATGAGCATGGTATGTTTTTCCATTTGTTAACATCTTCAGCTATTTCTTTTCTCAGCGTTTTATAATTCTCTTTATAGAGATCTTTCACGCTATTTGTTAGGTAAATTCCCAAATATTTCATCTTCTTTGGCACAACTGTAAAGGAAATAGTGTCCTTGACTGTTTTTTTTTTTTTTTTTTTGCTTGACTATTATTGGTATATGTAAAAGCTACTGATTTGTGAGTATTGATTTTGTATCCTGAGACGCTGCTGTATTCCTTGATCACTTATAAGAGTTTTGTAGTTGGGCGGCGCCTGTGGCTCAGTGAGTAGGGCGCCGGCCCCATATGCCGAGGGTGGCGGGTTCAAACCCAGCCCTGGCCAAACTGCAACAACAAAAAAAAATAGCCGGGCGTTGTGGCGGGTGCCTGTAGTCCCAGCTGCTCGGGAGGCTGAGGCAAGAGAATCGCTTAAGCCCAAGAGTTAGAGGTTGCTGTGAGCCGTGTGACGCCACGGCACTCTACCGAGGGCGGTACAGTGAGACTCTGTCTCTACAAAAAAAAAAAAAAAAGAGTTTTGTAGTTGAGTCCCTGGGGTTTAGGTTTCTTTTTTTTTTAAATCTCAGATCAATGTGAGGGTATGAATAGTTGCAATGTTTTCATTTGTTAAGTAGAGTCCCTGTTATAGTTGTGTCCTGCACCCAGGAGGTGTGCCATACACCCTTACATTGTGCCCAGTAAGTGCGAGTACACCCATCCTCCTCCCTCCTTCCTCTCATCTTAAATTGGATTGCATTTTTCTCTTATGTGGGCATGTATTAGATTGTCTAGTGGCTTCATGTTAGTATTGAGCACATTGGATATTTGCTTTTTCATTTTTGTGATACTTTGCTAAGAAAAAAGTGTTTCAACTCCATCCAGGTTAATACAAAAGATGTAAAGTCTCCATCTTTTTAATGGCTGAATAGTATTCCATGATGTATTCTATATACAGTTTATTAATCCATTTCTGTGTTGATGGGCATTTAGGTTGTATCCAAATCTTGACAATTGTAAATTAAGCTGCAGTAAACAAACTTCTAGGTTTCTAAATATTTTCACTCCTAAATCCTTCAGTACATAGTTCCTAAGAACAAAAACTTTCTGACAGTATAGCAATACAACATTCTTTTTTGTTTGTTTGAGACAGAGTCCCAGTTTATTGCCCTGGGTAGAGTGGCATCATAGCTCACACCAGCAACCTCACACTCTTGGGCTTGAGCTTTTGTCTCAGTCTGTTGAATAGCTGGGGACTACAGGTGCCCATCACAATGCCCGGCTAGTTTTTCTGTTTTTAGTTGAGATGGGGGTATTGCTCTTGCTCAGGCTGATCTTGAAGTCCTGAGCTCAAGCAACCCACCCACCTCGGCCTCCTAGAGTGCTAGGATTATAGGCCTGAGCCACTGTGCCTGGCCACCAGATAGCATTCCAATACATAGCAATGTTAAAATTTAGGAAAGTTAACATTAAGATGATATTACTATCCAATATCCAGATTCAAAATTTATCAACTGCTATTTGTTCTTTATAACAACACCTATATGAATTTTCATATCCATTTTTTGAACTTGAATGTGGTATCTGTGTAGTTGTAGGAAAAATAAAGTACTAATAGAAAAATAATCTATTAATGTGTATTCACCCACACATTTGGCAGCAGTAGACAGCAATATAGAGGGATATAGGAAAGTAGTTTTTAACGGCATAGACAGGTGCCCATGAAGGGAGGCAGAAATTTACAAATAGCAGAACATGTTCTGATAGGGAAAATGGCAGATAAATGGGCATTATTAATAGAAATGGGGAGATTAGAAGGAGGTAGTTTATGGATGCTGAATTAGAACATGTTTTGGTTGTGAATAAAATGGGTGCAGACTATAGTTATGTTTTACCATTCATGTGAATATGTAGGTGATTGTACATTGGTTTCATAGTAGTATTGAGTACTGTACACAGTTATGATTTAATAAAGAAAAAACCCCAAACAAACAGGTGCAGACTTGTGGGCAGGTGGCTCTGCAGATCTAGAGACAGATGAAGGCTAGTGTCATAGTCTGGAAAGTTCCATAGAGAGGAGAAACTGGAAATCTTTGAGGGGTACATTTTTTTAAGGGGACAAACAAAAAATTGAGGACAGAAGATTGGAAGGAAGTTGAAGATGGCGTGGACAGCCCACATCATCTCATATAGGAGCTACTTTTCTCATCTGATATTTTTGCCAGGTTACTTTTTTATTAGAGAGTTGGGTCATTGTAATTCATATTTCACTATTCTTAAAAACTTTCTGTAATTGGGCAGTGCCTGTGGCTCAAAGGAGTAGGGCGACAGCCCCATATACCAGAGGTGGTGGGTTCAAACCCAGCCCTGGCCAAAAACTACACCCCCGCCACCCAAAAAACCCCAAAACTTTCTATAATTCATTTTCTGCCTTGGATTGGAGGATTTGAAGAAAACGGTTCACATAGACATTTAAATAGAAAGTTAAAAAATTCATAATGGCCATTTCCTGTTGAAATTATGATATGAATCACTATTATTTGGGCATCTTTTTGCCTAAAATAGGTAAAATCCTGTGGATTTGCCTTTCACTGTCTATTAATTGAACTGCTGGCATGTTTATGTTTTGAGACCTATTCTAGAACTATTAGATTTGCCAGATGAAAAACACAAAGGCCAGTTCAACCTAGGAGATAATCAATTTTTCATGCTCATTATCATTTAGATGAGTCTTTTATAATGGAATGGTTTCAGCATGATGCATTTTAATGCTGAGTAACACCTCATTCCTCTAGGTAGCCAAGAGGAAGACTTATGTGCTTCCAGCGAAAATGTTAGGATCCTAAATTAGAGGAAAGAGAAAATCAAAAGGAAATTTGTGAAAACAAAATGAGAGCCAGAGTGCTGTCCAACTTTCTTGCCAGAAAACTTTTCATTTTCGTCGATACTTTGACAGTTGCTTAATCTCTGATTCTTTGGAACATGTCCTCTGAGTATCCTGAAGAAAAAAGTATTCAAGGCTTCAGTATTTTTTTTTCTTCTTTTTTTTTTTTATGAGATCAGAACTGTGTACATTAGTGCATTTATGGGGTACAAAGACACCTTTTCTATCTTGACACCATTTGGAGCCGCTTCAATATTGCATATTAAAAAAAGATATGTCTTTATGAAAAATTAAAATCAAAACAGACCTAATTACAGTGGCTTCAGCCGTCTCGGCCAAAAGCTGAACATCTGATAGCCTCAAGACACCAGGGCTTTATCCATGTAACTAGCTAATGGCCTCAGAGACTTGATTATTGGAAGGGTAAAAAGGCCTGAGATTCTAGTGCTCTACTTAACCTTGCTTTTGGTTAATTTACTAACACTTACTAGATCTTACACTTCAAATGGGAATATTCCAAGTAATATCCCCTTCTTTCATTCTGAAATAGTTGAACAGGTGTTAACATTGCACAAGCCCTTCTCCTCAGGAGTGTGATTAAAAAGCTACTGTATAGTTATGGTTTACTCTTATTTTATTATTTATTTATTTTTTGCAGTTTTTGTCCAGGGCTGGGTTTGAACTCGCACCTCTGGCATATGGGGCCGGTGCCCTACTCCTTTGAGCCACAGGCACCGCCCTCACTCTTATTTTTTAAAATGGCTTTTGGCCTTTGGCTCTGGCTACCTGGCCTACAAGCTTAAACTCAGATTGCCTCTCCTGCTGTGAACTCATGTGGGTGTTATCTCTTCTCCCAGGGGGCTGCCCAGCCAGGGGTGTATACATGTGGCATGCTGTGTGCACACACACTCACTTCAGGTATGTATGCCCGTACAAGGGAAGATGGGCAGAAGAAATGATTTTCTAGAAATCATTTCTAGAAAATAATTTCTAGATTTCTAGTTCCCCCTGAAATGGGGGAACTAAGAACAACTCCTGCCTTCCCCCAGTATCAGCTGGCCTTTGCTTAAGTATAGACACTTTATTCTTTGCACCATCAAAGCCTCTGGCAGTGATAAGCATGATTTTCAAGACAGTACATGGCACCAGAAGAGCTCTAACTAATGTGCCCGCTTCAATTTCAGCATTGCTCATTAGGACAACAACGCAAACCAGCTGTCCCCTGGTGTTTGGAAAAGAAAGATCCAATTAACTGGCTGTCATCCACCTGGTTCCAGATTTAGCCATCTCCTTACGAGTCTGTAAGAGCAGCCAGTCTGCATGAATTTCTGTCATTAATGCAAGCCAGGGGGGTGATGAGGAGGACCGGTATCCTCTGGATGGCTGTGGAGGATAAAAAGTGAAAGGCCCTCTAGAGCTTGAACATCTGGAAAGGCAGCAATGGATTAATTAGGCAAGGTTTTGACCTTAAAACTCTTCCTTATTTTCTATATGTTGACATGAAGGCTGGAAATACGTTGTATTTCTATGACTGTGAATAGAGGACCATTTTAGATGTAATGACCTTTGTCTGGATTTTTCTCTTTAGTAATAGTGACATTTAAAGGGTGAACCACTCATCCACATTGTAATTAACCAGATACCTATATTGGAATATTCACATTTCACTGGACTTCATCCCTAAGACTTTCTCTCCTGGATTTATAAAAAAAAAATTCTGACTAACTCAGAAACAAAAGCACTGGCTGGAGCCCTAGACTAGATCATTATTACATCTTGGGAAGTAAAACTCCTAACCGGTATCTGACCATTTAGACCCTGAAGTCAAAAACCTCGTGGTTTGCCTCCCGGAAATGTTAGAAGCCCACATCTTTCTGGGGGTAATATCACATTCTCGATAGAGCCATCAACAAAACAATCATTTCTCAGCACTGAAGCTTGAAAAACCTGCTGTATTACACTTTCCAATCTCTTGAAAATCACATTTAAAATCTATTTTGTTGCAAGATGACTAATCTCATCTGATTTATAAGCTGTGGCTTCGGAGGAAATGTGGAAGTCTTAAGAGTTGGAGCCAAGGAACCAATGTGCCTGCTGGACGTAGACACTTCCTGCATTTTGAGCAATTCCCAGGACGTGCTTCAGAATGTGTCACTTTACAGTTTTTAAGTCATGTGGCAAATAATCATTTATCTGGCAGCCTGAGTATGGTGACTATGTTTCATTAAAGGCTTATATTTTGGGTTTTCATACCTACACTTTCTCCCGCTTCCTTTCCCCCAATCAACCTCTACTTTCTATATGTTTGAGAAAGGGTGTAAGTGGATGCTTATTTTCTGGAAGTCTCTTTCCTTACCATTTCTAATTTTTTATTTTTTTTGAGGCAGGGTTTTGCTATGTTGCCCAAGCTGGAGTGTTATGGCTTTAGTCTAGCTCACTGCAACCTCAAACTCCTGGGCTCAAGTGATCCTCCTGCCGCAGCCTCCCAAGTAGCTAGAACTACAGGTATGAGCTCCACACCCAGTGAACCATTTCTGATTTTAAAGAATTTTGTGAATTTTCATTTCTCAAACTGTTAGATGGTCTTAAAATTGTTTAGGAGTTCTTAGCCTCATCTCTCTCTTTCCTGTTAGTAAAGTTGCAATCCATGGGAGGTGCCTGTGGCTCAACAGAGTAGGGCGCCAACCCCATATGCCGGAGGTGGTGGGTTCAAACCCAGCCCCAGCCCTGGCCAAAAAAAAAAGTTGCAATCCATTACAGAAAAAATATCAAGGTTCCTCTGATGTCAAATTTGCTGCAGTCTGAAATGCAAGAGAGAGAGAGAGAGAGAGAGAGAAAAGTGTGCATAGTGATTCTTTTTTTTTTTTTTTTATATCTATCTATATATATTTATATATATATTTTTGGATTTATGGAAGACTTAAAGACATGGAAAAAAAATCCAGCACCCAACATGTACAGCCATTAAGGAAATCAGCTCTGTAACAGAATAGGTTTAAGAAACTACAAACAAGAAAGGGTGGGAAAGGAAGAAAAAAATGTGCATTGAGTTAAGACATTGTAAAACTCAGAAGACATATTTACTATTCAAGTATAAACTCTGTAAGGACTTGGCATAAATTGAAAGGCAGCTGCTGAGGTACACCATTATAAAATAAGTTCTTGAATTTACAATTCTACCTTCCAATTTTCTGGGAGAAAAAACCAAACTCTTGAAGGTCTTCATCAGAGACCCTGAGAGGGATTAACACTTTTGATGAAGACATAGTCAACAATTCATGATAGAATTTACTATTCAAAAACATGTATTTATTTTAAACAATAGATTGAATACGTGTTCTCAGACTGTCCTCTAGAGTTTTAGAGACTATTAATTCAAGAGTTTCAAAGTGTATTACTTCCCAAAACAATACTGATTAAAAAAAATTTTTTTAAACAAAACCCAAAAAACCTGATTTGATGGTACTTTAAAAATACCCTAAATACCAAATTTTCTTCAGGCTAACATTGCAATTAATTTATGAATTCCTCCTGCATTGGTAAAACCATTTTTTCCTCACAAAACATGGGTACCGAAATTGGATAAAAACACCATGAATGTGAAAATACTACCAATTTTCTGCAGTTAAAAAAAAAAAACCAAACTAGAATGTTCTTTGGAATCACAGAAATATCAAAAAATTTGGGTTTTTTTCTACAGTCTGTGCACCTTCTTTTAGGTTCTCCATGTTGTTTGTAGTACTGACCTGTGTGATTTTAATTTTATAGATTCAAGTCTTGCAGTGCAATATCCATGCTTAATATACTGGGTATCTCTCTGACCATTCGGGAGTTATGCTTAACCCAGACACACTGTCATTTACTTCTCTGTAAAGACTTCTGCCCGAAATAAAAACTTTGCAATATGACACAAAATATTCTGTGTTAAACAATCAAATGAACCCAACATAGAGTCCAGCGTGGTTTCAGCATTTGCGAGGGCACCATCTCTTATTGTTTTTCATGGAAGTACCACAGGTCTGGCTCCTAGCATTCAGCTTTCCTTGGACTTACAAGGAATTTCTCAGGGCTGGCAAGTTGGATTAGATTCTAAAAGAATTTTGTCTTTGACAAACTATCATTTTTAGCATAAATCTGGCCATGGCTATAAGTTTCAGTGTGCATACAACTGAATAGAGATGGTTTCTTTCTTTTTCTTTTCAACATTGGCTGGAATTGAGTAGAAATAAGTCCATGATGTCTCTTCACATGTGTCATGAAATATGAGAAATCTGTCTGACTATAGACACTATTTCTTTACGACACAATGGGCAGGTCTCCAGCTGCAAGGCACAATCCATGCACAGGTCACTGTGTCCACATGGCTTCAGTTGTGTGTCTGCCACCTCATCGCAACAAAGGGAGCAGCAGTTTTCTCGGATACTCACTTGCTTCAACAGAGCAAGACGCCTGTGCCTTGGTAAAATAATTTTTTCTTCAGCTGTTAGGAAGGCATAGTCATTAAAAGTGCTAAATTTCATAGACGGTGGGTATTTGAATGGTTTTGCTCCAAAATTGAATTCACATTGCTGATATGACATGAAACTAGCTGCAGCAAAAAATCCAGATACAGTAGATGAAAAGACTTGCTTCTCAGGAGGCAGCCGGTTGCCATTTAAAAAGAAGATCATTTGCTTTTCATTCAAGTCTAACAGAAACCCTACTGTGTCTCCTTCTTTCCAGCATGGGTGTTGGTGAGGTCTACTTCTGGCGTTGTACCATATTAGCTGCCGGCAGCCATCATATGCACAGGAGTATTCATCATCCCCAATGCCATAGCCTTCATGATTGAGAAATTTGCTGTCTCGAGTGGCCCAGCCAATCTGCATGACACCAGAAGTGACCACTGTTACTTCATAGTACCACACACCGGCATCCACACAGAAGGTACAACGCACGCTTTCAAAAGAGGAGGCATCACAGCGAGCCTCCAAGCCGTGAGGCGAAATCTTTAGGTACTCGCTGACATCATTGCTATTGAGCATGGCCGTAATGCCATTCAAGTCCACTTTCTCATATGTCAGCTGTCTACCTTCTTTTAAAAAGAGATTATCTAAGCTCCATTGGGCACAGAAACCAACTTGACGTTTCAGATAATCAGGATCATCAGCCCAGGACTCCAATGTGACAAGCCGGTCACTAATACTGGATTCAGATATAGTCAATTTATTTTCACTTGTCTGTGCAAACTTTTCCAGCGCGATAAGTGCAAAAAGCATGACTGTGGGATGGGACTGTAACTTCAGACACTGTAGCAAATATTCCAGTATTCCTGGGCTAAGTAAACCTATGCTTGCAGGACCTGCTAGTTTTTCCGCCAAACAGCCTAGGACTGCAGATGTGTTCCTGTGTTTGGCAGGATGGCCTGCATCCTGGCAAGCTACTTCTCCATTTAAATTGAGAATTTCAGTCAATTTCTGGAGTGCATCTTTAGTGGGCAATGGACATTCATCTAGTAACAAGGTTATAACAGCTGGTCCCAATGGATCTTCCAATGGAATAACTCTAATTAAAGACTGGACAACGTCCAACCATCCTTCATCTGTTTCTGCCATTTCGTGTAATGTAATCATTGAATACGGAGGTTCCTGATCATTATCTACAAGAGTTCGTATTACTGCCAGTGTGTCCAGCACTAGCCCATCCACATTTTGTTTCTTTCTCCTTGGCTCATGTGGTCCTCGGCCCCTTCTTGGTGGCCGAACAGGGTCCCGGGGTTGGCTTCTTGTGTCAGCAGTGGGTAGTACACTGTTCTCAGCCTGTTGCTGCTGGGTGTCAACACTGTCTTCTGCTCCACTGTCATCTCGGCAGATACACGAATTACCCATGATAGTAGTGGCACCTCTAGTCCCCAGGAAGTGGGCTATGTGCTCCTCGAGAGTCAACAGCAGACCCTGGCCAAGGCTTCTGCTTGCTAAGAACACGGCCCAACCAAAGACAATCATTTAGATAGTTTTGAGTTTTCCAAGTACTGTTTTCATAATCTGGGGTTGAAGAACTTGCATCCTATTTGTTTTTAACAACTGAATGCTCAAGAAAGTTGCAGAGTTTATCTCCAACATTATCAACTACAGGGAATCCTGGTCATCCAATGGCAGTTCCAATTTTCAGCTCCCGGCCTCCGTAGGAGAATCCGCTAGGTCTGGCTCCCACCTTCTAGCAGCCCCTCGCCCCCGTATCTCTCGACCACAGGGCGTTTCTAAATCTCACTACGGGAGATTTGTCTCCCACCCTTGCCACCTAAACCGCAAATTCCACAAAAGGAACCCTCCCAAAGCGTTTCCTCATCTACCCTTTCTGCCCCGGCCGCCCGAGAGGAGCACCCCTCCACACTAGGAGCCTCCCCAGGAGATAACTATCCCTCACCGGGGCCCCGTTAGCCGCAGCCTCCTCAGGCGGGCGACCCCCAAGCACCTTCTCTGGGGAAGACCCGCGTCCTCGAAAGGGGGAAACACCCTCTTCCCGGAACCTCTTTCAGACGCCCTAAGCGCGGGCCTCGGTGGAGAACCTCCTAGCTGTTTCCCAGGCTTTGCCCAACGCCACCCTTCTCCGGGGCCCTTTCTCCAAGCCTGCCCCGGCACCAGTCCGGTCTGCCCGCCTGAGGCTCAAGCGGCTGTTTCCCTCCTTCACAGTCGTCCCTAGCCCTCGGACTCCCTCCCTCCCGCTCAGCGTGCCCAATGGGACTTCCCAGAGCAGTGTGGCCGGGCTGCGGCACTGACTTTCTCTAGCTCCCGGGCCCACCGGAGGGAGGGGGCAGCGGCGGCGGCGCGACTCCTTTGTGACAGGTCCGAGAGAGCGGTAAAGATGGACGCGAGGCCACAGCGCTGCCATTACGCGCAGGGCCCTCCCCGGCTTCGTACAGCCCTGGCCTTCCCTCAATCCATAGTGATTCTTTAGATCATTTGATAGTTGTTGAATTTAATCTCTGTACTTTTTAAAGGTTAGATATTTTACATCCTACTCATAACCAAAAACATATAAACAACTTGATGATCTTGGATTTCTATGACCTTAAATAAAAAATTGAGCAAATAAACTAAAGTTCCCTAAAAGACAATCACAGTCTTTTTTTTTTTTTGAGACAGAGTCTCACTATGTCACCCCTGGTAGAGTGCCGTGGCATCACAGCTCACAACAACCTCAAATTTTTGGGCTTAAGCGATTCTTTTGCCTCAGCCACCCAAGTAGCTGGGATTATAGGTGCTCGCTACAAGGCCCAGCTATTTTTTGGTTGTAGTTGTCACTGTTGTTTGGTAGGTCCCGGCTGGATTCAAACCCATCAGCTCCTGTGTATGTGGCTGGCGCCCTAGCCGCTGAGCTACAGGTGCTAAGCTGACAATCACAGTCTTAATGTTTAAAAGTTGTTTTTCTTGGAGAGGCTATTTCTTTGCCATTGTGAATTGATTGGCTAACACTTGCTCTGAGCAGGTCTGATGAATATCTCCTACTTTTCAGTAATTCTCAAATGCTCTTTTCCTGTCCCATCCTTATTGCTTAAACCTCCTGATCTTGAAGATTCTCTTTCTGTGTCACTCAGTAACTTCAGGATCTGTCTAAAAGTTGCCCATTCCTTTCATTCCTCAGTCGTCTTCCATGACCCTTATTTTTATAGGGCCAACCTTTCTAAAACCACAGCTTCATATTATTTTCTTGATGTTCTTATCTCTACTTACCTTTATAATCATTTTGAGCTTCTCAATAAAAACTATTCTGGAGCATGGGCCTTAAAGTCTGAAATATTCTTTCATTGTAATCCCTTATTCCTTACCACCTTAACTACCTTTGCTTATTCTCACCGATGGACTCGTTTCTGCTCGTGGTGAAATAGTCTTGGTGTTTCTGTCTGCCCCTCGTGATTCTTTCAGACTAAGTCTGTGCCCCTAGCAGCCCTGGTCCTGTGGCGTCAACCTTGATAACAATGTTCTCACTGGAATCCTAAAATTCCTCAGCTTTTTACCAACCTTGTTTTTGTCCTTGTTTTGGCTTGCTGCTTACCAAAAATTGCTGGAGAAAGTCAGGATGTTATGCTGAGTAACCTCACGCTTATTCCTGGAAGGACGGACCCAAGTCCTTCCTAAGATCTGTCCCTGTGGGCTGTCCCAGGTTAGTGTCCTTCTAGCTTCCTCTTAGCCTTCTGCCCATGCTGGCTTCTTTACGTTCCTCAAACACATCACTCTTCCCCTTGGTGCGGAGCTTTGCTTAAGACAGTCTTTCCGTTACCTTCTCCTAGTTAACTCTTAACCTGTTATTAGGAGTCAACCTAAATTTCACTTTCTTAGGGAGAGTGGTAGTGGAGATTAAACTTCCTCTCCTAGCTCACCCTTCTGATGTATCAGAGACCACGTTTACCTCTATCACGGTTACAATGTTATGTTTTTGGTGTGACTCTACATCGGATGTTACTTTGATGAACACAGGGACTCTAAGTGTTTCTACTCTTCCTTGTGCCTTAACAACTGTACCCTAACCTAATATATTTATTTAGTAAAATACAGTAAATATATTAAGAGGAGTAAGCATAGTAAATACTTTGTAAGTGGTCTTTTTTACTCCTCGTAACTCCTTAAGCAGAAGATATTTAGATTTTTTTTGTTTGTTTTTTTAGGTGGGGCCAGGTTTGAACCCGCCATCTCCGGTATATGGGGCCAGTGCCCTACTCCTTTGAGTCACAGGTGCCACGCAATATTTAGATATTTTTAAATATTAGAAATGTGTTCTTTGTATTGAGATAAAGTCTCTTTTCCAAATTCTGTTCCTGGGGATTTCCAGCATATCATCACATACAGTGTGGTATAGTAGACAGAGCATTGTTTGGAGTAAAACATTTAGCTGTAGCTACCACAATTGGGTCTTATTCTATGTCTGGCACTCTGCTCATCTGTAAAGAGGGAATGATAATCATTGCTTTCTACAGTTCAGATTAAGAAGTATTTGTTAAATAGCTCTTGTGGTCCATGCAGTGCCTAAATATTTGGGATAAAAGATGAACAATACCTAAGCTATCCTTGAGGCATTTACAGCCTATTGGAGAAGCTTGAGAAAATATCTCAGGCAGGCACTTGCCAGGAAATAGACTTATTCTTCCCCATTCTCACGGTAAAAATAAACACTCCGGAGTGTGTTGGGATTCGGATAATTTCCTGTTACTCCCCAAAGGTGAACAGACAGATGTTTACCTAGAGCTTTCAGAATAGTTGTGACCCAAGACCATACCAAGGTTCTCGGAGGATGGGTAGGTGGGTGAAATTCTTGGAAGAATCTCAAGTTGTATCACTAGCTGTTGGGGACTCATGCCTGTGGAAACCTGCCCCCCTCTCCCTCTTCCCACCTGGGACTGGGTCTTGTTCCTATTCTGTATCGCCTTCCATGTGCAGATGTGTTCTTTACTCCATATGACAAGACTGACTTTATCCTTTGGGTCTGATGGTATCTTTCCATCATCCCGTCCTCCTTTTATCAATCACATAAGGAAATACACATGTCCACTGATCACTTAATGAGGCGAGTTAAGTGATATGAGAAGGAAATATAGTGGGAGAAAAAACTGGTACAACCCTTTTTGAAAACTGGCATTACCCCCTAAAGCTGAAGGTATGCAACCCTATGACTCTTCATTCCCACACTTAGTTATGTACACAGTGAAAGTGCGTCCCTATGGTCATCAAAAGACACGTGCTAGGATGTTCATGGCAGCGCCAATCCTATAGCCCCAAAGTAGAAACTACCCAAATGCCCATCAATACTAGATTTGTGTTGTATTCATCCACTGGAAGATGGTGTAACAAGGACAATCAATCATGTGCATGATTGTCACTGTCATAAAATAGAAACCTAGACAAAACAAATTCAGGTGTTAGAAGGCAGCACAGAGACTACCTTTGTTGGGACTAGTTACCAGTGGACTGGAGTGGGACTCCCGGAGTGCTGATAATGATCTGTTTCTTGATTTGGGGCTAGTTTGTGAAAATTCATCAAGCTTTACATTTATTACTTGTGTACTTGTGAGTTTATATTTTCAATATGAAGTTTAAAAAGAGTTGGTTCTGTTTCTTTCTTCTTATGGTTTCTAAAAGCAGTTTGGGTTCCAGGAGTAAAATATGAAAAATTGCCGTCTCGGAAGGAACCATCCTGTCATACATTTCAAATTGGCACTTGGTTTGAAAAGCAATCATCAGGCTGGTGGGGGGCATCTTTGAACTGATGTTCCCCAGATGACAATATTTGCCCCAGTAATTGCATAACTCTTGAAATAAACTGACTTGGAATCTATTTCTATGTTTTGTTATTTTTCTTTTCACTTTGATCTGATAATCTTAAATATGTAAATTACTCTTAAAAAGTAATGACAATGTGACAAGTTGGCCACAGAATTGTTATTGCTGCCGAAAATTGCTGGCTATGCCTTGAAAATCCTGTAAAGCGACGGGAGAATGAGTAAACGTTTTTTATTATTTCAGATTAATATAAGGATACAAATGATTAGGTTACAGTGTTTGTGATGGTAGTAAGGTCCCCGCACCCGGGGGATGTGCCATATACCCTGACATTGTGCCCATCAGGGGGGAGCTCACCAGTCCCTCTCCCTCCTCCCCTGGAGAATGAGTCAACTTTTAACATAAGAGCGACATTTTTAACTCTAAAGTTGTTGTACTTTCACATTTGCAGGGGATGGAATATTTATAAGGTCTATGGAAAATCAGGAAATTCCAGACATTGAAGACATTTTTAAAAACAAATGATTTTTAAAAACAGTGATTTTGTTTTGTAAATCACACATTTCCTTGGTCATTGACCTACTACAGTTTTTAAAAAACTTCTCCCCATCACGATCACTAGCAGCCTAGCGTTAAGGTACTGGGTTAACAAGGAGGTATGAACGTGGACTGCAAATCATAGTCTTAGAGAGCTTCTTTGTCCTAAGACCAATCGTCAGTTCTTGGCAAGAGAGCCCCTTGTTCTCCTTCCCCTGCGGCCACATTCCTATCAAGAGAATAAGGACTCATGGGCCAAAGGAACCTGAACGGTGATTTTCAACCTGTGTGCTGTGGCACGCTGGTGTGCTGTGAAAAGATCTTAGGTGTGCCTTGGCCATTTTTAAAGATCATTTATTAATTATTTTTGAAAGAAGTTAAAAGCACAGTAAGTTTATTCTTTTTTTAACTTTTTTTTTTTTTTTGATCAACATAATTTAAGTGTGCCAGGGAAGTTTAACTATAGGTTCAAGTGTGCCATGAGATACAAAAGGTTGAGAAACACTGATCTAGAACTATGCTGTAGGAGGGACTGAGGAACCCCAGCACAGCCTCAGGGCTGTGCCACCTGACCCCCACAGCTCTCCTCGGTCTGTCCTCCTGTCCCCAGACTGCACTGGACCCAAAGGGTGGACACGCAGCAGCTGTTTCCTGGGGTGGCGTTGCTGCAGGCTGAGCTTGGGTGTTGAGGCTGGGAAGCCCACCGGCCTGTGTTCGTGGTCCCTGGAGGACAGAGCCAGGAGTAAGAAGAGAACAGGGAAGGCCTGGTGCTGGCTTGTCTGTGGGCTGGGACGAGGCTCTTGCTGGGCTACCCCTTCTGTTGGAACGGCAGAATTCCATATTCTGATCTGGTCTTCAAAGGCGTTGTGAAGCGGTGTTTGCTGACATGTGGGGATAGAATGTGTTTTATTTGCTAGCTTGATTCATGATGTGTATGTATTTTAATAGTCTATGGGTCTGCATTTGTAATCTTGTCCTGGGCTCTCTGAATGTTATTGATGAGCTTGCCTTGGACATAAATGACTCGTGAATTAAAGAAGAAACACTTTTAATATCCAACCTCAGTTTGTGAATTTTCACAACAAATGTCTAACTTCTTTTAATAACGTAAAGACATTTTAATGCTTAAGAAATGTGCATCTGTGTTGATCTGGTCACTGAGTTGCAATCTTTGACTGTAGAACTTGATGTAGTTAACTGACCCGCCATGTGCATATCCAGGCCCGTTGATCTAACAGGAGAAGGTTAAATGGGACCATTTGGCCAAACAGAACTAACTACTTGAAAACACATCTTAATTAGGATAAGATTATAGATAGCCTCCCACCAAAGCCTTTCCCCATTAGGGCTGGATGAATCTTTTACTCATTGACTTTATCCCATTTATGTAATCACGACTTAGCAACACAGGTATAGGAAAGCTTACTCCACAGCAGGCCCTGGAATCCAATGATGATTAGGACCTCTGGCCTCCAAGCACTCACAGTCTGATGGAGGAGGCTATCAGCATGCTGACTGCTGTGTCAAGGTCAGATCCATCCATCAGGCCAGGAGCATATGCACTGATTGCTGTGTGCGAGGTGTACTTCAGAATGTTATGTTCTGTGCATCATTCACAAGACTGAAGGCACATTATTAAAATTCTGTGCCAACAACTGGTTTCAGCAGTAGTTTTATTTTAAAATCTACATTCTGTTTCTTTGGAAACTCCTTGTTCCACATCAATTAGGCCTTTCATTTGACTCTTACTCTCCATTTCACCAAAAAGTACATACTATTGGGTAAATGTCTCTCTCTCCACTAATTTCACCTTGTGGTTAAGATATTTGAGTGGTTATAGCAGGAAGTTTGCTCCAAAAAGATATTTTGAGCTTATGAGTCCTTAAATTAATTTCTTAAACTGGAATAATAAGATAGCAGGTCCTACCTAATACATATGTGCCTTACCAAGATGAGCCAATGGGTAATGGTGAATTTAGGAGGTATGTGATATACACATTATATTCCCGAAACTTAGAGCTCTCAGAATGTTATACCTATAATGGTTGACACATTTTTTTCCTTAGTTGTTCTTCTTTTTTTTTTTCTTTTTGAGATACAGTCTCAGTTTTTCACCCTCAGTAGACTGCCGTGGTGTCACAGCTCACAGCAACCTCAAACTCTTGGGCACAAGTGATCCTCTTTGCCTCAACCTCCCAAGTAGATGGAACTATAGGTGCCCACCACAATGCCTGGCTATTTTTTAGAGATGGGGGTCTTGCCCTTGCTCAGGCTGGTCTCAAACTCCCGAGTTGAGCAATCCACCCACATCAGCCTCCCAGAGTGCTGGGATTACAGGTGTGAGCCACCATGCCCAGCCTCCTTCGTTGTTCTTATCTTTTCCATAGAGAAGGAAAAATGGGCACAGTTTGCTTTCCGTGCATCTGACTGCTTGTTTCTCTAACTCTGTCATGATAGTTTCCCAGTGATCACTATGTCCTCTGACTGGAGGGCCGCTGGTCTGAGATGAGGGCATTCTGTGTTTGGAAAGAATTAAATTGGAGGATGGTGGATTGCGTCCTTTATCCACATCCTTTATCCACAGTATCCACTGTTTTAAGAATACTGTGTGTAAACATCGCGCAGTTCCAGAGGAGGCTGTCACGTAGTCAGGAAGAAGGCTAGCGAGGCAACAGCCCATCCCCACTTGCCACCCTCTCAATTGCAAGAAATGATGGTCAATCGTTCTTCGACTTGATTTAAATTTGTTTTCAGGGTAAAGTCTAATAAAGTTCAATGATCTCTGTGCCCTGAGCTTTAGCAAGATGTATGGATTTGTGCTGATGATTATCCAATCAATTTGGATGAGGCGTTCCCTTGAGGAGACATAACTATTCAGAATTGCATTGTGCCTACCAGGCTGAATCCTGCTATTTTCATTTAATATTTATAATCAGTATCTCTCCATCTCATTAAAACCTTTTCAAAATAGTCATGGGTATGTTATCCTTTGATCACTCTATAATTATTAGACTTATAAACCATTTGCAACTTTTCAATATTTCAGTTACTTTCTGTGTATATTTATTTGGATCTTTTATTTATTTATTTTTAAAAACAGGTTTTTTTGTTGTTTTTCTGAGACAGACTCTTGCTCTGCTGCCCCAGACTAGAGTGCTGTGGTATCACTTTAGCTCACTGTAACTTCAAACTTCTGAGCTTAAGTGACTCCTGCCTCAGCCTCCCACATAGCTGGGACAACAGATGCATGCCAGCGTGGCCTGGCTAATTTTTTCTATTTTTTTGTAGAGACAGGGTCTCAGTCTTGCTCAGGTTGGTCTTGAACTCCTGACCTCAAGTGATCCTTCAGCCTTGGCCTCCTGAAATGTTAGCATTAGAGGCGTGAGTCATAGCACCCAGCTATTTAAAAAAATACTTTCTTGTAAAGGAGTTGCTGATCAAAAAACATGGCATTTTATTTCAATTCTTTTGTTCCTTTTAAAAAATTTTAATAGATTTAGGTAGTACAAGTGTAGCTTTGTTACCTGCATATATCATATAGTGGTAAAATCCAGGTAAATGCAGGGTAGCATCAACTGAATAGCGTCTGCTGTACCTGTTATGTGATTTCTCATCCCTCCCCTTCCTCACCCCTTCCTGCTCTCCCACCTCTGGGGTCTCCAGCTCCTGTTATTCCACTCTGTACGATTTAGCTCCCTCTTGTTAGAGAGAACATGTGATGTTTAATTTTCCATTCCTGAGTTACTTCACTTAGGGGAATGGCCTCTAGTTTCATCCAAGTTGCTGCAAAACATGTTATTTCTTTCTTTTTAATGGTGGAGTAGTATTTTAAACACATGGCATTTTAAAGACATGCTATATGTTTTTAGGTTGTTCTCACCAATAAAATATTCTTACTAGCATTGCACAGAAATATCAGACATTTAAAAATATAATCCTGCTCTGGGTGTTATCATTAAAAAAGTTCCACTATTTCAATAGGTAAAAATATTTTGTCACTCGATTTTGTAAGTCTTGAGATCAGTTGTTTTTTAACATTTGGCTTCCATTTACAAGGGAGAATGTGTGAGATTTGTCTTTGTAGGTTTGGCTTATTTCATTCAACATAATTTTCTTATATCTATGTTGTTGAAAATGACAGGATTTCTTTCTTTTTTTGTGGCTATATCATATTTCCTTGCGTGTATGTACCTTCTTTTCTTTATCCATTCAAAATCTTGGCTATTGTGAACAGTGCTGCAATAAATGTGGAAATGCAGATTGTTTTTGATCTAATAAATTCCCTTCTCTTAATTATAAAAGAAGACCCAGTGAGATTGCTGGGTCATCTGGTGGTTCTCTTTTCAGCTTTTTGAGGAACCTCCATACTGTTCTCCAGAGTACATTATCAACAAACTACCACCTTGATTTCAACATTTAGATTAGTTTCACATATTCTTATACTTTGGAGATAGAGACCCTGATTATACTCTTGGTGTCTGGCTTCTTTCCCTCAATATGTTGGTGTGACTCGTCCATATCGCTGAGTGTATTTGTAATCATTAATCCCTATTGCTGTTTGGTATCACCATGTACGGAGATGCTGTGACTTACTCATTGATTCTATTGCTGGCAGACATTTGTGCAGTGACAAAGATATCCGAAAACATGTTGTATGGTATACGTCCTGGTGAACATTACCTGCGTTTTATGCAGTTTGGTATATGTCCTGCATTAGAATTTCTGAGTCCCATGTAAGGTATATATTCAACTTTACTGGATATTGTCAGTTTTCCATGGATGTTGTTCCAACTTCTACCCACAGAGTTCTGACTGTTCTTGCCTTCTACAATCCCAGCAGATTTTTCTCTTCTAAGTTTTTTTGAGTGCTAGCTCATTCTTTCGTTTTAATGTCATCGTGATTTAAATTTGTGTTTCCCTTATGACTAATGATATTGGGAACCTTGTTGTATGCTCACAGGCCATGTTAAATACCCTCATTGGTGAAATGGCTATTCAAGTGGACTGCTAATTTTGTCTATTAGATTCTCTTTTATTTATTAACTTTTGGTAATTCTCTATATTTTTTAAGTAGGAGTTCTGTGTTGTCAGTTATATGTATTGTGAATATCTCAGTTTGTGGGATTATTATTATTTATTTTGCTCCTAAGGGTGTTTGTCATGAATAGAAATCTTCAATTTTTGGCTCGGGGCCCATAGTTCAGTGAGTAGGGTGCTGGCCACATACACCTAGGGTGGTGGGTTCGAGCCCAGCCTGGGCCTGCTAAACAATGACAACTGCAACCAAAAAATAGCCAGGCATTGTGGCAGGTGCCTGTAGTCCCAGCTAGTCGGGAGGCTGAGGCAAGGAAATCATGTAAGCCCAAGAGTTTGAGGTTGCTGTGAGCTGTGATGCCACAGCACTCTACTGAGGGCGACATAGTGAGACTCTGTCACAGAAAACAAAAAACAAACCAAAAAATATTCAATTTTTATATACCCCAATGTATAAATTTTGTCTTTTATGCATTAGTGCTCTTTGACTCTAAGAAGTCCTTCTCCAAGGTTACAATTATCTATGATTCCTCTAAAAACTTAATTTCTTAGCCTTTCATATTTAGAGCTGCTATTTTTATTCATTTCACATCTTGAATCAACATTTCGTTAACTTCATAAAAGTAATTAGAAAGTGTTCCCTTTTTTACATTCTTTCAGAGAACTTTTGCTAAATTTGTATTTTCCTTCTTAAGTATTTGGAAGAATTCACTGGTAAAACTATTTGGCCTTAGGTAATATGTGGGTGTATGTAAAAGTTAAAATAATGGATTCAGATTTGTTAATGTATATAACACTTCAGAGTTTTCTTTCTTGATCTGATAGCTTTCATAAATTGTATTTTTTGAGAAGTTTTTCTTTCTTCTAACTTGTCAAATTTGTTCACTTGAAGGTTTTGACATCGTCATTTTATACTTTTTCATGACTGTAGGATCTGCCTGCTGCTCCTTTTTCATACCTGACACTAGTAATTTGTATTTTTAAAGTTTTCTTTCTTGATTAGTCTTGGGTTTTTCAATATTGTTAATATTTTCAAAGAATTAACTTTTGGCTTTGATAATTCTCTACCTTTCATATTTGCTTTTAACTTTATTCAAATTAATTTTATTCATTTTTGCTCTTTATTATTATTATTATTTTTTGGATTTCTTTTTTTTTTTTTATTGTTGGGGGTTCATTGAGGGTACAATAAGCCAGGTTACACTGATTGCAATTGTTAGGTAAAGTCCCTCTTGCAATCATGTCTTGCCCCCATGAAGTGTGACACACACCAAGGCCCCACCCCCCTCCCTCCGTCCCTCTTTCTGCTTCCCCCCCCATAACCTTAATTGTCATTAATTGTCCTCATATCAAAATTGAGTACATAGGATTCATGCTTCTCCATTCTTGTGATGCTTTACTAAGAATAATGTCTTCCACTTCCATCCAGGTTAATACGAAGGATGTAAAGTTTCCATTTTTTTTTTTTTTTTTTTTATTGTTGGGGATTCATTGAAGGTACAATAAGCCAGGTTACACTGATTGCAATTGTTAGGTAAAGTCCCTCTTGCAATCATGTCTTGCCCCCATAAAGTGTGACACACACCAAGGCCCCACCCCCCTCCCTCCTTCCCTCTTTATGTTTCCCCCCCCATAACCGTAATTGTCATTAATTGTCCTCATATCAAAATTGAGTACATAGGATTCATGCTTCTCCATTCTTGTGATGCTTTACTAAGAACAATGTCTTCCATGTCCATCCAGGTTAATACGAAGGATGTAAAGTCTCCATTTTTTTTAATGGCTGAATAGTATTCCATGGTATACATATACCACAGCTTGTTAATCCATTCCTGGATTGGTGGGCATTTAGGCTGTTTCCACATTTTGGCGATTGTAAATTGAGCTGCAATAAACAGTCTAGTACAAGTGTCCTTATGATAAAAGGATTTTTTTCCTTCTGGGTAGATGCCCAGTAATGGGATTGCAGGATCAAATGGGAGGTCTAGCTTGAGTGCTTTGAGGTTTCTCCATACTTCCTTCCAGAAAGGTTGTACTAGTTTGCAGTCCCACCAGCAGTGTAAAAGTGTTCCCTTCTCTCCACATCCACGCCAGCATCTGCAGTTTTGAGATTTTGTGATGTGGGCCATTCTCACTGGGGTTAGATGATATCTCAAGGTTGTTTTGATTTGCATTTCTCTATATATAGAGATGATGAACATTTTTTCATGTGTTTGTTAGCTATTCGTCTGTCATCTTTAGAGAAAGTTCTATTCATGTCTCTTGCCCATTGATCTATGGGATTGTTGGCTTTTTTCATGTGGATTAATTTGAGTTCTCTATAGATCCTAGTTATCAAGCTTTTGTCTGATTGAAAATATGCAAATATCCTTTCCCATTGTGTAGGTTGTCTCTTTGCTTTGGTTATTGTCTCCTTAGCTGTACAGAAGCTTTTCAGTATAATGAAGTCCCATTTGTTTACTTTTGTTGTTGTTGCAATTGCCATGGCAGTCTTCTTCATGAAGTCTTCCCCCAGGCCAATATCTTCCAGTGTTTTTCCTATGCTTTCTTGGAGGATTTTTATTGTTTCATGCCTTAAATTTAAGTCCTTTATCCATCTTGAATCAATTTTTGTGAGTGGGGAAAGGTGTGGGTCCAGTTTCAGTCTTTTACATGTAGACATCCAGTTCTCCCAACACCATTTATTGAATAGGGAGTCTTTCCCCCAAGGTATGTTCTTGTTTGGTTTATCAAAGATTAGGTGGTTATAAGATGTTAGTTTCATTTCTTGGTTTTCAATTTGATTCCAAGTGTCTATGTCTCTGTTTTTGTGCCAGTACCATGCTGTCTTGACCACTACGGCTTTGTAGTACAGACTAAAATCTGGTATGCTGATGCCCCCAGCTTTATTTTTGTTACTAAGAACTGCCTTAGCTATACGGGGTTTTTTCCAGTTCCATACAAAACGCAGAATCATTTTTTCCAAATCTTGAAAGTACGATGTTGGTATTTTGATAGGAATGGCATTGAATAGGTAGATTGCTTTGGGAAGTATAGACATTTTAACAATGTTGATTCTTCCCATCCATGAGCATGGTATGTTCTTCCATTTGTTAATATCCTCTGCTATTTCCTTTCTGAGGATTTCATAGTTTTCTTTATATAGGTCCTTCACCTCCTTCGTTAGGTATACTCCTAGGTATTTCATTTTCTTTGAAACTATGGTGAAGGGAGTTGTGTCCTTAATTAGCTTCTCATCTTGAGTGTTATTGGTGTATACAAAGGCTACTGACTTGTGGACATTGATTTTATATCCTGAAACATTACTGTATTTTTTGATGACTTCTAGGAGTCTTGTCGTTGAGTCTTTGGGGTTCTCTAAGTATAAGATCATGTCACCAGCAAAGAGGGAGAGTTTGACCTCCTCTGCTCCCATTTGGATTCCCTTTATTTCCTTGTCTTGCCTAATTGTATTGGCTAGAACTTCCAGCAGTACGTTGAATAATAAAGGTGACAGAGGACAACCTTGTCTGGTTCCAGTTCTAAGAGGAAAAGCTTTCAGTTTTACTCCATTCAGTAAAACATTGGCTGTGAGTTTGTCATAGATAGCTTCAATCAGTTTTAGAAATGTGCCACCTATGCCTATACTCTTCAGTGTTCTAATTAGAAAAAGATGCTGGATTTTATCAAATGCTTTCTCTGCATCTATTGAGAGGATCACATGATCTTTATTTTTGCCTCTGTTAATATGGTGGATAATGTTTATGGACTTGCGTATGTTAAACCAGCCTTGCATCCCTGGGATGAAGCCTACTTGATCATGATGAATGACTTTTTTGATGATAAGCTGTAATCTATTGGCTAGGATTTTGTTGAGAATTTTTGCATCTATATTCATGAGTGAGATTGGTCTGAAATTCTCCTTTTTGTTTGGGTCTTTTCCTGGTTTTGGTATCAGGGTGATGTTTGCTTCATAGAATGTGTTGGGGAAGATGCCTTCTTCCTCAATTTTTTGGAATAATTTCTGCAGTACAGGAATAAGCTTTTCCTTGAAGGTTTGATAGAATTCTGGTGTGAAGCCATCTGGACCAGGGCATTTTTTGGTTGGAAGATTTTTTATTGTTTCTTTGATCTCAGGGCTTGAAATTGGTCTGTTCAGGAGCTCTATTTCTTCCTGGCTGAGTCTAGGGAGAGGGTGTGATTCCAAATATTGATCCATTTCCTTCACATTGTCAAATTTCTGGGCATAGACTTTCTGGTAGTAGTCAGCGATGATCTCTTGTATCTCTGTGGGATCAGTTGTTATTTCCCCTTTATCATTTCTGATTGAGGTTACTAGAGATTTTACTTTTGTATTCCTCGTTAGTCTGGCCAATGGTTTATCTATTTTATTTATTTTTTCAAAAAACCAATTCCTTGTTTTATTAATTTTCTGAATGATTCTTTTGTTTTCAATTTCATTAATCTCTGATTTGATTTTGGATATTTCTTTTCTTCTACTGAGTTTAGGCTTAGATTGTTCTTCTTTTTCCAGTTCCATAAGATCTCTTGTGAGATTGTTGATGTGCTCTCTTTCTGTTTTTCGAATGTAGGCATCTAAAGCGATGAATTTTCCTCTCAAAACTGCTTTTGCAGTATCCCACAGGTTTTGGTAGCTTGTGTCTTCATTGTTGTTATGCTCAAGGAAGTTAATGATTTCCTGTTTTATTTCTTCCTGCACCCATCGGTTATTCAACAGAAGATTGTTTAATTTCCATGCCTTTGGGTGGGGTCGAGTGTTTTTGTTAGAGTTGAGTTCCACCTTTAGTGCCTTATGGTCTGAGAAGATACAAGGTAAAATTTCAATTCTTTTGATTCTGTTGATATTTGTTTTGTGTCCCAGGATATGATCAATTTTGGAGAATGTTCCATGGGGTGATGAGAAGAATGTGTATCTTTATCTTTTGGGTGGAGTGTTCTATATGTGTCTATCAAGCACAGTTGTTCTAGGGTCTCATTTAAATCTCTTATATCTTTGTTTAATTTGTGTTTAGAGGATGTGTCCAGCTCTGTAAGAGGAGTGTTCAAATCCCCTGTTATTATGGTATTATCAGATATCATATTGCTCAGACTGAGTAAGGTCTGTTTCAAGAATCTGGGAGCATTTAAATTGGGTGCATAAATATTTAGAATTGAAATGTCTTCTTGTTGTATTTTTCCCTTGACCAATATAAAGTGACCACATTTGTCTTTTTTGACTTTAGTTGCTTTAAATCCACATGTATCTGAAAATAAGATTGCAACTCCTCTTTTCTTCTGAATTCCATTTGCCTGAAAAGTTGTCTTTGAACCCTTGACTCGGATCTTTAATTTGTCTTTTGAAGCCAGGTGTGTTTCTTGCAGACAGCAAATGGATGGCTTGTGTTTTTTAATCCAGTCGACCAATCTATGTCTCTTCAGTGGGGAATTCAAGCCATTAACATTTGAGCCATGTTGAGCCATATTGAAATAATTGATAAGTGTGGTAGTATTCTATTCATCTTATTTTGTGAGAGTCCATTGCTTAGTTTTATCTTTTGCATCGGTGTGGAGGTTAGGTTCTGTCCTTTAATTTCTTAGTTCTTACTTTGCTGCTGATCCATTGTGGTGGTCAGTGTGCAGAACAGGTTGAAGTATTTCCTGTAGAGCTGGTCTTGTTGTGGCGAATTTCTTCAATGTTTGTATATCCGTAAATGATTTGATTTCTCTGTCAATTTTGAAGCTTAGCTTAGCAGGGTACAGAATTCTGGGCTGGAAATTGTTCTGTTTAAGTAGATGAAAGGTAGATGACCATTGTCTTCTTGCTCGGAAAGTTTCATTAGAGAAGTCTGCGGTCACTCTGATCGATTTGCCCCTGTAGGTCAACTGGCGCTTCCTCCTGGCAGCTTGCAGAATCTTTTCTTTTGTCTTGACTTTGGACAGGTTCATCACAATGTGTCTTGGAGAAACTCGGTTATAGTTGAGGCGACCTGGGATCCAATATCCCTCTGAAAGCAGTGTGTCAGAATCTTTGGTGATATTTGGGAAATTTTCTTTTATAATATTCTCTAGTATGGCTTCCATTCCTGTAGGGCATTCTTCTTCCCCTCTGGAATTCCTATAACTCGTATGTTGGAACGCTTCATAAAGTCCCATAATTCTGACAGTGAACGTTCTGCTTTCTCTCTCTTCTTTTCTGCCTCTTTTACTATCTGAGTTATCTCAAGAACTTTGGCTTCTACCTCTGAAATTCTTTCTTCTGCATGGTCTAACCTGTTGCTGATACTTTCCATTGCATCTTTAAGTTCCTTAATTGACTGTTTCAGTTCCTTCAGCTCTGCTATATCCTTTTTATATTCTTCATATCGTTCATCTCTTATTTGATTCTGTTTTTGGATTTCCTTTTGGTTATTTTCCACTTTGTTAGCAGTTTCCTTCATTGTTTCCATCATTTCTTTCATTGTTTTCAACATGTGTATTCTAAATTCCCTTTCTGTCATTCCTAACATTTCTATACTGGTGGAATCATCTGCAGTAGCTACCTCATGGTCCCTTGGCGGGGTTGTTCTGGACTGGTTATTCATGTTACCTGGAGTTTTCTGCTGATTCTTCCTCATGAGTGATTTCTTTTATCTGTTTCCTTGCCCTAATTTTCCTTTCACTTCCTCTTGCTCTTTAAGTTCTTGTGCCTGTGGAAGTTGCGGGCGGGTTTAGACGGATTGAACTCATGCGACCACTTGCCGGTTTTCCACTGTTTTAATCCTCCTCTTGGGGTCCAGAAGTCTCTCGCTGACTCCCTGTATCCTTCCAGGGGTGATGATAGGCAGATCCTACCAGCCAGAGATGCCTGGAGTCCTATCTCCCCAGACTCACGGTGCCCAGATGCAAGGAAGCTGTTAGTCGGCCACCATCTTGCTCTGCCTCCTCTATTATTTCTTTTTTTTTGAAATTTTCTTTTTTTCATTTAATCATAGCTGTGTACATTAATGCAATCATGGGGTATAACGTGCTGGTTTTATACACAATTTGAAATATTTTCATCAAACTGGTTAACATAGCCTTCATGGCATTTTGTTAGTTATTGTGTTAAGACATTTATATTCTACACTTAGTAAATTTCACATGTTATTATTTCTTCATTTCAATTTTCCTTGGGTTTGATTTCTGTAAAGATTGTATATTTTTGATACAAATTTTACATCCTTGTGAAAATATTTACAATATATTTATATATATTCCATAAATATTTCTCTTTCCAAACTTGACTATAGTAAATTTCTTTTATGACCCAAATATAAAAGTAGATGAGAAAAATGGAATATTTTAAAAAGTCTTCACTGAGCAGTCCAGCTCCTGGCCAAAAACCTTGGCATGATCTTTCAGAGCTGATCTCAGGCAATTGTGAAGTCTTACCTGGCTGGCCTCATGGGAGAATGCTGCCCTCTCCACCACTAACTTGGTGTATAACTGGTGCATTGAAGTTTGTGAAAGAAGTTAGTAACCAGGATTCAGCCCCCCATCCAGGGATGCTCTCACATGTGGTTCCATCCCTAGCCCAGCTGCCTTCATTCCAAAGCCTCTTTATCTGGAACCTTCAGCAGAGATTGCTTTATTGGAGAGAGGAAGGAGGAGATCTTAAAGACAATTTCCTCCACTCTGACTCAGTACTTTGTGCTTTCGACCTCTACCTCTCCCCACCCATGGCCTTCCTTTACTGCTTGGGTCCATAAAACTTCAGGAACTCTTTGGGGTTCCCTTGGCAGTGAAGTGATTCTCCTGTCAGAGCTGATCTACTTGAGCCTGGACTGGGGCTGTTCCCCGGGTGAAACAGGGAGAGTCAACACTCTCTGGTTTAGCCTCTGGCTTAGACTATCTCAATTTGTGATGAAAACCTCCCAGTTTCATTTGGACTTGTCTTGAGCTGCTGCTTTGACACCTGATGACTTAGCTGTCTCCAGTTGAACTCAGCTCCTAACAACAACTCTGATCACCCCAGATGCTTTAGAACTTCTCATAGCAGACAATTTGAGATCATACTTTGCATGCTGAAAAGTAAGAAGCTGCATAAAGCATAATTTGGTAGAAATTGACAATATTTATCTTGTTCTTTTGGTGTAAATATCAAATTTCTCTCTGGGGGATTTTCCCCTTCAAATCTCAAGAATGGAAGAAAAAGTATCCAATGTACTCAGCCCTACTATGAATCTAATTTATGGCTTTCACATGAAAGCTATAACTCAGTTATAACCTAAGAATAGGGGGAAGGGGAAGAGGGAGGGGAGGGAGGGGGGAGGATGGGCAGAGGGAGGGTGATTGGTGGGATTACACCTGTGGTGCATCTTACAAGGGTACATGTGAAACTTAGTAAATGTAGAATATAAATGTCTTAACACAATAACTAAGAAAATGCCAGGAAGGCTATGTTAACCAGTGTGATGAAAATGTGTCAAACGGTCTATAAAAACAGTGTATGGTGCCCCATGATTGCATTAATGTACACAGCTATGATTTAATAATAAACATAACAAAATATCTTCAAAATCTTCTCACATCCAGCAAAGAATTAAGAATTTTCATTAACTTCTCTCTTCCTCTAAGGAATGGAAAAGTTAAAAAAAATTATTTTCCTGAGTATTTAAGTTTTATTTTGAATGGAAAAATGTCCTGGTTCTCAAACGGCTTAAGATTTAGGGAAAAGAAGTTTGAAGCTACACAGAGTTCTGAAGGATATCAGATTTCAAAAAGAGAAATATTTGACTGTTCCTCGTGGTAGTAATATCTATTATAGTGTTGGGGTATTTACACAGTGTTTATATAATTCATGCAGTATAACCAATCTTTTAAGATTTTCAAGATATCTATTATCTATGTATCTATCTATCTAGCAATCAATCCTGGATCCATCTATCTATCCGTCATCATCTATCTATCTAAAGTTGATTGTTATTGATATCATGTATACTTTTGTGCCAACATCTGTTTTGTTTCTAACTTTGTTTTGTTATAAATTACAAAAATCCCAGAATGATACATGCCATTAAAAATGATCTGAGTTGATGCCCCCAGCTTTATTTTTATTACTGGGGGCATCAACTCAGATCATTTTTTTTTTTTTTTTTTGGCTGGGGCTGGGTTTGAACCCGCCACCTTCGGCATACAGGACCGGCGCTCTATCCCTTTGAGCCACAGGCGCCACCCAACTCAGATCATTTTTAATGGCATGTATCATTCTGGGATTTTAGTCTGTACTACAAAGCCATAGTGGTCAAGACAGCATGGTACTGGCACAAAAACAGAGACATAGACACTTGGAATCGAATTGAAAACCAAGAAATGAAACTAACATCTTACAACCACCTAATCTTCGATAAACCAAACAAGAACATACCTCGGGGGAAAGACTCCCTATTCAATAAATGGTGTTGGGAGAACTGGATGTCCACATGTAAAAGACTGAAACTTGACCCACATCTATCCCCACTCATAAAAATTGATTCAAGATGGATAAAGGACTTAAATTTAAGGCATGAAACAATAAAAATCCTCAAAGAAAGCATAGGAAAAACACTGGAAGATATTGGCCTGGGGGAAGACTTCATGAAGAAGACTGCCATGGCAATTGCAACAACAACAAAAATAAACAAATGGGACTTCATTATACTGAAAAGCTTCTGTACAGCTAAGGAGACAATAACCAAAGCAAAGAGACAACCTACACAATGGGAAAGGATATTTGCATATTTTCAATCAGACAAAAGCTTGATAACTAGGATCTATAGAGAACTCTAATCCACATGAAAAAAGCCAACAATCCCATAGATCAATGGGCAAGAGACATGAATAGAACCTTCTCTAAAGATGACAGACGAATGGCTAACAAACACATGAAAAAATGTTCATCATCTCTATATACTAGAGAAATGCAAATCAAAACAACCCTTAGATATCATCTAACCCCAGTGAGAATGGCCCACATCACAATATCTCAAAACTGCAGATGCTGGCGTGGATGTGGAGAGAAGGGATCACTTTTACTACTGCTGGTGGGGCTGCAAACTAGTACAACCTTTCTGGAAGGAAGTATGGAGAAAGCTCAAAGCACTCAAGCTAGACCTCCCATTTGATCCTGCAATCCCATTACTGGGCATCTACCCAGAAGGAAAAAATTCCTTTTATCATAAGGACACTTGTACTAGACTGTTTATTGCAGCTCAATTTACAATCGCCAAAATGTGGAAACAGCCTAAATGCCCACCAATCCAGGAATGGATTAACAAGCTGTGGTATATGTATACCATGGAATACTATTCAGCCATTAAAAAAAATGGAGACTTTACATCCTTCGTATTAACCTGGATGGACGTGGAAGACATTATTCTTAGTAAAGCATCACAAGAATGGAGAAGCATGAATCCTATGTACTCAATTTTGATATGAGGACAATTAATGACAATTAAGGTTATGGGGGGGAGGAAAAGCAGAAAGAGGGACGGAGGGAGGGTGGTGGGGCCTTGGTGTGTGTCACACTTTATGGGGGCAAGACACGATTGCAAGAGGGATTTTACTTAACAATTGCAATCAGTGTAACCTGGCTTATTGTACCCTCAATGAATACCCAACAATAAAAAAAAAAATAAAAATGATCTAAGTTGCCTATTCCTCAGGATTTCATGCCATATCACTGTAACTTTTAGATGAAAAATACTGGTGGGAAATGGGGTTTGTCTTTGCCACCCCCCTCTGCAGCTTTACTGCATTGTCTGGGGTTTGCTTTGATGAAGAAGGGCTGTCCCTTCTTTGTGTTCTGCCCAACAGGAGGGGAATCCCACAGACGGGGATTGTGATTGTGGCTGGTGTTTGTGTATTTTTTTTTTTTTTCTGAGTCTCAAGCTGTCGCCCTGGGTAGAGTGCCATGGCATCATAGCTCACAGCAACCTTCAACTCGGGCTTGAGTGATCCTCTTGCCTCAATTTTTCTATTTTTAGTAGAGACAGGGTCTGGCTTTTGCTCAGGCTGGTCTCGAGCTCGTCAGCTCAAGCAATCCACCTGCCTTGGCCTCCCAGAGTGCTGGGATGACAGGTGGGCACCACCGCCCAGCTGTGTGGCTGGTATTTGCTTCTTCTTTGGTCTCCTCCCTCTTTCCCCCCTGCATTTATTTAGACTTTCTAAACTGCAGTTACCTTTAGCTTTGGACTTATCTGTAGGAGGTCTGTTGTTCTAGAAGTTTTCAGGTCTTAAGAGAGACTTTCTGGCAGCCTTGCTGGTTTCCTAGTCAGCTGTCTAGCCTGGGTCACATGTTAGAAAGGAGATGTGAATTCTGGGCAGAAACAGTAGTTGTGATTGTGTGTACCATTCAGAGTTCTTTGCTCTGGAGTGCAAGTTGATACCATGTGAATTAATGTGGGAAATGTATAAATAATAGAATGAATGAGTTATTGACAGGAATACAGCAAACTTGCATGACTACTTTTCCTTAGTAAATTATTAAACATTTAAAAAAAATTGAGATATAACATACCCAATTGCACAGATTTTTTAAAAGAATACAGCTCCATAATTTTTTTTGTTTGTTTAGCTGTCAAATTTCTGGGTATCAAGAAATGAAGGGGCCAGCGCTGCTCGGGGTTGCATGCCCTGGGCCTGGCTGGCACTTGGTCTTGTGCGGTCAGTTACTGTCCAGCTTGTGCTGCCGCCTAGCGCTCTCCCTCAGTCAGTGGCTCTGAAGGCTCTGTTAAGCAGTGGCTGTGGTTCCTGTTTCTCTTCCTTCCTCTCCTTTCAGTTGGGAGTAGCATCTTCCACCCAGCCACCCCTCTCACTTCCCTGGCATGGGGCAGCTGCTGCTGAGGGCTGTGGCTGTTGTGGCGGCTAACGGTGGAGACTGCCTCTGCTCCCGCCTCCTGTTGCTGCTTTTTCTCAGAGGGTGGGTAGCCATGACCCTGATTGTGTTTTCATTCAAGATAAAGTGATTTATTGCCTTTACTGGTTAACTGAACAAATTCAGGAGCCGCCCAGATCTCCGTAAGACCTGTGCCCAACCTGCGACCAGCCCCTGCCAGGCCTCCACACACCCTGACCAGGAACTGTGGGAGCCACGCAACCCCGCGTCCTCCCTCCTGTATCCTCCCTGCCTCCACACCAGCCTGCTTGTCTGGCCAGGGACTCTGGTAGCTGTGTGCCCTCCAGAGCCCTCCCTGCCTCTGCATGGAGCCCTTCTCCTGGCCAGAGACTGCTGGAGCCTTGGGGTCTCTGTGCTAAAGTCACTGGGTGCCAGGCACTCCCAGAACCATGTGCACCACCCTCCCCCCCCACCGTTGCTTTATCCCAGTGTGTCACACTCCAGAACAGCTTCCACAACCAGAGCTCACAGCCCCAGAGGAGCTACACAGGGTCATTCCCTACAAAGATCCAGCAACAATAGAGTGATCCCACTGGGGTCTAATCTTGGAGCGACACCTCCCCAACTCTGAGGACAGCCAGAGGCAACCGTGAAAAATAATCATGAGGTGAAATCAACAGAAAAACTCTGGCAATATGAATAATCAAAGAGTAGATCAACTCCCCCAAGGATCAATGGGGCAGACACAGCACAAGATCGCATGCACAAACAAATAACTCAGATGTCAGAAATCAAATTCAGAATCTGGATAGCAAATAAGATCGAATTAGAATTCCAAGCAGTAACCCAAAAGGTATCTCAAGAATTCAACAAATTCAAAGACCAAGTGACCTAAGACTTTGACACATTGGCACAAGAAGTTGCAGCCCTCAAAGATCTGAGAAACACAGTAGAATTCCTCAGTAACAGAATGGAGCAAGCAGAAGAAATGATTTCTGACATTGAAGACAAAGCTTTCAAATGCTCCCAAACTCTCAAAGAGGAAGAGAAATGGAAGGCAAAAACAGACCAGTCTCTCAGAGAGCTCTGGGATAATTTGAAGAAAACCAATATTCGTCTTATAGGGATTGTTGAAAGCGACGAGGTGGCTTCACAAGGCACAGAGTCTCTTCTCAATGAGATTATGAAGGACAACTTTCCAGACATGCCAAGAGATTCTGAAATTCAGGTAGCAGACAGTTTCAGAACTCCAGCACGACTCAACCCAAATAAGACATCCCCCAGACACATCATAATCAATTTCACTAAAGTTAATATGAAGAAGAAAATTCTGAAAGCAGCCAGACAAAAGAAAACTATCACCTACAAGGGCAAGAATATTAGAATAACTGCAGATCTCTCTGCTGAAAACTTTCAAGCTAGATGAGGATGGTCATTGACTTTTAATCTCCTAAAACAAAATAACTTTCAACCCAGGATCCTGTACCCAGCTAAACTGAATTTCATTTATGATGGAGAAATTAAATACTTTAATGACATTTACATGTTGAAGAAATTTGCCACAACTAAACCAGCCCTTCAGGATATTTTCAGACCTATCCTCCATAAAGATCAGCATAATCCTCCACCACAAAAGTAAACCCACAAAGAAAATTTTGATCAAATTCCAACTTCCATAGTCGCAAAAGGATTAAAAATGTCCACCAGACTCTCGAAAGGCTTACCAATATTCTCAATTAATGTAAATGGTTTAAATTGTCCTCTAAAGAGGCACAGGTTGGCTGAGTGCAAAAACTCAAGCCAGGTATCTGCTGCATACATGAATCTAATCTTACATTAAAAGACAAATATAGACTCAAGGTGAAGGGATGGTCATGTATACTCCAGGCAAATGGAAAGCAGGAAAAAGCAGGTGTTGCAATCCTATTCGCAGATGCAATAGACTTTAAACCAACTGAAATAAGGAAGGATAAGGATGGACACTTCTTATTTGTTAAAGGTAATACTCAATATGATGAGATTTCAATTATTAATATTTATGCACCCAACCAGAACACACCTCAATTTATAAGACAAACTCTAACAGACATGAGCAACTTGATTTCCTCCAGTTCCATAGTAGTTGGAGATTTTAACACACCTTTAGCAGTGCTGGATAGATCCTCCAAAAAGAAGCTAAGCAAAGAAATTTTAGATTTAAACTTAACCATTCAACATCTGGACTTAACAGACATCTACAGAACATTTCATCCCCAAAAAACTGAATATACCTTCTTCTCATCAGCCCACGGAACATACTCCAAAATCAACCACATCCCAGGCCACAAATCTAACTTCAGCAAATTTTAAAAAATAGAAATTGTTCCTTGCATCTTTTCAGACCACCGTGGAATAAAAGTTGAACTAAATAACAACAGGAACCTGCATACCCATACAAAAACGTGGAAGCTAAACAACCTTATGCTGAAGGATAGATGGGTTATAGATGAGATTAAGAAGGAAATCACCAAATTTTTGGAACAAAACAACAATGAAGACATGAATTATCAGAACCTCTGGGATACTGCAAACGCAGTCCTAAGAGGGAAATTTATAGCACTGTAAGCCTTCCTCAAGAAAACGGAAAGAGAGGAAGTTAATAACTTAATGGGACATCTGAAGCAACTGGAGAAGGAAGAACACTCCAACTCCAAACCCAGCAGAAGAAAAGAAATAACCAAAATCAGAGCAGAATTAAATGAAATTGAAAACAAAAGAATTATACAACAGATCAATAAATCCAAAAGTTGGTTTTTTTTTTTTTTTGGTAGAGACAGAGTCTCACTGTACCACCCTTGGGTAGAGTGCTGTGGCATCACACGGCTCACAGCAACCTCTAACTCTTGGGCTTACACGATTCTCTTGCCTCAGCCTCCCGAGCAGCTGGGACTACAGGTGTGCACCACAATGCCCGGCTATTTTTCTGTTGCAGTTTGGCCGGGGCTGGGTCCAAACCCGCCACCCTTGGCATATGGGGCTGGCGCCCTACTCACTGAGCCACAGGCGCTGCCCCAACAGTTGGTTTTTTGAAAAGATCAATAAAAAAGATAAAACTTTGGCCAACCTAACCAGAAAAAAAAGAGTAAAATCTCTAATTTCATCAATTAGAAATGGTAATGATGAAACAACAACAGACCCCTCAGAAATTCAAAAAATCCTTAACGAATACTACAAGAAACTCTACTGTCAGAAATACGAAAATCTGAAAGATATTGACCAATACCTGGAAGTACGCCACCTACCAAGACTTAGCCAGAACGAAGTAGAAATGTTGAACAGGCCTATATCAAGTTCTGAAATGGCATCAACTATACAAAATCTGCATAAAAAGAAAAGCCAAGGACCAGATGGCTTTATGTCAGAATTCTACCAAACCTTTAAAGAAGAACTAGTACCTATATTACTAAACCTCTTCCAAAACATAGAAAAAGAAGGAATATTACCTAACATATTCTACGAAGCAAACATCACCTTGATCCTCAAACCAGGGAAAGACCCAACAAGAAAAGAAAATTATAGATCAATATCACTAATGAATATTGATGCAAAAATACTCAATAAGATCCTAACAAACAGAATCCAACAACACATCAAAAAATTATACACCACGACCAAGTGGGATTTATCCCAGGGTCTCAAGGCTGGTTCAATATACGTAAATCTATAAATGTAATTCAGCACATAAACAAACTAAAAAATAAGGACCATATGATTCTCTCAATTATGCAGAAAAAGCTTTTGATAATATCCAGCATCACTTCATGACCAGAACACTTAAGAAATTTGGTATAGAAGGGACATTTCTTAAACTAATAGAGGTCATCTACAGCAAACCCACAGCCAACATCGTATTGAATGGAGTTAAATTGAAATAATTTCCACTTAGATCAGGAACCAGGCGGCAAGGTTGCCCATTGTCTCCATTGCTCTTTAACATTGTAATGGAAGTTTTAGCCATTGCAATTAGGGAAGAAAAGGCGATCAAGGGTATCCACATAAGGTCAGACGAGATCAAACTTTCACTCTTCGCAGATGATAGGATCGTATATCTGGAAAACACTAGGGATTCTGCTACAAAACTTTTAGAAGTGATCATGGAATACAGCAATTTCTCAGGCTAAAAAATCAACACCCATGATTCTGTAGCCTTTATATATACCAGCAATAACCAAGCCGAACAAACAGTCAAGGACTCTATTCCTTTCACAGTAGTGCCAAGGAAGATGAAATATTTGGGAATATACCTAACAAAGGATGTGAAAGATATCTACAAAGAGAACTATGAAACTTTAAGAAAAGAAATAGCTGAAGATGTTAACAAATGGAAAAACATACCATGCTCATGACTGGGAAGAATCAACATCGTTAAAATGTCTATACTTCCCAAAGCAATATATAATTTTAATGCAATTCCTATTAAAGCTCCATTGTCATATTTGAATGATATTGAAAAAATAATATTTCATTTTATATGGAATCAGAAAAAATCTCGAATAGCCAAAACATTACTCAGCAATAAAAACAAAGCAGGAGGAATCACATTACCAGACCTGAGACTGTACTATAAATCGATAGTGATCAAAACAGCATGGTACTGGCACAAAAACAGAGAAGTAGATGTCTGGAACAGAATATAGAACCAAGAGATTAATCCAGCTACTTACCATTATTTGATCTTTGACAAGTCAATTAAAAACCTTCAGTGGGGAAAAGATTCCCTATTTAACAAATGGTGATGGGTCAACTGGCTGTCAATCTGTAGAAGACTGAAACTGGACCCACACCTTTCACCATTAACTAAGATAGACTCTCACTGGATAAAAGATTTAAACTTAAGACATGAAACTATAAAAATACTTGAAGAAAGTGCAGGGAAAACTCTTGAAGGAATTGGCCTGGGTGAATATTTTATGAGGAGGACTCCCCAGGCAATTGAAGCAGTATCAAAAATACATTATTGGGACCTGATCAAACTAAAAAGCTTCTGCACAGTTAAGAACATAGTAAGTAAAGCAATCAGACAGCCCTCAGAATGGGAGAAAATATTTGCAGGTTATACCTCTGATAAAGGTTTAATAACCAGAATCCACAGAGAACTCAAACTTATTAGCAAGAAAAGAACACGGGATCCCATCTCAGGGTGGGAAAGGGACTTGAAGAGAAACTTCTCTAAAGAAGACAGATGCACGATCTACAGACACATGAAAAAAAGCTCATCATTCTTTATCATCAGATAAATGCAAATCAAAACTACTTTGAGATATCACCTAACCCCAGTAAGAGTAGCCCACATAACAAAATCCCAAAACCAGAGATGTTGGCGTGGATGTGGAGAAAAGGGCACACTTCTACACTGCTGGTGGGAATGCACACTAATACGTTCCTTCTGGAAGGATGTTTGGAGAATACTTAGAGACCTAAAAATAGACCTGCCATTCGATCCTATAATTCCTTTACTAGGTTTATACCCAGAAGATCAAAAGTCACAATATAACGAAGACATCTGTACCAGAATGTTTATCGCAGCCCAATTCATAATTACTAAGTCATGGAAGAAGCCCAAGTGCCCATCGACCCACGAATGGACTAGCAAATTGTGGTACATGTATACCATGGAATATTATGCAGCCTTAAAGAAAGATGGAGACTTTACCTCTTTCATGTTTACATGGATGGAGCTGGAACATATTCTTCTTAGCAAAGTATCTCAGGAATGGAAGAAAAGTATCCAATGTACTCAGCCCTACTATGAAGCTAATTTATAGCTTTCATATGAAGGCTATAACCCAACTATAGCACAAGAATATGAGGAAAGGGCCAAGGGAGGGGAAGGTTAGGGTGGAGGGAGGTTATGGTGGGGCCACACCTATGGTGCATCTGAGAATGGGTACAGGTGAAACTTACTAAATGCAGAATACAAATGTCTACATACAATAACTAGGAAAATGCCATGAAGGCTATGTTGAACAGTTTGATGAGAATATTTCAGATTGTATATGAAACCAGCACATTGTAACTCTTGATTGCACTAATGTACACAGCTATGATTTAACAATAAAAATAAATAAAAAAAATGCACAAAAGATAAAATCCCAGAGACAAAAATTAGATTGGTGGTTGCCTTGGGCTCCAGGGAAGAATTTAAAGGAAATGGAGAGTGACTGTTAATGGGTATGGAGCTTCTTTTTGAAATGATGAAAATGTTCTCAGATTATGGTGATGGTTGCACAATTTTATGAATGAACTAAAAGCCATTAAAAAAAAGGTAGCTGATATAGACATTTTCTCATAGATTTATTTTTATTTTTATTTTTATTTTTTTAGAGACAAGGTCTTTCTCTGTTGCTGAGGCTGGAGTAACAGTGGCCTGATAGTAGCTCATTGTAACCTTGACCTCTTGGATTCAAGTGATCTTCCTGCTTTAGCCTCCTGGAGTAGCTAGGACTATACGTCCATGTACCACCGCTGACTAATTTTCATATTTTTTGTAGATACGGTGTCTTGCTAGGTTGCTCAACTGTTGGTCTGGAACTTCTTGCTGCAAGCAATCCTCCTTTCTTGGCTTCCCAAAACTTCTCATAGATTTTAATAATCCAGATAATTTATAGTTTTAAAGATACAGATTCTCAGTATTTTTTCCCCTCAAAACACTACTTTTATTGCTTCCCATTTTTTAAACTTTAAAACAAATGATTAATAATAATTGTACACATTTTTGGGATATGTAGTGATCAGATTCAGACAGTTATTTTTCAGTAAGATATTTGTACTATGAAATGTATTTTGATATCTGTTTTATCATGAAAGCCTTATTTCCATCAGTTTTTTTTTTTTTTATATTTTGAATTCCTAAATGTGATTTTTATCTAATTTGGGGGCTGGTTTCCATTTTGTAGGAGTAATTGTTGGGAGGTTTGAGATGGTAGCTGGAAATTGTCTTTACGGTGTTGAAAGAATTTAATTGTGAGGCTTTTAGATTTACTGAAGCCCAACTTAAACAGTAAAAGGAAAGTAGAGATTTTATCAGTCAGAAACCATCAACTAATATCTAACTCAAGTCTTTCTACTCTAATTAATCAAATATATTTTTGTTGTCTTTCTTCTGTGTTCAGCCTGTAAGAGTTTGCTGCCTATACTGTTGCAGTAAAAATCTGAACTTCTGAGTGTTGCCTGATTCATAAATTATTATTTGTTCAGTTAAACTCTGAAAAAATTTGTCTAAAGTTTTTTTAACAACAAAAGAATATAAATTCTATTAAATGAGGTTGTAAGTATAAAAGTGAAAATTCCCTTTAAAGGCTTTTGCTATCAGAATTTTAGAAATATGGGGCTTTGCAAACATCCCTTTTAGCTTTTAATGTATTTTGGTTAGAAGTGGTGATATACACTATTTGTCAGTATAGCGCCAGGCTCACAAGAATTGCTAAACAGGTATTAATTCCTTTAATGCGTGTATTCATTTACTGGGGCATGGCTCCAAAACTGGATGATCATAAGAATTCCCTGAGGCACTTCTGAAAACTACAGATATCTGTGGCATATATTTTAATTAATATATATATAAATGATAAAAATGTAAAAAATGTAAAAAAGGCTCACAATTATTTATTTTTGGCACTGTAAAGACAATTTCTAGTTGCTGTCTCAAATTTCCCAATAATTACTCTTGCAAGATGGAAACCAGCCCCCAAATTAGATAAAAATCACATTTTTACATAGAATTATAACTGATTTTTTCTTAGCATTAACTCAGTCCAATAGAATGATCGGCTCAAAGGATTTAGTTATTTTTGATTCATAGACACAAATCTTCTTCAGAAAGGTTGTACCAATCTACATACCTTTTCTTTAACAGTGGACATTCTTGAGCTTTTTACTATTTCTCCGTTGTTGAAAAAGATAGATCTCTTGTTTTAGCTTGCATTTCTTTGATTATGAGTAAATTTCAGCATTTTTCATTATTTGATGTCTGCCTTTCTTTCTTCCTTCTTTCCTCTGCTTCTTCATTCTCCTCTGTTCCTCCTTGTCCTTCTGCTCTCTTCCTGTCCCTTCTTCATTTTCTCTTTCCATCATTTCCCCCCTTCAAGCTTGTTCTTCATGACCTTCATGAGCTAGTTCTCTTTCATGAGCTTGTCCACTTCACTTGTTCTTGATCTCTGTTCTCTCACACACTAAAGTTCTTAGTTTGAACTAGTTGAATGATAGGGCTAGAAGGTGATGATTTCAGACATGAGATGATGTCCAGAAATTGAGGTGATTTTGATTACTATTCCTGCTGCAAATATAAGCAAGATATTAAATCCATCAAAGATCGGCAAGGTTCTTCTAGATATTTCCATTCATTTTCTCATTAATGTTATCTTTTGGAAATGGTCCATTTTCAGTTTGAGAGTGGGGAAAGTGGATTTAAAAATTTTCTAATATGGGCGTGGTGCCCATAGCTCAGTGATTAGGGTGCCAGCCACATACACTGAGGCATGCAGGTTCGAATCCAGCCTGGGCTTGCTAAAACACAGTGACAACTATAGCAACAAAGAAAATAGCTGGGCATTGTGGTGGGCGCCTGTAGTCCCAGCCAGTTGGGAGGCTGAGGCAAGAGAATTGCTTAAGCCCAAGAGTCAGAGGTTGCTGTGAGCTGTGACACCATAACACTCTACCGAGGGCCAACATAGTGAGACTCTCATCTCAAAAAACAAAACAGCAATAACAAAAAATTCTAATATGAAAATAGACCTGCCATTCGATCCTATAATTCCTTTACTAGGTTTATACCCAGAAGACCAAAAGTCACAATATAACAAAGACATCTGTACCAGAATGTTTATTGCAGCCCAATTCATAATTACTAAGTCATGGAAGAAGCCCAAGTGCCCATCGACCCACGAATGGACTAGCAAATTGTGGTACATGTATACCATGGAATACTATGCAACCTTAAAGAAAGATGGAGATTTTACCTCTTTCATGTTTACATGGATGGAGCTGGAACATATTCTTCTTAGCAAAGTATCTCAGGAATGGAAGAAAAGGTATCCAATGTACTCAGCCCTACTATGAAGCTAAATTATAGCTTTCACATGAAGACTATAACCCAACTATAGCACAAGACTATGGGGAAAGGGCCAAAGAAGGGGAAGGGAAGGGGGAGGTTTTGGTGGAGGGAGGGTAATGGGTGGGTCCACATCTATGGTGCATCTTAGAATGGGTACAGACGATTGCACTAATGTACACAGCTATGATTTAACAATAAAAAAATAATTTGATAAGTGAAAAAAAAAAGAAACCAAATATTTTGCAACTATCATCTGGAAACGGCTCATTACGATTGGTTATGGGTGGTAGTGCAATCAGTTTGAAATGATGCCATTAATGATCCATTGTTTTGATTTTTTGCCTGTGTGTAAATATGATTAGAACAGAAAACCCTGAATAGTAGGGATTATTTATCTTTATGTCCCTCGTGCCTTAAAGTATCTGGACCTGTTTAGAAGTGCTTGTTGACTGTGATTAATTTTTTTATCTAAATCTGCTGTTTCTACCCCACTGTTACAATAACATCCATTCTAGGACCAATAAAAATATTATAAATTATAGAAAAAAAGAAATGAAAAAAGAGAGAAATCAAGATATAGAACATTTCCAGCACTGCAGAGGTTTTGTTTATGCCCTTTCCCCATCAATATTTTCCTGTGCTAAGGTTTCCACTATTTGGATTTCCATCCCTATAGATAATCTCATTATTCTTGACCTTTATGTAATTGGAATCATAAAATATGTACTCTTTTACTGTTTGGCCTCTTTCATTTATCATTATGTTTATGAGATTCATCCAAGTAGTCCTCTCTCCCCCAATATTTAATTAATAAAATTTAAAATATTTTGAGACACCAAAAGAACAGTTCAGGGAACACACATGTGTACGAAACACCCAGATTCCACATTGATGCCATTTTGCTCCACCAACTTACAGGCATCAATCCAATTTGATCAATCCAACGCATTTCTAAGTAACTTGTAGGCGTCTCCACCTCAGGCCACCCCAATACACATGCCTTTCCTTTAGTATATTCTTGATTTCTGAAAAGTATAGTGGATGACTGTGTTAGGGAAAAATCTGTGTGCATTTCTGAGGGACAAGGTGAAAGTCATTGGAACGTACTGCTTGGATTTAGCATCCCCCGTTTTAACGTTTCATAGTTTGGCTTTTAACATTTTGTCTGCAGAGCTAGGAGTCGAGGGAGGAGGCGGCCCTGATTTGTAGCTTGTCTCTCCTTTGGGGTTGAAAGAGTAATGGGAGCCCTGTAGGTCCAGGGGAGGAGGTGAGAAGGTGTCAGAATTCAGACAGGAGAATGAAACGCCACAATGCAGAGAAAGAGGATTTGTCTAATTTCAAAAAGGAAAGAGTAGAGAGCTGCTTCTTTCACTTAACCTTTAAATTTTTAAAAAATATCAATGGGTTTAAAGGGTACAGGTGGTTTTTGTTACACAGATGAATTGTATGGTGGTGAAGTCTGGGCTTTTTGTGTATCCATCACCCAAATAGTTTTCATTGTACCTGATAGGTAACTCTTCATCCCTCACTGCCCTCTCATCATTCCCTTTCTGAGTCTCTGATATCCAGTAAGTCTTTCTGTTATGACCATGAATACCCAGCATTGAGCTCCCCCTTATAAGTGAGAACATGAGGTATTTGGCTTTTCATTCCTGAGATACTTCACTTAGGATAACGGTCCTCCATCCAAGTTGATGTAGAAGACATTATTTTATTTTTTTTGATGGCTGAGTAGTATTTCATGGTGTGCGTATGTGTGTGTGTATACCACTTTTTATTTATTCATTTTATTTATTTATTTAGTCCTAGTTTGCTCTGGCTAAGTGCTTTTTGTGTAGTGGAAACTCTGCTGAATATGGCAATTGTTTACTCAAAGCATAATAAATGTACATATTGAACGTTTTTGAGAACAGAATAATTTTTCTTGGTTTTACATTTTGAAAATTTTGTATTTAAATAGATTTAGGGGGTAGAAGTGTTTTTTTTTTTTTTGTTCCTATTGTTACATGGAAGAACTGCACAGTGGTGAAGACTTTCAATATACTCAATCACCTGAGTAGGTAATTTTTATTCAGCGCACTCCCATCTTCCCCCTTCTGAATCTCCGATACCCATTAAGTCCCTCTGCGTGGCCATGCTCACCCACTGCTTAGCTCCCAAGGAGCTGTGTTGCTATTAGTGTATAGAAATGCTACTGATTCGTATAAGTTAATTTTGCAAACTGAGACTTTACTAAATTTATTTATCAATTCTAGGAGTCTTTTGGAGAATGATTTTCACATTTTGAGACAGTATTTTGCTCTGTTGCCCAGGCTGGAGTGCCGTAGTGTCATCACAGTTCACTGCAACCTCAGAACTCTGGGTCGTGGGATCTACAAGCCTTAACCTCCTGAGTAGCTGGGACTACAGGTGTTTGCCGCTATGTGTGGGTAATTTTTCCATTTTTTTTTTCCCTAATAGAGATGGGGTCTTGTTACTGACCTATTACTACTGACTTGTTACTACTAACAAGATGGGGTCTTGTTATGTTACTGAGGCTGGTCTGAAACTCTGGCAATCCTTCCACCTCAGCCTCCCAGTGTTAGGATTACAGGAATATGTTTCTGTATTAGCCAATTTTTGCTGTATTTTTTTCTGAGACCAGAGTCTCACTCTGTTATCCTGGGTAAAGTGCCATGGTGTCATAACTCACAGAAACCTCAAGTGCTGGGCTCAAGTGATCCTCTTGCCTCAGCCTCCTGAGTAGCTGGGACGACAGGCACCTGCCATGACAGCCCGGCTGTTTTTTTTCTATTTTCAGTAGAGAGTGGGCCTTGCCCTTGCTCAGAGTGGTCTTAACCTCATGAGCTCCAGTGATCCACCTGCCTCTGTTTTTTACTTTTAAGGTAGGCAAGGCTAGAAAAAACATGCCCAAAGGAAGAGAATCTGTAATATATTTCTAAAATAAAGGATAGACTGAAAGGGAATTGAGAGACTATTTAGTCTCAATTCAAATTAGAACCAGTTGGCGAGCTTGTAAAAACTCCTACTGAGGTGTAATCCCACCTATCACCCTCCCTCCGCCCATTTTCTCCCCTCCCTCCCCTCCCTGTCCCCATTCCCCATATTCTTAGGTTATAACTGGGTTATAGCTTTCATATGAAAGCCAAAAATTAGTTTCATAGTAGGGTTGAGTACATTGGATACTTTTTCCTCCATTCTTGAGATACTTTACTAAGAAGAATATGTTCCAGCTCCGGATTACACCTGTGGAGCATCTTACAAGGATACATGTGAAACTTAGTAAATGTAGAATATAATTGTCTTAACACAATAACTAAGAAAATGCCAGGAAGGCTATATTAACCAGTATGATGAAAATATGTCAAACTGTTTATAAAACCAATGTATGGTGCCCCATGATCTCATTAATGTATACAGCTATGATTTAATATTAAAAATGAAAAAAAACCTACTGAGATTCTGATCGATTGAACTAGAGCAGGGCCTGGACATGGTTGGGTTTTAAAAGTCCCCCAGGTGATTCTAATTTGAAGCCAATTTGTGAACTCCTGATGCAGTTCTCACTTCTGTTATCTGCCTTTTGCTGATACTTTTTTTTTTATTAAACCATAGCTGTGTACATTAGTATGATCGTGGGGCACCATACACTTGGTTCATATATCGTTTGACACATTTTCATCACATTAGTTAACATAGCCTCCCAAGACCAGAGATGTTGGCGTGGATGTGGAGAAAAGGGAACACTTTTGCACTGCTGGTGGGAATGCAAATTAATACCTTCCTTTTGGAAAGAGATATGGAGAACACTTAGAGATCTAAAAATAGATCTGCCATTCAATCCTGTAATCCCCCTACTGGGCATATACCCAGAAGACCAAAAATCACACCATAACAAAGATATTTGTATCAGAATATTTATTGCAGCCCTATTCATAATTGCTAAGTCATGGAAAAAGCCCAAGTGCTGATACTTTTAAAGTCCAGCTGTAAGAAAATAAAGTGACATTTGATTCACGTTTCTTGGCTAAACAATACATAGTTAAGGTTGAAGCACAAAGTTAAAAATCTTGGTCACAAATTATCACCTGAAGAGGAGCTTCTGCAAGAGTGTTCTGTACTCAGAAGAGTTTTTTCTGTAAATGGCTTGTCTTTCTTGACGTCAGAAAAACAGAAACAGTTTGAAAATTCTTTTCCACGTGAACAGAAATGATAGTATAATACTCTATGAGGGTGGATCATACAGAATCCAATATAATAGCTGAGGAGAACCATGTTCTTCCATTTGTATGAGCTGCCGTCTGTAGCGGTGTTATATGCTGACATTGTGATATTGTGCGGTTAGACAAAATCAGCTCTGTGCAGGGGACAGGGGATCGCCGTTGTGTACCTGCTTGGAAAGCTTTTAGGTTGGAGAAACTTTAATACAGTCAGTCACAGGAATCATCTGAGGGTCCTTGTGAATCTACTCTGTTCAAGGTAGGAAGGTGATATTTAACAAGTGTCCTTTAATTACTTAATTGATTTTTAGAGACAACGTCTTGCTCTGTCACCAAGGCTGGAGTGCAGTGCTGTGGCATCATCATAGCTCACCACAGCCTCCAACCTCTTCTGCCTTAGTCTCTCAAGTAGTTGGGACTACAAAAGTTTGCCCGCATACCTGGCTAATTATTTTTATTTTTGTAAAGACAGATTCTCACCATGTTGCCCAGGCAGGCTGGTCTCAACTTCCTAGCCTCAGCGATTCCCCCACCTCAACCTCCCAAAATGCTGGCGTTATAGCTGTGAGCCATCAGACCCAGCCCCAACTGCTTTCAAATGTTTGCATTTACATTTCCAAATCAGTTGTATGTTATGGACTGAATTCTTTTGACATATATTTATAGGAAAAAGATTTGAATTAACTATTGCTAAAAGAAGCTGGCTGTACAGTGATCTTTTACCATATAGGAATGTGTGGGAGAAAGAAAAAATATATGAAGAATGATAATAAAATGGGATGATTCCAAAGGGCCTCATGGCCATATGAAAATTATCCTGTGTTTTCTCAGAAAGCCAAACTGAAGTGAATGAGTGGGTACCAGTTAGAGGGAAGAGAATTCTGTCTCTTTGCAATAAGTATAGCTAACATTTATTTGTATTTGCTAGTGCCACCTCTGTGCTAGACATTTTATGTAGCTTATTTCCTTAAATTTTAATAATAACCATATGACATAGACATTCTAATCCAGTGGTTCCCAACCTTTTTGGTACCAGGGACCAGTTTCATGGAAGACTTTTCCACAAACTGGGGGGAGGGGAGTATGATTTTGATATGATTTTGTAAGCAACTGACTTATCATGGACTCTCTGCAGTCAAGCCTCTCTCAGTGATAACCTGTGTTTGTATTCACCTCAGATCCCCTTACATCATCAGCTATTAGAGCCCCATAAAGTGCTCATAACCTAGATCCCTCGCATGCCCTGTTTATAGTAGGGTTTGGACTCCTATGGGAATCTAATGCCACTGCTGATGTGACAGGGGGCGGAGCTCAGGTGGTGATGCGAGTGATGGGGGGCGGCTGTGATACAGATGGAGCTTTGCTTGCTTGCTTGCCACTCACCTGCTGGGCAGCTGGGTTCCTAACAGTCCAGGGACTGGTACTGGTTGATACCTGGGGCCTGGGGCCTGCAGCTCTCATCTACTTTTTAGATAAATGGGGAGATTGAGGCTTTGAGAGAAACCTACTTAAGCTCACACACTCATAGAGCTGACACTCAAACTTAGGTAGTCTGATTCCAGAACTTGAGTTTTTCACTACGGCTGTCTAAGGAAAAACCTTCCTTTTGTTGGCTGCCTCCAGATTTAGCAGCCTCCCTGACCTGTATGAGGAGTTTGTACAAGGAGGTGGGAGCTTGCACTACTGAAACTTCAGGATCCCTTTGCACTGTAAGATCCAAAGCTGCACTTGATCTAGACTCTGGTTGGTCAAGTTGATGGTGCAGCATCACATGGGAAAGAGTTAGGGGGCGGGGTTCAATTCCCAGATCTCTCACCTCCTGGCATTCTATCGTGGAACAGCTTTCTACATTTCCAGGTTTCTTTCTCCTCACCTGTAAGATAGAGATAAAGTTTTTTTCTACCTTTTATCATTATTATAGACATTTCAGAGAAGTCATATAAAGTGCTTGCCATTCAATAAATAGTTACCATAATTATTATTCAACCTAATGTGGTGTGGTCTGCATTGTGTGATGAGGGATGACCATCACAGGACTGGGTGCTGTGATCCAGTAGAGGGCAAGTAAGGAAGGAAGAATTGACTTATAATCAGGCTTTTGGCTAAACTAAGCCATGTGCGCGGTTTTGCTAGATTTTCTTATTCCTAAATTAATATGAAGGGTTCTTTTAGATTGGGAAAACTGATACAAATTAATCTTGTTACTTTGAAAGATGCCCTTATTTTTATCAAGGAGAGAGTAAAGTTACCATGTTCTGTTCTGAGAGTTCTTATTCTCTCAGAAAAGGAGACCCGTAGTCTGTGGATTTCATGCCTTAAAATTGCCCTGTGATTCGGGAAGCTTGTTTGTAAACGCACATTTTTTGGCCACTTTAGAAAAATAGAAATCTAACAGATCCCTCAGGCTAGATGGTAAACATCCCACAACTTCTTTTATGTCTTCTGTGCAGAGACAGGGGCCAGGCCTCCTACTCTGAAGTTGTAAATAGAAGCTTCTTGATTGTTCTGGGGGAAAGAAGTTGCTTAAAGGATAATTTGTACAGTTTAAAATGTTGTATCCTTTTGAACTTTTAAAATGATTTTTTTAATCATAGGTTAGATAAATTAGATAACTTTTCTTTCAAGGGTAACATATTTCTTTAAAAAATTTTAATTGTCACATAACAACTATACACATTTATGGGGTACAGTGTGGTGTTTTTGTATGTATGTATATACACACATATTGTGTAAAGATTGAATCAGGGTAACTAGCATATTCATTACTCAAACATCATTTCTCGGTAGTGAGAACAAAGTCCTCTCCCCTAGCTATTTTGAAATATGCAATTATTGTTAACTATAGTCATCTTACAGGGCACAGTGGGACACGAGAACTTATTTCTCTTATTTAGCGTTAACTTTGTTGATCAGTTTCTCTCCATTCCCCTCTCCCCTCTCTCCTCCCCGCCCTCTGGTGACTCTTCTAGTCTCTACTTCCATATGGTCAACTTTTAGATCCCACATGTGAGTGAAAACACATAGCATTTGTCTTTCTGTGTCCAGATTTTTTCACTTAATATAATGTCTTCCAGGTTCATTCATGTTGTTGTAAATGATTGATTTCATTCTTTTTTTATGGCCAAGAAGTATTCCATTGTATGTGTGTGTATTCCAATTTCTTTATCCATTTATCCTTTGATGAGTACATACGTTGATTCCATATTTTGACTCTTATGACTATTTCTGCAGATATCTCTTTGACATACTAAGTTCATTTCCTTTGGAGACGTGTGTGTATCCAGTAGTGGGATTTGCTGGATCACATGGTAGCTCAATTTTTAATTTTTTAAGCAACTCTCATACCTTTTTCCATAATGGATGTATTAATTCACCAATAGTATATAAGGGTTCCCTTTTCTTGAGCCTTTTTTTTTTTGTGATTTTTGGCCGGGGCTGGGTTTGAACCCACCACCTCCGGCATATGGGACTGGCGCCTTACTCCTTGAGCCACAGGCGCCGCCCAGGGTTCCCTTTTCTATACATCCTTGACAACGCTTGTTTGCTTTTGTCTTTCTGACAATAGCTATTAACTGGAGTGAGAGGACAGAGTATTATGGTTTTAATTTGCATTTCTCTGATGATTAGTGATATGTTAAATGTTTTTTCATATACCTGTTGTGCATTTCTCTGATGATTAGTGATGTGTTGAATGTTTTTTCATATACCTGTTGACCATTGGCTTTTTTTGGAGAAATATTTATTATGGTGTTTGCTCCTTTTTAATTAAAATTATTATTTTTTTTGCTATCAAGATGTTTGAGTTTCCTATAAATTTTAGATATTAGCCTAAGGGATCTATTTCTTTTTATCATAGAGTATTCTTGATTCTTGGGGAAAAAAATTGATAAACTTTTAAACAAAAGAAGACACTATCAGATTTTGAAAAAGAGAATGTTCAGTTTGCTTGTTTTGGAAAACATATTAAAGTTTTAAGAAAATAAATATATAAGTACTTCAGTTTGATATTCTGGTGAAATGAGAATAAAGGAAATTGAGTAGGAAGGAGGAATTTCAAGGTAGAGACAGCAGCAGAAGGCGAGAGACGAAGAAGAGAATTTCCTTCAAGGAGAAGAGACCAGGGCACAGTAAGAGACAAGTAAATGGAAGGAATATGTCAGGCTCGGCGGGAAGTGTGTGTGTGTGTGTGACTTGGTAACTTTTCAGTTTTATCACCAGTGAACATTTCAGTCTAGGGGGCCATCAGCCTTACAACTGGAATAATCAGATTTTATTCTAGGGGGACAGGAGGTGATAAATACCTCTAAACTTGTAATTTAGGGCCTTAGGATCTGAGTTAGCACCATTCATGAATGTGTAAGTCATTAGGAGGACAAACTATAAACTCAGACTCAGGGATGAGTTCAGGCCCACACCTGTTCATCCTTTCCCCACTGGAGTGGGGAATGAGTGTTTCCTGAATAAAGTCAGGTGTCCACTTGGGTGGAGGAAGAAGAAGCTGGACATGGGTGGGCAGTGGACAGTGGCCATTACAGACAGCTACTGTGGGCAAAGATAGCAAGAGGAAAAGACCAACAAAAGGTTGTCTGTAAGTTCAGGGATAGAGACAAGAAAATAAACAAATACAGCAAAAAGTCATGCATGTCAAGTAGAAGCACAGATCACAGAGGAGCCCTTTCTTTCTGGGGTGGCGGGTAAGTATATAGAGGATTAAACCTATGATTAGCCTCACCTCTTGCAGCGTGTACTGTCAATCCGTGTCTTGCGTGATCATTTATGTGGTCGCAACATGTGTGTGGGGGTTAGTTCTGCTGGTTTTCTTGCAGAATTCTCTTCTGTGGTTTATACCCCCTCCTCTTGCGGGTCTTCAGCCTTCCTGTCCCTGACGCCCGCTGTCTCCCTGCAGGGCTGATCCCTCACTCTTCCCCCCAACCTCATTTTCTCTTTACCTTGTTCCCTGCTGGTGTCCTCAGTGACCTTCTGGTGTCTTGCCTCTGTCTTGGAATGTTCCAGGCCTCTCCCTCCGGTCCCCTGCCATGGTTCATTCCACATGTTCTTGCCCAGTGTTTTGTTGACTTCACTGCCTCTGTTGTCTAATGGATGCTGTGGCCCCTTCTGCTTAGCTCAGTTGGCCTTGCAGAAGGGTGGGGTGAGGTGGATCCATAAATGGGGGAGTACTAGTAGACGGAGAGCAATCATAACGGATTCCTATCCTATTTGTCAGCTGGCTTTCTCCTACAGCCTGATTATTGATGCTTCTTAATTAGAGATTTTATTTATTTATTTTAGAGATTTTATTTTTTCTTCTACATTTATTATTTCCTTTTTTATGATAGAGAAATTAAATACTTTATTTTTTATATTTATTTATTTTTTTATTAAGTCTTTTGCAACATAGATCATAAATACATTTATGCCAATTTCAGTGTGTTGATTATTTGTACAAATTGGAGGGTTTACATCATATTAATCAATATAGCTTTCACCTCATTTACCCAATTATAGCATTAGGACATTTGTGTTCTACACATGATAGATCCAACTTGTACTTGCAATGTGTGTGCTCCATAGGTGTGGTCCCCCTACTATCCCTCCCACCCCCTCCCCGTCCTTCTCCCTATCCTTCTATCCTTCCCTCCTCCATCTTAGGCTAAAATTGTGTTTCATTTTTCATATGCAAGTGTGAGTTATTATAACTTGGTTTCACAGTAGTACTGAGCACATTGGATACTTTTTTCCCCCATTCCTGAGATACTTTACTAAGAAGAATATTTTCCAGCTCCATCCATGTAAACATAAAAGAGGTAAAGTCTCCATTTTTTTTAACTGCTGCATAGTATTCCATGGTATACATATACCACAATTTAGTAATCCATTCATGGGTCGATGGGCACTTGGGCTTCTTCCATGACTTGGCTATTATAAATTGAGCTGCAATGAACAATCTGGTCCAAATATCTTTATTGCCAAATGACTTTTGGTCCTTTGGATATACACGTAGAAGAGGAATTGCAGGATCAAACAGCAGGTCTACATTGAGATCCCTGAGTGTTCTCCAAACTTCCTTCCAAAAGGAATGTACTAGCTTGCATTCCCAACAGCAGTGCAGAAGTGTTCCCTTTTCTCCACATCCACACCAACATCTGTTGTTTTGGGATTTTGTGATGTGGGCTACTCGTACTGGAGTTAGATGGTACCTCAGAGAGGTTTTGGTTTGCATTTCTCTGATGATTAAAGATGAAATAGATCCATCCAATAATGACTCATTGAAATATATGATCTAAAGTAATCTCTACTTTTACTGTAAACAGAAAAGAAATAAAGGATCTCCAGGCATAACATTAATTGCTCTGTATCAAGTTGCATTGACATTTAAAGCAAATTTGTCTTTGTATTATGATTATATTCTCCATTATTGAAAATTTGACATATATTTTACTTTCAGCATTATGATTTCTCTATTGTCAACCTGACCTTATTTGTTATTTGGTGAATTTTAACATTATACAAATGGATTGCCTCTTTTTGGTGAAAAAGATTTACTCCTTGTGTTAATAATATAGATAGGATTTTATTTCTTAAAAAAGATACCTTATGTTCTACATTTAATTTGGAAAATAATATAACCATATGGCCAATATTACTGATTTTCATTAAATTGTTAAATGTTAGTGTTTCAAATTTGGTAATTTAGAATCGTGAATCCTATAACTGATTCAGAACATTTTGTGAAATCACAATTTTAATTGGGCTACCTACTCTTATTAATTCTATTTCACTTCAGATTCTTCAGTGAAGGAAGTATATTCCCAATCCCCACTATAGATTTCCAAAGAAAAAGAAGGAGAATGTTGTATTTCTTTTATATCTGTCCTCTAATTGCTTTTAGGCTCTGCAAAGGTTCTATTTTGTCCAGGTGGTTGTTTGGAAGACTATTGTGCTTTCAGAATCTCTTGAAATATTTACAGGTGATGAATCTGTAGCTCAAAACACTCAATAAACAGCACCTGCAGAACTTAGAGTTTGTCTAAATTTGGAAGTCAGAACTGAGGACTGGTGTTTTGGATAGTTCTAGGTACCGTGGCTTTTGGAAGAGAATTTCAGAAATTGGAAGTAAAATCTTGAATTGTATTTATAATCTAATTGCTAGAGTTCTTCTTACACAATATATTTTATCATTTTATTATAGTTACAATTGTTTTTGAAAAGTAACATGTTGGATTATCAATCTTTTTGGTACCTTAGAGATTTTGTAAATGTTACAAATTTGCAGAACTGTGACTTTAAGTTATTGTAACTTGGGGCTCCTTACTCACTACCCAGCAGGGTTAGGCCTTGCCTCTGACAGTCTCATCCTCCACCCAATGGTGTCCCAGTAAAATGTTTTAATAACGCGGGTGGCACCTGTGGCTCAAAGGGGTAGGGCGCCGGTCCCATATGCCAGAGGTGGTGGGTTCAAACCCAGCCCTGGCCAAAAGAAAAAAAAAAACCCCACAAAAAATGTTTTAATAACTGGATCAACAATAGTAAGTAAATACATAAAAGCCTGATTTATGGCATTTGCAGATTCCCACATAAATATGTTCTTTATTAAAAGGAAATAAGGACATTACATGCAACTTTATGCCTATAAACTTAACAAATAATAAAACATACAAATTCCTTGAAAGACACAAATGACTAAATATCATTCAAGAAGAAATAGATAACCTGAATAGCCCTATATCTATGAAAGCAACTGAATTTTAATTTTTAGTTAAAAACTCTCTTGCAAAGAAAATTCGAGGTTCAGAAGACTTTGATGGTAACTAACTAGCATTTAAGATAGAAATATTGCCAGTTTTGCACAAACTCTTCCAGAAAAGTTCAAATTGTGGAATTTATAATATAGGTAGACGCTAAATGTATACAATAAAAGCTCAAAGACCAAGGAGAAGAAGCGGAAGTATGCTGTTAAGAGATTCTTATATATGAATGTGAAATATTATAGTATCACTGGGAGATTAACTATGTTAAGTTAAATAACTAAAGCAACCATTAAAATAACACAGCAGAATGTTAAAGCAATTCAGTTTTTTCTTGTAATGCCCTGGCTTTTCTGTACCACTTGGGAGCACTTCCAGCCTCACCCGGAACACTTTGTAATAGGTCCCACGGTGTTATTCAAGGTTTATGGTATTGCACTAGCCATGATGAAGAATGTGGGAAAAATGCAAAAGGTCATTTTTAATTGCAGTATGAAATTTACTTGAGATATAAACTGCTCACATGGAGATGATTAGTATAGCACAGTGTTTTCAGAAGATACCTGTAATGCTTGAACTCACTATAATAGCAGCAGAAAGTGATTATAAAATTATTACAGTGGTATGGTATTACTACTTAATTTCATGCAATTAATATTTAATATTGCATCTGTAGATTTTTCTTGAATGTAGGTGACGCTATGTATGTGGTGTTTGTGTAAGTTTTAATATATTTTAATTTTTTATCTGAGATTTGTATATGATTTATAATAGTAAATGATAAAGTAGATTATTATTTACACATATTTTATGCATTTATGATATATCTAACTTAGTCTTAATTTTTTTTCAATATATCTAGGCTATGCAGTTTATCTGTGAGTTTTTTCAAATTGTTGCAAATCCTCCCAAAGTTTTCCAATACATTTAGTGAAAAAAATCCATGTATAAGTGGACCTGGGCAGTTCAAATCTGTGTTGTTCAAAGGCCAGCTTTTCTTTTGAAATGTCCATTCTGCCATTAATATACATACCATCCTATCTATCTAATCAATATTTCATCTCAGACACTTTAGATTTTATTTCTGGAAGCTTGATTGAAATCTTTTAAACATCTTTTATGTTGCTACTTCATGTTTGATGTTTTTTCTTAAAACATTTTGAACATGAAGTAACTGTTTTAATGCCTTTGCCTACTAATTCTTTTCTGTTTTCCTTGTCTACTAATTCTATCACCTGTGCACTTTCTGGGCTGCTTTTACTTGGTTAATTTTTTCCCCTCCCAATTAGAGGTCATATTCTCCTTCTCTGAATGCCTCATAATTTTTGATTGGAATTTTCACATTGAGAATTTTACTTTCTTGGACCTGGCTTTTTTTTTTTTTAATTCCTGTACACATTCTTGCCTTTTTCTTTTGGGGTGCCATTAAGTTACCCAGAGGCAGAACATGGTCTTATTTTAAAGTTTGATTAGGTGAAATCAGAGCAGAGTAGCATGTGGTCTTGGCCTAATTTCCATCCACTATTTGAGGCAAAATCATTGTGAGTATTCTATCCAATGTTTCATAAATGATTAAGTTTTCTATTTTGGTTTGTGGGAACAGGAAATATTCCTGGTTTTATGTGAGCTCCAGGTACTGTTCCTTCTTAACTCTTTCACGTCGTTCTCCCCGCCAGTCTCAGATAGCTTCCTCAGACGTGATTAGTACTTAGCTGAGGACTAGGATACGGACCTGTTTCAGAAAGGAACCCTGAAGACCCGTGAAGCTGAATTTGTGGGCAGTTCTCTTCTTCTCAGTACTCTGATCAGCAAACTGTAGCCACCTTGGCCTTACCAAAATCCCAGCTCCATCTTCTCAAGTGTGAATGTCTGTTGTACTCTGCCTGAGTTCCTCCTTTTGTTAGTTCCAAGAAACCTTCTCTAGGCTGTAATCTGGGCAGTCCTTATTTCTTATCTCTAGGGAATCACTGTTTTTTTACTCATCTTCTGGAAACTTTTGTTTATTTTATCTGTTTTTTCAAAGGTTTTTTTTTTTTTTAATATGAGAAGATAAATTTGGTGCCTCCATTTTGGCCAGAGTGAAAACCAATAGTAACTTTTGGTCTAATTTGTTCCCACTCACAGTATTCTGTTTGTCTCTGTTCTTCAGAAGTTGTTGCCTTGGGATGATTTCTTTATTCTAAAATAACCCCCAGTGATCCGTGCCTTCTGATAATCATGCTCTTTTGCAGTCCTCTCCCATACTTTATTTTGTTTGGTATGCAGCACATGGCTTATGCCAGAGGAATAGTTATCTTTTTTCAGAGGTTAAGTGTGATGGTGGTTTCCATCTTGGGTGTTTCCCACCTCCACCTCCCAGGTTACTGATTTTGGTGGAAGCCACATCATGAGCGGCTCTGTGGAGGGACCCCTCTGCAAGGAACTGAAGCCTCCTGCCAACAGCCACCCATAGGTGAGTGAGATTGAAAGCTCCATCACCAGGCACAGTCAAACTTTGAAGTGATCGCATCATGGGAGGACAACCTTGTTACAACCTCATGAGAGACCCCCGGCTGTAACTGCCCAGCTAACTTCTCCCAGGTTCATGCCCCTCCAAATGTTTGGAGATAATGTTTGTTATTTCAAACTTTGCTACGTTTGGGGGTAATTAGTTACACAGTAAGAGATGTATTGACTAATATTGATGATATGTGCAGACTGTTGGATGCTGACCATGCTGACAGCCTGAAGGTCTAGTCTTTTAAACATGAAGCCCAGGGCTTTTAATTATCTGCCTCCTGGGAAATCAATTTTAATTTTACTGCACTAGATCATCAAAGCTGCCTCACTCATCACAACTTACTTGAATTTCTTAAATAAACCGTGCAGTTTTTGACTTTACGTGTACACACATCCTTCCCTCAATCTTTGCTCTTTTGTTTACTTGCTCAATCTCCTGCTCATTGTCTAAGACTCAGATAAACATCGCATCCTCCTTGACCTTGCCAGAGTAATTTGTATCTTTTTTCACTGCTTAGGATTCCTATTTCAAGTCACTAAACCCTACCTACAATCTGCTTAACACTCTTCATATTTCTAGGCAAATTATTTCAAAGGTTGCTTTCTTCATGAGATATATCCCCTATCTAATGTAGAATTAAACTCTCCTTGCTTTGGGGGCCACACCACACTTGGCGTGCCTTCCGTCAGAGCATGCCTGGTACACTTTATCCTTGCTTGTTTGCTTGTTTTATCCTTCTGTTCATTTGTTAGACTTTAATTCCCATGAAAGCAGTGACGATTTCTTATTAGTTTGGACTTAAAAGAATAGTGGTTGGAATATAGAAGGGGTCTGATAAATGTTGATTGAATAAATTTATTATTTTTAATTTTGTTATTTGTATTTCCTTCTGGGCCAAATGCTTGTTACATAAGACCATAGTTTTATTTTTTTAAAAGGTGGTCAGAGCTTTTTATTTAAAACTCCATTATCACCCATATATTAATCTGAAATGAAATATAAAACTTTACTATTCATTTCTAATTTATTGCATTATTTTCAGAGTGGGTGGCTTGTATATTTTACTCTTTAAAATATTTATTGGGTTTTTCTCTGAAGCTGCCACTAGAATTAAAAAAATAACAAAATTTTCAAAGTTTTCCAAATACTATTTACTTTTTATAAACATTCTAGAGACATTTGAGAGGACACTGTATTCTTTGTAGGAAATACAATGTGCATGGGTTTAAAATCTTAGTAGTGGTCCTCACACATATGTTTATTATAGTGCTATAAACTGATAGGAATATATCTCTTGCTATACCTACAATTCTGCCAGTTTCTCCTTATATTTATATTAGGTTTTGTTTGATACATTTTAATGCTATGTTATTTAGTGCATAATAGTTCCTGTCTCATAACTTTTTATTAAAATGAAACAACCATCTGTATACTATTATTTATTGGTTTTTATTCTTTTGACCTGAGATTTATATTTTTACATTAGTATGATTGTTGATTGTATTTTGCCTGTACATGGGTGATAATGAGAAAGGTCTTATTTTGAAGTTTGGTTAGGTGAAATCAGAGCAGCGTGTGGTCTGAACTTGAAAATGAGATTGGCTAATGAGAGTTCAATTTTAAAATACTCATAATAGGATGGCGTCTGTGGCTCAAAGGAGTAGGATGCTGGCCCCATATGGCAGCGGTGGCAGGTTCAAACCCAGCCCTGGCCAAAAACCGTAAAATACTCGTAATAGTTCAAAGGAATAATACAGAATGTCACCTTAAAAAGAGAATGACTTTGTACATAAAACATTTTTAGTTTTTTGTCATTAATTTTGTGTCATTAATTTTGATTCATGTTTTTATTATTCTGAAGTACATTTCAAATTAGAAACAATTACTAATTTGTGCTGGAAAAAGATGTTTTACTTCTGTAATTTCCCTGCTTGACTTAACAGTTTAAAGGAAAAGTCTAGAGCTGAAATGTTAGATTTAAATGTTAATATTAAAGATGCTTCAATTCCATTTCCAGTGCATCATCAATTGATATAATAATTGTAAAATGATCAATTATATTATAAAAATTATAAAATTATGATTATAAAATTATATAATTATAAACATTATAAAATTATAATAGAGTATTTTAATACTGGGTAGAGTGCTGTGGTGTCATAGCTCACAGCAACTTCAAACTCTTGGGCTCAAATGATCCTCTTGTCTCAGCCTCCCAAGTAGCAGGGACTATAGGCACCTGCCACAGTGCCCAGCTATTTTTAGAGACTGGGTCTTGCTCTTGTTTAGGCTGGCTTCAAACTCCTGAGCTCAGGCAATTCACCTGCCTTGGCCTCCCAGAGGGCTAGGATTACAAGTGTGAGCCACAGAGACCAGCAATATATTTTCTTCATCCACTGGATAGAGAACATCAGAGATGTTTAATTTTGTACTTGAAAGCTGAAGTGACTAGATTTTCAAAATCATAGAATAAAATCTTTTTATATTTTAAAGATATGTTTTTAACAAATAGGAAATACTTTTAAATTAGGTTCCTCTTTTGTGAGAATTAACAGCATAGAGTGCTATTGCTGTACATTTTATTAATAAAGTAAATTCTCTTTTCTGATTCCTTATTTCAGTTTATAATAAAATGTAAACAAGTAAGAATTGTAGGTTTTGTAACACATGCACAAACACCACATGCACACTTTAACATTTAATCCCAGCGTCCTTTTGGATTGCATTATGTTAATTAAACTGGTATGTTTTAGTAGCAATTCACATAGTTAACATCCAGACCTTACTGAGAGTTCAATAAAGATTTGTGAAGTTATTTGGGTAGACTGAAATATTATTTTAAATTATGAAAGCTGAGGCGGGATCCTTCAAGGTCATCTAATTCAACTTGATCATCTTATTCAAGTGCCAGAAGTTTGCCACTAATATCGAAAGTTTAGACTGCGCATGGCAATTTTCATGACCTAAAAAGAATAAATTTCCTCCAAGTATTATTTTAGTTACATTGAGTTACATAATTGAAATAAAATACTAACTCATGTGGGCTGATTTTTTTCTAAATTTTTGTAAAAATTTGACTTTTTCTTTATACCACAATACAGTATTGCGTTCCCACTTTAACAAGAAATTTGTTGAAATTCAAGGAGCCATGAGAGTTAATATTTAGTTCAAACATATTCCCCAACAAATAAGATTCATTTCAGTTTCCTGTGCATATCATGATTACACTGAGCTCAGCTTGCCTACTAATTGGGTTACTTATTTAAATGGCAAAATGGCTTCTTAATAACTTCTTTAATTATTTAGCTATTTAACAGAGCTCAATCTTGTCTAGAAAATAGTGACACTAAAATTGTTAGCGTGTGAACCCAAGTGCTAGTGTTATTTCCAGTTAATGATAATAACCCCGGAATCTCTAGTAGTGCTTTTATATTTGTATTTCACTCACTTTCTTACCTCCGTTCACAGTTCAAGGCCTCAACCATGTTGACACAGGTCATCTTTAATGACTAAAGGCACAGCTTAGCCCCAAACTCATTTATTTTGAATTAGGCAAGGTTGGAACCATCCCTGCATAGATGAATGGCTTTTGATTAAATGTGCTGTATTCTCCTCAATAGAAGACATCTCCCCGCCCCTCCACCCTCACACTGAACAAACACTGCCACTTTTATTACGGATCATTAATGGGGAGACATGAAGCTGGCTTCTTGATGTTACCCTAGTGATTACATATTCATTTACTACATGTGCTGTTAACAAATAGGCTCTGTGTCTGGTCTACTTGCCAGATAACAATACACAGCCAGATTGTTCCTGAACCTTGACCCTATGATATTGCTTGTTTTGTGTCCTCTTGTTTGTGAATTCGTTTCCTTGATTACACAGCTCTTATGTCTAATACATTTTTATCACACTCTGTAGCAAACTTCCATTGTCCTCATAACCCAAAGCTCATGTATCTGCTTTGTCAGAGTCAGTTTGGTAGGGACTGCGTCGGCACGTAACAAGACAGTAATAAGGTTCTTAAACGGGTTGCGGAAAGAAAATGTTGAGCTATATTCTTTTTTTTTTTTTTATTTACCTCCCAGAGACTTGGCAAGGGGAGAAGCTATGTTCACTGTCTGTTCACAGCCAAATGTTTTCAGAATCTTGGACTTTTCTTTTTTGGAGTTCTTTGTACTATGGGCCCATTGGAAAGCTGATGAAACAGATTGCCTGTAAGAAAGTCAATATAAAAATAGTCTGCAAGAATGCATACCACCATCTGTGTGGTCTTATCTGGAATTGTCTCCCTGTCTCAGATTGACTTTCAAATTAATATACTTATAAATATTAATTGATGGGAAGAATAATAAAAAGTGTAAAGGTGTCTGTGACCATTATATATATTTATACACACGCACACACATATATGCACACATATATATATTTTAACACACATACAGTTTTGGATGAGAATTTCTTCTAAATTGGCAGACATATGCAATTTGACATTTCTTTTGAAATATGTATCGATCAGAGTATGGATGAGAATTTAAAAAAATATTTCTTTTATGACAGCACTTTTGTAAGTCATGAGTCAAAGGTTAATGATGGAGACACACATCAGCCAAGGCCTCCTTGGGGACACACAAAGAACTTAGAAATGCATTCTCCTAGCCGGGTGTTGTGGTGGGCGCCTGTAGTCCCAGCTACTCGGCAGGCTGAGGCAAGAGAATTGCCTAAGCTCAGGAGTTGGAGGTTGCTGTGAGCTGTGACGTTATAGCACTCTACTGAGGGCGATAAGGTGAGTCTCCATCTCTTAAAAAAAAAAAAGAAAAAGAAGAAATGCATTCTCTTCTGGACAGTGTATGAATGTGCACATGATATATGGCTACTGTCTATCAGGACGCTAGCTTATCCTAGACCATGGAAGGAGAGATTATTTATTAAGCAAAGAGGAAAAAGGAAGCTAATGTGGCATACGGGGAAAAGGTGTTACTTGACTCAATTAAGTTAATATTTGAAGGGAAACAAACAGGTAAACGTGATTACCTTTGGCCCAAGTTTCTGTTCTAGTAAAAGTGAATCAGAGTTTCTTTTTAAAATGCCTCCTCACCTATTTTTGGGGGGAAGAAATCAGTAGCAATGTGGTCCAGAAGTTCCCTTTGTCTTGATTTATTGACATCGAAGCTCCACACCCGGAGAAAATCTCTCTGCAAGCCTTGTGCTTATTTTGAGTTTTCCCATGTGTTTTTCTAATTAAAACAGTTTTCTTTAGCCTAATATTTGTAGGAGGGAAATATTTGAAAATGAAACTTGGTAATCTCTTGGCCCCTGCTTCCTACGCTTTCATTTCTGACGTTGTGTGAAGTGCTTTTAATTGGGGAGCGGTGGAATGAAGCAAAGGCACAGGACACCCACCAAGCCTTCCTCAGGGCTTCTAGGAGGAAGTGGCTGAGCCAGGTGAAAGGTGAATTTTTTCCTTTCTTCATCTTTCCAGTTACTATTATGTGTTTGGTGCCCACGTGGCTTGCCATAGACCCGGCCTGGTGTGGGGATTAAGCAGCTCTCGGTTGTAGGTGTTGATGCGAAGAGGGACAAAATCCTTAGTTCCACAATTAGATTCTAAAGAAACAACACAGAAAACCAACACACCCAAGTGGGTAAATGACTCTTAATCAAGTCACCTCTTAAGTAGTGAGAGCATGAACCCCGAGTTTGTAAAGGGAGGCATTTAAGAGGGCTGTTGGAAAACTGCAAAAAGGGAGCGTGAGGTACCCTGAGAGCATTTCTGTGTTTCCATAAATATGCTTATTATGTACTCATCTCTAAAATCATTTTTTTTTTTTTTTGAGACAGAGTCTCACTGTGTCTCCCTGGCTAGAGTGCTGTGGCGTCTTAGCTCACAGCAACCTCAAACTCTTGAGCTCAAGTGATCCTTTTGCCTCAGAGTCCCAAGTAGCTGGGATGACAGGCACCTGCCACAACGCCAGCTGTTTTTAGAGATGAGGTCTTTCTCTTGTTCAGGCTGATATCGGATTCCTGAGCTCAAGCAATCTACCTGCCTCGGCCTCCCAGAGTGCTGGCATTACAGGCATGAGCCACTGCGGCTGGCCAAATATAGCAGTTTCTAGTACTTTCTGGTCAGAAAAATAATTGAAAGAATTTCATCAAGTAGATTGTTGGGAGTGTGTGTGTGTGTGTGTGTGTGTGTGAGATCTGGGTAAGATGTTACTGTGTAAACAAGCCTGGCTGCACATCAGAATAACCAGAGGAGTTTTCAGAAAAGCCAGCGCTTTGGAACACTTGAATCAGGGGTTCTGGTGGTAGGCCTAGACCTTGTATCTTCCTTTTCTTAAAAATTTATTTATTATTTATTTATTTCGTGTCTTTCTAAAATTCCCTGGGCAAGTCTAGTGTAGAGTAAGGTTGAAAATCATTGTGTATATGTACCTTTAAAGATTTCTGTAGGCACACGCAAGTCTAGTTAATAGTATTCGATGCTGATAATATCTTATTTACTGAAAGGAGGAAAAGTACATTAACATTTTGAAATAGTGGATATGAAAAGTATTTTTATGTTTAAAACCATTAAAATTTCTTCATAAATTGTGGCACGTTTCATTAAGAAAACTAATAGATGACTGGGGGTTAATTGACCATGGAAGGAAAAACCTACCCATATAGCTTTTATATAAATATTTCATAAGGATATTTATATATAGTAGTTACAGGTAAGTAAAAGTTTTATATTTTGATTAACTAAAGATGACTTAGATTGAATTCATTAAATATTAACAGTATTGAAAGCAACAAATTGCTATAAAAGTAGATATTTCACTTTGTGAATGTGATGTGAGGTACATAAACCAATTATCTAAATGACATTATTATGCAAAAGAGTATGACATGTGTCCAGAAAAAATCTTGCTCACAGATTTATTTAAACTTTTATTCTTATCAGTGGTTAAATGTCTTTAGAAAAAATATTCAAAAATACATTTCATAAAGCCTGGAGTTTTATTTTTAAAGGTAATATATAGATGCATATAGTAAAAACATCTACCTACCTACATATACTTGTTGATCTACTGTATTAAATTTAAATATTACACCAATAGATAAAGTATTTATGAGAAAATATTTGACACAGGGGGATGAGGTAAGATGGGTTGGGAATAAGTATCCTTGTAAATTTTGATAAAATGAAAGGATTTAAAAAAAATTTATTTCAGATGAATACAAGGGTACAGATGTTTAGGTTACATTGTTTTCAATTCTAAGGTAAAGTTCCAGCTGTAGTTGAGCCCTTCACCCTCACGCTGTGCACAGCAGGTGAGATTCCCCCAATAGTCCTCCCTCCTCCCCTTCCACTCTCCCTTCTCTCACCTTCCCCTTGATAGGTTATACTTGTGTTTTTTCTTTCCATTCTGCATGTAGTTGTAGATATGTTGGTTTCATATTAGTATTGCGTTCATTGGATATGTTTTCCCCCATTCTTGGGATGCTATACTAAGAAGAATATAAACACAGATTTAAAATTTGTCCCAAACAAATTCTTTAGGGAGGTCCCTACGTCAGAATATTCCTTTCTTTCTAGGATGCCTTCTGATACCAGAATTGATGCGAGATGGGAAGTCTGCAAGTCTTCTGGTTCCTCCTGGCAAGAAGTGGATGAGAAGGGAAGAAAGGATGGCAGTCACAGATGGAGACCCATTTCCCATGGCACAGCGGTGGAACCTGTTTGGGGAGGCAGGCCTGCCTGACAACAGGCAAGGTGCAGAGTCTAGGGGGCAGCTGGGCCTTGACTGAGGCAACCACTGGTGCCAGGCTCCTACTTGAAGCCCACGCTAGAGGAGGACACAAGAATCGATGGACAGGCAACCAAGTTAGAGTTCACAGATGGAGTCTGGGGGTGGCAGTGGAAGACAGCATTAGGGGACTTGAGGGAAAACCCAAGCTTGGGCACTGCAGGGATGAGGTGGGGAGGAGCCCGGTGGAGGTGGGAGGCAAGCACAGCTCAAAGGACCCTGCTGGAGCAAGGAACAGACAACTGCCGCACCCCCGGCATCAAGCCGTGGCGGGATGGCTCTGTCCGCGTTGTAAAAACTGTGGTAAGGCGGTGAGTGCTCCCCGGAGCGTTGCCCCCAGTCCCCCTGGCTTGCGACAGCAGCGCATAAGTTGCCTAGCATGCCTTTTAGTGAACGTAGGAAGTCATGAGGTGCGGCATAAAAGCCTAAGAAACCTTTACCCTGAAACCTGTCTGTTCAGTTGAATGACTGATTATTGCCTGATTGTTTTGAGAAACTAAGAATAAACACAGTGACTTACTGATCCACAATTAAACACAGCAAGTATGGCTGTGCCGGACTCAGTGGCTCCAAGAGAGCCTGTACAACAGCACGTCCCCACCATAAATGTCAGTGAATTGAAATAGTACATCGAGAGAATGCAGGCACGGCAAACAAGATGTTCCAACATGACACCTCCTGCAGTAAAACTTTACTTAGAAAAACATCTGACTTCACTAATTAGTAAAACTTTACTTAAAAAAATGTCTTACTTCACTAATTTTCATATGTAACACAAATCAATAGAGTAGTTTAATGTTTAATAAACAATTAACTATGAATCAAAATATAGTTACTAATTAGAGTAAAAATATATAGTAGTAGTCAAGTATTATACATAAAAGAATATGTTCAGCTGTTTTTAAAAGAGATCATAAGAAACTGAGAACAATTACAGAACTAAGAGAAGTTACAAGCCTTGACATTCCTAGATAAGGGGAAGCAACCAGGTGTTACTAATGAAACCACTTCCTTAGAACAAAAACCTTGAAAAAATAAACCACCTCCCTCCAAAGAGCAAAACCTTAAAAATATACAGTGCATCAAAAGAATGTAAATACCACAAACAAGATGTTTCCAACCTGATATCCACCCACCCTTTCCCCCTATCTCTAACCTTGTCTTTCCTAACCTCACTTTCAATATAGTTTAGTTTTCATACAATATCCTTTTATTTCTCATGTTTCCTTCACACTCTAATCACTTATATGATTCATAATACACCTCTAATCATAACAACTATATATAATCATAAAAATAAAACTATGAAAGAAAGTAGTGTTGTATGTTAAAAAACACATTCAACTTTAGATAAAGGAAGCTGAAAAGTAACTGCTGCTTATCAGCTACCTCACAGCTGCCTTTGTTCCCCCTTGCGGGCAAAACACTGTGTAAGATAAATGGTTGAATGCTTACATTTGTAAGACAAGATAAGAACTTGTGACCACCTGCAAGTCATAAAAATGTCTTTTGTGATTTGTAATGCTTTGTCAAAAATGTATAAAAGACACTCTTAAAATTCAGTAAAGTTGCAGCTACTTTCTTCATCACTCGTGGTGTGTAGTAGTCTGTCAAATCACCCTGCGTCGACCTTTCAATCCACCTGTAACGTTCACCCTGAAAGCCCTCGGACTGAGACTCATTCGACCGGCTGCCGCGACAGACAACAAAGGACACGCACTGACCAAAGAGTTGAGCAATTGACGTTGTACTTGGAAGTGGGCAGACCGTCTTAGAGCCACACAGAGTGAGTCTTCATCACCTGAGAGCAGCCACCCTGCCCTGAGGAGCCTGAGAGGAGGGTAACAACAGATGCAGGGCTGTCAAGTCTGTTACACCTGGCACTGGACTCACAGCTGAAGCTGCTTTTTGCAGCCAGGCCTTATTGGCCACCTCACCCATGGTGGTTCTGTGCCTTCCCAAGGGCCAAACCATTTCTCTGTGGGTTGTACTTTCCTCCATCTTGAATTTTCCAGATTTTTGTAGGGACACCATATATTCTTTAAAGAGGAGATGGAAGGAAATTTCCTTCAGCCCCCTGCTTTTTTCTAGTAACAGATACTTTCAGGGCTCATGAGAGACATGAAAGCAAATAATGAGAATATTCATTTAACACATACATTGAATAATTACCACGTGCTCCCTCGGAGGCCATAATGGTGAGCAAAACAGATGTAGTTTCTGCCTCCAGTGGAGCTTGAAATCTCATGGAAAGACAGACAGTTATCAAATAATCACTCAAATATATAAGGTCCTTATTATGCATAGTAACTGATACTAGAAAGGTGACACCTAATATGAATATCTGAAATGGGGATTAAAATGTCACAGTCAATAGTAGGGCAATTAGTTTTTTATTGCTGTGTAACAAATTGCTACAAACTTAGTGGTCTAAAACTGTATATAAGATTTTCATTTCTGTGTGTCTAGGGTCTGGGCATATTTTCTCTGGATTCTCTGCTCAGGGTCTCACCAGGGTATGGAAGTGGCAGATGGGGCTGTGATTTCATACAGGGCTTGAGGTCCACTTTCCAGCTTGTTGGTTATTGGTGAAATTCAGTTCCTTGCAGTTGCTTTCCTGCTGGCTGTTAACTGGGGGCCATTCTTCTAGAAACTGTCTTCTGTTCCCTGTCACAAACCCTCTTTACAACATGGCAGTTTGTTCTTTCATGGCCAGCGTGAGAATCTCACAATTCTAATCTCTCCAAACTTTTTAAAGTATTCACCCGATTAAGTCAGTCCCACCCAAGATAATTTTCTTTTTGACTGACTCAGTTTCAAATGATTAGGATTTTAATGCATCTACCAAATTATTCTGTTGTACATTGTAACATAATCATGGGAGAACTATCTTGTATCTTTCTCACATTCATGGGGAGGGGGTCACACAGGTATGTAAAATAGGGGCAGGATTCTTGGGGCCATCTTAGAATGTTGGCAACTACAGTAGGTAAAAAGGTTTGATTGGGACTTCATGTTATAATTCATGTTAATGCTACCTATGAGCTTATTCTTAATGAAAAACAAGACATAACTAGTTGTTTTAGCTTAACTTTTCCAGTTAAGTTGTTGATTGTCATGACATCTACTTCTTGAATATAAGCATACCTTGTTTGATTTCACTTTGCTTCATTGTACATTGCACAAATTTCACTTTTTACAAATTGAAGGTGTATGACAACGCTGCATTGGTCAAGTTTATTGGTAACAGCTTTTCAATAGCATGTGCTCGCTTCATGTCTCTGTGTCACATTTTCGCAATTCTTGCAATATTTTAATTTGCTAAATTATTATATCTGTTATGGTGATTTTTAATCAGTGGTCTTTGATGTTAGTACTATAATTTTTGTTACTATAGTTTTGGGGCACCACAAACCCCACCCATAAAAGACCGCAAACTTAATTGATAAACATGTGTGACTACACCATGGATTGGCCATTTCCTCATCTCTCACTTTCCTCAGGCCTCCCTATTCCCCAAGACACAACAATATTGAGCTTGGCAAATTAATAACCCTACAATGGCCTCTACATGTTCAAGTGAAGAGTCACACATCTCTCACTTTAAATCAAAACCTAGAAATGAGTAGGCTTAGTGAGGAAGGCAAGTCAAAAGCCTAGATAAGCTGAAAGCTAGGCCTCTTGCATGAAAATAGTTAGCCAAGCTGTGAATGCAAAAGAAAAATTAGTGAAGGAAATGAAATGTGTTCCTCCAGTGAATACACAAATGGTGAGAGAGTGAAACAGCCTTATAGCCTTATTGATGACATGAAGAAAAGCTTGAGTGGTCTGGGTAGAAGATCAAACCAGCCATGACATTCCCTCAATCCAAAGCTTAATTAATCCAGAGGAAGGCCCTGACTCTTTTCAGCTCTATGAAGGCTGAAAGAGGTGAAGAAGCTGCAGAAGAAAAGCTGAAAGCTAGAAGAAGATGGTTCATGAGGTTTAAGGAATGAAGCCATCTCATAATATAAAAGCGCAAGGCAAAGCAGCAAGTGCTGGTGTAGAAGCTACCGTGAGTTATCTAGAAGATGCAGGTAGGAAATGGATGAGGAAGGTGGCTACCCGGAATAACAGATGTTCGGTAGAAATAAACAGCCTTCTGTTGTGCCATCTAGGCGCTAAATCTACTCTGCCTGTGTTCTATAAATGAAACAACACATCCTGGAGTGAAACAATCAGCATGGTTCCTGAATATTTTAAGCCTACCATTGAGACCTGCTGCCCAGAAAAGAAGATTACTTTCAAAATATTACTGCTTATTGATGATGTACCTAATGACCCAAGAGCTCTGAGGAAGACTTACAGGGAGATTAATGTTGTTCTCATCCCTGCTAACACTATATTCATTCTGAAGCCCGTGGATCAATGAGTAATTGTGACTTTCAAGTCTTATTATTTAAAAAATACATTTGTAAGGCTATAGCTACTATGGCTATTTATACCCCTGATGGATATGGGCAAAGTAAGTTAAAAACTTCTGGAAAGGATTCATTATTCTGGTAATAGATGCCATTACATACCTCTATGATTCATAGAGGGAGGTCAGAATATCAATATTAACAAGATTTTAGAAGATTTTAATTGCGACCCTCATGGATGACCTTGGAGGGTTCAAGACTTCAGTAGAGTAAGTCATTGCAGATGTGGTAGAAATAAAGAAGTAAAATAGAAGGGTATCTGAAGATATGGGTGAACTGCTGCAATCTTATGAGAAAATTTGAACGAATGAGGGGTTGCCTTCTATGGATAAACAAAGTAGTTTCTTATGAAGAAATATTTTTTAGTTTTGACAGAGTCTTGCTCTGTCAACCTGGCTAGAGTGCAGTGGCATCATAATAGCTCCCTGTAACCTTAAACTCCTTAACTCAAGTGATCCTCCTGTCTCAGCCTCCAGAGTAGTGTACCAAGCCCGTCTAATGTTTTCTATTTATTTTTTTCAGTAGAGATGGGGTCTTGCTCTTGCTGAGGCTTGTCTTGAACTTCTAAGCTCAAATGATCCTCTCACCTAAGCCTCCCAGAGTGCTAGAATGTAGGCATGAGCCACTGTGACTGGCTGGGATACAAAATCAAGGTACATAAATCAACAGCTTTCCTATATACTAATGAAAGTCAAGCTGAGAGTCAAATCAAAGACAATACCATGCACAACAGCTCAAAAAAAAAAAAAATACCTAGGCATATACCTAACAAAGGATTTCTACAAGAAGAAGTCTATAAAACACTGAGGAAAGAAACCACAGAGGATGTAAACAAATGGAAAAAAAAATCAGGCTCATATTGACAGCATCAACAATATAAAAATGTCCATACTACCCAAAGAGATTCAATTTACAATTGCATTTACAGATTCAATGCAATCTCCATTAACATACCAACATCATCCTTCATGGATCTAGAAAAAATAATTCTACACTTCATTTGGAAATAAAAAAGATCCTGAATGGCTAGAGCAATCTTAAGCGCAAAAAAAAAAAAAAAAAAATCTGGAGGCATCACATTATCAGACTTCAGATTATACTACAAGGCTGTAGTGATCAAAACAGCATGGTATTGGCAGAAAAATAGAGATACAGATTTATGGAATAGACTAGAGAACCTAGAGATGAAATCAACCATGTACCACCATCTGATCTTTGATAAAGCAAACAAAAGTATACACTGGGGAGAAGATTTCTTATCTAATAAATGGTGCTGGGAGAACTGGTTAGCCACATAGAGAAGTCTAAAACTGGACCTTCATCTCTCAGCACTTACAATTGACTCACACCGGACAAAAGATTTAAATTTAAGACATGAACAATAGGCTTGGTGCCTGCAGCACAGTGTTTACAATGGCGGCCACATACACTGAAGCTGGTGGGTTCAAGACCAGCCCAGGCCAGCTAAACAGCAATAACAACTATAACAAAAAATAGCTAGGCATTGTGGCAGGCACCTGTAGTCCCAGCTACTTGGGAGGCTGAGGCAAGAGAATCACGTAAGCCCAAGAGTTTGAGATTGCTGTGAGCTGTGACACTACAGCACTCTACTGAGCACAACATAGTGAGACTCTGTCTCAAAAAACAAACAAATAAACAAACAAAAAAATAATGCTGGTCACGCCCGGGATAGAAGACAGGAGATAGAGAAATTGTTAGAGGCCGCATGCATCTTAGAGATTGATTTGAGAGAACTTACGGGTTAATTGCATTTGGGGTTGAAAAAAAGTCAAGCTAACATCTAGGTTTTTGACCTAAGCACAAAGACAGTTGTCAATGCCCCATCCTGAGATGGAAAATGTTTGGGTTGTGGGTGGGGAGCTGATTAGAAAAGTGGGAATCAGTAGTTCTCATCCATTTGCATTTGAGATTCCTTTTAAATATGTAGCTAGAGATCATCCCATTGTGTGGGCTAGGGATTAAAAACTGAATTATCCTATTTACAGATGTTGTATCTAAAGCCACAGGTTTGGATGGGCTCCCTCAGGCAGAGGTTGTAGGTGGAGAAGTCAGTGCACACAGGTCTTGAGCACTCCAGGAATTAGTCTGCTGGAAGGCAAGCACCCTGGAAGGGAGAGGGAGGAGGAGTAGCCATTGAGAGAAGGGGAAAAGTGGGCAAGTGTGCTCTTCAGAAGCTGGGAGGAGAAAGTATTTAAAAAGTAGGAAATAGCCAGTTACGTACACTGGCACTGAGTTGGCTTGGCAGGATGGAAGTCACTGATGACCTTCCTAAGTACTATTTCAGTACAGTGCTGGAGATGAAAGCGTGATAGGAGTTAGAAAGGAGAAGAGGTGCTGAGGAGATGGAGAGTGCATAAAGGTAATTATTTCTAGGCGTTCTACTGAGGGAATGAGGAAAATGAGACCCTTAGCTCGAAGAGTCATACAGTGGGGATGGTTACTTCGATTTCTTTTTGTTTGTTTTAAATAGAGGAAATATGAAACTAAGTTTTTATGTCCGTGTGAATAATGCAGTAGAAAGAAAAATTGAAGAGGAGAGAATTACACAGACAAGGTCCTTGAGAAGGTAAAGTGGGATGCAGAGTCCAGGAGGAGGGCCTGAGCTGCACTTGGCCGGGAACGTGGGGTGTGTAGGAACACAGGGAAGTCAGTGGAATTGATGATGGAAAGGTGTAGATTTCACCTGCTTACGTCTGTTTTCACTATGTCATAGAAGGTGTTAACGTGGAGGTGTTGCGGGGTGCAAAACAAATGGCAACAGAGACCGTGGAGTGTGATCACTCAGTTCTGAGGTCTGAGTGGTGGGAGACCAAGCAGCAGCCTCTCCTGACGAGGCTGCTGGGAAGACACGTGTCCTCAGAGTGCAGCAGGACAGAGGAAGAAGGTGAAGGGAAGATTGAGAAGGTACGCAGAGCTGGGACATGGGTTCCAACTGGCTCTACAGAGCCGTGTGGAGACAACTGGGTGGTTGACAATAGTAGGGCTGGGAGGTTTGGTTTCTGAAGATGACAAAAGTGAATGGGATGAGGTGTGTTATGGGATTAACCAGCTCTAGTAGAAGCTGGGTAAGCTATTTATGGTCTTAGAGTGTCCAGTCTGTTTCACAGCTGGAGTTGTTACACATTGTGAATATATATTATGAATAATTTTGCCTCTTCCTTACTTTGCTCACAGTGGAGCATAAGCATGCCTATATATCTATGTACACATTAATATACACATACATTTACTTTAAATGGGCACATGATATTCCATAAGGTAGACTGTATATAATAGTGCCTATCTAGGTAACTTCCAATTTCTTGTCATGTGCCACAAATTGTTTTTTTTTTTTTTCCCACCGTATTTAGGATTCTTTCTGGAGAGCAACAACCAGATTTGAGTTTATTGTGTGAAAACCTAGAAATTTTTCTGTGACTCTTGAGATGTATTGCTAGATACATTTTTACAAGGGGTTGCATATTAATACTTCTATCACAACGTGTGAAGAAGTCTGTTTCACAGCAACTGCTCTGTGGGCTGCTGGACCCAGAGGTGAGCCAGTAAACAGCAGATGGAGCTTCTCAGTCTCCAGCTAATGACTCTGCTTGCTGGGGACACTGGAGGAGTCGGTGGAGTTTGCCCCTTACTCAGTAGTGTAGTTTATTTTAGGACGCAGACTTTTGGGGAGATAATAGAGGCTTTTCTAAATCCTTTTCAATCAGTGTGGAAGTTTGTGGAAAGTTGTTAATATAGGCCTGAGTCAATATAGGCATGATTCAGGCCTATATCAACTTTTTATTATTAATTTTGGGAAGTGTCTATGTGTGACATGTATAGTCTTGTACATTGAAAGAGTATGCTTTTAAAAATGTTTCAAAAATTTGGAGAAAGGACTTTTTGTAGTAATTTTATAGTAATTGACTCTATTTCATCTTGATGGAAGTATTTATACTTATGTTCTATCATTTTGAAAGAAAAATGTCTCTATTAGTATAAACAAGGGCTTTGCAAAGCTTATTTATGATAGAATTTGCTGGTAATGTAGATATGTTGAAAGTTACTTTTCAACCTGCTTTCTGACAATTTTTTTTTTTTTTTGAGGTAAAAATAGAGCCTGCGTGCATATCAGGTACTTTTACTTTTCTCAAAGAAAGACTCTAACACACTTGTCAGAGCGGCCGTGGGACTGTGTCTTCTTTCTGTTGACTGGTTTGCTTTTCTGTGGCTGGACTTTCATTTTTCTAACTTTAATCTTATCAGTCATTTGAAAAAATGCCTGATCTTTCTTTCGGCCACACTGTCCTTTGTGCATATATTGGAAATTTAGGTTGTCTGTTCCCATTGGATTAACTGTTGTTTTCTTGAGTGAATGTTCCTGATGGCCAGCTCCCATGCATGTGGAATGATTTTGATGAGTATCAGTTAACTGACCAGTGCCCCCACCCCCAGCCTATGTACCGAGTACATGGCTTTTCTTAGCCGATGACTTGCTAATGCAGTCGATTCCTTGTTTCCAAACATCTTTTGCTCCCTTCAAATCTTTACTGCACTTTCATAGGCTTGTTTTATTTTCACTGGGTTTTGTACATCTAACTCTTCTAGGCTACGGGCCTCATGGTCCATCTGTTTTCTAAGTTTAATCTTCCCTCTGCTCAGTAACATGTGTTTGTGAGTTGGTCATTGTGTGTGAAGGCTGTGGCAATAATGTCTTAGAATAATACACTTATGGTAGAATTTAGTTGTCTTACTAAAACTGGGGTAGGAATTGCACAGAACATCTACCCCACCATTCTCTGTGTTTCCTGTTGAAGTGTATTTGGAGAATAGACTGTATTCACATCAGCACTTGTGAGTCAGGGTAGCAGGTTCCAACAGAAGAGAGCAATGGGCGTGGTTTTGGGAAATAATCTGAAAAAGTCCTTAGGAGATGGCACTCTTATTTTGACCTCTGAATTTACACTTTCCTTTGAGAGCAAAAGGAGCTAGGTTCACTGCTCTGTAAGCTTTATAACTGCAATGTTTGCCAGGGCACCTTTAGTGTGCTCAAGAAACCTAGTGAATAAATAGACGATGCTGAGATACAGGATGGTGAATGATTTGAGCAAAGTCAGGTGGCGGGTAAGTTTTATGGCTAGGACTTCTGATTGGTCCTCTTGTTCTCTTGGTCAATTCTCTGCTTTGCTGTGTAAGGAGAAGTAACATCGACTCTGCCTGCTGTATAACCACTTTCTCCCATTGTAAGTTGTCCTTGCTAATTGAGAACTCTGACAACAGCAGTAGCAGAAACAGCAATAAATACTGATAGTGTTTCCTACAGGGTGAAAACTCTCCTCTTCTTCAACAAAACTATCAATGTTAACACTAAGTTCTATTACCTCAAGTTTAAAGCAAATGATACTAATCAAAGCATAGAGAGACTGTCGCTTGACTGAGGACACACAGTTAGTCAATTGCTGTGTCTCCTAGCCTGCCATGGTAACTCCCATATTCAAAGCACATTTTGAAACTCTTACATATGTCGTTCTTCTTTGATCTGGTCTACATAACCAGTTAAAGGGGAAGAGGTATTTATTTATTTAGTCTCACTCTGTCACCCTGGGTAGAGTGCTGTGGCATAATCATAGCTCACAGTAACCTCGAACTCATGGGCTCAAGTGGTCCTCTTACCTCAGCTCTCAAGTAGCTGGGTCTATAGGTGCCTGCCACACACCTGGCTATTTTTTCTGTTTTTAATATAGACAGGGTGTTGCTCTTGCTCAGGCTGGTCTTGAACTCCTGAGCTCAAGCAATCCACCTGCCTCTGCTTCCTAGAGTGCTAGGATTACAGGAATGAGCCACTGTGACTGGCCTTTATTCATTTATTAATTTGTTAAATATTTATTAAGTACATGTTCTTTCCTAGAACTTGAGCTGAGTGCTAAGGGAAAAGAATAGAGGAATACAGAAAAGACAGGATAGGCAAAATTATAGTCCAGCATAAGTGGTTTTATAAATTGCGGTATATGTATACCATGGAATATTATGCAGCCTTAAAAAAGATGGAGACTTTACCTCTTTTACATTTACATGGATGGAGCTGGAACATATCCTACTTAGTAAAGTATCTCAAGAATGGAAGAAAAAATATCCCATGTACTCAGTACTATTATGAAACCAATTTACAATCACTCACACTTTCATGTGAAGAATAGATCACGACTATGCTCAAGATGAAGGAGGGAGGAGGGGGATGGGTGGGGAGGGGGGAGGTCAGATCAAGGGAGGGTGAATGGTGGGATCATACCTATGGTGCATAATGTGAGGGTACATGTTGGATCTATAAGTATAGAGTATAAATGTCTTAACACAATAACTAAGTAAATGAGATGAGGTGTATATTAACCAGTGTGGAGTTGCTGGTGCACAAGCAGTTAAAATATACAGGTGGCTATAAACTTTATGTGCAATTTAAAATAGTGTGCAGTTTAAAATTGCACATGAACTTTATAGACACCCTGTACCAGTATTATGTATTATGGTGGTGGTATTGTGTACTGGGAACATTGGGATGGAGTGCCCAAGTCTTCCTGGAATATTTGAGGAAGTTTTCTTTGCAGAGGTGATATTGAACTCCGTTCTGAAAGAGGGCTAACATTTCTTTTTTTTTTTTTTTTATTGTTGGGGATTCATTGAGGGTACAATAAGCCAGTTACACTGATTGCAATTGTTAGGTAAAGTCCCTCTTGCAATCATGTCTTGCCCCCATAAAGTGTGACACACACTAAGGCCCCACCCTCCTCCCTCCATCCCTCTTTCTGCTTCACCCCCCATAAACTTAATTGTCATTAATTGTCCTCATATCAAGATTGAGTACATAGGATTCATGCTTCTCCATTCTTGTGATGCTTTACTAAGAATAATGTCTTCCACTTCCATCCAGGTCAATACGAAGGATGTAAAGTCTCCATTTTTTTTAATAGCTGAATAGTATTCCATGGTATACATATACCACAGCTTGTTAATCCATTCCTGGGTTGGTGGGCATTTAGGCTGTTTCCACATTTTGGCAATGGTAAATTGAGCTGCAATAAACAGTCTAGTACAAGTGTCCTTATGATCAAAGGATTTTTTTCCTTCTGGGTAGATGCCCAGTAATGGGATTGCAGGATCGAATGGGAGGTCTAGGTTGAGTGCTTTGAGGTTTCTCCATACTTCCTTCCAGAAAGGTTGTACTAGTTTGCAGTCCCACCAGCAGTGTAAAAGTGTTCCCTTCTCTCCACATCCACGCCAGCATCTGCAGTTTTGAGATTTTGTGATGTGGGCCATTCTCACTGGGGTTAGATGATATCTCAAGGTTGTTTTGATTTGCATTTCTCTAATATATAGAGATGATGAACATTTTTTCATGTGTTTGTTAGCCATTCGTCTGTCATCTTTAGAGAAAGTTCTATTCATGTCTCTTCCCATTGATCTATGGGATTGTTGGCTTTTTTCATGTGGATTAATTTGAGTTCTCTATAGATCCTGGTTATCAAGCTTTTGTCTGATTGAAAATATGCAAATATCCTTTCCCATTGCGTAGGTTGTCTCTTTGCTTTGGTTATTGTGTCCTTAGCTGTACAGAAGCTTTTCAGTTTAATGAAGTCCCATTTGTTTATTTTTGTTGTTGTTGCAATTGCCATGGCAGTCTTCTTCATGAAGTCTTCCCCCAGGCCAATATCTTCCAGTGTTTTTCCTATGCTTTCTTTGAGGATTTTTATTGTTTCATGCCTTAAATTTAAGTCCTTTATCCATCTTGAATCAATTTTTGTGAGTGGGGAAAGGTGTGGGTCCAGTTTCAGTCTTTTACATGTAGACATCCAGTTCTCCCAACACCATTTATTGAATAGGGAGTCTTTCCCCCAAGGTAAGTTCTTGTTTGGTTTATCAAAGATTAGGTGGTTGTAAGATGTTAGTTTCATTTCTTGGTGTTCAATTCGATTCCAAGTGTCTATGTCTCTGTTTTTGTGCCAGTACCATGCTGTCTTGACCACTATGGCTTTGTAGTACAGACTAAAATCTGGTATGCTGATGTCCCCAGCTTTATTTTTGTTACTAAGAACTGCCTTAGCTATACGGGGTTTTTTCTGGTTCCTTACAAAATGCAGAATCATTTTTTCCAAATCTTGAAAGTATGATGTAGGTACTTTGATAGGAATGGCATTGAATAGGTAGATAGCTTTGGGAAGTATAGACATTTTAACAATGTTGATTCTTCCCATCCATGAGCATGGTATGTTCTTCCATTTGTTAATATCCTCTCCTATTTCCTTTCTGAGGATTTCATAGTTTTCTTTATAGAGGTCCTTCACCTCCTTCGTTAGGTATATTCCTAGGTATTTCATTTTCTTTGAAACTATGGTGAAGGGAGTTGTGTCCTTAATTAGCTTCTCATCTTGAGTGTTATTGGTGTATACAAAGGCTACTGACTTGTGGACATTGATTTTATATCCTGAAACATTACTGTATTTTTTGATGACTTCTAGGAGTCTTGTGGTTGAGTCTTTGGGGTTCTCTAAGTATAAGATCATGTCGTCAGCAAAGAGGGAGAGTTTGACCTCCTCTGCTCCCATTTGGATTCCCTTTATTTCCTTGTCTTGCCTAATTGTATTGGCTAGAACTTCCAGCACTACGTTGAATAGTAAAGGTGACAGCGGACAACCTTGTCTGGTTCCAGTTCTAAGAGGAAAAGCTTTCAGTTTTACTCCATTCAGTAAAATATTGGCTGTGGGTTTGTCATAGATAGCTTCAATCAGTTTTAGAAATGTGCCACCTATGCCTATACTCTTCAGAGTTCTAATTAGAAAAGGATGCTGGATTTTATCAAATGCTTTTTCTGCATCTATTGAGAGGATCATGTGATCTTTATTTTTGCCTCTGTTAATATGGTGGATAACGTTTATAGACTTGCGTATGTTAAACCAGCCTTGCATCCCTGGGATGAGGCCTACTTGATCATGATGAATGACTTTTTTGATGATAAGCTGTAATCTATTGGCTAGGATTTTGTTGAGAATTTTTGCGTCTATGTTCATGAGTGAGATTGGTCTGAAATTCTCCTTTTTGTTTGGGTCTTTTCCTGGTTTTGGTATCAGGGTGATGTTTGCTTCATAGAATGTGTTGGGGAAGATTCCTTCTTCCTCAGTTTTTTGGAATAATTTCTGCAGTACAGGAATAAGCTCTTCCTTGAAGGTTTGATAGAATTCTGGAGTGAAGCCATCTGGACCAGGGCATTTTTTGGTTGGAAGCTTTTTTATTGTTTCTTTGATCTCAGTGCTTGAAATTGGTCTGTTCAGAAGGTCTATTTCATCCTGGCTAAGTCTAGGGAGAGGGTGTGATTCCAAATATTGATCCATTTCCTTCACATTGTCAAATTTCTGGGCATAGAATTTCTGGTAGTATTCAGAGATGATCTCTTGTATCTCTGTGGGATCAGTTGTTATTTCCCCTTTATCGTTTCTGATTGAGGTTATTAGAGATTTTACTTTTCTATTTCTCGTTAGTCTGGCCAATGGTTTATCTATTTTATTTATTTTTTCAAAAAACCAACTCCTTGTTTCATTAATTTTCTGAATGATTCTTTTATTTTCAATTTCATTGATCTCTGATTTGATTTTGGATATTTCTTTTCTTCTACTGAGTTTAGGCTTAGATTGTTCTTCTTTTTCCAATTCCATAAGATCTCTTGTGAGATTATTGATGTGCTCTCTTTCTGTTTTTTGAATGTAGGCATCTAAAGTGATGAATTTTCCTCTCAAAACTGCTTTTGCCGTATCCCACAGGTTTTGGTAGCTTGTGTCTTCATTGTTGTTATGCTCAAGGAAGTTAATGATTTCCTGTTTTATTTCTTCCTTCACCCATCTGTTATTCAACAGAAGATTGTTTAATTTCCATGCCTTTGGGTGGGCTTGAGCATTTTTGTTAGAGTTGAGTTCCACCTTTAGTGCCTTATGGTCTGAGAAGATACAAGGTAAAATTTCAATTCTTTTGATTCTGTTGATATTTGTTTTGTGTCCCAGGATATGATCAATTTTGGAGAATGTTCCATGGGGTGATGAGAAGAATGTATATTCTTTATCTTTGGGGTGGAGTGTTCTATATGCGTCTATCAAGCATAGTTGTTCTAGGGTCTCATTTAAATCTCTTACATCTTTGTTTAATTTCTGTTTAGAGGATCTGTCCAGCTCTGTAAGAGGTGTGTTAAAGTCCCCTGTTATTATGGTATTATCAGATATCATATTGCTCAGACTGAGTAAGGTCTGCTTCAAGAATCTGGGAGCATTTAAATTGGGTGCATAAATATTTAGAATTGAAATGTCTTCTTGTTGTAGTTTTCCCTTGACCAATATAAAGTGACCATCTTTGTCTTTTTTGACTTTAGTTGCTTTAAATCCACATGTATCTGAAAATAAGATTGCAACTCCTCTTTTCTTCTGAATTCCATTTGCCTGAAAAATTGTCTTCCAACCCTTGACTCGGAGCTTGAATTTGTCTTTTGAAGCCAGGTGTGTTTCTTGCAGACAGCAAATGGATGGCTTGTGTTTTTTAATCCAGTCAGCCAATCTATGTCTCTTCAGTGGGGAATTCAAGCCATTAACATTTATTGAGATAATTGATAAGTGTGGTAGTATTCTATTCGTCTTATTTTGTGAGAGTCCATTGCTTAGTTTTGTCTTTTGCATCAGTGTGGAGGTTAGGTTCTGTCCTTTGATTTCTGAGTTCTTACTTTGCTGCTGATCCATTGTGGTGGTCAGTGTGCAGAACAGGTTGAAGTATTTCCTGTAGAGCTGGTCTTGTTGTGGCGAATTTCCTCAATGTTTGTATACCCGTAAATGATTTGATTTCTCTGTCAATTTTGAAGCTTAGGTTAGCAGGGTACAGAATTCTGGGCTGAAAATTGTTCTGTTTAAGTAGATTAAAGGTAGATGACCATTGTCTTCTTGCTTGGAAAGTTTCATTAGAGAAGTCTGCGGTAACTCTGATGGATTTGCAGAGGGCTAACATTTCTTAATGGATCAGTTGGAAAAGGCACAGAGGCACAAAGCTGGGACAGTGTGAGTGTGACCAGGGCATGAAGCTGAAGAGATGAGGGAGGGTCAGGTTTCCAGGGCCTGTGGGCCATACAAGGACTTTTGCCTGGGTCACTGCTTTTGTGATCCCTTCTGTCCTTCCCTGGGATTCTGACTGCAGCCCCTGCCTTCTTTGGTCTTTGGATTTCTTCTTCCTTTGACTACACTACTTGCTTTTTCTCTTGGCCTTGGTTGATCTTCTTGGTCTTTGCGGCTAACTTGCCCAAAGCGTAGTATGTTCTCTTTCTGTCTGTTTTCTGCTGGTAGCTTCTGGGTCTGGAATGGATATCCTGAAATTATCCAGGAAGCAAGACAGTCGCCAGCATGCCGGTTAGGGGAATTCTTTCCTTATGAAGAGAATTTATTGCCTGAGAATCATGCAGTTTTACTACAAGATGTGTTGGCCAGGCGATGGTCTCTGCTGGAGTGGACACCTTCTCAATGTCCATTTCTCCTCTTATTTGAGTAATTTTCTTGTCTCAAATATGGAAGTAATTTTTTTTTTTTGCTATGAGGTTATAGAATATTAATGCATACAGAATCCAATTGCCTCTTATATGAACTGAATAAAAATGATGAGCAATATTATGACAACAAAATTATGACATCTAATTTATTTCTCCTCAGTGATCTTCCCTTATGATCATTGAAGAAGTATCTATAATTTTCTATTTATCCTTTTCTAGATTTTTCTCCACTTACTTTTGCTAATTTCTCTTTTTTGCTTTCTAGAATTTCCCTTCTAAATTCTTTCTGGTATTATAACCATCTTTTAAAAATATCGTATGTGATTTATTTGAATTTATGCCTTTCTAATTATCCTTTTTTGCTTTGCAAAAGGGCTTGGGGAATCTAATCCTTTTTCTGCTAAAACCTATTAGGCACATATTTTTGTAAAATTCTTTTGGTATTTAAAAAGGAAGAGTCTTTGATGGGAGCCCGGGGTAAAATATAAAAGATATATTAGAACGTTTTAATGAAATGTAGCTGAGATATGTATATCTGTGTGCTAAGAATTGCATTATTGATCCGAGGATCATAGATTATTCTTCCATACTTAATAGAAACTGTATAAACACTTAGCTTTCTGATGAAGTAAGAACTTTCCGTTCTTTTGGTTTTTCGATGGTTTGAAGGAGTAGAATATATTTGAAAAATAATATAAGTAAGAATGGAATTATAAACATTTCTGTTCCTCTTCAGTAGAAATGAGAATGAAAGCGATGGATCTTACTCCAAATTCAATGCAATATTTAGTAAATGGTTCATCCATAATTATGATAGATGGTTTTTGCTAGATGTGTATACCCATCTTTATCCTTATCTAAAAGATCTCTGAAAATATAAATTCTATATGAAACAGTACAGTGTGATGGAAAAACAGTACAGAGTGATGGCTATTTATAGCCCGATATGTTAGGCTCTAGTTTGGCCTATATAAACTTGGAAAAGTTATTTGGTATGTTTTTTTCCTCATGGGAAAGATGAAAGATTACTCTAGTTATTATGGAAATTTCATAAAACAATCCCTCAATTGCATCCCAGATAGAAAGGAAGATGTTGGGCGGCGCCTGTGGCTCAGTGAGTAGGGCGCCAGCCCCATATGCTGAGGGTGGCGGGTTCAAACCCAGCCCCGGCCAAACTGCAACCAAAAAATAGCCGGGCGTTGTGGTGGGCACCTGTAGTCCCAGCTGCTTGGGAGGCTGAGGCAGGAGAATCGCGTAAGCCCAAGAGTTAAGAGGTTGCTGTGAGCCGTGTGACGCCATGGCACTCTACCTGAGGGCGGTACAGTGAGACTCGGTCTCTACAAAAAAAAAAAAAAAGAAAGGAAGATGTTGTTGGTGGGAGACTCTTACAACACCTCTGACCTCCTTCAGGAAAACACAAAGAAGGTGACAGCAATATGTCCTCCGATTTGAGTTCGACATCTAAATAATGTAACATCGAGAAGTTCGCCTGTTGTCCTCCAGGTTTAGTCAGAAGATGAAATACTTTTCCTCTTAAATTCTCACTGTCTTCAAAGAATTCCTCAAGCTTCCTGGAATTTATATGAAGGACTTCAGGTATCCTACACTAATTTTTGTATCTTTCTACTTCTGTTAACAACAGGGGGTATGTCATGGATTCATGAGTAGTATCAAAGTTTTGTTAAAATGCTAATTATTAGTGCAATCATTAGGCTAAACCCATCGGCAACAAGACACCTAGGTTTGTGACTAGAATAAATTGTTATGTTTTGAGAAGAATGAGCATAGGATGACTCCCACAGTGATATTGTCAAAAAAAATTAACTTAAAGCTATAAATACCTGGCTATCAAGGGGGCAATTAGTTAAATAAATTTAAATGTATTTATGCATTTGCTAGGGTGAGATCATGCTGGTATATCACTTTTTTTTTGTTTTTTACTGGCTTAACATTTTCTAATTAAAGATGGGGCCACGCTGCTGCAATGTCACGGTGTATAATTATTAGATAGCCAGCAGCAATTTTTAAAGCAAACTTCACACTATCTCTGATATTAGTGTCATACGTTGCTAGTTGGAATTAGTTTGTGAAAGTTATTTATACATCAGAGACTTTAAATTAATGAGAGATAGCATTCCATTAATAAATGAGGCCTGGAATTTTACATTTGCAGAGGCGATATAGCTACAAATAGGTTTTGTTTTTTTTTTTGAGACAGAGTCTCACTTTGTTGCCCTCGGTAGAGTGCTGTAGCGTCATAGCTCACAGCAACCTCCAACTCTTGGGCTCAAGTGATTCTCTTGCCTCAGAATCCCTAATAGCTGGGAATACAGGCTACAGATAGGTATGTTAAGCAAAGATAAAATATTTAGATAATTATTTTCTTTTCTGAAAGTTACTTACCATTTTCCCTCTTTTATGTCTTTTCATTAGGACCTGAAGTTCAGCTTCCAACATTGACTGGAAAACAAGTGGTGTGATTTAGGCGTAGCTTCTCCGGTGACGTTCCCCAGTAACTCCTGTTCCCCACCCCAGTCCAAGCCAATTCCATCAGTGGTTAGCAGAGGGGCCCCCCTCTACACCTTTGCCATGTACATATCCTACAGAATATGAGAAGGATAATCATAATATCCTTACTATTTCTTACCTCGCCTTATTTGCATTTTTCCCTGCTTAGAGAGTACCTTAGACCAGACTACAGCTGATTTGTGGAGGATCTAAGCCAGTGGTTCTCAACCTTCCTAATGCCGTGACCCTTTAATACAGTTCCTTATGTTGTGGTGACCCTCAACCATAAAATTATTTTCGTTGCTACTTCAACTGTAATTTTGCTACTGTTATGAATCATAATGTAAATATCTGATATGCAGGATGTCTTAGGCGACCCCGGTGAAAGGGTCATTCAACCCTCAAAGGGGTCACAACTCACAGGTTGAGAACCACTGATCTAACCTAAAAATGAAGGTATGGTGGGATCATGGCAGCACGGACAGGGCTTAGGGCTTAGACAAGATGCATGTTCAGGGGTGGAGATCTGAACAGAGCAAGATTGTAATAGGGATGAAGATAAATACAGGCTTGTTTATACACGTAATAGACAAACAGGAAAGACTGGGGTTTGGCTAGCCAGAAGAGTCTGAGGGAAATACTGAAAAGCTAGCTCCAGCCTGTTTTTTCCAGTCATCACCACAGACAACTCTCAGAGACACCTCTGAGTGCAGGTGTTTGCGCTGACATTTGCCTCGGGCAACACAGGTGTGGGCAGTGGTAGGACTTGCTAAGTGGCCATAACACAGAACCACCCCCCGAAGTGGATTTGAAGTGAATCAGGGCTAGTCCATGCTTATTTGCACATACCTTATTTTTTTTAGCATTTGCATCATTTTTTTAAAATTTCCCGAATATTAGAGGGTACACTAATGTGTTTTGTTTACATACTTTGTTTTTGTACAAGTTGAAGTTATAAGTGTGCCTTCAGCCAGGTAATATGCACTGTACCCACCGGCGTGCATTTACTCATCCTGCCCTCCCAGCTTCATTTTCATGGAGATTTACTTCCATATATGGACTTCGGTGTTGACTGGTTAGTTCCAATTTGGTATTGAATACATGGGTTTGTTTCATTATTCTTGTGATGTTTCACTTAGAAGAATGCTTTTCAGTTCCCTCTAAATTGTCACAAAAGATACTAGATCGCCATTTTTCTGTGGTTGAGCAGTCTTCCATAGTGTGCATGGCGGATGTCGGGGCAAGGTGGCTGATGAGAGGCAGCTGTCTTCACACTGCCCTGGCTGGAGGTGGGAGGGTGGGACCAAGTGAGCTTGTAGCCCTTGCATACACTGAGAGGTGCAGCAGTCAGGATACGATAACTCGTGCCTACCTTGCAGTTTCCTTTTCTTTTTTTTATTCCTTTTTTTGGAAGAAGAGTCTTGCTCTGTCACCTGGGCTAGAGTTCAGTGATACCATCAGAGTTCACTGCATCTTCGAACTCCTGAGCTCAAATGATTCTCCTGCCTCAGCCTCCCAAGAAGCTAGGACTATAGGCACATGCCACCATTCGTGATTTATTTTTTCTGTTTTTTTTTTTTTGTTGTTGTTGTTGTTGTAGAGATCGTGTCTCCCTCTTGCTCAGGCTGGTCTCAAGCAATCCTTCCTGCTTTAGCCTCCCAGGATGCTAGAATTACAGGCGTGAGCCACTGTACCTGGTCCTAACTTGCAGTTTTGATGTTGAACCGTTAACCTGGGCTTCAAGGGCTAGAGTGATATGATAATATCTAAAAGACTTTGGAAATTGGGAGGCAGTATGTCTCCGTGATAGTTAAAAGTGCAGGCATTTTTAGTATTGAATATCAGCTCTACTTCTTAATTATTTGGTTTACTAAGTGTTTCCAAGGCACAGTGTCTAAATACATTCTGTATTTATAGCAGATAGATGGTGATAATAGTACTCACACTATAGGGCTGTTGAGAGGAATAAATGTTAGCATTTATCATTACTATAAAGTAATAAATATTATTATTAATTATTAGTATGTGAGATTTATTATCTAATCTTATTTATCCCATCAAAGTTTCAAACTGGCCTCACTATCACATGGTTCTGAGAATCTTGGTAAATATCTGAAGTCTGACAGGCTTATTTATATACAGGCTTTACAAAATCTAGTGGCTAATGCTTCTTACATCAGAGAAGTGAGATAAAACCCCTATGCTTGCTTTTGGAACCTGACAAGATAGAATGGAAGCCTGCAACCCTGAGTGGCCTCACCTGGGAGACATTCATGCAATATGATGAACTGGACTCATTGTTTATTTTTAACAATTAAAAAAATTTTCAGATTAATATGAGGGTACAGATGATCTGGTTACATTCTTTGTGTTTGTTAGGTAAAGTTCAGGTTGTAGTTGAGCCTTCTATCCAGGGTGTTCCCATTAAGTGAGAGCTCACTAATCTCTCCCCTCCCTTTTCCCTTTCCCTTCCCCACACTTGAATATACTTGTGTTTTTCTCTCATGTGGGCATGTAGTTGATTTTCTATTGGTTTCATATTAGTATCGAGTACACTGGATACTTGCTTTCCTGTTCTTGTGATACTTTACTAAGAAGAATGTTCCTTCAGCTCCATCCAGGTAAACACAAAAAATGTAAAGTCTTTGTCTTTTTATGGGTGAATAGTATTCCATGGCATACATATGCCACAGTGTATTAATCCGTTCATGGGTTGATGGGCACTTTGGTTGCTTCCACATCTTGGAAATTGTGAATTGAGCCACAATAAACATTCTAGTGCAAATGTCCTTATGAGAAAATGATTTTTTTCTTCTGTGTAGATACTGAGTAATGGGATTGAAGGATCAAATGGAAGGTCTACTTTCAGCTCTTTGAAGTTCAGTCCACAGTATTACCTCATCCAACTTGAAGAAAGGAAAACTGGATTAATTGCCAATGATGGAATGGCCTTTTTGTAATGTGGCAGTTCTTTTGAGTTGTACGTCATTTTTTATTTTTGACAGAGTCTCATTCTGTTTCCCTAGGGTAGAGTGCCATGGCCTCAATCTAGCTCACAACAACTTCAAATTTCTAGATTCGAGTGATCCTCCTGCCTGAGCCTCTGAGTAGCTGGGACTACAGGAACCCACCACAATGTCTGACTAATTTTTCTGTTTTCAGTAGAGATGGCATCTTTCTTTTGCTCAGGCTGGTTTTGAACTCTTGAGCTCAAGCGATCCTCTATCTTGACCTCCCAAAGTGCTAGGATTACAGGCATGAGCTACTGCACCTGGCCAGTTTTTTGATGTAAGGAATCCAGGTACGAAGACTTGGGGATAGACCATGACATTGTGAAATGCATTTAGTTTCATCCCTATTTCTTAGCACACAACTCCGAAAATCCTTGGAATCTTATGATTAAGATGTGGTATCTTTTTGTATGTTAATGATTGACTTATGGCTAGCAGCCCCTACGTAGCTTCAGGATGGGGGCTGGTCACCTGTAAGATCAAGGTGGGATTAGAAGGTTGAGACTTTTAGCCCCAACACCTAACCTCTAGGAAGGGCGGATGCTGAAGCTTAATTTGATCACCAATGGCCAACAGTCTAACCAATCATGCCTTTGCAATAAAGCCTCCATGAGCCCCCAAAGGACAAGATTCTGAGAGCTTCTGGCTGGCCAAATGTGTGGAGGTTGCTGGAGGTGCTGCACCGTGGGAAGACATGGACGCTTCCCCCACATCTTGTTCTATGCATCTCTGCATCAGTATCTCTTGTAATATCCTCTATAATAGATCGATAACCATAAAAATACTTTATAAAACAAATTAAAAGTTAAAATTGCAACCTAGAGGTGTAAATGTGCCTGGATTCTTCCTGAGTAAAGCTAAGATTGGCAGCTTCAATTTAGAGATGTGTGTAGTGGCCTCAGATTTACTTCTTTTCGTCTTGGTTGTTTCTTAATCATGTAAGGAAAGAACCTGAAACAACCTTATTTGAGCCTACTGTACAGTATTTGAATAAGTTAGGTGGGAATAGTAACAAGTTTGCTATGCAAACTCATATGTCCCAATCACTAGTTCTGTGTGCCTGTGAGAGGTGTGTGTGTATGGGGGAGAGAGAGAGAGAAAGAGAGAGAGAGAAAGAGAGAGAATTTTCTTTACTTGCTAATACAGAGCACACAATTCACGGAAGTTATTTTGAATGCACACAGCATACAACCCATTGCTTAAGGGGCAGGCAGGCTTCAGGTATCTCAGAAAGAGTAAGGTATAGGGCAGAATTATCAGTATTGTTTTGGAATCAGAATAGCTGAAGTGTGAACTTCAGAACAGAAGTTTACTTTATGTTGGGCAAGTCCTGAACTTCTTTGAACCTCTGATACCTGTTCAAAAAATGCAGATAATACAGTAGACCCTCCTAGTTGACCATCTCCCTACAGACCCGCCCTCTTCAGTTGGCCTAATTTTCATAGATCAGACACGCACCACGTGTACCTAACGGGACAGGAGGCCCACCTCCTCCTGTATGTTGACCTGTTTGTTATGTCCCTTGAGTGGTGAACTTACAGAACAACTGTATTTATTTTGAGAGTTGTTATGAAAATTAGAGATGGAATATTATAGGCATTCAATTACCAACAGGGGGTGTATTACTTATAAGGTATAATTCAGCAGGTAAAATAAAGTTTTCTGCTATTGTGATTTAAAGGCTAAAATTATTTAAAAGATTTTGCTTCAATGAGCTTACATTTTTATTGTCAAATGTTTTTAGAGCTTATTTTTCCCATTTAAATATGTTAATGTTCCTCTTTTTCAACTTTTTTTTTTATTATTAAATCATAGCTGTGTACATTAATGCGATCATGGGGCACCATACACTGTTTATTTTTAGTTTTTGCAGATTTTGGCCGGGTCTGGGTTTGAACCTGCCACCTCTGGCATATGGGGCCGGTGCCCTACTCTGTTGAGCCACAGGCACAGACCGTTTGACACATTTTCATCACACTGGTTAACATAGCCTTCCTGGCATTTTCTTAGTTATTGTGTTAAGACATTTATATTCTGCATTTACTACGTTTCACATATACCTTTGTAAGATGCACCGCAGGTGTAATCCCACCAATCGCCCTCCCTCCATCCACTCTCCCCCTCCCTCCCCTCCCTTTCCCCTTTCCCCCTATTCTTAGGTTATAACTGGGTTATAGCTTTCATGTGAAAGCTGTAAATTAGTTTCATAGTAGGGCTGAGTACATTGGATACTTTTTCTTCCATTCTTGAGATACTTTATTAAGAAGATTATGTTCCAGCTCCATCCATGTAAACATGAAAGAGGTAAAGTCTCCATCTTTCTTTAAGGCTGCATAATATTCCATGGTGTACATATACCACAATTTATTAATCCATTTGTGGGTCGATGGGCACTTGGGCTTTTTCCATGACTTATCAATTATGAATTGGGCTGCAATAAACATTCTGGTACAAATATCTTTTTATAATGTGATTTTTGGTCTTCTGGGTATATACCTAGTAGAGGAATTATAGGATTGAATGGCAGATCTATTTTCAGATCTCTAAGTGTTCTCCAAACATCTTTCCAGAAGGAATGTATTAATTTGCATTCCCACCAGCAGTGTAGAAGTGTTCCCTTTTCTCCACACCCTTTTCCAACCTTTTGATGAACACCATCAAAGAATGCGAGATGAGGGATACATTCGTCAATTTTATTTAAGCATTCTGTAATAGGTATACATCCATCAAAATAACACATTATAACCACAAATATATGTACTGTTTCATTTGTCAACTAAAATTTTTTTTTTAACTAAAAATCTTGGAAAAATTTCCTCATTCTTTCAGACATTTCCACGAGCAACATTCATGCTTTATTACCTTTTCCTGTCGCATGTGACAGTACTTATTTATATTTTCCTAATTGAAAAGTCTACATGGCTGTTCAATTCAAGCAGCCTGTTTTTTTCACAAACTTCTACGTTTCTATATTAATATGTTTAAGATGAGCTTCTCCGTCCCCGGGAAAACATATTTTCCTTGGTAAGATGAATCACTGTTGACTGATTCATCCCCCTCTCAGGGCGGAAGCCTGGTCTAGTGGTTCAAGCTGTGATGTGTGAGTCACTTGTTCTGGTTTCATTCCCCTTTTGGCTCTTCAGTATTTGGTTAAATCCCTAACCTGGTGGATACAGTACCTCTCTGTGTATACCACACAGAGGGACTGTTGGAAATGATGACTTTGTCCAAGGGAGAGTAGAGAATGGGAGGATGAGGAAAAGTGAACAGCACCAGGAGTCCATTGAAAGCCAGGCTCTGGTCTCCCTTCCGTTGGATCAGTGTTGCCTTCACGGGTTTAGTGCTAAATCAGAAGTGGTTGGTCACTGGGACTTCAATTGCAGACCAGAGGAGATAATTACCTGTATAGCCCCTTCACCAATAGTGACACTGAAGTGACTAAAAAGGAAATGAGGATTGATCGCTAATCTGAAGCTAGGAGTCCTGTGAAAGCTTTTATTTTAGGGATGTGGTGTTTCCTTTAAAACACCATTTAAGTGAAGATGTTCTCAGTTTGGATTTTTTTCCTCTGGCTGAAAGGGTACATGGGGCTAATGACAAACATATTGTTAGTATTTTATCAGACTCAGTCAGCTGTTGGTTCCCAGCATCTATAGATTTTACAGTTGGCTAACAGAGGAAAGAGCTTTAAAGCAGGCTGCAATGGCGTCTTGTCATTGTACAGCTGTTTAAAATGAATCCATAAAAAGAAGAGATTTCTTTAAAGATCCATTAACAGAATTATCAGTTCAACATTAGGGTAAGCCAATCATCTATTTATTAAATAAGGATGTGGCAAAGGACTCTTCTTTCTAAGTCTGGTATGTTGTTTACTTCACAGTACAGGCAAACCGCTAGGATATAGCTTGGCTGTTTCCCATTTGGTGGCATATTATTGTTTAACTTTTCTCCAAACCTGAATGCTTTTGGTTATCGAAAGCAACATTTTTTTTCTCATGGTGCTTTCCCCATCTCTAATGTTTGTGGGGACGTTTTCATGAGTGCCTTAACTTTTTATTGTGTCTTAGTTTGAAATTATGCATACGCAGACCCTAAGACAAGGATGTGAGTGCAAGCCGTTTCTTTGGGAGGTGATCCCAGGGAGCCCTGGCAAGCAACCGAGGAAAGAACAGTGAGGGAAGGAAGCCAACTGTGTCTTCCCAAGCAAGTCACTGAGGGGTGTAACAGCAGCTCCACCCCACGGGGCAGGTCTGGGCTCCGTAGAACAGCCTCAGAGCTACCCTGTTTCCCCCAAAACAAGACAGTGTCTTATTTTAAGGTGTGCTCCCAAAGATGCGCTAGGTCTTATTTTCAGGGGACGCCTTATCTTTCCTGAAAGTAGGTCTTATTTTCAGAGGATGTCTTATTTTCGGGGAAACAGGGTATCTTCACAGACCAGCAAGGAAGCTCATCTACCAGCAGCTGAGCACCTCTTCCCAAGGCATTAACTTGCTCCCAGTTTGTCCTGCCAAGGCAGAACTAAAAACACTCTCAGACAAGAAGACCCTGGTATTCCTAGCAGGCAGTCTCCACGTGTAAGGTGGGTGCCGGGGGAGGGGAGGTTCTGAGCAAGTAATGTTTGACACATACTGCTTCCTTCCCAGTTACATTTTTTTTCTCTGGTAGAAATTTCCCCTGGGTCTGAGATCTTTCTTGCTTCTTTCTTTTTCTGTTGGAAATGTTGCCATCTTAGCTTCCTAGTCTACCTGTCTCTTCAAAATAATGGTAAAATTATACAATACAAAATTTACCATTTTAACTGTTTTTAAACATACGGTTTGGTGGCTTTAGATTTACATTGTTGTGCAACCATCACCACCGCCCATCTTCAGAATGTCTTCACCATGCAGAGCTGAAAACTAAAACGATAACTTCCCATTTCCCCTCCTCTCCAAGCCCTGGCCACCATTCTACTTGCCATCTTTATGAATCCGAGTACTCTAGGTAATTTATATAAGCAGAATACTATAAGGCTTGTCCTTTTATGTCTGTCTTATTTCACTTAGCATAGTGTACCCAAGATTCATAGATCTTCTAGGATATGTCAGAATTTCTTACTTTTTTAAAAACTGAATAATATTCCCTTGTATGTTTATGCTACATTTTATCCATTAATTTATCCATGGACACTTGGGTTGTTTCCACCTTTTGCTATTGTAAGTAACGCTTCCATGAACATTGATGTTCAAATATCTGTTTCAGTCTTTGCTTTCAACACTTTGGGGTATAAACCCAGACTTGGAATTGCTGAATTATACAGTAATTCTATTTTCAGTGTTTTTTTGAGCTACTATGCCATTCTCCAAATATTTTATATTTAACCAGCACCAGACAAGGATTCTGATAGCTCCGTATCCTCATCAACACCTATCTTCTTGTTTTTATTTGTTTGTCTTTTGCTTTTTTGATAATAGACATCCTAATGAGTATGAAGTATTATTCTGTTTCTTATAACTCACTTTTTTTTGTTTGTTTTTTTTTTGTTGTTGCAGTTTGGCCGGGGCTGGGTTTGAACCCGCCACCTTCGGCATATGGGGCCGGCGCCCTACTCACTGAGCCACAGGCGCCACCCTCTTATAACTCACTTTTAATCTTAATTTATCTCTGTTGTTCAAATATATTTGATTCATAGCAAAGCATGCCTTAAAATATTTATATCATACTTGGGAATTTGTGATGTGGGTCAATCTCACTGGAGTTAGGTGATATCTCAGAGTGGTTTTGATTTACTTTTCTCTGATGATTAGAAATAATGAGCATTTTTTCATGTGGGTGTTGGCCATTCATCTGTCATTTTCAGAGACGTTTCTGTTCAAATCTCCTGTCCACTTATAAATGAGGTTGTTTGCTCTTTTCTTGTTGATTAATTTGAGTTCTCTGTAGATTCAAGTTACCATCCCTTTGTCAGATTTGTAGCATGCAAGTATCTTCTCCCATTCTGAAGGGTGTCTGTTTGCTTTAATTGTGGTACCCTTAGCTGTGCAGAAGCTTTTTAGCTTGATCAAATACCTCATAGATGTTGAGAGAATGGTACACTTCTACACTGCTGGTGGGACTGCAAACTAATACAACCTTTATGGAAAGAAGTATGGGGAATTCTTAAAGAACTAAAAGCCAACCTTCCATTGGATCCTGCAATTCTACGTATCTATCCAGAAGAACAAAAATCATTTTACCACAAAGACATTTGCACCAGAATGCTTATTGAAGCGTAGTTCACAATTGCCAAGTGTGGAAGCAGCCCAAATGCCTGTCAACCCATGAATGGATTAACAAATTGTGGTATATATATACCATGGAATACTATTCAGATGTAAGAAAAGATGGAGACTTTACATCTTTTATGTTTACCTGGATGGAGCTGAAACACCTTCTTCTTAGTAAAGTATCTCAAGAATGGAAAAGAAATCCAATGTACTCAATACTAATATGAAACCAATATATAAATAACTACATGCCCACATGAATGATAAAACACAAATCTAGTCTAGCAAGGAGGAGGGAAGGGGAGGTAGGAGGGGAGGGGAAGAGGGAAGGAAGGGAGGGGACGGAAGGGGGAAGGGGGGAGGACAACTGGCAGGAGGAGGGAGGGCAATTGCCAGGATCTCACCTAATGCCCTGGGTAAAGGGCTCAACTGCAACTTGAACGTTACCTTAGAATTGAAAATAATGTAACCTAAACATTTATACCCTCATATTAATTTGAAATAAAAAAAATTTATACCAAATTTAGTTGAGCTATTTAGTCATGGAGGGATGTGATCAGATTTACATCTGTGAAACATGCAAATATGTTCTTGTAGGACAAAGTTTACTTTTTCTGTCATGAATTGACATCATTTTAGATAATTTAGAAAAAATAAAAATGTGTAAGTAGAAAATTCACTTTTAGTCTTGTGAATTAAATATAATACGATAGATGGAAAATATAATTTATTTAATAATTTATTCAACAAACATTTAGATGTTGATGAGTTTTAAAGCTTGGTCTCCAAGACCAGTCAGTCTTCAGTTAAATCCTTACTCAGCTTAACATGTGTTTGACTTTGGGAAAGTTATGTGACCTCTTAAACCTCAATTTATCTACCCATAAAGTTGGGAATAATAACAATAGCATAAAGTTGTGGGGATTAGGTATTCATTAGGCAATGATGAGTGAAGGCAGACCTGAGGACTACCTCTGTGTAGTAGTCTCATGGGGGCAAGAGACTTTAATAAAGAAATCATTGCAATAAATCTATAATTGCAAACTAAAAAAAATTCTGGAAAGAAATAACACAGTAGTAGGGTAATTTATTTAAAAAGGCATGACCTAGTCAGGGGTCTCAGATACCTTCTGAAGGAAGTGATGGAGGGATCTGAAGATTAAGAAGGAAACTGGAAAAAATATTGGGGTAAGAGTTTTGTAGGGGGTATTTGTGGAGGGAATGGTGGATTTATCATTCAGGAAAATAGAAAATACAATGGGAATATACAGGGAGTGGCACTAAATTCATTCTTGGAGAGTCGGAAAATAATTTGCAGAAGAGGAGACATGGCATTAATTTTTGAGGAAGGAAGAAGGGAGATATGAGGAAACTTGAGGAAGTGGACAGTACACTCCAGGCAGAGGAGCATTTCAGAAGCTTTCTTCACTCTCTTTGGAGGGCTGCTTACCGTTTGGTGTAGCAGAGCGTAGAGTATAAAGAGGGCGGCAGTGGCAGGTTCTGATGGAAGAGTAGGCAGGTGCATGGTGGTGCCAGAGCCACGCAGAGTTTCAGCTTTTATCTGTCAGCAGTGGGAAAATAACTATTTGAAGGAGTCATGGGGGGATGTGATCAGATCTACATCTGTGAAACATGTAAACACTGCAGTAAATGTGGGAAATGGATCTGGAGCGCATGTGAGATTGGAAGTAGGGAGACCAATTAGGTGGCTAAGGCGATTATTTTGATAGTCCTTTTAGGGAACCGGGAGGACCAGAGTTAGAGCTGCGCTTGTGGGGCTGAGCAGAAGGGAGTGCTTAGAAAGCCTGAGGGTTAGAATGACGTTTAGTGGCCCATGGATGTGACAGAACAGGGAGAGAGACAGAGGATAATACGGCCTTCCTGTTTGGTGACTGGAAGGACTGGAAATAGGAAGTTAGCGTAGTGCCTCCCCCATTTTCTTTTTGAAAGTAGTGAGGGGGATAGAGACAAAGGATCTCAGTTTGGGCACATTGGCTATCAAGTAGTTGAAGGCTAAAGATTTGTGAACTTGGAGGTAATAGGAATTTTCTGGGCTGGAAGTACAAGTCTGAGAGATGGATATTAGTACACAGATGGCAGCGGAAGGCAATAAAATGTTTTTCTTCTTGAATTTCCTCTTTATCTCCCCTCCTCAATGTTAACTCCTTATACTTTCGTATACTTATACTCAATGTTAACTCAATGTTAACTCCTTCTTATACTTTAGTATACTTATACTAAAATGTACTTATTTTTTAAAAAAAATTTCAGAGTAATCTATGGGTCCAGATGATAGGTTACATTGTTTTTGTTAGGTAAAGTCCACGTTGCGGTGGAGCCCTTCACCCAGGAGGGTGCCAGGAGGCTTTCCCTCATCCCTGAGCAGGTCAGGAACTGTCCTTGTACCCTGAGCTCAGCTTGGCTGGTCCTCAGAATTCTCTTCAGATGTTTATTTTCTCAGCACAATCAGGGCGGGCAGGGAAGGTTCCTCCTGTGCACCCAGGGTCTCCCAGAATGCTCCCCACATGGGCAGCTTCTAAGTGATACGTCTTGATTGATTAGTTGAATAAATGAAGGAAGAAGATTCTCCAGGGAAAATGTGTGAAGTGAAAGAAAAACCCTCAGTGGCAAATGGGGAGGGACATCAAATAAGAGGCAATGGTTGATCTTGACCACTAAAGCTTGTTGTATTTCCTCCTGTCTTTTGATTTTTTTATATACAGCTTAAAAAATTCAGCATAGTTTTTATCCCAGATACATGCATACAAAATGTATTTTTTCCCACTTAATATTTTAACACGAGGATTTTTTCAATATCGAGATGTCTTTATTTTTAATTTAGGTTTTATTTCATTTTTATAGGTTAAGTGGAAACTTCGTAGACATTCATTTGCTAGATGGCAGCCAATTTTTACTCACATAGGGATAGTATCAGAATGACTGTTCTCTTGCCTTTATACACTTGCTCATTTATACGTGCACACGGTCATTCAACCAGGTGAGCTTATGCATAAGATTTAAATGTCGACCTCCTGGAGCCCAACATAGGGTGGACATGCACACAATTAATTTAAAAAGAGAATAAAAAGTATTCTAAAAGGGGTCCATGCAAGTACTTTGAGTCTATAGTGACAGACACCCTACCAATTTGTGCTAAAGCTAAATGTCTGCTTCAGGTTGGTATTTTAAATTAAATGCAGGTGTTTCTTTTCTAAACTTTGTATAATATAAAACTTCTATTTTTAAACAAGGAATGGTGTGTTTTCTTCTCTCTATGCTTATAGGGAAGGGAAATTGGCATTTATTATTTCATTGCTATGTGCCCAGCTCTGGACTCATCGAAACTATTCATATAATTTCCTTTATTCTTCATTGTATCCTTCCAAATAGCTGTAATTATCCTTGTTTGACAGAAGAAAAAAATTAAGGCTAAGAAAGTTAAACTATCTCCCCTTGATCGCATGAGTCATAAATAAGGAATTCGTATGACAAGCGTGGTGGTCCTAATATCAAAAACTTTCTGACTTTATTATATTCTAAACATATAATTCTGTTTGACTCGTAAAGAAAACGAGAACCCTGAAAAGTGACTTTTATATGTGCAGAACATCTATATACCTATACATTTCACATGTATTGTTTAACACGTTATAGTGCTCAAGAGTTATTCTTGATTTTCCATGCTAATGTGACCACGCTATAGCATCCTATTCACAGAGAACGTTTCTTTTTACCACTAGTTTTACCCCCCTCCTCTCCTCTCCTACGAAGTCATTCCAAGATTTATTGCATAGGAGACAAACAACTGACTTGAATAACAAGTCTCTTAAATGTCCTGTGGTAGCAGTAACGAGAAACCATGGACCCTGCTTCTAAAAAATTACCAATCAAAGGAAGGAAGAACGTGGTAACATGTGAGTTGTGCTCTTCGGTCGCTTTCCATGTACCTCTGATCTTCTCATCTAAGGCAGGGGCCTCTTTCTCCTTCCCGCGCACAGAGCATCTCCCCAGAGTGCCAGGCAGAGACCAAGGCCTTAATAAATATGTGTTCAGTTGACAGGAGCAGGAGAGCCAATCTCACAGGATAATGTCAGCTCTTGAATAATTGAGCAGAGTCTGTGTGATCAATGGATTTGTGGAGTCAGCAATATCCTCTCTGCCATCTTCCTGCCCACATCTCTCATCCCTCCGCCCTGTGCTTATAGCAAGGCATTCTATAAAGTGTATTTGTTAATAAGACAAGCAAGAGGAGGCCTGTGCTGGGATAGAGGTGTTAGGGAGTTATGAATTTGAAAATGTTCAAACAATTCAGGACAATGTTTTGCTTCGTAAGTATACACAGATGATGTAATAGACAATCAATGGTTTCTCCGTAGCAGAAGCTGAGATTGAAACATGATATATTCATGAGATGGTAACTTTACTACACCAGCCAGGGCTAGTTTTTGTTGTGGTTATGCTTCACAGAAAGGTAACACACTATGCAGCAAAAAACAAAACAAAACAAAGCAAAACCTCTATTCAAGGTCCAAAATGATGTTTTATTTCATAGAAACACATTATGGATATATGATTTTCTGTTAAAACTAAAATGATCCTGGCTGAAAAACATCGCTAAGATAAATTATGTGTAACTGTGTTCAGTTATCAGGAACAGAGACAAGACATTTTCTTGGATGAATCTTCTGTTTTTTGAGCCTGGGAGATGGACCCAGAGAAAGAGCCAATTAGGGTTATCCAGTTTTGTTTTTTTTTTGCATTTTGGCTGATGCTGGGTTTGAACCCACCACCTCCGGCATATGGGGACAGCACCCTACTCCTTTGAGCCACAGGCAACACCCCAGGTTTTCCGCGCACACCAGCACATGAAGGGTGTTGGTGGTGAGGCCTGTTTGGGCGGATCCACTTCGATTCAGCTGCATGACGCACATCAACACCTAACGAGACACTTAAGCCAGTGCCATTTAGCAGAAGGGTTTGTGTGAGAGTTGCCGGATTCACATACTTTGTGGAGGATAATAACTAATGTTTGTGAAGCGGATAAAGGTATCTACGTGACTTTTGCTTACATTGTGAGCTTTTTAGACCACATTTAGAAACTTGGCATCTCTCCACTGGCCAGAAGTAGCCAGTCACCCTTAATGGAGCACATGTTGTTTTGCTGGCTCAGTTCTCTGGGGTCTACTTTATCCTGATTTCTGGATTCATTCCACAATGTCTTGATCTATTTCTTGTGAAACTCTGACTGCAGGCCCCTAAAGAATTGTGGTTCATGTTGCTAAAGCCAATGGTAGGGACTTTAATATTCTCCCTGTGGGTTCTATTAAGTCCTTACTGCGAGAGCTTTGCTAGACCCTTCTGCATTTATTGTGGGGGCTGTCTTTGTCTTTGCCTGGACCTTTCTACACTATCTCCTCAGATGTCTGGGGTGTCCTCTGTCTATGCACCCAGTGATATTGGAGGGGTAATATTTAATTCTTATGGGAAACCAATAACTTTTGGCAGGGACAGATTTGCGATATTTGAAGACTACCTCCTTCATAAACTATTTCTGACTTAGCTTGGTACCTTAGAACAAAGACTCACAGGTTTTTTTTTGTTTGTTTGCTTTTTTGTAGAGACAGAGTCTCACTTTATGGCCCTCGGTAGAGTGCCGTGGCCTCACACAGCTCACAGCAACCTCCAACTCCTGGGCTTAAGCGATTCTCCTGCCTCAGCCTCCCAAGTAGCTGGGATCACAGGCGCCCGCCACAACGCCCAGCCATTTTTTGGTTGCAGTTTGGCCGGGGCCGGGTTTGAACCCGCCACCCTCGGTATATGGGGCCGGCGCCCTACTGACTGAGCCACAGGCGCTGCCTGTCTCACAGGTTTTTTTACTTTCAAGCATTCATAGTCTGCTAGGATTAAAGGGCCTTTGACCATCTCTGTATTTTAAGCAGTATTAGTCAATTGTTACACTTGCTATTAAGATGTATTTTACTCAACCTTGTTTATTTATTCAATTTTAAGGTTACATTTCTAAAGGATTCTCATTTTCTGTGACTCCTAGATCCCTCTGCAATTTCGCCATTTAACTCAATATTGGACCAACATTTAGACGCCTGACTCAAAGCCACTAAATGCATTCACTGGCTAATGGATAATCAGATTCTCTTCCGGGGAATTTGAGATCCAGACAAGTAATTTGTCAGTGACGAATGACTCTGTGCGGGGCCGTGACAACTTCAGGCTAATGGCCATGTTGAACTTTGATCTTCAGTCAAATTCCAACTCCAAACAATCAAGTGACCCAAAGGTTCTGATACTATGACCAGCCCATTAAGGCAGTCATTTCTGCACCACAAAATGGGGACCAGAAAACAGCTACAAATGTCTACGTGCATTTGCTAATATTTGAGAATTTGATATATTATTTACCTGTTTCACTATCTCACCAACTTTTCTTGCCTCTGTTAATAGTTGTGGGTCTACTTATATGAAACTAATTTATAGCTTTTATACAAAGGCTATAACCCAATCTCAGTACAAGAATATGGGGAAGGGGGCAAGGGAGGGGAAGGAAGGGGGCGGGAGGGCGGAGGGAGGGTGAATGGTGGGTCCACACCTAGGGTGCATCTTGGAAGGGTGCAGGTGAAGTTTACTAAGTGTAGAGTATAAGGGTTTGAACACAATAATTAAGAAACTGCCATGAAGGCTATGTTAACCAGTTCGGTGAAAATATTTCAGACTGTATATGGAACCAGCACACTATACCTCATGGTTGTATTATTGTACACAGCTATGATTTAATTTAAAAAATACCAGATGAATACCCTCCCCCTCAAAAAAATAGTTGTGGGTGTACACGGCTAAGATGATTGGGATAAGTAACTTGACTTTTCTAGATGCAAGAATCACGTGCTCATTCTTAGAAAAGCTATAAAGAAGTCACAAGGTTGGCTACTTTTGCAATGTGTTTAGAAGAAAAGTAGGCCTGGGATGGGCCATACATGACATTATAAGGCAATTTTGCTAAACTCATCCTCATCTATTGTTCAAGAGAAATAAACTGCAGGACCGTGAAGAAGCAATGAGAGTCTTTAAGTGAGCAGGGAGTAGTCTTTTGGAAAAGGAACACCAGGTCATTTTGGAAGAACATCATGGGTATATTATCACTTTTATTCAACATCTAAAAAGTCAGTGGTACTTGTTGTCTGTTCCTCAGGCCAGATGATAAACTGCAGAGAAGGGGAAGGCTTCTATTCCTCTAAGAATATGAAAGCTTTATTCCTAGAGGCTCTGAACTGAATTATGGCTAAATTAGCTAGAGGCAGTAAAACTGAAGCCAAGTGGGATGGCCTCGAAGGGAAGAATTACCTATATTCTATGGGAGAAAATGACGGCTACCATTTATTGTGTGCCAATATGTGCTGAAAATGGTATGAGGAAACTTAAGATTATTTCTGTCCTTATTGTAAGTGTACAACATAGGTATTATTATTTCCATTTCCCAGACTGGGAAATTAATGCTTAGAGAAATTGCCTAATTATTTGCTAGCAAGCAGAATGAAGACACAGGTCTTTTGATTCTAATGATGGTCCTAAAGGAACCCCGCTTTGTCAGACTCTAGAGGATTTCTTACATTTTTCAGTAAAACCCAGAACAGAAAACAAATCACCTGTACTTCATTTTTAGATAAGTGGAAAAGTGTCTAGCTGGGTTCTTAGATATGTCCTAAAACAAATGATAAAAAACAAACAAAAATACCACTTCCTGACAAGTCTTCGCAACAGCTGATTTCATGATGCTTCAATCAAAAGTATTCAATGAGCCCCCATTATAGTCTATACTATTTAGATTGGCATTCAAAGCCCTTGTCCTGAGTGGTCTCTGAATTTGCAATATAGACTTATCTTATCCTTCTTTCTAGATGTTTTATTAGAAAACCAATGTATCCATTCCAGTATTTATGTTTTTCTCTTTCCTCTTGCTTGCTACCACCATCCATTACTGCAGCCTCCACCACTGTCTCGTGAAGTTTTCCTCATTTGCTTCATTCTTTGAATTTTTGTTATGTCTTTAGCTTGCATTTATTATATGGTTAAACATATTGTAGTTGACCGTAATTATTTAAGAACTTCTACTGGATACTACACATCAGGAAGAAGGGAGCATGTTTTAAATATCTTTCCTTACATATGGCCATATAAATATTTGATTCAATGAATATTATAAGCAAGTTATAGATGCTCACTCAGTGTGATGACTGATAATAGTAAGATGGCTTCCATGTACTGAGTATCTATTATGTAAGGAACATGTTAGGCACCTTATATGACTCTTTTTCTCATTCCAGAATAGCCCTCACAGGGAGCCCTCACAGGGAGCAAGAAGTTGGAGTAGTTGGCCTGTGACTTAATCTTTCCTAGTTACTAGGGGAACCCGCCTGGGGAGAAAAAGAGAAGGCAAGTGACTCAGTAATGTGAAAAAAGGACCTCTAGGTAAATAGACTGGTATTTTAAAGGAAGATATTCCTATTCTATGGATGCTTTGAGTAGCATGTCCCTGATTTATCATGTGTGTGATAAGCAAATCAATGACCTATAGATTTGTGAGGCATAGTTGTCTGGCGGATGTACTATCTGGGGTATAAAATAGAGATGGCTAAGGTGCCAGCCACATACACCAGAGCTGATGGGCTCGAATCCAGCCCGGGTCTTCCAAACAACAATGACAACTGCAATCAAAAATTGATCAGGCATTATGGTGGGCGCCTGTTGTCCCAGCTACTTGAGAGGCTGAGGCAAGAGAATCATTTAAGCCCAGCAGTTGGACGTTGCTGTGAGCTGTGATGCCACAGTACTCTACCCAGGGTGACAGCTTGAGGCTCTGTCTTAAAAAAAAAAAATAGAGATGTTTCATGACTTAAGTGGGGTGACCTTAGAGATCTCGCCTATTCTACTGGGTCAGAGAGCATATGTCCAAAGCGGCAGGAAGAATTTAGGGAGCCTGAAAGTGTCTGAGACCTCCCTCTGTTTTATGTATGCCTTTTATTGTATCTCCTGGAACTTATGAATACAAGTGTCTGTAAAGTTTGTCTGCAATTTAAAATAGTTGTATGGACACCCTGTGCAATATGTTTATTGAGTAAAGGGGATTTAAGGTAGCAGACAGAATAAAGGTTGCTAATCAGCTGATCTTAAGTAAGTAGATTATGCTGGAATATCTAGGTCAGCCCAATGTAATCAAAGACGTCTTTTGTTTGCTTGTCTTTTTCTTCTTTTCCTTTCCCTCACTTTAGTTTAGTGAGACCTGCATCAGACTTTTGTTTGCTTTTTGGAAGATGGATATTGTTACTGGCCTCTGAGTGGAGGTTTTTCCAAGTTCTTGATGTTTGTTAGGAAAGGAGTATGGGGATGCATCACGTAAGCTGAGCTGAGCAAGTAACAACTTTTTATTGAAAGCAAAAGTCCACTGCCAGGGAGGAGGAGCGGGCAGGCTCAAAGAGAGCAGCTGCACTGCAAGGAAGTGCTTTGGACCTTTTGTAGTCTTACTAATTGAGATAAGAAATATTTAAAGCCAGGAGGTTGGCTTTTACCAAGAATTTGGGTAGTAATTGCTAGAGTTGTTTTCCCTCTCATTTTCATACTTTATATGGCTGTCTTGGAACTGTCACAGTGATTTTAAGGGTGGAGAAAGTTTAAATTAGAATGTAAATGATATTATAATGAGCCAAGGTTCATGTAAGGTGGCAGAGATAGCTGACAAGCCCATCAAAGCCTGTTTTTGGTTGTGGTTATCAGCCCCTCTGGCCAGTTTCTGATTAAGAATCATTTATTTTAATACCTGCATATGATCTTCAAGCTCCTGCATTTGGTCTCAGCCTTGTCTCTTAGTCTCCTATTTTCACACAAGGAGGTCACAAGACAAGGAATGCACAGAGTATCTAGAAGCAAGAAGTATCAAGGACTTGAATTTTTTCTCTAGGGTCTCCAGAAGAAATGAGGCCCTGAAAACATTTTGATTTTAGTTTAGTGAGACCTGCATCAGATTGCTGATCTATAGAACTGTGCAATAAATTTATATCATTTTAGGCCACAAAGTTTGTGGTAATTTGTTACAGCAGCAATAGAAAACCAATACTATACCACAGATATATCCGATATATCTCCATTTGAAGTGGCACATTCAGCATTGAAATCCAAATTCATCTGATCCAAAGTCTCTGTTCTTCCTGCTCTGTTTCAGGACCTCTGCTTTTACTAGAGGATGGTATGAAATTTTCTCATTTTGGTTTCTGTTTTTATTTCTAGCATTTTATTCATTCTGATTTATTTGCTTTCTAAAGGGAGAAATAGTTTCCAACCACTGTTAGGCCTATCATGGAGTTTCCCTCAGGTTTTTAGATGGAGCTTAGAAGTAAGATCACTCTAGATATTAATTTCAGCTGTTCATATTACAGTGCTTCTGACTGAGGAGCCATATAAATTAAAATTATTTACAAGTCTTGCAGAAATAAAAATTTCTTATCTAAGTTATATAAACATACTAGTGATTTCAGATTGTATCTTGTGTCAAGAACAACTTCTGTTGTTTATAAGTTTAGAAAAAAAGCATTTGGAGCTAAAAAAGCTTTTGTTTATGTTCAAGCTTCTAGTTCTTTGTGTGATTCTGAAATAATTACCTCTCAGCTTCAATTTCCTGATTTTTAAGAAGGGGATAATATAACTAAGAAAGGCCCAAATGAGAATTCACTTAGAGCACGTTGTGATTTGTAAAACTCTATACAATGTAAGGTGTAATAATTATTATTGTTGGGAGATTTGAGAGAGAATATGTGAGTCTATGTGAATGCAATTCACTTGCTGTATGAAAAGTTTGGCTGACTATCATACCCTAAGGCATTATTACTGTCAGTTGTGTTTGAACAATTACTGGCTGATCAAGGAAAAATTATGAATCAATTTCAGTAATACACATTATTAGCTGTTCCAAACTAATTTAGAGTGCAGAGATCAGAACTCATAACACTTATGGTTTATAACCGTGGTTTGCAAACTTGACTACACATCAAAATCACAGGAGGAAATTAAAATAAAAATCTTGGATCCCTTGCTAAGATACTGTGATTCCATGTTTTTTTCTTTTTAAAAAGTACCTGATGATGCAAATTACTATTTAGGCTAGTAAGTGCATGTCCTCTGACAGCCAGTGGTCTTACTTAACTTGTACTAATAGGTAAGTTTTCATGTTTTTTTAAAAATTTTTTTCTGTTATGCTGTGAGAGTTGTATCTCCACATAGAGTGGCTGGCAGTAAGTGCTACTGCTGATGGTGTTTACACAGGGAAAAGTACCAGATGGTTCACAGGCCACAAGGAGTGGTTTGTACTTCAATTATTTGAAGAGATAATAGCACATTTTTAATTATTCATGACACATGTTTAGAAAACTTGGAACTTGAAGAAACCAAAGAGATGATCTGGTTCAATTTGTCTTTCCTCCCTAGATAAAGAAACATAGACTGAGAGAAGTTAAAATGCTTACCTAAGTCATCCGGGACCGGAGTGCCCAGACTTTGTCTTTTTCTGTGATTCATGGTCATTGTAGAAGGCAAAATTGAAAGGCACAAATAGTCAAATGCCTCATCTGAGCAGGAGCCCAATTTTCTTTCTTTTATTAGAAGTCTTAATAATACAGCAAAACACACAGACTTTAAAATTTCTTCTCTCGAATATTATGTGACAGAGGTACTATGCAAGCATCTTGAAAGTTCAAAAAGTGAAGGAGAAATCAGAGTGGTGCCTGTGGCTCAAAGGAGTAGGGCGCTGGTCCTATAAGCACAGGTGGCTGGTTCAAACCCAGCCTCTGGCCAAAAACTGCAAAAAAAAAAAAAAAAAAAGTGAAGGAGAGGATTTATACCATCGATTGCTTTTATGTTATTTCTTTTGTTCTATATATAAACCAGCAGGAAAATTACTACCCAAACCCCCTCCAAAATCTCTGATGGCTGATTCAAACAATGCACAATAAGGACCAATCTTGCAAAATAATAAAATACTTCCATACTTCAGGTTTCACACATCCATATGGAGAAAGGCATTCCTCTTATCTGACCTTTTGGAAAGCAGACTGGTTACGTTTTAGGAACTGCATTAATGAAACATGAAATTCTCTTTTGTCTGCTTCGGAAGTAGCATGAATGAGTTTTTCTTTGCTATCTTTATTGTATTCTATGTTTTCTCAGGCCTGGATCACACTGTATTCATCTTTTCCCTTCTAGAACCTGCCCCGTGGCTGACTGTCGGGAGATAGTCTGTCGAAGTGAACTGCTGAGGGAGAGACGAGAACCTTGAGAGTCAGAGCTGAGCCGCATTTTACCAACATTAAAGATATTTTTATTTTTAGCTGTATTCCAGCGAAAACGTTTTGTAGTGAAATTTATATATAAATTGTTATAAGGTAAATATATAATAAAATATGTAAATAATATATGTATTATTATATAACAATATATGTATTATTATTTAACACATTATTATAATACGTATAATAATATATGTATTATTATTTAATAATGTATATACATATATGTATTATTATTTAATAATGTATATACATACATTATTATAATACATATAATAATGTATGCATTATATATAATAAGATGGTCACTACAGGGGGACAAATAACATCCATCATCTCACACAGTTACACCTTCCTCCTCTCTGTGGTAAGGGAAGCTGTAATATCCTCATTTAGCCCCAAATCCTGAATAGAATACATTATTATTAATTATGTCCTCCTGGTGTACATTAGATCTTTACACTTCTTCCTTCTACATATTTACTATTTTTTATCCTTTGATCCACATCTCCCCATTTCCCATCCCACCCAACCCTGGTAACCACTGTTTTATTCTCTATCTCCACCTATTTGACCATATTTTTAAGATTTCACATATAAGTGTCTTTCTATGTCTGGTTTATTTAACTTGGCATCATTCTTCCAGATAAATGCGTGTTGTGACAAATGGCAGGATTTCCTTCTTTTTCTCAGGCCAGAATAATAATATCCCATTGTCTGGATGTATGCCTGTCTCTGTGTGTGTGTCTCCCTCTCAATTCTTTATCCATTCTCTCACAACTTCTTCAATCATTAATCCATTAGTGGAAACCTAGGTTGTGTCTATATCTTGGCTATTGTGAATAGTGCTGCAAAAAAACACGAGGGTGCAGGTTATTTTTACAAGGTGGTGATCTCCTTTCCTTTGGATATATACCCTGAAGAGGGACTGCTGAGTCATATGGTAGTTCTAGTTTACATTTCTTTAGGAACTTCCATACAGTTCTCTATAATAGTTGCACCAATCTGGTGTACCAACAGGAGTCTATTCAAAATGAAAAACAAAATTTTAGGGTGGCCCATGGGGGAAGATTTGGGACTAGAAAAAGCAAACAAAACGGAGTACTTTGATCTAGGTACATGTAAGAATAAAGAAGGAAATAAGAACAAAGTAGGAAAAAGACGAGTATAGTCTCATCTGTATTAAGACGTTAGTTATGACATATCTTCTTGATAAATTTTTTCTTATTAATTGATATTAAATTACCCTATAAATATAATTTTAAGCTTTCTCATTATTGGGAGGGCTCTGAACATGCCATAGTAAAGAAATTGATATTTTTTGTATTAAAAATTTGAGATTTTTCACATTGCCAAAACTTAGGGCTTTATATTAAGAAAATAGTGATGATAGGCTTTTAGTCATGTGGTTTTAATTACCATAAAATGTTCTAGTGAGATGGAGAGATGATATTGAGTTTTACCAAAACTTGAAATTTGGTAAAGTTCATAGATTTTAATAGTTTTCAGAAATGCTCCAAGTTATTGGGAAACATTTTTAGGTAGAGCATTCTGTTTACACCCCTGAAGAAAAATTCAGCTGAAGTTTTTTATTTTACTGCCTCTAGCTAATTTAACCATAATTCAGTTCAGAGCCTCTAGGAATAAAGCTTTCATATTCTTAGAGGAATAGAAGCCTTCCCCTTCTCTGCAGTTTATCATCTGGCCTGAGGAACAGACAACAAGTACCATTGACTTTTTAGATGTTGAATGAAAGTGATAATATACCCATGATGTTCTTCCAAAATGACCTGGTGTTCCTTTTCCAAAAGACTACTCCCTGCTCACTTAAAGACTCTCATTGCTTCTTCATTGTCCTGCAGTTTATTTCTCTTGAACAATAGATGAGTTTAGCAAAATTGCCTTATAATGTCATGTATGGCCACCATCCCAGGCCTACTTGTCTTCTAAACACATTGCAAAAGTAGCCAACCTTGTGACTTCTTTATAGCTTTTCTAAGAATGAGCATGTGATTCTTGCATCTAGAAAAGTCAAGTTACTTATCCCAATCATCTTAGCCGTGTACACCCACAACTATTTTTTTGAGGGTATTCATCTGGTATTTTTTTAAATTAAATCATAGCTGTGTACAATAATGCAATCATGAGGTACAATGTGCTGGTTCCATATACAGTCTGAAATATTTTCACCAAACTGGTTAACATAGCCTTCATTGTTGTTTTGTTCCAAAAATTTGGGATTTCTTTCTTAATCTCATCTATAACCCATCTATCCTTCAGCATAAGGTTATTTAGCTTCCATGTTTTGTATGGGTATGCAGATTCCTGTTGTCATTGAGTTCAACTTTTATTCCATGATGATCTGAGAAGATGCAAGGAATAATTTCTACATTTGATATTAGACAAAAGGCCAAGAAGCGATAATTTCTATTGTTTTAAATTTGCTGAGGTTAGATTTGTGGCCTAGGATGTGGTCGATTTTGGAGTATATTCCATGGGCTGATGAGAAGAATGTATATTCAGTTTTGTTGGGATGAAATGTTCTGTAGATGTCTGTTAAGTCCAGATGTTGAATGGTTAAGTTTAAATCTAAGATTTCTTTGCTTATCTTCCTTTTGGAGTATCTATCCAGCACTGCTAAAAGGGTGTTAAAATCTCCAACTACTATGGAACTGGAGGAAATCAAGTTGCTCATGTCTGTTGGAGTTTCTCTTATAAATTGAGGTGTGTTCTGGTTGGGTGCATAAATATTAATGATTAGAAATCTCATCATATTGAGTATTACCTTTAACAAATATGAGTGTCCATCCTTATCCTTCCTCACTTTGGTTGGTTTAAAGCCTATTGCATCTGCGAATAGGATTGCAATGCCTGCTTTTTTCTGCTTTCCATTTGCCTGGAGTACAGATGACCATCCCTTCACCTTGAGTCTATATTTGTCTTTTAATGTAAGATGAGATCCTTGTATGCAGCGGATATCTGGTTTGAGTTTTGTATCCAGTCAGCCAACCTGTGCCTCTTTAGAGAACAACTTAAACCATTCACATTAAATGAGAATATTGATAAGCCTTTTGAGAGTCCAGTGGACATTTTTAATCCTTTTGCGACTGTGGTAGTTGGAATTTGATCAAATTTTTCTGGCTGGGTTTACTTTTGTGGTGGAGGATTATGCTGGTTGTTATGGAGGATAGGTCTGAGAATATCCTGGAGAGCTAGTTTAGTTATGGCAAATTTCTTCAACGTGTGAATGTCACTAAAGTTATAATTTCTGCATCATAAATTAAACTCTGTTTAGCTGGGTACAGGATCCTGGGTTGAAAGTTATTTTGTTTTAGGAGATTAAAAGTCGATGACCCCCAGCTACTCGGGAGGCTGAGGTGAGAGAATCGCTTAAGCCCAGGAGTTGGAGGTTGCTATGAGCTGTGTGAGGCCACGGCACTCTACCGGGGGCCATAAAGTGAGACTCTGTCTCTACAAAAAAAAAAAAAAAGTCGATGACCATCCTCTTCTAGCTTGAAAGGTTTTAGCAGAGAGATCTGCAGTTATTCTGATATTCTTCCCTTTGTAGGTAATGGTTTTCTTTCATCTGGCTGCTTTCACAATTTTCTCCTTCATATTAACTTTAGTGAAATTGATTATGATGTGTCTGGGAGATGTCTTATTTGGGTTGAGTCGTGCTGGAGTTCTGAGACTGTCTGCTATCTGAATTTCAGAATCTCTTGTCATGTCTGGAAAGTTCTCCTTCATAATTTCAAGGAGAAGAGACTCTGTGCCTTGTGAAGCCACTTCATCGCTTTTGGAGATCCCTATAAGACGAATATTGATTTTCTTTGAATTATCCCAGAGCTCTCTGAGAGAGCGATCTGTTTTTGCCCTCCATTTTTCTTCCTCTTTGAGAGTTTGGGATTGTTCAAAAGCTTTGTCTTCAACGTCAGAAATCCTTTCTTCTGGGCGGTACCTATGGCTCAAAGGAGTGGGGTGCCAGCCCCATATGCTGGAGGTGGTGGGTTCAAACCCAGCCTTGGCCAAAAACTGAAAAAAAAAAAAAAAAAAGAAAAGAAAGAAAGAAATCCTTTCTTCTGCTTGCTCCATTCTGTTACTGAGGGATTCTACTGTGTTTCTCAGATCTTTGAGGGCTCCAAATTCTTTTCTCAATGTGTTAAAATCTTTGATTATTTGGTCTTTGAATTTGTTGATTTCTTGAGATATGTTTTGGGTTACTGCTTTGAATTCTAATTCGATCTTATTTGCTATCCAGATTCTGAATTTGATTTCTGACATCTCAGCTATTTGTTTGTATATAGGATCTTGTGCTGTGTCTGCCCCATTGTTCCTTGGGAGAGTTGATCTACTCTGATTATTCGTATTGCCAGAGTTTTTCCATTGATTTCGCTTCATGATTGTTTTTGACCGTTACCTCTCGGTGTCCTCAGAGTTGGGGAGGTGTCTCTCCAAGATTAGACCCCAGCAGGATCACTCTATTGTTGTTGGATCTTTGTAGGGAGTGGCCCTGTGTAGCTCCTCTGGATCTGCCCCAGCCAGGGAGTTCTGGTTGTGGGAGCAACTCCAGAGTGTGACACACCCAGATCCAACAACAGGGCGGGGGTGGTGTACATGGTTCTGGGGGTGCCTGGTGCCCAGTGACTTTGGCACAGTGGGCTCAAGGCTCCAGCAGTCTCTGTCCAGGGAAGGGCTCCGCACAGAGGCAGGGTGGTCTCCGATGGGCACGTGGCTATCAGAGTCCCTGGACAGACAAGCTGGCTGGTCTGGAGGGAGGGAGGGTACAGGACACGGGGTTATGCGGCTCCTGGAGTACCTGGTCAGGGCATGCGGAGGCCCACGGGCACAGGTTGTGGGTCACGGTGCTGCTCATATGGAAGTCCCAGAAGGCACAGGTTGCAGGTTGTGGTGCAGCTCTTACCATCACTTTGTTTCTTAAAGTTACTTGCTGCTTTCACCTTTTTCATCCCTCTCTATCCATCTCAGAAGGTGCAAAATACAGCACTAGAATTGGGGAGCCAGGACCTTTTCCCCATGAAGGTTACTGCCAGCAGGGAGGTCAGATGGTTACAGTGAGGAGCAGTATGGATGCCCAAGGTAGGGTTGGAGGGGGCTGAGCACAAAGCAGGGCTCCTAAAGTCCATCCCATGTGGTCAGAGGAAGCCAAGAAGAAGCAAGACCCAATATTGAAGACAAGTTGGCTAAGTGTGGAGGAGGGACTCAGAAAAAAAAGGATGCAGCCTTTGCAAAGACTCAGAGGCAGTGTACTACTGTACCTTCAAGGAAATGGAAACAGGTTCATAATGGCTGGTCACTGATAGGGATGCACATTTCTATCCTCATTTTCCATCTTCAAGGGAGCATAAGGTGGAGAGAGAGCCACAGGTTTGGAGCCAGATGGTTTAGATTACCATTATGTTTCTGCTACTTACCGTCTGCTGTCAGACAAATGGCCCCTCCTCCTCAGCTGCAGACTCATTATTGGCAATATAGAAATAACCTCTAAGTCAAGGAGTTCTCATTAACATGTGTGGGGGTGCATTTGGGGAAATGGCTGGTATAGATATAGTCAATAAATGATAGTTTCCCTTCCCAGTAAAGGAGCACAGAGATTACCTTTGTTCCAAGCATTTTTTTTTAATTTGAAGTGTTTTTTTGTGTTTATAGTTTTATATTCATGCAACTTATGTTTTTATTTAATCTACTATTGTTTTTACCAATTATGTAACTTGGATGTGGAACAGGAAGAGATCCTCGAGAATCATCTTCCACTCTCGCAAAGTGGAGTCCTGATAACTGGCATTGGAGGCAGAACAATTCTTCACCCTGTAAGGTGATCTTTGGCACTGCAAAGTGTTTTCCAACCCAGACTGGCAACCAATGAATATCCCAAGACGTTAAGACAAATAAAAACACTCCCACAGGGTCATTTTTTTGGTTTCCTGGCACCATCTCAGTTTGGTGGGTGGTTTTTCTACACTGTCTCAGGATTTTCCCAAAATACTCAAGCCTCTTGAGTAGCTGGAACTATAGGGGTGCACCACAGCACCCAGTTAGAACGAGTACTTTTATCACCATGCTCAGGGAAGCGTAACGACCAGTCTGAGAATTCACAGTAAGTTACAGAACCAGGTCCAGAATTGCTCTTCAAGTCCAAATTTCTTCTTCTGTTTCCACTACCTGGTTGCCTTTTAGAAATGAACACACAGCACAATCAAGGGGGGCAAAAATGGGAGTGATCAGGAAAGAGCAGAATAAATACCTGTGTTAAAAGAGCAGAATAAATACCTGTGTTGCTGCCGAGTTATTTCTCAAACAGATTTTAATTTTATTTTCTCACAGATCTATAAAATTATGTGATGACCACAGTTTAACTGTTTAAACTTTTATTTTCCTCATGAATCCAACTTGCAACACATCTGTTGATCACATAATAAAATGAAATTGTCAGAGATTAAAAAAAAAAACCACCCCCACAGGGCAGTGCCTCTGGCTCAAAGGAGTAGGGTGCCAGCCCCATATGCTGGAAGTGGCGGGTTCAAACCCAGCCCCCGTCAAAAACTGCAAAAAAAGAAAAAAAAAAACCCACAGTTTCCCAAACACCTCCTTGACAACCCAGAGATTATCCCCAACAAACATGCACACATCCCTTTTACTAATGAAAACCCTAGGTTAAAAGGCTGAAATGATTTATTTGCCCAAGGTCAAAATTCAGAAGTATCAAGAAAAGTACTTGATTCTATGTCTCTTGATTTTCATTCCAGGTTTCTTCTGATTCTAATTAGTCCCACATTGTAACTTTCTGTTAATTTTTTAAATTCATTTACCAAACTATGTATATTCATATTTCACTTAACAAATGCTACATGAAGGGATTTCTCAATTAGGGGCAAGGGAAAGAAAATGGGCCATTTTGTTACTCCATGAAAAGTTGGATGAGGCTGGTCAATTCTCCCATCAGTGCATTCTTCTTTAACAAAAGAGTTCTATGGAAGAAAACAAAGAATCTGAGAGTGTTTGAGTTGCTTTTTCATTAAGAATCAGTGTTATACACAACGTCTGCTCCATCTGGGCCGAGCTATTATCAGAGGTAAAACTCAATCCAGGGATGTGTCACACACTACGTGCTTTAAACGATTACTACGAATAACATCCCTCCTTAGCTACTGTTCAGACAAGCTTTACACACTATAGTCGTATTAACTTTAAACATTTCTAGTTCTCAAAGATATAACACTTTCAGATCTTTCTCCATATGCCACAGGGTATAGATTTGGTTTTTGGTTTTTGAGGCTTATTTTTTATGTGGCTTATAAAGGAAATACATCTGTCTGTATTGTGGATGGAAAAGCTACAATTGGTGTCAACAGAGCTTTATAAACACTGGGTACCTAAATATTATGTGCATTCATTTACTCAACTGGGTATCCAAATATTATGTGCATGCATTTACTTCTCAGAGGAAGGGGAGCAGCTGCCCTTCTCCCAACTGCAAGGTCCCGAGTGGCGTGAGTATTCACCAGGATCAGTGAACTACAGAATCTGGAGAGTCTAAGAAGACAGAAGGTCAGTAATAATGAGAGGAATTGAGAAAAGAATAGCAAACTATTCCCATTTCCCCTGAAGACTGAGAAGAGAGGAAAACCTGAGTAACAATTTAGATACAAAGCTTCCCACAATTTGAGTCAAACATAGCGAAAAGCTATTAACAGCCCTGTTTGGAAAGTTCTGACTTTATCCTAAGAGAGACCCTGTCTCCAGTACGGAGCCCCTGCGAGATGGCTTCCTGCCTACCGCTCTCTTCCCCAGCTACAATGCCACAAAACTATCTTCAAGAGAAAGGGACACCATAGACTGTATCTGGTTTCTGAAGGCACAAGACCTTGGTAACATCAAGGAAGCATGGCCTGCTTTTAATATACATGCAGATAAAAGAGCTTTCAAATTCCTTAGCTAAAAGATAAAACTTTATAGGATTTCTGTCTCCCGTTTGGCCTCTGCTCACTCCACTATACACATCAAAAGTGAAGGGCGGGATGAACTTGCCCTTGCAATTACATTAGTTGTTTTCCTTGCAAGTATCATTCTTAATATTTTCAAATCTGAATAATTAATGAGAAAACACAGCTTGTATCTACTTTCCATTAGCACAATTAGCAGAAAATGGGATATTCAAAAAATATATATCTTATTTTATAATTATTTTTTACAAGAATTTTCAAAGTTTGATTTTAGGCTTAAAAACAAATGTGAAATGTCAAAGAATGATTATAACCACATCACAGGCCGAGCAGGCATATTCGGGAAAAGTACAAGGGTTGTGAACAACAAAAGCCTGAGCTTCAGTGTCCCACATATAATGGTAGCAATCTTTCTGAAGATATGTAGCCAAAATTGCCAGCTATATAATTTTTGAGGATACGCACATATTTTTCACTTCCCTAACTAAAAAGAGTCATGAAAGTCAGTAGCAGAGAAAAAATATAGATGCTAAAATACTCAATAAGATCCTAACAAACAGAATCCAACAACACATCAAAAAAATTATTAAAAAATTAAATCCCATGACCAAGTGGGATTTAACCCAGGCTCTCAAGGCTGGTTCAATATACGTAAATCTATAAATGTAATTCAACACATAAACAAACTAAAAATTAAAGACCATATGATTCTCTCAATTAATGCAGAAAAAGCTTTTGATGATATCCAGCATCCCTTCATGATCAGAACACTTAAAAAAATTGATACAGAAGGGACATTTCTTAAACTAATAGAAGCCATCTACAGCAAACTCATAGCCAATATCATATTGAATGGAGTTAAATTGAAATCATTTCCACTTAGATCAGGAACCAGGCAAGGTTGCCCATTGTCTCCATTGCTCTTTAACATTGTAATGGAAGTTTTAGCCATTGCAATTAGGGAAGAAAAGGCGATCAAGGGTATCCACATAGGGTCAGGAGAGATCAAACTTTCACTCTTTGCAGATTACATGATCCTATATCTAGAAAACACTAGGGATTCTACTAGAAAACTTTAGAAGTGATCAAAGAATACAGCAATGTCTTAGGCTACAAAATCAACACCCATAAATCTGTAGCCTTTAAATATACCAACAATAGCCAAGCCAAAAAAACAGTGAAGGACTCTATTCTTTTCACAGTAGTGCCAAGGAAGATGAAATATTTGGGAATTTATCTAACAAAGGATGTGAAAGGTCTCTATAAAGAGAACTATGAAACTTTAAGAAAAGTAATAGCTGAAGATGTTAACAAATGGAAAAACATACCATGCTCATGGCTGGGAAGAATCAACTTTGTTAAAATGTCTATACTACCAAAGCAATATATAATTTTAATGCAATTCCTATTAAAGCTCCATTGTCATATTTTAAAGATCTTGCAAAAATAATACTTCATTTTATATGGAATCAGAAAAAATCTCAAATAACAGAAACATTACTCAGCAATAAAAACAAAGCAGGAGGAATCATGCTACCAGATCTGAGACTGTACTATAAATTCATAGTGATCAAAACAGCATGGTACTGGCACAAAAACAGAGAAGTAGATGTCTGGAACAGAATAGAGAACCAAGAGATGAATCCAGCAACTTACCATTATTTGATCTTTGACAAGCCAATTAAAAACATTCAGTGGGGAAAAGATTCCCTATTTAACAAATGGTGCTGGGTGAACTGGCTGGCGATCTGTAAAAGACTGAAACTGGACCCACACTTTTCACCATTAACTAAGATAGACTCTCACTGGATAAAAGATTTAAACTTAAGACATGAAACTATAAAAATACTCGAAGAAATTGCAGAGAAAACTCTTAAAGTAATCGGCCTGGGTGAACATTTTATGAGGAGGACTCCCCAGGCAATTGAAGCAATATCAAAAATACATTACTGGGACCTGATCAAACTAAAAAGCTTCTGCACAGCCAAGAACATAGTAAGTAAAGCAAGCAGACAGCCCTCAGAATGGGAGAAAATATTTGCAGGTTATACCTCCGATAAAGGTTTAATAACCAGAATCCACAGAGAACTCAAACGTATTGGCAAGAAAAGAACAAGTGATCCCATCTCAGGGTGGGCAAGGGACTTGAAGAGAAAATTCTCTAAAGAAGACAGATGCACGATCTACAGACCCATGAAAAAAAGCTCATCATCCTTAATCATCAGAGAAACGCAAATCAAAACTATTTTGAGATATCACCTAACCCGAGTAAGAGTAGCCCACATAACAAAATCCCCAAACCAGAGATGTTGGTGTGGATGTGGAGAAAAGGGCACACTTCTACACTGCTGGTGGGAATGCGCACTAATACGTTCCTTTTGGAAGGATGTTTGGAGAATACTTTGAGATCTAAAAATCAACCTGCCATTCGATCCTATAATTCCTTTACTAGGTATATACCCAGAAGACCAAAAATCACAATATAACAAAGATATCTGTACCAGAATGTTTATTGCAGCCCAATTCATAATTGCTAAGTCATGGAAGAAGCCCAAGTGCCCATTGACCCATGAACGGACTAGCAAATTGTGGTATATGTATACCATGGAATATTTTGCAGCCTTAAAGAAAGATGGAGACTTTACCTCTTTCATGTTTACGTGGATGGAGCTGGAACATATTCTTCTTAGCAAAGTATCTCAAGAATGGAAGAAAAACTACCCAATGTACTCAGCCCTACTATGAAGCTAATTTGTAGCTTTCATATGAAGGCTATAACCCAACTATAGCACAAGAATATGTGGAAAGGGCCAAGGGACGGGAAGGGAGGGGGGAGGTTAGGGTGGAGGGAGGGTAATGGGTGGGGCCACACCTAAGGTGCATCTTAGAATGGGTACAGGCGAAACCTACTAAATGCAGAATACAAATGTCTACTTATAATAACTAAGAAAATGCCATGAAGGCTAGTTGAACAGTTTGATGAGTATATTTCAGATTGTATATGAAACCAGCACATTGTATCCCTTGATTGCACTAATGTACACAGCTATAATTTAACAATAAAAAAAAAAGAAACAAAGTGATATTCGGGGTGATGCCTGTGGCTCAAAGGAGTAGGGTGCCAGTCCCATATGTCAGAGGTGGGGGGTTCAAACCCAGCCCTAGCCAAAGACTGAAAAAAGAAAAAAAGAAATGACGTGATATTAATGATGAACATTCTGAAGGTTTGCTCTGTGAACATTTGTAACATTAAGATACTATCTATGATTCGTTTTTATATGTAGTAATTTTTGTATGTATACTTAATGTGTAATCTTTATAGTATATATTTCTAAAATTAATTCCTTGCACTCATGTTTTCTCTCTCTTTTATGTACCTTTTTATTTGTTTGCTTTGTTTTTTTTTTCAGTTTTTGGCCATGGCTGGGTTTGAACCCGCCACCTTCAGCATATGGGTCCTGTGCCCTACTCCTTTGAGCCACAGGCACTGCCCTGTTTGCTTTGTTCTTTAGATGTGCTGTGTGAGTTAAATTTGGGATGGTGATACAGCCTGGGGGTTCCGATAGAGGAAAGGATGAGTGCAGGCTCCTGGCCTGGCCTGAGCTCCACCACCTACTAGTGACGTGGCTTCTTTTTTCTTTCTTTCTTTTTCTTTTTTTGACAAAGTCTCACCCTGTTACCTTAGCTCACAACAACCTCAAACTCTTGGGCTCAAGCAATCCTCCTGCCTCAGCTGGGCGCCCACCATAAGGCTCAGCTAATTTTTTTTTCTATTTTTAGTAGAGACAGGGTCTCGCTATCGCTCAGGCTGGTCTCAAATTTCTGAGCTTAAGGCATCTTCTCACCTCAGCCTCCCAGAGTGCTAGGATTACAGGAGTGAGCCACCACGTCCAGCATGAGGTGGCTTTTGACAAGTCTCTTGGCCTTTCTTTATATGTAAGAAAAAATTAAGGAAGTAGAAATACTTATCCCTGAGGATTGTTTTGGAATATTGAATGAGGCCACTCATGTAATACGTACAGTATAAGTAAAGCACGTAAGGGACCTCAGAAAAAGTGCCATATAGTGTAAGTGCAGTAATTGTTATACTTTTCTTTCTTTTTGTTTAGGGCATTTTGGGGTAGGATTTTAAAAAAAATGTGTATTATGAGAAAGGGGAAAATGAGTAGATTTGATTCTTTCCATTTAAGGGAAGGTTAAATAGAGCAAACTTTCATTTATAAAATTCAAGGTAATTTATGCTGATGAGTACTGGTGCAAAGAAACAAGACATGGCCTCGTTTGCTAGGAGGAACTCAGAGAGGGAACATCCTGGAGGAGACAGTCAGCCATCTGGTATCATTTTATCACTCCAAATAGCTTCATGCTTCCCACCTCCTTTGTGCTGTTGTTTTCAAATACAGCTCTTCTATTGCTCTTTATTGAAAGGGTAAGGTTGAAGTCTTATAAATCTAACAAAGAGCAAGATCCCTGTGGGTAATTTGGTGATAAATATTTGCAATATGGCATATGAAACCTTAATACTCTATGAAAGTTTCTAAATATTCTTGATAATAGTTTAACAAACATCTTTCTCTTTTTTTTTTTTTTTTTTTGGTTTTTGGCCGGGGCTAGGTTTGAACCTCCACCTCCGGCATATGGGACCGGCGCCCTACTCCTTGAGCCACAGGCACCTCCGCACAAACATCCCTTAAATACCTGAAGGAATTGCTATGTCACCAAAGCTATTATCTCTTTTAGGTTGTAGGCCCAGATTAAGCTTCACAAGAACCACTTTGGCACACATGTGAATCCAACATTCTCACATTTATTCACTCTTGTTTTAGTACACGGATCACTGTGAATCTCTAGGTTGCAACAGTTGGTAGATGACAATTATATTGCTTTCCTCAATATTATTTCCCATTTATTTTAGCTGGTCATGTAATTTCTATGAGGACTCATTTTAAATGGTACCAATAAGTCCCAGTCAAATGAGCATAATGATTCTCTAAAAAGCTCAAGTGTAAATCCTAGATTAATATACGTAGTATATTTGTATAGTCCTTATCAATAATCAGATCTGGTATGAAAGATGAAGGATTTTAAGTTAAGCAGTGCTATTTCCCCTTACTTTTGGAATTCTAGAGAGTTTTTTTTTTTAAAGTTGTTTCTAAACCAGGAGTAGAATAAACTGTCATATTATTGTTCTATAATGTTAAGAGAAAGCTAAGAATGCCCAAATTATTCAAGACACAATGTATCAGATTTTGGTGACAGGAAATAAGTAGTGTACTGTTAAAAAAAAAAGATTTTAGAAGGATACCCAAACGGTGGTACTCATGACATTCTCTGTTTTCCATTGGGAAAGTTCATTGTATCCACTGGAGAACTTCTTATATACTTAAACTGTATATGCATGCAGAAATACATCAGAAGAAATGATATATTTCTTGGGGAAGTGGGGTATATTAGTACCAAATACTGGTTGGGTTTTGCTTTAATGCTTATTAAATAAATATAATTCTTAGATTATTATAATTATTAGTTTTTTTTGAGACAGAGTCTCACTTTGTCACTCTCAGTAGAGTGCTGTGGCATCGCAGCTCATAGCAATCTCGAACTCTTGGGCTTTAGCAATTCTCTTGCCTCAGCCTCCCTAGTAGCTGGGACTACAGGTGCCCACCATGATGACTGTTTTTAGAGACAAGATCTCATTCTAGCTCAGCCTGGTCTCAAAACTATGAGCTCAAGCCATCTACCCTCCTTGGCCTCCCAGAGTTCTATGATTACAGGTGTGAGCCACCAGGCCCGGCCCATCTTAGATTATTTTTATTGGTAATTATCTGATGTTTTATCTGACTGATCTTGCTATTAAAAACTGAGTAAATAATGTGGAGAAAAATACAGTATGTATGTTGCATACTCTTCTGTGAATATATTTTATGAGACCTCATGCAAATGCTAAGGTTTCTTAGGCATAGTAGGTACCATGATCATGACAATTCCAGGAATGTATTGGAATATCTCTTTGTTCCTAAGTGATTAAGGAGAACCACAATTAAATTAAAAAAATTAAAGAAAGTGAGTGAAGAAATAAGGACAAGTATATATTGATAGAGTTTGCTATTTTAACTTTCTTATTTGCCATTTCTGGGTCTATTGCTTTCTTTTTGTGGCTTTTTCTTATTATTCAAAGGTGCAAACGTGTTTATTTTTCAAATGGCATAGACAATCCTCCTTTGTAGATATTATACTTTTATCACAAGGTCTGATAACTAAAGCTGAAGAACTATGTAACTTGATTGGTTTTGATCAAGTTTTCATTGTGCTTTCCAGGAAGAAGAGGAGATATAAGAAGTAAACAGAGGTTCAAAGGTAACCATGTGATCAGAAAGCAATTAAGTTCAGCAATTACTGAAACTGCTGTCTCTCCTTTGGGCAAAAATGGATCACAAGTAAGACTCTGATCGTGCAAAAATGCTGAGGCTGTTTTGAAGAAAGACTACTTTGAAGGGAGAAATATTTACATGCTAAAATGTGGACAGAGAAGTTTGATCAGTGTAGATAGAAGGTTTATAGTTTACTTGTTAAAAATGTCAGAATAATGTTTTTAGACATTGAAAGTATGTTTTCATGGTCAAATTTAGTTAGATTCACAGTGAAACAGGGAAAAATAGGTAAGAGTAGGGAAGACAACCACACTAGGGCCTGCCAGTTTTCAAGAGCTATTTTCTATTTTACGTGTCCTTACTAAATTTCAGAGGAATAAGAAACTGTATCAATGTGTACCAGGCCAAACTTTTCTCAATCCCAATTTCAGCATGTATTACTTAACTACGTAATTCTGAAGTCATTTTACTGAGAGCTAGCCTGAGCCAGTTCAGATTATGAAAAGAAAAGCTAAAGCAAACCTGTAACACTTTACATCAAATAATTACATTTAAACTTTTAAAGTACGTTTATCTTTTATTTATTTATTTTTTTGAGACAGAGCCTCAAGCTGTTGCCCTGGGTAGAGTGCTATGGCATCACAGCTCACAGCAAACTGCAAACTCCTGGGCTCAAGCGATTCTCCTGCCTCTGCCTCCCAAGTAGCTGGGTGCCTGCCACAATGCCCGGCTATTTTTTGGTTGCAGCCATCATTGTTGTTTGGCGAGCCCGGGCTGGATTCAAACCCAGTAGCTCGGGTGTATGTGGCTGGTGCCTTAGCTGCTTGAGCCACAGGCGCCGAGCCTTAAAGTATTTTTAAAATGAAACTGTTCTACTACCTACCTGGTTCACTTTCTACTCACAAAATGTATTTTTAAAAACCTAATTGCACAACAAACCAGGCTTTTTACATGTAAACTAATCTTACAAACTATTCATTCTTTTTTGTGGCTCCCGAGTCTGGGGATCTTATCTGTAAAGACATACAGCCTTAACTAACAATGTTAACTAAATGATGGGTCCTGCCTATTGCTTTCAAATGCACCAACCTTCTCAAAAACACTGGATGAGTCACCAGACAAAACCTGATATTCTGAATGGTGGGATCAGTATGTCTCCAGCCTCTTCTATTGTGCCCAGCCAGGACTGCACGGCCTCCTACAGCTCTGTTTCTGGGAACCTGCTCAGATGATCATTATCCAAATAAGACATGAGCTTCTCAAAGCTCAAATAGGCCAGAAAGTCAGGCCTGGAAGGAGCGACAACAAAGTCTGCCAGAAAGGCGTCCAACCTCTCCCTGACTCCCTCGATGCTTACACTCAAATCATCTCAGAGTGCCATAATTTCTGCAGATTTTTTCCCAGTAGAAAAGAGCAGCAGAACTTCACCACTTCTGTAAGTTGAATGTACACGGCAGCCTGAAGAATCTCATGAACAGTATTCACACCCAGTTCTACAATTCCATAGTACATGCATTGAAGACATGGCTGAAACCAATAGTAGTAGACATTTTAAATGAATTTTGTCCTGATCTTGTTCCCTCCTGTTTGCAGTAAGCATTAATTCTGAAGTAATCACTCTGGGTGGCCAAGAGCGCTTTGTGGGCCTGGAACTAATGATCTTCAATTACCAGAAGCAATCCGTCCTCAAACAAGTACTCCGACCCCAGCAGAGACTCTGGTGTCATGGATGGAGGAACTGAATCCTTCCACATCCCCTGTGTGAATCATCTTGGGGGTTCTGTCCAGCCTCTGGTGGATGGATGTCTGCATCAGGAAGAAGGTGGCTGGCTGGCGGCTGCTGGCTGGGCGGCTGGTGCACGTGTGGCACTCAGTCGGCTCCTCCAGCCTCTACAAGGGGCCGCTCCAGAGGGGGACAAGTCTGCACACCTGCAGCCCCTCCTACCAGTTATTCCCCCTGGTCCAGCCCCAGTGCTGCCATCTTTCAGCCCTATGCCCTTCTTATGGCTTTCGGTTGCCATATGGTGTCATTTCCTTATTCCAATACAGGTTCATTCTTTTTTGTTTCTTTTCTCTTGCTACTGTCACATACATTACATTTCTATGTGTTAAAGGATAAACAAGGCAATAACATACATATTGCTTTATGCAATTGCTTTTTAAATTAGTTAAGAGAGGAAAAGAGAAAAAAATGTGCAATTATACTTTCTTATAATTCTCTACAGAATTTCCTTTCCTGGCACTCCTTGTCTTTATTTTGTATGTGTAGATTCAAATTACAGTCTGGTATCTCTTGCTTTCACTCTGAAGACTTTCCTTTAGTACTTCTTTTAATACAGGTTTGCTAGCAACAGATTGTCTCAGTTTTTGTTCACCTGGAAGTGTATTTATTTTGCCTTCATTTAAAAACTTGAAATATAATTCAGAAACCATAAAATTCTCCTCTTTTAAGAGTATAATTAGGCATTTTTAATGAGTCAACAAAATTGTATAATCTTCATCACTATTTAATTTCAGAACATCTGAAGGATTATACAACTCATTTCACCCCCCAAAGATACTCCCTACCTCTTGGCAGTCATCATTCATTCTCCCTACCCCTAGCCTTTAGCAACCATTTTCCATTTCTATGTATTTGCTTATTCTGGACATTTCATACAAATGGAATCACATATTATGTGTATTTTTTTGTGTGTATTTTTCATTTGGCATAATATTTTCCAGGTTCATTTGTGTTGTATTATGCATCACTACTTCATTCCTTTTATATCTGAATAATCTTCCATTTGTGTAAATACCACCTTTTATTTCTTCATTTTTCAGTTGATGGGCATTTCAATTGTTTCTACTTTTTGAGCATTTTTGATTAATGTTGCTACAAATACAGGCATAAAAGTTTTTGTGTAGATATGTTTTTAGTTCTTCTTGGCAAGTACTTAGGAGTAGAATTGCTGGGTCATGTGCTAACTCAATGTTTAACTTTTTGTGGAACTACCAAAGTAGTTTCCATAGCGTCTGTTCCATTTACATTCCCACCAACAAATGTATTGGTTCCAATTTCTTCACATCTTTGCCAAACCTTATTTCCTCCTCTTTGATTATAGCCATCCTAAGAGATATTTAGTAGTGTCTCTGTCATTGTGACTTTGAAAGTGTAATTTCATTGCCTTCTGGTGTCCATGGTTTCTGATTAAAAGTCAGCTGTTCACCTTACTCAGGTTCCCTAAACATGATGAAACTTTTTTTCCCTTGCTGCTTTCAAGATTTTTCTCTTTGTATATCAATGTTTTGGCTATGATGTGGGGATAACAGCTCCTTACATTTCTAATGTTAAGTATATTGAGCTTTTGGGGTGTGTGGATTAAAGTTTTTCATCAAATTTAGAAAGTGTTCAGCCATTATATTTTCAAATATATGAGGAATGTCTGGAAAGTATCCAGCCATTTTGAATACAATTTTTTATATCACGTAGCTGTATAGTTTCTGGATAGTCCTGTTCCTTTCTCATTCTTCTTATCTTCTGGTACTCCCATGATGCATATGTTGCTGTATTCCACCTTTCTCTGAGGCTCTGCTCATTTTTCTTCTTTTTTCTTTCTGTTTTTTTTTTTTTTGGATTGCTGATTCTTTCTTCTGAGTGCTCAAATCAATCTTGAACCTTCCTAGTGAATTTTTTGTTCAGCAATTTCACTCTTCAACTACAGGATTTTTGTTTTTATATTTTCTATCTCTTTGTTGATGTTTTCTATTTGATGCGAAACTATCGAGGAGAACTATTTGATGTTCTCTATTGGATATTCTCTATTGGATGGCTTCTTTTAGATCTTTGAACATATTTAAAATAGTTATCTTGAAGTTTTTGTCTAATAATTATAACATGTGGATCCCCTCAAATAGATTCTATTGCCTGATTTCCTCCCACTGTGTTGAATCTCACATTCCTGTGTCCTTGAATGTTTTGTATATTTTTTGATATGTAGATATATTTTAATATATTGTTGCATCTCCCGTACTGATTCCTCACCTTTTGGAGCTTATTGTCTTTATTTGTTTTCTTCTTCATTTGGCTTAACTAGTTTGATGAGATATGTTTCACCTGTAATGTGGAGACTCTGAAAGGAAATGCCTTGGGCATGCACACAGTCTTCCTAATTACAAGGGATGACTGTGGTTTTAGCCAGACTTTGTTTTTGACTATTTCTTTTCCTTTCAAGCTTCTTTTACCTTTTAAGCATCTGGTATTCTTCCATTCATATCAAAATTATTTGATTGCTAGCTGAATGCTCTACTAGTTTTTGCTAATCCTAGGGCATTAATTGTTCCATAGTCTGATACAATAGAATTAAAGCCCCTGACAGAGACAGGGTGTTTCCAGTCTTTGAGGCTGGATCTCACCCTCTCCTGAATATTACCTCTATGTTACAGAGCATGAGCTAAAGGGATAAACTAGACTTCTACTAGCTGTCCCACCTGGATCCTCTATATAGAGATGGAGCTGGAGCTGTGTGTGGATGGGAGGCAGTAAGAACTGGTACTACTTTCTGGTTGTGGCTACCACCTACTATGGATCTTTTGTATCCCAGTATCAGAGAGGAAGGAAATGGCTGATATTCACCAGCTACCACATGGTCTCCACCTTAAAAATCGCATGGAGATGGAAGCTGGCATTTGGCTACCAAATCTACAGGAGAAGCTCAGAACTGTGTAGGAAAGGGGGTCCCAGTCTTCACCAGCTGTCCTGTCTGGCTTCTATTTAAATATCAGGAGCTGATATGACAGTAGGTGCCCCCCCCCCCCGCTGTCATCAACCTCTGCAGCGCAGAGCTGTGGAAATTGAGATCTACTGATGTTCACTGGCTACTGAAAACACCAAGAATAGTTTTTCCATCCCAGAGGGCTGGGAGAGATAGGAGCTCTCATTTGGTGGCCAACCCTCTGGGTTTATTGAAACTGCTCTCCTGCAAGGCAGGCCTGTCAGTGGATGGGTACAGCTCCTAGTTGTAATGCCTAAGCTGCCCACTGTTTTAGTGAGTTTCCATAGATTACATTTAGTAAATGCTTCTCAATTTGTAATAAGACTTTTGATTAGTTGAAATTAGAGACTTTAATTGCTTTTGCTAATTTTGACCAGCTAAATTGGTAATCTGTCTAGTAGAGAGGTCTTACTGAACTACTGACAATATCATCTCACATTTAAATTATACAATATAAAAGACCTTGCCTTATACTTGGATGCAGTTTTTTAATTATTGAAAAATTTCCAGCTAATTAACTAATTTCACCTTTACTAAGAAACTGGGCTTCCCAAAACTCAAATAAGGTTTTCTTTCTTAGGACCAGTTTATTAATATGTTTAGACCACACTACTAATACTGCAAAGATCATGGCTGGTTATATTTTATTTTGTTTCTAAAAGCACAAAATGTATCTTCTGGGGCACTCTATTGGCACTTCAGATCCTTGGAAAAAATGCCATTTTTAGTGTCCTTGTTCACTTGGGTACTTTATCTTTCCATTTCGAGAAAGATATAAAAAAATTCCCCTTTTATATCATTTTCTTTTTTGCCTTGGGAAATGGTGGCTGGCCTCTCTGGTTATCCTTAGAGTGCTGCCTTGGCTATTTGAAACTGACAGTTCAAGGTGAGCTGGGATCTGCACGTGCAGCTGCAATTTTTCAAGTATATGCTGCAACCTTTGCTCTTCCCAAGCAGTGTATTTGGGCCAACAGAGGCAGAAGGTCAATGAAGATTGGGATCTGGGTCCCAGATCCACCAGATCCACTATTTTATTTCCAATAGTTAAAGACCTAAGAGTGTTTTCAATGGGCCATTTTTGTGAATGTCAATTGTAAGAGAAAAACCACTCATATTCTGTCATTGTAAAAATTATTTCCACTTTAGTGTATTAATATATTATTGTTGTCCATATACAAATAATCTTTACATTATTAAAATTTTAATTTTGACAAGACTTTGTGCTGTACCACTTCTTTTAGATCCATAGGCTTTTTAGGCAAAAGGTCGAGCTATGTAAAATTTGTTCACCTTCTTTAAAAACCAAACAATTTATTTTTCAAGTTTAGAAATATTTTTAAAAAGTAATGTTGTAGTTGGTAGAATTTTAGAGCTAGAAGAAAAAGATAATTCATCCAATTATTTCATTATCATCAAGAGTTATGATTCTCCGCTTACCTGTTTTTGATATTTATGAAGGCTGCTGATTTGTGAACACTTATTTTTATATCCTGAGACTTTACTGTATTTTTAAATCATTTCCAGGTGTCTCATGGTTGAGACCATGGGATTTTCTTTTTTTTTTTTTTTATTGTTGGGGACTCATTGAGGGTACAATAAGCCAGTTTACATTGATTGCAATTGTTAGGTAAAGTCCCTCTTGCAATCATGTCTTGCCCCCATAAAGTGTGACACACACCAAGGCCTCACCCCCCCTCCCTCTGTCCCTCTTTCTGCTTTTCCTCCCCCCCCATAACCTTAATTGTCCTCATATCAAAATTGAGTACATAGGATTCATACTTCTCCATTCTTGTGATGCTTTACTAAGAATAATGTCTTCCACTTCCATCCAGGTTAATGCGAAGGATGTAAAGTCTCCTTTTAAATGGCTGAATAGTATTCCATGGTATACATATACCACAGCTTGTTAATCCATTCCTGGGTTGGTGGGCATTTAGGCTGTTTCCACATTTTGGCAATTGTAAATTGAGCTGCGATAAACAGTCTAGTACAAGTGTCCTTATGATAAAAGGATTTTTTCCTTCTGGGTAGATGCCCAGTAATGGGATTGCAGGATCAAATGGGAGAGACCGTGGGATTTTCTAAGTATAAGATCATTATCATCAGCAAGGAGAAATAGTTTGACCTCCTCTGTCCCCACCTGGGTATCCTTGATGTATTTCTCTTGCCCAGTTTTATTGTTGAATAGTAGTGGAGATAGTAGATACTCTTGTCTGTTTCTAGTTTGAAGTGGAAATCCTCTCATTTTTTCTCCATTCAGTATGATATTGGCTGTAGGTTTGTTGTAGAAGGCCATTATCAGTTTAAGAAATATTCCATCTATGCCTATTGAGTATTCTTATCAAAAAAGGATGCTGAATTTGACAAACGTTTTTTCTGTATCCTTGAGAGGATTGAATACCTTTCACAGTAGCATCAAAGAAAATGAAATACCTTGGAATATATTTAACAAAGGATGTAAAGGATCTCCACAGAGAGAACTATGAAACATTGAGAAAAGAAATAGCAGATGATGTTCACAGATGGAAGAACATACCATGCTCATGGCTGGGAAGAATCAACATTGTTAAAATGTTTATACTACACAAAGCAATTTACAGATTTAATGCAATACCCATTAAAATACCAACATCATTCTTTGAAGACCTTGAAAAAATAGTTCTGTTTCATCTTGAACCAGAAAAAAATCCAATAGCCAATGCAATTCTATGAAATAAGAACAAATATGGAGGCATCGTATTACCAAACTTCAGATTATACTATAAATCTACAGTGATCAAATCAGCATAATATTGGCATAGAAATAGAGATATAGGTCTACGATAGAGAACAGAGAACCTAGAGATGAAACCAGCCTCATGTCACATCTGATCTTTGATGAAGCAAACAAAGGTAAACACTGGGGAAAAGAATCCCTAGTTAATCAATGGTTCTGGGAGAATGGGCTAGCCACATGTAAAAGACTGAAACTGGACATGCACCTGTTACCACTTTTAAAAATTAACTCATGATGGATAAAAGATTTAAAACCTAAGACATAAAGCTAAAAAAACTCTAGAAGAAAATATGGGGAAAACTTTGAATCTTATCACCCTAGAAAAAGGATATATGAAGAAAAATTCATTGGCAATTACAGCAAAAATAAAAAATAAATATGTAGGACCTGATCAAAGTAAAAAGCTTCTACACAATCAACAAAGCAAAGAGAAAACCTTCAGAATGGAAGAAGATATTTGCATGCTACAAATTTGACAAAAGGCTAATACAAAGAACTAAAGCGAATTAATAAGAAAAGAGCAAAGAATGCCATTAAAATCTGGGCAAAAGACATGAACAGAATCTTTTCTCATAAGGACAAACAAATGACTAACAAACACATGAAAAAATACTCATAGTATTTGAGAGAAATGAAAATCAAAACCACTTTGAGATAATTACCTGACCCCAGTAAGAATAACCCACACCATAAGGTCCCAAAGCAACGGATGCTGGTGTGGGTGCAGAGAGAAGGGAATACTCATGCACTGTTGGTGGGGCTACAAACTAATGCAACCTCTTTAGAAAGAAATATAAAGAGTCCTCAAGGAACTAAAAGTAGACCTTGCACTTGATCCTGAAATCTCATTACTAAGAATCTTCCCAAAACAAGTCATTGTACCATAAGGACATTTACACGTGAGTGTTTACAGCAACTCAATTCATAATCAGAAAGATGTGGAAACAATCCACTTGCCCTTCAACACATGAAAGGATTAATGAACTGTGGTGTATGTATACCATGGAATACTATTAAGCCACAAAAAGCGGACTTTATAGTTTTTATAACAACCTGGAAGGATTTGGAGAGCACTCTCCTAAGTTAAGTATCACAAGAATGAAAAACCAAGCATTGCATATTCTCAATGTTCAGTTGAAACTGGTAGATTAACACCCGGTGCTCATAGGAGAGAAAAACTCAATTAAATTCAAGAAAAGCTGGGGAGGAGAGGGGGTTAGGTATGTTCCTACCCAATGAGTACAATGCACAGGTATATGGCAACTTCCCGAGTGAAAGACACAGTACAACTTGGACTTCACCATATAAATGCAAACAATGTAGCCTAATCATATGTCCCCTCATATTAATCTGAAATTAAAAAATTATTAAAGAGGAAACAGAGCCAAAAGAAGTTACACGATTTGCTTAAAGGGAAAGTGGCTAATTTCAGAATTAGGAGAATTTGTATGACTCCTAGATGCTTTATTACATTTTTCTTTAAGAGATGGAGTGCTCACTTTTTTCCCAGGCTGGTCTTGAATTTCTGTGCTCAATCTTCCCACCCCAGCCTCCTGAGTAATGGGGACTATAGGTGCAGCCACCATGCCTGGCTTTTCCCTTTGTTACATTTGTAACAACACAGTTTATACTAACAAACATTATCAAGCAAAACCTGAACAAGATTTTGGTTATATCGTTTCTGCCCACAATTGGTGAAGAGTTCAAATAGTGACTTTTGGGCTTTAAACATTTGCTTTTTGAAAACCTAACTTGCATACCGTAAAAATATGAGGATGATTTCTCTTTCCTGGAAATTTTAGATTGTCTGAGATGCAAACAAAGGGGCTGCTAGGTCACCCAAAGCACACACTGAGGTACGCCAAGGAAGGCTTCTGATTGGTCCCCCCTTCCAGGTCTCCAGGGGCCTCATTAGTTTGATGTGCTTTGCTTCTATAACAATAGAACAGTGGCCTAGTCAATTACTTGCACCTGCATTTCTCAGCTTGTCATGCTCCTCCCTCTCCTGTAAGGTCTGGAAATCATTGGCAAAGAAAACTCTTGCTGAAGGAAGAAACCTCCAGATTTGCTTTCCTATTGCACTCAGTAAAAGAATGTAAATCTTTCCTCCATAAGGAAAGGTGAATTTATTCATTTAAAATATAAAAGCTGTTTTGATTGTAACATAGGGAACATATAAAAATCCAAGTTTTAATAATAAGCAACTCTTTGGTATATTTATCACTTACCTCTTTTCTCTCCTTTTTAAGGGAGGTGTTCTTTATTTTTGTTTCGGTGTATAAAGATAAGCAATATTGTTTGTGCTTGAACACATTAGATCAGCATGTACTTCCAATTCTAATATTTTAAAATAGTTATTTTATGAAGTAGTTTTAGTCCAGGCCGACATTAACATTCATCTATGTATTTCTTTCTTTCTTTTTTTTTTTTTTGAAGGAATACAAATTATATCACTTTTACTTTTCATGTGAGGAAGGGCTGCAGTGAAGCAAGGTTTAGCAAAACCTAAAATTTCTGCTCTAATATTATATTATTAGAAAATTCAAATCTCAATGTTTCCTTCAGTCTTATAATGAATGTGAAGATCCCTTATACAGGGCGGCCATAAAGTTTGTGTGTAATTTAAAATACTGAACAATTTAAAATTGCACGTGGACTTTATCGCCACCCTGTATAAGCAACAAAACTTATACTACCTATTGGCTCTGTTTTAGTAAAAGACAATGTTCACTGTGAAAAAGTGAAGAATCTTCTGTTAACTTTGGTTTTTCTACTCACAGTATCTATTTAAAACTTAAAGTTTCTTTTAAAATCCATTATTTCCTCTTTCCTGATATTTCAGTTCAATTTCTCTACCTGTTTTTTAAATTCTATTTTCTGTAATCGTCATCAATTGGTATAATAGATATTTATTGAGCTCAAATTCAGCAAAACACTCACAGTAGCATTGTATAAAGCTAAACTAACCTTCCTCCATTTTATAGACAAAGATATGATGATTAAGAAGTTAAGTAGCATGTGCAAAGTTGTACAAGGACCGAAGACTGACATAAAGGCCTGAACTTCTATCCATGCTGCTAAACAATCAATTCTAGTCCATTATTTTCTCTCTCTATAATATTCTTTCTCCCAACTTCTAGGCATATTTCAGTGTCACCTTCCTTAAACCAATAACAGAAATTTCCTTCCTACATCTCATCCCTCAAGCCCTTCTTTTCCCTTGCTCCATAGATGTCTCTTAGATTCCGTCTTTCAAGTCTTCTATTTCTTCACTGATTTCTGCCTAGTACTGTTCCTTGTTGAAAGTATTGAAGTGCTCAGGTGGCATTGTTGAATTATCTTTGTTCCATTTCTGTTGTCCTTTGCTTCATGTCTTTTGGGTCTATGTGTACATTTTAATAATAATTATTTTTTGATGAATTAACCTGTTATCATTAAAATTATCCTTCTTTTTGTCTAATTACAGTTGTTGTTTTACAGTCTATTCTGTCTGATATTTCTATAAGCTTTCCAGCTCTTTTCTTACTGCTTTTATGTTATATACTTTTCATTGTTAAATTTCAACCTAGCTGTGTCTTTGAATCTAAAGTGTGTATTTTGTAGGCAATGTATAGGCAGATCATTTTTTAAATTTGTGTCATTTGATAAAAGCATTTAATCTATTTATATTTAATCTATTTACTATAAGTTGAGATTCTTATCTGTTGCTTTATTATGCTTCCTACATGTCTTTTTTCTCCCTCTTTCTCTTTTTTCTCTCTTCTGTCCTCCTTATACAAATATGTATTTTCTTTTTTTTTATTATTAAATCATAGCTGTGTACATTAATGCGATCATGGGGCACCATACACTGGTTTTATATACCATTTGACATATTTTCATCACAGTGGTTAATATAGCCTTCCTGGCATTTTCTTAGTTATTATGTTAAGACATTTATATTCTACATTTACTAAGTTTCACATGTACCCTTGTAAGATGCACTGTAGGTATAATCCCACCAATCACCCTCCCTCTGCCCATCCTCCCGCCTCCTCAAATATATATTTTCTAGTGGAATTTTAGTTATCTTCTTTCACATTCTAAACAATTTTTGAATTTCTTTTTTAGTAGTTGCCCTAAGATGACAGTATCATAATTTCAAATACTCTTCTTTGGGTTAATACTAACTTAATTTCAGTAGCATACCAATGTTTACTCTCCATCTTCACACATTTAGCACTGTCAACAAGGTTATTATTCTGTGCAGTCACCTTTTACAATGGATTAGAGAAGAGTTATATAAAAAAGTACATTTATATTTCAGAATGCCTCCATTTTTACCATTGTTGTTGTTTTCAATTACACATAGTATATCCAAAGAACAAGATTGTTCGAGATTCTTTTTGGATTCTAAGAATTATCATTTTATTTCTTTTGACGTAAACTACTATAAACAATTAATAGTTGAAGGATTCTTTTAAAAAAAAGTTTCTAGGCAGAGACCTTTGGTATGGAAACACAATGTATTAGACTAGCTTGCAATCAGTACTCAGAAAGAATGACCAAACCAAAATATCTTCATAAATCTTTGCTTTCTATCTCAGCCCCTCAACCACCATCTACTTTATGTCTGTATGATTTTAACTATTCTGCGTACCTCAGATACATGGAATCATGCAGCAATTTTTTTGTTGTGACTGGCTTATTTCACTTAGCCTAGTGTCTTCTAGGTTCGTCTGTGGTTCCATATATCTCAGACTATCCTTCATTTTTAAGGATGACTGATAAGGCTGAACATGGTTCTGCCATTTTTGCTATTTGTCCTTTACTTCTTGTATAACTTCTTCTTTCGGGACCTGAAGAGGATGCTTTAGCATTTTATGCATCTGTCCTTTGTATTTGAAGAATATTTTTGGTGGATATAGGATTCTAGGTTGATAAATCCTTCCTTTGCTCCCGGTACTATAAACATGGTTTCTATCTTTCTGACTTGCATTGTGTCTGAATCAAGTCAATAGTAATTTGTTTCTCTCTACGTAATAAAAATTTTTTCTTTGGCAGATTTTAAGATTTTCTTTTTACCAGTTTTAGACAATTTGTTTATTATGTAATTTGGGTGGCTTTCTTTGTGTGTATCTTGCTTGTAGTTCATTGAGGTTCCTAGATGTACGGGTCAATATTTTCCATCAGATCTGGAAAAATCTTGTCAATTATTCCTTCAAATACTTTTTCTGGCCCTTTACTGTCTTTCTTGGACTCTTTTGATACTAACAATAAACTTCTCATTTTTGTCCAAGAGATTGCTGTGACTGGTTCATTTTTTTCCAAGCCCTTTTCCTTTCCTTGCTTCAATTTGGAAACTTTCATCTGACTTTTCTTCAAGATTACTGATCTTTCCCTTTATAGTCTTTGTCTAATAATTTTATCACCGCACCCATTTGGGGGTCTATTTTTAATTGAACAAATTCTGTTTTCATTTGTTCCTATGAATCACAGTCTAGAAAGTGCCCCCAAGAAGAATAGTGAGGTGATTGTGTGGCTTACTTAATTTCCCCCTTGCTCTCAGGGATTATATTTCTCTACTACTTATTCATCAATCCTATAAACAGTTGTTTCATTTATTTTGACTACTTTCCTATTTGTTTAGGAAGGGATGACTAGTCTAGTTCACTGTAACTGGTAGTGCAAATCCTATGTTTCTTTTCTATGGTATGTGGGCAAGTTATAAAAATAGAGCCCAAAGGATAGTTGAGTTGGAGTTAAGCCTTCATTTCATGTGGGCAACTAGTTACATATGATGCCTCATCATTTGCCATCTGTGTTTGAATTTTTGCTAGAGTCTCCATCATTTATTGCCCTTCGTTTCTTTTAGATTATTATACCTCTTTTTCTTTGATCCCAGGCTTCACATTTCTTTCTTTGGACAACTTTTGTCTACTCATTTTAACAAAGTATAATTTCAATTTCACTAGCAAAATTGCCCAGGGTTGGCCATAATCGTTGCAGGTCTTGGTGATTGCTTTTCCTTATCCTGGTAATTGTTCCAACAGATCCCAAAGACCTCTGGATTTAGGTTCATCACACTGAAATCTGCATCCTGGCATTACCCAATCTCTGTGACCACATGGGAGATTTGTATAACCTCTCTGAATTTACATGCAGAATCAATATGAGAAGACATCCTTTTCTTATCTTACAGATTTGACAAAAGCAAAGTACAAATATGAAGTTCAGAGCATGTTTGTGCAATACTAACTCACATAACAAGGTCCTAAATAATTTTGTTTCTATAATTTGTGCTTTTTCATTAGAAAATTATTTCATGACATATCATACATAACCTATGTTTCTTGTCCCATAAATTTAATTTTAAAAATTGGGTAGATGATACCGAGAAAGATGCCATCCTTCTGTGAGTCATTTAGATTTCAAAGTGTATTTCACTTTCTTGGAAGCAGATTCCCACACACGCCCTCAGTGGGTGGACTTTCAAGAGCATGAAGGTTCTTAATTTTGGGATCTCTAATTTATAGTGGTCTGATTCCAGATGTTTTCTTTAAAATAAATTGATTAGGATTTGGAATGTGTCTCTCAAAGGATATGTTAATCTAGCTTGCAACTCCATCAGTCCACAAAACCTTTCTCCTACAAAATGTGGCTTCTGTATAATGATACAACTAAGCTAGGGTTTGTGTCAGATATATTTAAATTATGAGGTATAATAGTTTTTTTAAAACTATGAAAGGTATAACAGTTTTAACTTAAATACCTAAACCAGGGGTATCTCTGATAGCTGTAATTCCCTTGGTCTAATCTACTTGCAGATACTTCATTTTTAGTATCATTTGTTTACTGGTGAGGATTTTCAGATTTTGTCTCTTGAACCCAGAACAAGAAAATAGATTTTTTTTTTTTGTTTCATTCTGTAGGTATACTGAGAACTGAGAATCTTTTACTGGATATTCAATTAAGCCAGAGGCTTGCCATTAATAGCATTTTGCTTAAATTTCTTAGTATGCATGTATACAATTATGTGTGTGCATACGATTTCCTATACTTGCCCTATTCCACATAATATACAATATAAATATATCATATATGAAGTATAGGTTAAATAATTAAGTGAACTGAATAATTTACCTGCCTCTTTCTGTAACTTAACTCTTTTTTCTTCATTCACTCAAATCAGTCTAAATCCCGAAAAATGAAGCTAGCCTTATTTTTCTCCCACTGCTCTTTTTGGACTATTCTTTAGTCAGGCTATGTGCTTTTGAAAGCTGGCACTTCACATCACTGCATTTCATTCTTCATAGCTGCACTTTTTAATGGGAATGAAAAGCTCCCTTGGCATGCTGATATTTTTCTCAGGTGGAGAAGAGTGTCGTGGAAAGAGTCTTTTTGAGGACTAGGGGAGGTTGGTGGGAGGAATGACTGAAACACTTAATAAATGTAAGGTGTCACTCCACGGGGGACTTCAGAGTGATGTAGATTGTTGCCAGCAGCATCAGGAGTGTCAGGATTTCACTGGTGATGATGGGATTTTTCTTCTGATGAGTGAATCAAAGAAGATAGTGGAAACAGCTTTACTGTGACACTGATGGAGCCCCATAGCTTTCCTCATGTGTGATTTTTTTGTTTTTAATTTCCAGAAAGTAGAAAAATCAATTTAAATGAAATAGAAAAAGATAATTTTACTTACCAAAGTGATTAGTAAAACAGATTTCTTCCGTAAGATACATTTTAAATAAATCACTTTTAAAATGCCTTCTGTTACATGTCCTTGTTCTTCTTAGCATCCTTGTCACATAAAGAAGAGGCTTTGTGACTAAACGACCAGGATACTGTGGCGCTTCTCCTTTGAGACCTGAGGTAATTCGAGATGGAAGTAATCCAGAAACAAGTGGTGGTGGGGTTCTGGGTTTGAGGATTGGAAATTGGGACAGGAAAACTCCTGGAGGTGCCATAACAATGAGGTACAGCCCACAGCTCTTGAGACTGTCATAACCAACAAGCCAGAATTGCTAGACATATGTTACTCCCTAACTTTATTTGCCTTTTGTTAATCTTGAATTATGTCCCTTAATAAAATTAAGTTTGGCTTTCTAAGGTAGCAATGGAGGAAGAGCATCTATGGGAAAAGGGATCCTTGTGAGTCTCCAAGTCCCTCAGGAATATCTCAACAGCCACTTTTACCCTGGGGATGCTACTTTTATTCGTAAAAGTTCTTTCCCAGATGATTGGGTAAGACCTCTATTTTTTTAAATTTCCTAAACATGAAGATGCTAAAGCAGAAATGGTCAAACATTTCTCTCTTCCTTGTCCTTTCCCCTTCCCTCTTCCCCCTTCTCTTTTCCTTCTTCCCCCTTCCCTTCTCTTCCCTACACTTGCCTTCCCCCTTTTCTTCCCTCTTCCCCCTTCTTTCTTCTCCCGATCCCCCTTCCCTACTCTATCACTCAGATAGAGTACCGAGGTGCGATAGCCTAGCTCACAGCAACCTCAAACCCCTGGGTTCAGGGGATCCTCCTGCCTCAGCCTCCTAAGCAGCCGGGCTACAGGTGCCCAACACGATACTGGCCAATTTTTCTATTTTTAGTAGAGATGACCTCTCACTATTGCTCAGGCTGGTCTCCAACTTCTGAGCTCAAGCAATCCTCCTACCTCGGCCTCCTGGAGTGTCCAGAGTGCTAAGATTACAGGTGTGAGCCACTATGCCTGGCCCTAGTTTCACGTTAGAATGAATCTAATGTATGTTACAGGGAGTCAACCAAAATACCACTGAGGGATCCAGAAGATTGGTGTCACAAGGCACTGTCATTGGTCCTGTAAAAAGGGAAACAACTCTCTTCCACAATTCTAGCAGGTATTGTTCTTAAAGCCTGATATACTAAAGAAAACGGACTATTTCACTTAACTTTTTGTCTTCAAAGTTTTGTAAATCCAGCAGCATTCACAAGCCCACATAAACCTTATCCTTTTGCTTCCTTCTTCAAACCTGAATCCTGACATATTTCTGTTTGTGTTCCTTGACTTCAGTTTCAAAGGTAATTGATGCCTATGAAAAAGTGCACTCACTACTTGTTTTACTGATGAGAGTTTTCTGTTCTGATTTTCTCTTTCTCTCTCTGTCTCTTCCCCAACTATTTAATGCCAAGTCTCCCCACGTCCTGTGTTCTAGGTCAACTGTGCTAATTTGATCTGTGAAAATGTGCAGGAGATTGTCTTGGTTCTTCTGGATGAAGTCGTTCTGGCATGTCACTTATGGCATTTGAATGTATGCCCTCGTATGTTAATATATTCTAGAACTTTTGCCCAAGACAATATCCTGACAAAACTCCTCAAGAACAAATAAAAGAAAGGAAGTAGAATCCTGGAGCCAGTAATAAGAATTACTGATGAGTTATAGAATCTGTACATAGGTCAGTATTAAAATGTATAATATGGTAACTCATCAAATTAAGAGATGAAAACAGAAAACACATATAATCATCTCTAGAGCTAAAAACACAAGATGAAATTCATTCTCCATTTGTGATAAGAAAACTTTAGTATGACGCAATTGCATTAAAATAAAATGTCCTGAACGTTAAAAAAAATAATTGTTTCCTATGAAAAAAGGGTGAGCTGGATGATTAAATTAACCCTCCCTCAAAAAAAAAAAAAAGAAAAAGAAAAAGAAAACCTGGGGGTGGAGGGAACAAGTACCTACAACTTATGAAAATCATTCTTTCTCATTCAGGAGCAAGAAAAAGATGTTCATGAATCTCTCTAATATCATCAATTACAGAAAGAAATAAAGGGTATAAAGTTATCAATGAGAAGGCAAAATGAATATTTGCAGATAATATGGTTATATGCCTTAGAAAGTGAAGTGGGTAAACCAAAAATTTAACGCAATAATAAGAAAATTTAGTGAGGTGGCAACATACATAGCTTTCCCATATGCAAAAGGTAATAGCTTTCCCATATGCAAAAGAAAACAAGATAGAAAAATATAATTAAGAGGAAGCTCTTTTTAACCATAAGCACAAAAAATGTGAAATTCCTAATATACACTTAACAAGAAATATAAAACATAAAAATGAGTGAAAAATTGGAGTGCTACTAAGGTCAACAGAATGACAAATTGAAAGGTATTTCCTCTTTTTGAAAATTTATGTTTTTAAAATTATAATAGATTTAGGGGATACAAGTGGTTTCTTGTTACCCAGATGATTTGTATAGTGGTGAAGTCAGGGCTTACGTATCACTGGAAGAGCATACATTGTAACTAATAGGTAACTTTGATCCCTCACGGACATTTTCACCCTCACCTACTCTAATGTGTGTTATACGACTCTGTGACCCATACACCTGTCATTTAGCTTCTACTTAGAAGTGGGTATGTGTAGTATTTTTTTTTTCCATTTCTCAGAAACTTCACTTAGGATAACGACCTCCAGTTCCATTCAAGTTGCTGAAAAATACATTATTTCATTCTTTGTTATGGCTGAGTTGTATTTAAAGATGTGTGCATTTGTGTGTGTGAGTTATAAAAGGGGGCAGGTGTATTACACAAGTTCACTTAATTGGTTAACCTATACTTAATATATGACATAGTTATATTGTATATTATGAGCAATAGGGCCTGTATAGGAATGACTCTCCCCCATTTTCTTAATTCACTCATCAGTTAGGTTGATTATTTTTGTGACTGTGAATTATGCTGAGATTAACACATGAGTGCAAGTTTCTTTTTGATGTAATGACTTCTTTTCTTCTGGGTAAATACCTAGTAGTAGGATTGCTGGATTGAATGGTAGGTTTATTTTTAGTTCTTTATAGAATCTCCATATTCTTTTTCATTGAAGTTGTACTAATTTACAGTGTGTTGGCATCTACTGTTCTTGACATTTTGGTAATGGCCATTCTGACACATTAGTGATGTGCAGCATTTTAAAATATGTTTCTTGGCCATTTGTATATCTTCTTTGAAAATATGCCTGTTAATATCATTTGCCCACTTTTTTAATGGGGTGTTTTGTTTTTTTCTTGCTGAGTTGTTTGAGTTGTTTGCAGCTTCTGGCTATTTAATCCTCGGTTGGATGTATAGTTTGCAAACATTTTCTCCCATTAGGTAGTGTATTTACTATGTTGATTATTTCCTTTGCTGTGCTGAAACTTTTTAGTTTAATTAAGTACTCCTATTTATTTATTTATTTATTATTTTTGTTTTGTTGTTATTCAATTCAAAAAGTTTTTGATTTCCATCTTGATCTTTTCCTCGATCCAATAATTGTTCAGCAGCAGGTTGTTTATTTTCCATGTATTTGTATAGTTTGAGCATTCCTCTCAAAATTGATTCTAGTTTTATTCCAGTGTAGTCTGAGAAGGTTCATGGTATAATTTCAACTTTTAAAAATTTGCTGAGCCTTATTTTGTGGCCTAATATGGTCTATCTTTCTTCTAGATTCTTGTTTAAATCCAGTGTTTCTTTGTTGATTTTCTTCCTCAAGGATCTGGTTAGTTCTGTCAGTGAGTGTTGAAGTTTCCCATGATAAATATATGGCCATGTCTTCCATTTCTTAGGTCTAGCAGTATTTGTTTTATGAGTCTGGGAGCTCTGATATTCGGTGCATATATATTTAGGATTGTTATGTCTTCTTGTTGAATCAGTTTATCATTATATAATTAACATCTTTGTCTTTGCTACTGTTGTTGATTTAAAATATGTTTTATCTGACACAAGACAAGCTTGCCCCACTCTATGTTTGTTTCCATTTGTGTGGAACATTTTTTTCTTACTCCTTTACCTTGAACCTCTGAAACTCTTTATGAGTTAAATGGATTTCTTGGAGACAGCAGATATATTTAGGTTGTGTGTATTTTTTTAATCCATTCTGCCAATGTATTTCTTTTTTGAGTGGGGCATTTAGACTATTGAAATTCAATGTTAATACGTATTGATAAATCTAATACTGTTCAAGCCAACCTGCTGATTTTTCCCAGTTGTTTTGTACTCTTCTTGTGTTACTGTTTCACAAGAACTGTGAGTATCACTTTTCAGTGTTTTTACACTTGTGGGTATTGGCCATTCTCTTTGGTGTTTAGAGCACTTTTTAACATTTCTTATAGGGCAGGTCTAGTGGTGACATATTCCCTTAGTGTTTGTTTATATGGGGAAGATTTTACTTCTTCATCTAAGAAATTTAATTTTGAAGGATACAACATTATTGACTGATAGGTATTCTGTTTAAGAAAACTAATGTTGGGACACTACTTCCTTCTGGCTTGTAAGGTTTCTGTTGAGAATCTGTCATTAGTTTGATGGGTTTTTCCTTTGTAAGTTACTTGATGCTTTATCTCATAGCTTATAGGATTTTCTTTTTCTTTTGACTTTGGTCAGACTAATGACTATGTGTCTTGGTGATGTCCTATTTGCCATGAATCTTCTAGACATTTGATTACATTCTTATTTCTGGATGTCTAAATCTCTAGTAAGACCAGGGAAGTTTTCCTCCATTATTCCATCAAATTGGTTTTCCATGCTTTTTTTCTTTTTCTTTTTCTCCCTCAGGGGTAACTATAATTCTTATAATTGGGCATTTTACATAATCCCATATTTCTCAGAGGCTTTGTTCGTTTCTCTTTTTTTTTCTTCATTTTTGATTGACTGGGCTAATTTGAAAGCCTTCTCTTAGAGGTCTGAAATTCTTTCCACTGCTTGGTCTAGGCCGTTGTTAAAACTTTCCACTGTATTTTGAAATTCCCTAAACAACTCTTTCATTTCCAGAAGTTATTTTTTTAAAATATAATATCTACCTCTTCAGTAAATTTTTCATTCATGTCTTGAATTTTATTTGTTTCTTTGTGTTGGTTTTCAACTTTCTCATTGGTCCCATTGAGCTTACTTGTGATCCATAATTTGAATTCCATAGCTGACATTTCAGAAGTTTCCTTTTGGCTAGAGTTTGTTGCTTGACAGCTAGTATGATTCTTTTGGGGTATTGAAATAGCTTTTTAAATTTTTTTTCGTATTGCCGGAATTGTTATGCTGGTTCCTTCTCACCTGGAACATCTGCTGTCACCTTAGGACAGGTAATTTTGCAGTTTGCATTTTCTTCTCTGCTGGGAATTCAGCTTCTCAGTAGAGAGGAAAGGGAATGTAGCCTTTTGACTCTGGCTGTTGGGTACCCACTGTGGTGTTGCTGGAGTTGGGTTGGTTGAACCTGAGACCTCTTGGAGAGGGTTCAGGTGCCAGAGGCAGTGGACTAGGTTAGAAAATCTCTAGTTCCTAGACCCCTTAATGGCATGTTTGAAACCTGGGGTGACCATCCTGAGACCAGGTGGCAACTTTGCCCTCAAGCCTCTGCGAGTTCTGGTGCTGACTGTGATAGTGAGAGATGTGGTGATTTTCTCCTCTAGAATAATGCTCAGGTAGTGGGGAAGATGCACTGGGAGCCTGTAATAGAGGTGGCCCTCTTCTGACTAGATTAGCAGAGGCAGTATGCTGTGGGACACACAGCTATTTACACCTTTATCTCTTGGCAGTGACAGCGGGCTCTATTTCTCAGGGACACAGAAGCATATAGATTCTTAGATCCTACCCTGGCCCAGCTGCAGCAGAGATGGTGTGTGCAGGGCTGCCAACTGGCTGTGGGTTGGGATTGAAATGCTCAGGTGAGGGAGGCATAATTGTGCCAGAGGCTTGTCCCTGGGATGGGGGGTAGACTCTTCCCTGATGGAGCAGACAGCTTGGGTTGGATTGCTAGCCCTGCCCTCCCTAAAAGTCACTTGCGTATCTTTTAGTAAGATCTCTTTAGTTCCATCTCCTCTCTGTTCCTGCCACCTGCTTTCTCTCTGGCTGGGCGAATCACTTATCTTTCCAGGCCTTGATTTTGCCATTTAAAGACAGGTATAATCATTGTAGTTCTTTTATAGGACTATTGTGAATAATTAGTTAATAAATACATGTAAAACTCTTGGAACAGTGCCTGACCCAAAGTAAGCACTCAAAAAATGTTACTCATCGTTATTAGTTCTACTATTAAGCCACCTAATCCACAAATTCAAGTTTGCATTATTGAATGTTTTATTTTTGCCAATCAATAGCATTTTCACCATGCTTACTGTGGTTTTAATTTATATTCATCTTCCATTTTGGTGATTCTAATGTATGTATTTAATTTCTTTATTTCTGTATGTATGTATTGTAATTTCTTTCAGTGAACTGTTTATATTTACTGTATTCTTATCGATGAATAGAACATCTTTATACAAAGAATTTTGCCTCTTCACCTATGTGTTACAATTTTTTTATCAATTTCTAGTTAGTATTTTTATTTCATTTATGCTTATTTCTGTCACCCAAATGGTTTACTTTTAGTTAAATTTATGAATCATTTCTGGTGTAGCTTCAGGGTTTTGTGTGACATTTAGAAATGCTTTCTTATTCCAAAATTATTTTCTAAATTTTTGCTATGTTTTATTCCAGCACTTTTATGGATTAATTTTTGCACTGAAATCTTTGCTCCATATGAAATTATGGTAGAAGCCAATTTTATTTTTCTCCAGATGGCTGTGTAGTTTTCCCAGCATCATTTATTGAATAATTCATCTTTTTTCCCACTGATTTTTCAATGCCACCTTTAACACATACCAGATTCACAAATGTGCTAATGCATTTCTGGACATTTTGCTGTCTTATTGGACTATATATTATTTATGTAAGTGTTAATATCAGTATTGAAGTTAGCATAGTATTATAATATGCTTAGTATATTATAATACTAATTATATTATATTATATAATATTATACTATATTATATTAGGACTAATCGCCAATACCCTTACTAAATACATTCAAAAAGTGATAACTTTTTGCCTATTTTTTCCCCAAGATTTTTCTAACAATAAATACAAATTTAACATAAGAAAAGTAGAATCAGTTTGCATACTTCATTCAAAAATAATCTTATTAACTAGCAGGTTAAACATATGGATTTATTAGATGAGAATAAGCATCAAAATGAGCTGTAGTCCCAGCTACTCTGGAGGTTGAGGCAGGAGGACTGGCTGAGGCCCAGGAGTCTGAGGTTTCTATGAGTTGCTAGGCTTAGGCCACTATACTTTAGTGTGGACAACAGAGTAAGACTGTATCACAAAAAAAAAAGAAATAAAGAAAGAGAAAGACAAAATGATATTGAATTTCCATATCCAAAAACAGGAAATGAGTCCAGGTTCAAGATGGCTGGCTTGAGACATTGGAAACCCCTCCTCTATACAAGGAAGAGCTAAAATCATGAGTAGAATATCTCGCCTCAGAACATCTAGGAGAGAACCCTGGAGTCTAACAAAGAGATATGGAAAATACCTGGGGGCGGAGGAGAAAGAGGCAAGAGGCCAGCTCAGCAGAGATTGACAGGACCCAGGGAGACTCACTGTCACAGGGAGACCGCGAGGTAGGTGGGGAGGGAGAGAGGCTCGGTGGTCCCCATTTCTGCTTTGGACTGCTGCAATCCCAACCACAGAACAACTCCTCTACCCACAAGGCTTCCGTCATTGGCTTTGGTAGTGATTTTGACACCTCTGCAAGGCATTGCACCAGGCTGGGAACTCACACTCGTTCACCCACCCCCCATTCACTCACTGGGTAGAGGTGGCAGCCTTGTGAGAAAACACCGTCTCAGACCCAGCCTCCCCGGACACCTGAGCCCCCTTGTTTCCCACATCTGCGGGGTTCCCGCTGGCAGCCCCTACCCCCCCACCTTCTGTCCACCTGGGGGTCTGCAGCAGTATAGCACCGGTGGGACCTAGGGGTGCTTTAGGCCCTCTGACTCACGAGAAGTGCACCCCCACCCCCAGGGAAAGGACAGAATAGCACAGCAAAAAGCTGGCCTTGGAGACAAAGGAAAACAGTGTCCGCAACTTCCAGAGCCTGAGTTCCCTGCCTGGGGCTGGGAAAACTTACTCCGCCCCAGCAGAGACGCACCCTGAGCTCGCCTTGCCAGCGGGAGGGAAATCGCGTTCCACTTGCAGGGGTCCCTTCTGCCGGCTGAGAGCCGCTGCAGGCCCAGCTCCTGCTGCTGCTGCCGCTGCCGCCAGGGAAAGCTGGGTGGGCAAGCCACAGGGCTGCCTGACTGGAGGTGTGAGTGGTGACTGTGACACCCCCCCCCCCCAAGTGTGGCCTCTGTGCCCGGGACTCACCGCTGAAGAGCAGGACCCCTCCCGCGCTCTGCACTGTGACAGGGTTACTGCAGGACACAGGACAGCCTGACAGCTGCATGTTTGGGACAGTGGGTGGCATTGCCTCCCTGCAGCCACTGTCAGTACTTGCTGGCCCTGCCTGGGACCCAGAGGGTCGTCCTGCCACTGCCGTTGGAACTTGCTCACTCATCTGGCCCACTGCTGCCACTGCCTGCGCCCAAGTAAAAACTACCACAGCTCTTATTGTGGCCCAAGTGGTCTGCAATTCAAAGCAAGAACACAGAGTTCTTTTCACCCTGAATTTCCATTTTCAGGATTTTATCCTACAGTTTTACTGACACACGTACAGAGTGATGAATGTACATGGGTACACGTAACATCGTAACCTTATCCGTGCTAGCAATAGCTTGGAAACCAAAGTCCAGCAGTAGGAACTGGTTAGATGCACAGCCGCCCCATGGAATCCTAAGCAGCTAAAGCAGAATGAGGAAACCTTTCAGTTTCCCTCCTCTGTATATACACTATCATTTTTGTGTACCCCCAAAAAAAGAAAAAAAGAAAGAAAAATAGAGAAAACAAAAGAATATGCATATCTTTTATTTGTGCGTGCACACGTGCATCAGTGCTCGTGTTATATTGGAAGGATGCACAGGAAATTACTAGTTGTAGCTTCCTTGGAGAGCAAGTTAGGAGCAGGGGTAGAGGAGAGAGATTTTCATTGGATATCCTTGGAGAAGAGGAAGGATAATCCTGAATAGCACCTAAACATTCCTTCCAAGAATATGGAACATGTTTCTGTTAGCAGAGAGGAAGCCCAAATGGAATGTTTTGTCCACTCAAAAATAAAATGCGTTGATTAAATTTTTTTTTTTAGAAGAGAAACATCTTTTTTTTTTTTTTTCTTATTGTTGGGGATTCGTTGAGGGTACAATAAGTCAGGTTACACTGATTGCAATTGTTAGGTAAAGTCCCTCTTGCAATCATGTCTTGCCCCCATAAAGTGTGACACACACCAAGGCCCCACCCCCATCCCTCCGTCCCTCTTTCTGCTTTTCCTCCCCCCCCATAACCTTAATTGTCATTAACTGTCCTCATATCAAAATTGAGTACATAGGATTCATGCTTCTCCATTCTTGTGATGCTTTACTAAGAATAATGTCTTCCACTTCCATCCAGGTTAATACGAAGGATGTGAAGTCTCCATTTTTTTTTTTTTTTTTTTTTGGTTTTTGGTCGGGGCTGGGTTTGAACCCGTCACCTCTGGCATATGGGACCGGCGCCCTACTCCTTGAGCCACAGGCACCGCCAAAGTCTCCATTGTTTTTAATAGCTGAATAGTATTCCATGGTGTACATATACCACAGCTTGTTAATCCATTCCTGGGTTGGTGGGCATTTAGGCTGTTTCCACATTTTGGCGATTGTAAATTGAGCTGCAATAAACAGTCTAGTATAAGTGTCCTTATGATAAAAGGATTTTTTTCCTTCTGGGTAGATGCACAGTAATGGGATTGCAGGGTCAAATGGGAGGTCTAGCTTGAGTGCTTTGAGGTTTCTCCATACTTCCTTCCAGAAAGGTTGTACTAGTTTGCAGTCCCACCAGCAGTGTAAAAGTGTTCCCTTCTCTCCACATCCATGTCAGCATCTGCAGTTTTGAGATTTTGTGATGTGGGCCATTCTCACTGGGGTTAGATGATATCTCAGGGTTGTTTTGACTTGCATTTCTTTAATATAAAGAGATGATGAACATTTTTTCATGTGTTTGTTAGCCATTCGTCTGTTATCTTTAGAGAAGGTTCTGTTCATGTCTCTTGCCCATTGATATAAGGGATTGTTGGCTTTTTCATGTGGATTAATTTGAGTTCTCTATAGATCCTAGTTATCAAGCTTTTGTCTGATTGAAAATATGCAAATATCCTTTCCCATTGTGTAGGTTGTCTCTTTGCTTTGGTTATTGTCTCCTTAGCTGTACAGAAGCTTTTCAGTTTAATGAAGTCCCATTTGTTTATTTTTGTTGTTGTTGCAATTGCCATGGCAGTCTTCTTCATGAAGTCTTTCCCCAGGCCAGTATCTTCCAGTGTTTTTCCTATGCTTTCTTGGAGGATTTTTATGGTTTCATGCCTTAAATTTAAGTCCTTTATCCATTTTGAATCAATTTTTGTGAGTGGGGAAAGGTGTGGGTCCAGTTTCAGTCTTTTACATGTAGACATCCAGTTCTCCCAACACCATTTATTGAATAGGGAGTCTTTCCCCCAAGGTATGTTCTTGTTTGGTTTATCGAAGATTAGATGGTTGTAAGATGTTAGTTTCATTTCTTGGTTTTCAATTCGATTCCAAGTGTCTATGTCTCTGTTTTTGTGCCAGTACCATGCTGTCTTGAGCACTATGGCTTTGTAGTACAGACTAAAATCTGGTATGCTGATGCCCCCAGCATTATTATTATTATTATTTTTATTCTTGGGGATTCATTGAGGGTACAATAAGCCAGGTTACACTGATTGCAATTGTTAGGTAAAGTCCCTCTTGCAATCATGTCTTGCCCCTATAAAGTGTGACACACACCAAGGCCCCACCCCCCTCCCTCCTTCCCTCTTAACCAGCATTATTTTTATTACTAAGAACTGCCTTAGCTATATGGGTTTTTTTCCGGTTGCATACAAAACGCAGAATCATTTTCTCTAAATTTTTAAAGTATGATGTTGGTATTTTGATAGGAATGGCATTGAATAGGTAGATTGCTTTGGGAAGTATAGACATTTTAACAATGTTGATTCTTCCCATCCATGAGCATGGTATGTTCTTCCATTTGTTAATATCCTCTGCTATTTCCTTTCTGAGGATTTCATAGTTTTCTTTATAAAGGTCCTTCACCTCCTTCGTTAGGTATATTCCTAGGTATTTCATTTTCTTTGAAACTATGGTGAAGGGAGTTGTGTCCTTAATTAGCTTTTCATCTTGACTGTTATTGGTGTACACAAAAGCTACTGAATTGTGGACATTGATTTTATATCCTGAAACATTACTGTATTTTTTGATGACTTCTAGGAGTCTTGTGGTTCTTTAAGTATAAGATCATGTCATCAGCAAAGAGGGAGAGTTTGACCTCCTCTGCTCCCATTTGGATTCCCTTTATGTGTTGATTAAATTTTTTACATCTTTTTGTCTCCGGGAATAGCTTCAGCAGTGTTTTTTTTTTTTACTAAATCATAGCTGTGTACATTGATACAATCATGGGGCATCATACATTAGCTTCATAGACTGTTTGACACAATTTCATCACACTGATTAACATAGCCTTCCTGGCATTTTCTGAGTCTTCAGCAGTGTTTGAAACCCTTTCGGTAGAGACGGGGTACAGATGTCCCTGTTTGGAAATAGCTGGCTCTAATGAGATCAGGTGTGATGCAAACCTATTGTGTTTGCAAATGGTGTCGAGTCAGTCCAACATTGACATCCATGGATGGGGCTTCCTCTCTGCTAACAGAAACACAGTTGAATTCTCAATTCATTAGTTCACAGAAGAGCTGTTTTTTTTTTTTGTTTGTTTGTTTTTTGTGACAAAGTCTCACTCTGTCGTCCTGCATAGAGTCCTATAGCATCAGACTAGCTTATAGCAACTTCAAACGCTTGGGCTCAAGTGATCCTCCTGGCGCAGCCTCCTGAGTAGCTGGGACTATAGACACTGGCCACAACACTCAGCTAAGTTTTCCATTTTTAGTAGAGATGGGATCTCCCTCTTGCTCATACAGGTTTGGAACTCCTGAGCTCAAAGGATCCTACCACCTTGGCCTCCCAGAGCACTAAGATTTCAGGCCTGAGCCTGGTGCCCGGCCAAGAGAACTGGTGGTTCAAACAGCCTGGCACCACCTCCTCCCTCTCCTGATCCTTTCACCAAGTGACATGTTTGCTCCCCTGTCACCTTCCACCTTGCCTGGAACCTCCCTGAAGCTCTCACCAGAAGGACATGCTGGCATGATACTTCTTATATAGTTTATAGAACTGTGAGCCAAATGAACCTCTTTTCTTTATAAACTACCCCACCTCAGATATTGCTTTATAACAATGCAAAACAAACTTATATAAGTCTCACCTGTGGTCACTGGCACCTCTTCTCTGACGACATTTAGAAATACAGGTGTCTGTGTCCCCCCACCTCCTTGGCTTTGTTTCTGTGTCCAGGAGCGGGTGAAAGGTTGTGCTGGGGACTCCTGCTCATCTGGACCAAGATAATCCCAATCCTTCTCTTTAGCCCTTTTGTTGCAAGTTCCTTAATGTCCCAAAATAGGAATTGGCTTTCTTAATTCTGTCCACACCTCTTTTCATAGTCCTTTCACTAAAGTTTCTTCAAATTCCAGATGAAGTTGCCATGTTTCTTGCCAGCCCTCTGAATGATATAGTGCTCAAAATTCAGAGTTAAGAAGTATAAATATAGCTTTTTAAAATTTGAGACAGGGTCTCACTCTGTCACCTAGACTGGAGTGCGGTGGCCTCATGACAGCTTGCTGTAACCTTGAACTCTTGGGTTTGAGCAATCAGCCTGCCTCAACCTCCTAGGAAGAATAAATACTTTGTGATATTTTCCTACTTAAATATTTTTAAAAATCATCTCTATTAGGCATGAATTATATGCAATGCAATGCATTCACTTTGATCACATAATTTAGTGAATTTTGGCACATTTATCTGTACTGCCACCACAATCAAGAGAAAGAATATGTTCATTACCCCTCCAAAGTCCCCTCTTATTCTTTCTCCAGCAATTTTCTAAGCCAAGATTTCAGGCAAAATATAATTTGTTCTCTGCGGCCATAGATTAGATTTGTGTTCCAGAGTTTCAGCCTGATGGGATCAGACAGTATGTACTCATTGGTATCTGACTTCTTTTGCTTAGCGTAATGTTTTAGAGATTCATCTGTATTGTTGCATTTATCAGTAAACCATTTTTTAAAATTGCAATTTAGTGTTTAGTTATATAGATGAATTACAGTTTTTTATGCATTGTCCTGTTGATGAGCTTTGGGTTACTGCTGGGTTCTGGCTATTATAAGTACAGCTACCATTAAACAGTTGTGGATATATATGCAATATATTAATAAAATTATTATATATTAAAAAATATAAAAGATACATAACATATTATATATAAAATATATATAATAAAAATACTTATAGTATATATTTAAAAATGTATAATATATTTATATATTGTATTTACATATATTATATATAATTATATATTATATATATTAAGTATATATAAATATATATAAAGTGTATTTTATTTTGTGATATAAACACTAGGGGGAGAATTGGTGAGTTCTGTGCCTGTTTGTAAGGATCTGCCATATTCCCCTCCACAGTGGTGGTACCATTTGACATTCCATCAGCAATGTATCAGATTTCTAGTTACTTCATATCCTCACCTAGCACTTGTTATTTTCAGTTTTTTTTTAGATTTTAGCAATTTTAGTGGGTTGATGGTATTTCATTATGGTTCAATATACATTTCCCTGATGACTGATGGTGTTGAGCATCTTACGTACTTTTGGTTATGCTTTTGCCCATTTTAAAAAATGGGATTGTCTTCTTGTTATTGAAGACATCTATTCTAGATTTAAGTTCTTTATCAGATAGGTGCATTGCAAACATTAAATATTTTCTCCCAGTTTCTTCTGCCTTTTAAGTTCTTCTCCTCTCCTCTCCTCTCCTCTCCTCTTTCTTTCTTTTTTTTAAAGATAGAGTCTCACTCTATTGTCCTGGATGGAGTGCCATAGTGTTACAGCTCACAGCAGTCTCAAACTGTTGGGCTTAAGCAATCCTCTTGCCTCAGCCTCCTGAGTAGGGACTATAGGCATCTGCCACAATTCCCAGCTAATTTTTAGAGATAGGGTCTCGCTCTTGCTCATTCTGGACTCCAACTTCTGAGCTCAAGCAATCCACCTGCCTCAGTGTCCCAGAGTGCTAGGATTATAAGTGTGAGCTACCACACCCAGCTTGCCTTTTAATTTCTTAATATATGGTAATGTTCGGCTCAACACCCATAGCTCAGTGAGTAGGGCACCAGCCATACACTGAGGGTGGCAGGTTCGAGCCTGGCCTGGACCTGCTAAATAAAAATGACAACTGCAACCAGCTAGGTGTTGTGGCGGGTGCCTGTAGTTCCAGCTACTTGGGAGGCTGAGGCAAGAGAATCACTTACGCTCAAGAGTTTGAGGATGCTGTGAGCTGTGATGCCACGGCACTCTACTGAGGATGACATAGTGAGACTCTGTCTCGAAAAAAAATATATAGATGGTAATGTTCACAAAGAACAGATGATTTAAATTTTGATGAAGTTCAATTTAGTAATATTTTTTCCTTTTATGGTGTGCAATTTTTGTATTCTATTTAAGGCCTACCAAGGTTATGAAGTTTTTCTCTTATGTTCTTTTGGAAAGTCCTTTTACTTTTAAAGCAGTAAACCCGATAGGTAAGTTTGAACTTGCCATTTTACTCCTTTTAGTTATGTTTCCCTCCCTTTACCTTAGTGAAGACCACTGTCATAAACCTTATGTGTATATTTTAATCTGTTCTGTAATTTTGTCATGTAATTAATTATGCATAGAAATATTTGTTTTGTCAATTTAGAAAAATTATATAAATAGTCTCATCTATACGTGTGTGTATAGCTTTTTCTGTTTAACAAGTCACTCCGACATGGAGTGAGTAAAAACCACAAATATTAATTGACCTCATAATTCTATGGGTCTGCAACTTAGATTGGGCTTGGCCAACTGGTCTTTCTGCCTATCTCAAGGGTTACTTGTGCTGCTGTGGTCAGCTCCCAAATTGGCTGGGGTCACTGGTTCGGAAGAACTCAGTGGGTGCTGCTTGCTTTTGTTTTACATCTTTGGGTAGAACAGGGCCTTATTTCCATGATGGGACAAGAGTTCCAAAATCCGTAAGAGGGCCAGCCATAATGTTCAAGTGTTTTAAAAATCTTTGCTAATGGCCAACTGCACAAAAAATTAACAGAGATTAATCTAGAAGCAGAGTGTCAGGGCATGCAAAGTTAAACAGCAAAGGCAAAAAAATACATGAAACAGAGGAATTGATGAATATTTGTACAACTTATCAATTTTTAAATCATTTTTCTTTCTTCAGCTTAATTTTATCTTCTGAGCTTAATTTTATGTTCTGAGCTTAAACATAGCTATAGTTTGTTCACTTTAACTGTTGTATAGTACGGATGACAAATCACAATTTACTAATTCATTTCCTTTTTGATAAGCATACGGGTTGTTACCTTTCCTTTTTTTTTTTTTTTTGAGATTACTCTCAATGTTGCAGCTAATGTCCTTTCCATATCTCTTTTTGCATATACTTGGGTCACTATGAAAGTTTTGAGATACACAAAAATTAAAAAACATGGATAGAAACAAACGAAGCGCCCCTTCCCCAGCAATGCCTGTGAGCTGAGCAAGTTGATATTTGCATGGGTGAATCAGAAAGATGCTGTTGACTGTATTTATTGGAAGTGAAATAATGCACCATAACACGTTCTGTCTCAGAACTTTCATAGTGACCCATGTATATAAGAATTTTTTCAGAAACAAAATGCTTGTTTCTGAGTATTGTGCATTTTTAAGAGATATTACTAAACTGCTCTCCAGTGTGTTTATGTGCTATGGGCTGAGTTGTGTCTCCCCTCACATTCATATGTTGAAGTCATCACCATCACTATTTCAAAATATGACCCTATTTGGAGTTAGGGTCTTTATAGTAATTCAGTTAAAATGAAGCTGTTAGGGTGGGCCCTAATTCAATCTGCCTGGTATCCTTATAAAAGGAGAAAATTTGGACACAGCCATGAAGGAAGGAGGAAGGAAGACAGCCATCTGCAAGATAAGGAGAGAAGCCTGAAACAGATGCCCCTCCCTGAGAGCCGTAGTGCGTAAAGAGCAAGATGTACTGTGAAGGGCAGCTCACCAGGATAGGTAAAGAGGAGAAATGAACACTCTTTAAAGAAGGTAAGGGTTCTGAATTGGTACAAGAGGGAGAAATGGTGTATGGCAGACTTACATCAAAACCTATCTACGTATCTTTTTTTTTTTTTTCTTGTAGAGACAGAGTCTTACCTTATTGCCCTCGGTAGAGCGCCGTGGCCTCACACAGCTCACAGCAACCTCCAACTCCTGGGCTTAGGCGATTCTCTTGCCTCAGCCTCCCGAGTAGCTGGGACTACAGGCGCCCGCCACAACGCCTGGCTATTTCTATCTACATATCTTACATCAAAACTACTAGGGAGGTCCTGTGAAGCCATTGATACCTTGATCTAAATAAGTTTGTTGGACTCCTCTTATTAAACAAGGAGGGACAGTATCAAGTGTTAGATCCTGTTTACATGCTCTCACAAAAATTGTCCCATGTGAGGCAAAGAAGCTGACTAGACACTTCTCAAAAGAAGACATACAAATGGCCAACAGGTTTATGAAAAATAAATGCTCACCATCGCTAATAATCAGGGAAATGCAAATCGAAACCACAATGAGATATCATATAATCCCAGTTAGAGCTGCTATTATAAAGAAGACAAAAAATAATACATGCTGGCAAAGATGCAGAGCAAGCCTACTGTTTGTGGGCGTGTGAATTACTAAAGCTGTTATGAAAACCAGTATGGAGGCTCCTTGAAAATCTAGAATAGGACTCGCGTATGATCCAGCAATCCCACTGCTGGGTAGTTATCTAAAGGAAAGGAAATCAGTCTGTCGGAGAGATACCTGCACTGCATCATTCACAATAGGCAAGATATGGAATCAACCCAGGCGTCCATCAAGGGATAGATGGATAAAGAAAATGGGATGTATGTACACAAAAAATGTGGCATCTCTACACATAAAAAAGAATGAAATCCTGTCATTTGCAGCAATATGGATGAGCTTGGAAGACATTGTGTTACGTGAAATAAGTCAGGCACAAAAGACAAATATTGCATGTTCTTACTATATGCGGAAGCTAAAAATGTTGATATCCTAGAAGCAGAAACAATAGTGGTTCATAGAGGCTGGGAAAGGCGGGGGACATGGGATAGCCAGATGTTGGCTAATAGAAAATCACACCAGATAGGAGGAAGAAGTCCCAGTGTTCTATAGTAATGCAGGGTGGATATAATTAACAAACATTTATTGTATATTTTCAAATAGTTAGAAGAGAGGATTTTGAATGCTTCCAAGGCAAAGAAATGATGACTATTTGAGGTGATACATCTACTAATTACCCTGATTTCATCATTGTGTGTTGTATGCCTGCATCAGAATAGCACACTGTGTCACGCTGTTCCACAGGAGTATGTACAACTATTATTATGAGGACAATTAATGACAATTAAGGTTATGGGGGGGAGAGCAGAAAGAGGGATGGAGGGAGGGGGGTGGGGCCTTAGTGTGTGTCACACTTTATGGGGGCAAGACATGATTGCAAGAGGGACTTTACCTAACAATTGCAATCAGTGTAACTGGCTTATTGTACCCTCAATGAATCCCCAACAATAAAAAAAAAAATAATAATAATATAAGCAAAAAAATTATTGTGTTCAGAACACTGGCAGTAAAGTCCAGGAGCAGAGGTGATAATGAAAGCAGTGCTGTAAGGAGGGAGAATCAGGCAGGAGGACTAGCCTCCCCACACTGCCTTTTCTGTACAAGCTTTGTCCGCCTAGGGAAATCGCTTGACATCAAGTGATTATTGCTACTGCGTTTGTCCTTCAACTATTTCTCATTTCCGTTGAGACCTGATCACGTTTAGATGCTTTGTGTGGCTTCCCACCAGCAACACATCAGAGACTCTAAAAATCACCAACTTTGGATAGACTTTGCTTGGAATTGTGGATGATTTATTTTGTGGTAGAAATAAATGAGAAGTACCAGCCCCATGTGCCAAGAAAGGAGGAAAAAATCATACATCACAAGTTACACACCCTTAAATGACTTCTCAGACTTGAACAAATGGCCATTCGGCAAAGAAAGTGGAGAAGTCCAGATGAAACACAAGTGCACAGAAGTGGATTTATTAGGGGATGTGGGGCTGAAATCTGTCTTCGTGTTTCTGTGTGACACAGACCTGGAAAGTCAGGAACCCACTACTGGCTTGTGCTTTTAAAGCAGGAACACCTTGCTCTAAACAGTCCTTGTACTTATAACCCCGAAAGCTCATATTACATGATTTTGGCCTGATGTTTCTTGATTATGGTTTTGTGTTCACTTCTTTTTCCGGGAATTCTAAGAGGAATCTTTACTGAAGATTCTCACTGGCTTTTGATAACACTCTTAGAGTTAAATTATTTTGGTATTTTGATCTTTAAAGATAGAATAGATGATGTTCATATGCCTATAATCTTTTAAGAGTTGCATTCTCCCAACACTCCCCCCACTAAAATTTATTTTAAGTAAAGAAATATAGCTCTTTTTAAAAATTAATACCTAATGTTTGTACATATGTATTGGGCGAATGTGATATTTTGTGACATACATAGAATGTGTAATGGTCAAGTCAATGTATATGGGCATGGCTCTCACTTTGAGTATCTGTCCTTTCTATGCTCTGGGAACATTTCAAGTCTTTCTGCTGTTTTGTCATACACAATGCATTGTTATTAACCATGGTCACCTCACTCTGCTCTCAAATAACAGAACTTATTCCTTCTATCTAATTGTATGTTTGTGCCTATTAATCAGCTTCATTCATCCACCTTTCATGCACACACACCCCCACCCACCCCCATACCCTTTGCAGTCTATCATCCACTCTAACTCCAGGACAGCAAGTGTTGTAGTTCCCACATATGAGTGAGAACATGTGATATTTGTCTTTCTATATATACACTTGGCTTATTTCACTTAACATAATGACCTCATGTTCCATCCATGCTGCTGCAAATGACAGGTTTTCATTCTTTTTTATGGCCCAACAGTACTCCCTTTATTCAACCATCTGTTGATAGACACTTGGGTTGATTCCACACCTTTGCTTTTGTGAATAGTGTTGCAATAAATATGCGTGCAGGCCTCTTTTTGATATATTGACTTCCTTTTCTTTGGATAAATACCTAGTAGGGGGATTTCTGGGTCACATGGTAGTTCTATTTTTAATTTTTTGGAAATCTCCATACTGTTTTCCACAGTGGCTGTAGCACTTTACCCTCTCACCAACAGTGTATAAGAGTTCCCTTTGGTCTGTATCCTTTCCAGCATCTGTTCTTTTCTGTCTTTTAAATAATAGCTGTTTTAACTGGGGTGTGACGATATCTCATGGCAGTTTTGATTTGCATTTCCCTGATTATTAGTGGTGCTGAACACTTTTCACATACCTTTTGGCCATTTGGATGTTTTCTTTTGAGACATGTCTGTGCACTTCCTTTGCCCACCTTTCAATAGGATTATTAGTTGTGTTACTGTTGAGTTGTTTGATTTCCTGGAGAGTCTGGATGTGATTCCCTGATTGGATAGTTTGCAAATATTTTATCCCATTGAACAGATTGTCTCTTCACTTTCAATGATTTCCTTTGCTGTGCAAAAGCTTTTTAGTTTAATATGCTAACATTTATCTATTTTTGTTTTTGTTGCCTGTACTTTTGAGGTCTTAGCCAAGAAGTCTTTGTCTACATCAGTGTCCTGAAACATTTCTCCTATCTTTTCTTTTATTAGTTTTATAGCTTCAGGTCTTAATGTTTAATTCTTTAATGCATTTCTGGCATTTCATAAATTCTTTCTCAGTGGAATAAGTTGCTGGAGAATGATCTATTTCCACATTATCACATTTCCTTGCTTCGCGAGGTTTCTTGTTTCCTCATGTTGATAGCTGTGCATCTTGGGTAACAGTCACCTACTCCAGTTTGTTTTGCATTTGTTGGGGAGGACTTTTTCCTGAAGATGTATCTATGGCATTGGCTCTGATTCGGGCTGCATGCAGTAGTGTAGTCTTCATATAATTTGTTCGGATGTGAACAACATTAGTGGTATCTGTGATTTCCTCTGTGGCTTAGGGTGCCATTGTTAGTGAAAGCTATGGGAAGGATTTGCTGGCAATGCCAGGTGGGTCAGTCCCTAGGTCCCAGTGGGGTTAGTGCTGGGCCATGTGTGCTTGTCCTGGGGTCCAAGGGTGGGTTGCACTGACACTGATGTTAGCAGGTTCTGGTGAGCTGAGTCTTGGGCCTCCAGGCAGCTTGCTAGGCTGGTGGGTGAGTGAGTCCTCAGCAGCTGGGCAGTGGGCATGATGGGATAATGACAGCAGCAGTGGCAGGACAGCCCTCTGGCTTTCAAGTGGTCTGTTCTGATGTTGGCAGTGGTTTTGATGAACTGGGAAGGCCAGAGCCCAGGCCTGCAGGTGGCATGTGTAGGTGGGTGCCAGCTGTGATGGAGGTGGCAGTAAGGGTAAGACTTCAGGTCGCAGAAGGAGTGCTCAGGTGCAGTGCAGGAGAATGGGGGTAGAGCAATCCCCAGGGCCCCACATTGTGCTCACCTCCTGCATGGGGTGGACAAAGCCAGGCTGGGTGGGCCTGTTCTCGGGTCCCATGGTGGTGTGTATGGGCACTCGCTGTGGTGGTCAGGCTGGAGTGATTCCCAGGTGTTGCTTGTATGAGGCAGCAGCACCTGTGTTTCTGCCCTGCTGTTTGGGGAGGTGGGTAGGGCTGCTATCATAGGCAGCAATCATGGGCAGGTAGCTGGGGAGTGCACGCTTTAGCTCCAGGAGGTGGGTGGGGAGTCTGTCCTCAGGGCACTTGTAAATGTGTGGCCACTCCACAGCTGGGGGGGCCTGGAGGTAGCTGTCAGTGGATTGCACTTTGGCCCTGGCAGAGGCAGCCGACAGCAGCAGCGGCAGCTGTGGTGGGGTGGCCTGGCCTCAGGGCTTGTGAAAATGTGCAGCAGCCTCACTACTGGGAGGGTGGTGTCCCTGCCACTGACCTGTGCTTTGGCCCAGGTGGCAGCAACCATCAGCACTGGCGGCTGTGGATGGGGGATGTCAGTGTAGCACTAGGAATGTGAATATTCAGGGGCTGTTGGACCCCATGGCAGGATGCAGTCTGGTGGAAGTGGGGATCCCAAAATGATGCTGTGCTGTAGGGTGTGTGGGACTCGGCATGAGCTCGCTGGAGCAGTGTTGTTGCCTGGTCTCCAGGCAGCTCCTTCCATCTTAGTTTCAGGGTCCACGGCCAGGCCTGGAGGAGTCCTGGAGGGAATGTGGACAATGGGGATCTCTCACGTATCCTGTCCCCACACTGGGGAGTCTCTAGGCTCCCAGCTGAGCAGGCTGCCTCACTCTCCTCTCCTCCCTTCTTTTAGTTATTTCCTTTACTTTGTTGATTCCAGCAGTGTCTCTTAGGTGATTTAGTCAAAGTGTGATTCTTTACTCACTATTTTGGGTCTTCTAGGTGGAGGAGGTGACTGTGATATCCCTCTATCCAGCCATCTCGAAGCCCTTCAGAAATACACCTTTTGCTTCTGTATTAAAAATACTCGAGAGTGATTTCATTCTCTGCTAGCTGCCCTTAGGTTATGGGACATTTATTAGCCAGACTCTCTGTATAGGATATATTTTATATATATATTTTAAATTTGGAAGTAGAATAAATCCTCCTCAATTCAGACTTTTTAGAATTAAGATTTTGTGATTACTCGGAGGAGAAATCTAATCCTTTGGGAGATTTACCTTTATATCATGAAAAATAAATAATGCAATCAATATTGTTGAGCTGTTTAACCTTGGTAAAGAAACTAAATCCTTCAGTCATAGTCAAAGCATTGATAATTACCGGTTGAGAATAAATTATCCAGTAAGTGTGCCTGGTGGATTTCAAGCCTTTTCTCCATTGTAGTTGACCCTGAGGTAGTGTTGGTGCTCATTGCTGTTCTATCAGAGGGGGCACCACTTTAGAGAATATTTTTTGAGAAGCATGAGGTTTAAGTGCTTCTAAATGTTGCAATAGGAGGGAAAGGATGACTGGTGATGTTCATTGAGAACTTCCCGGGAGCCGTAGGAAGCCATGCAAGTGCCTACCTGTAATACCTACCAGGTACAGGCCACTGTAGCACCAATACTGAGAGGATGGACCTAAATAATAAAGTAACAGCTTGCTGTCTCAGGTGTTGTGGCAGAGTGGGAAGGCATGGAGTCATTGTCAAGGTTGAAAGGCACCAGTTATTCCCCTACCATTGAATGTGTGATGGGTGAGCCACAGGCGCTGCTCAGTTTTTCCTCAGGATAGATAACATCTAAGAAATGTCATAGGTCACAGTGAGTGAAAGTATGCCTGTGAGCTATGCAGAGTTCATGTTTAGTTACTCCTGTACATCTGTGCACATAGATGTGTTAGGAGACTTAGAATTAATATTATGGGCTGCCTTATCATCTGGTGAAATGGGGAAGGCCTCAAATGGCTAACAGCAAGTTCTCTCCCCACTTTGATCTCCAACCAAACAGACCAAGTTCACTTCCCATTTCTATCTGAGTGTAGGCTCCCCTGCCCTGACAGCCCACAGGATTATTCACGCAAGCCATTCACACCCTCCCTTGGGGACCTGGGGCGCCCATCCTCGCTGTGCATGAGTGCAGCTGCCATATGCCCTGTGTGGGGTGCAACGTCCTTTCCATAAGGCCCTGCATGTGTGTGACCAGTAACAATTTCTGTGGCTCTCATCCTTCCAGGTCAGTGTCATGGGTTTGGCCATCTACATCACCCTAGGGTGGCATTCCTCCCTCACCAACAGGATAAAGTGGAGGGGATTCAAACAGTGAAGTGCCCGTGGAGAAAACTCAAAGGAGCTCAGTCCCTCAAGATCATTTAAAATGATCTTATTATTTTTAGAAAAAAGGGTATGTGAAATAGATAGTAAAAAAAGAATGTAACTGGAATGGTTAAACAATAAAATCCGTGAATTACTTTAGTTGGGGGAATTTTCGTTGTTATGACTCAGACTATATCCTAACTATGATGTTTCAGCTCAAGTGAAGGATCTGAAGTCTGAACTCAGAACCGATCTAGAAGTTAGTATCTCTTTGAAGTAAAAGGTTCAATGAAAACACACCATATTAACAAAAATGGGAGATCAAAAAATAAACAAAATGAAGATGTAACAGAAAAAATTAAAAAAAGAGTTAATGGGCAGAAAAATAGAGAACCTGGCTAGAAAAATGCTGATAAAGTTTGCTTTATGAATTACAAAAAAAAAAAAATTTAAATACAAAAATTTCCTTAACAAACTAGAACAAGAGATGAAATACAAGGGGATAGATCTCAGAAAGTAAGTTTTTTAACCCCTTCTCCCAAACAAAAAATCTCCACTAGACAAATAAGGTAGAAAGAATACAGAAAGAGGCACAGACAATATCAGTGAATAAGTAGGGTGGAGTGTGAGTATGGAACATATTCAAATTGAATAAGGAATGAGGGTAAATGGAGTCCCCAAAGGAGAAAACTGGTTATTGGTACAGAACAAACATTTAATGATTTCTGAAAACACTTCACAAACAAAAGCATTAAACCTACAAATTAAAGGGTACACCAAATCTCAGAAGAAGTTGGCAGAGACTGCTACCCATTCTACCTACTCCCGGGCATGAATCCAGATGGCCCTTTCTTTCCTCCTTAGGAAATGGCTGTGTTGCTGTTCTGTCTGATGGAATTGAGCATTCTTAATGACATGGGTCCCCAGCTTCTCAGCTAATAATGTCTGCTCCTTGGCCACCCACTATCCCATCACTAAACCAGTGTTACATATTTTAAGTCAGAGTTGTAGCATTTGTTCATTTCTGTTGCTTATTTCCGTATTAATGAGTGAAGGCTAGACTACTACAATGAAGACATTCACCATGCAGCAACTCAAATGACAAAAAAAGTTTATTTCTTGCTGTGGTAATGGTCCAGATCAAATGGTCCCAGTTGATGAGGGAACATTCCCCTTTTGTTATTCCATCAAAGCCAACTGACCTAAATGCTCCTTCAACACTATCATTAATCCCTTGCCCTGGTCCTCATAGTTGCCTTTCTAACCCACAGAAAGGGATGAGGAACACAGGGGAGCAGATCACGCAGGTATTATTGTCTGGTCTGCAAGTAACACACATCTGTTCACTGTGCAGCTTCCAAGGAGGTCTTATTTTCCAGTTCTCACGTGGATATGGCCATGGAGATGGGTAAGAAAGAATCTTCTGGAGGGTGAGATGAAAGGTTACAGAAAACTGCAAATTCCTCCTAAAGAGCAGATCCAAGGTGTAGTTGCAAAACTTGCAATTCTGCTAAGATTTTCCAATGCTTGCCCAGCTGCATTTCATTATTGCTATGACTCCTGTGTGTTTCTCATTCATGCTTTCTTTTTTAAAATGTGAACACATGCCCTTGTTTGTTCCCCTCAATCTTTGGTTCTGCCTACTGCTGTCACTTGAGCATGTGTTACCAACAATGACCTTTGTCTGCACTGTTCTTTATTTTGTCTTGAATTTCCAGTTTATTTATTATATTTTTTATTTCAAAATGTCATGAGGGCACAAAGGTTTTTGGTTTCATGGATCACTTTTGTAATCTTGAGTCAGGGCTTCTACATGTGCCCATCACCCAGATAGTGCTCATTGTACCCCTTAGGTCGGTTTTTACCCATCCTGTCCTCTTCCTCCACCTTTCTTGATTTTCACTGAGTTTTACTTCCCTCTGTGCACATGTATGCCCATTGGTCAGTTCTAATTTAATAGTGAGTACAAGAAGTGCTTCTTCTTTAGATACTTTGCTTAGGATAATGGTCTCCAGTTCCACCCAAATCCTTTTCAATGGCTGAGTATTACTTCATGGGTACACATTGGTATGATTCATCCACTTGTGAATTGATGGACACTCAGGTTGATTTCACATCTTTGCAATTATGAATTGTGCTACAAAAAACATTTGAGTGCAGGTATGTTTTTGATAAAATGACTTCTTTTCCTTTGAGGTATCTGCCTGGTAGTGGGATTGATGAATGAAGAGGTAGTCTACTTTCAGCTCTTTGAAGAATCCACACAGTTTTCCATAAAGGTTGTACTAATTTGCACTCCCACCAAAAGTGTATTGTTGCTATAATTGGGGGCTCAATCACATATTCCTTCCCTAGGCTGGTATCTAGATGAGTTTTTCCTACATGTTATTCTGGAATTCTTGTGGTTTCAGATCTTACATTTAAGTATTTTATTCATCTTGAATTAATTGTGAGAGGTGAAAAATACAGATCTTGTTTCATTTTTCTGCATGTGGCTACCCAGTTTTCCAAGCACCATTTATTGATGTGAGTTTCTTTTTCCCAGAGTACACTGTTGGCTGCTTTGTCAAAGATCAGGTGGTTGTAGGTAGGTGGTTTTCTATCTGAGTTCTCTGTTCTGTTCTATTGGCCAGTTTCTCTATTTATTGTGCTGTTTCATTATGATAGCCTTACAGTATAGTTTGAATGTTGGTAATGTGATGCTTCCAGATGGGTTGTTTTTATTTAAAATTGTTTTGGCTGTTTGTGATCTTTTCTGGTTCCAAGTGAAGTGTAGAATTAGTTTCTCTGGATCTGTGAAATATGATGTATTTTGATTCATTGAATCTGTAAATCACATTTGGTAGTATGGACACTTTAACAATGTTGATTGTACTGAACCATGAGCAGAATATGTTTCTAAATTTGTGTTATCTGCAATTTTTGCACTCTGTGTTTCATAGGGCTCTTTGTAGATATCTTCCACTTATTTGGTTAAGTATATTCCTAGAATTTTATTTTCTTTGTACCTATTGTGTCCTATTACATAGATACTTGGAAACTTTTTGCTAAACAACTCATAAAACAAAATAACAGAGAATACTGTCAATGAAAACACTGTGTTACAGCATATAGGGTTCACAGTGAAAGCAAGGTCAGAGGGCAAACCATAGGCTTGTGTACTTACATCAGTGAATAGGAAAGCTGTAAACGAAAACCTAATATGCTTATATCACTATGAGAACATAACATACTTACATTAATGATTTTTTTATTTCTTTTTTTTTTTATTAAATCATAGCTGTGTACATCAATATGATCATGGGGCACCATACACTTGTTTCATGGAATATTTGACACATTTTCATCTCATTAGTTGACATAGCCCTTCTGGCATTTTCCTAGTTACTTTGCCAAGACATTTACATTCCACATTTGCCAAGGCTCACATGTACCCTTGTAAGATGCACCACAGGTGTGATCCTTTCAATCCCCCTCCCTCTATCCACCTCCCCCCGCCCTCCCCACGCTTTCCCCCTTCCCCCTGTTCTTAGGTTGTAACTTGGTTATAGCTTTCATGCGAAGGTCCTAAGTTAGTTTCATAGTAGGGGTGAATACATTGGATATTTTTTCTTCCATTCTTGAGACACTTTACTGAGAAGAATATGTTCCAGCTCCATCCATGTAAACATGAAGGAGGTAAAGTCTCCATCTTTCTTCAAGGCTGCATAGTATTCCATGGTGTACATGTACCACAATTTGTTAATCCATTCGTGGATCGATGGGCACTTGGGTTTCTTCCATGACTTAGCAATTATGAATAGGGCTGCAATAAAGATTCTGGTACAAATATCTTTGTTATGATGTGGTTTTTGGTCTTCTGGGTATATGCCCAGCAGAGGAATTACAGGATTGAATGGCAGATCTATTTTTAGATCTCTAAGTGTTCTCCATATATCTTTCCAAAAGGAATGTATTAGTTTGCATTCCCACCAGCAGTGCAAAAGTGGTCCCTTTTCTCCACATCCACGCCAACATCTCTAGTCTTGGGATTTTGTGATATAGGCTAGTCTCACTGGAGTTAGATGATACATCAAAGTAGTTTTAATTTGCATTTCTCTGATGATTAAAGATGATGAGCATTTTTTCATATGTCTGAAGGCTGCTCACCTGTCTTCTTTGGAGAATTTTCTTTTCAATTCTCTTGCCCAGTCTGTGATGGTATCCCTTGTTCTTTTCTTGCTAGTGCGTTTGAGTTCTCTGTGGATTCTGGTTATTAAACCTTTGTCAGAGACATAACCTGCAAATATTTTCTCCCATTCTGTGGGCTGTTTGCCTGCTTTACTTACTGTGTTCTTGGCTGTGCAGAAGCTTTTTAGTTTGATCAAGTCCCAAAAGTGTATTTTTGAAGCTGCTTCAATCGCCCAGGGGGTCCTTCTCATAAAAAACTCACCCAACCCAATTTCTTCAAGGTTTTCCCTGCACTCTCTTCTAGTATTTTTATAGTTTCATGTCTTAAGTTTAGGTCTTTAATCCAGTAAGAGTCTATCTTGGTTAGTGGTGAAAGGTGTGGATCCAGTTTCAGTCTTCTACAGGTTGCCAGCCAGTTCACCCAGCACCATTTGTTAAATAGGGAATCTTTTCCCTACTGGATGTTTTTAATTGGCTTGTCAAAGATTAAATAATGGTAAGTAGCTTGGTTCATCTCTTGGTTCTCTATTCTACTTCTCTGTTTTTGTGCCAATACCGTGCTGTTTTGATCACTATCGATTTGAAGTATAGTCTGAGGTCTGGTAGCGTAATTCCTCCTGCTTTGTTTTTATTTTTGAGTAATGTCTTGGCTATTCGAGGTTTTTTATGATTCCATATAAAACAAAGTATTGTTTTTTCAAATTCTTTGAAATATGACAGTGGAACTTTAATAGGGATTGCGTTGAAGGTATATACTGCTTTGGGTAGTATGGACATTTTAACAATGTTGATTCTTCCCAGCCATGAGCATGGTATGTTTTTCCATTTATTAACATTCTTGGCTATCTCTTTTCTTAGAGTTTCATAGTTCTCTTTATATAGATATTTCACATCCTTTGTTAGATAAACTCCCAAATATTTCATCTTCTTTGGCATTACTGTGAATGGGATAGAGTCCTTAATTGTTTTTTCAACTTGACTATTGTTGGTATATATAAAGGCTACTGATTTATGAATGTTGATTTTGTAACCTGAGACGTTGCTGTATTCCTTGATCACTTCTAAGAGTTTTGTAGTAGAATCCCTAGTGTTTTCCAGATATACGATCATATCATCTGCGAAGAGTGAAAGTTTGATCTCTTCTGACCCTATGTGGATGCCCTTGATCGCCTTTTCTTCCCTAATTGCATTGGCTAAAACTTCCATTACAATGTTAAAAAGCAATGGAGACAATGGGCAGCCTTGTCTGGTTCCTGATCTAAGTGGAAATGATTCCAATTTAACTCTGTTCAATATGATATTGGCTGTCGGTTTGCTGTATATGGCCTCTATCAGTTTAAGAAATGTCCCTTCTATACCAATTTTCTTAAGTGTTCTGATCATGAAGGGATGTTGGATGTTATCAAAAGCTTTTTCTGCATCGATTGAGAGGATCATATGATCTTTGTTTTTTACTTTGTTTATGTGCTGAATTATATTTATAGATTTACGTATATTGAACCAGCCTTGAGACCCTGGAATAAAGCCAACTTGATCATGATGTATGATTTGTTTGATATGTTGCTGGATTCTGTTTGTTAGGATCTTGTTGAATATTTTTGCATCTATATTCATTAGTGATATTGGTCTATAATTTTCTTTTTTTGTTGGATCTTTTCCTGGCTTGGGGATCAGGGTGATGTTTGCTTCATAGAACGTGTTGGGGAGTCTTCCTTCTTTTTCTACATTTTGGAACAGTTTGAGTAATATAGGTATTAATTCCTCTTTAAAGGTTTGGTAGAATTCTGATGTGAAACCATCTGGTCCCGGACTTTTCTTTTTGGGGAGGTTTTGTATGGTTGATGTTATTTCCGAACTTGAAATGGGCCTGTTCAACATTTCCACTTGATTCTGGTTAAGTCTTGGAAGGTGACGAGCTTCCAAGTATCTGTCCATTTCCTTCAGATTTTCATATTTCTGAGAGTAAAGTTTCTTGTAATATTCATTAAGGATTTTTTTGATTTCTGAGGAGTCTGTTGTTATTTCGTCTTTGTCATTTCTGATTGATGAGATTAGAGATTTTACTCTTTTTTTCCTGATTAGGTTGGCCAACGGTTTATCTATTTTGTTGACCTTTTCAAAAAACCAGCTTTTTGATTTATTGATCTATTGTATTGTTCTTTTGTTTTCAATTTCATTTAGTTCTGCTCTGATTTTGGTTATTTCTTTTCTTCTACTGGGTTTAGAGTTGGAGTGTTCTTCCTTTTCCAGTTGCTTGAGATGTCCCATTAAGTTACTAACTTCCTCTCTTTCCGTTCTCCTGAGGAAGGCTTGAAGTGCTATAAATTTCCCTCTTAGAACTGCCTTTGCGGTGTCCCAGAGGTTCTGATAGTTCGTGTCTTCATAGTTGTTTTGTTCCAAAAATTTGGCAATTTCCTTCTTGAACTCATCTCTGACCCAGCTATCATTCAGCATGAGGTTATTTAACTTCCATGTTTTTGTATGAATATGTAGATTCCTGTTGTTACTCAGCTCAAGTTTTATTCCATGATGGTCTGAGAAGATGCATGGAATAACTTCTATTCCTTTAAGTTTACTGAGGTTAGATTTGTGACCTAAGATGTGATCGATTTTGGAGTAAGTTCTATGGGCTGATGAGAAGTATGTGTATTCAGTTTTGTTAGGATGAAATGTTCTGTAGATGTCTGCTAGATCTAAATGCTGGGTGGTTAGATTAAAATCTAAAATTTCTTTACTCAGCTTTTTGTTGGCGGATCGATCCCTCACTGCCAAAGGAGTGTTAAAATCTCCGACTATTATGGAGCTGGAGGAAATCAAGTTGCTCATGTCTGTTAGAGTTTCTCTTATGAATTGAGGTGCATTCTGATTGGGTGCATGGATATTAATAATTGAAATCTCATCATATTGAGTCTTACCCTTAACAAATATGAAGTGACCATTCTTGTCCTTCCTTACTTTTGTTAGTTTAAAGCCTATTATGTCTGCAAATAAAATCGCAACACCTGCTTTTTTCTGGTTACCATTTGCCTGAAATATGGATGACCATCCTTTCACCCTGAGTCTGTATTTGTCTTTTAAGTTAAGATGTGACTCTTGTAAGCAACAGATATCTGGTCTGAGTTTTTGTATCCAGTCAGCTAACCTATGTCTCTTTAGAGGACAGTTTAAGCCATTCACATTAATGGAGATTATTGATAAATTTGGTGAAATTTTGGGTATCGAGTTTTTCAAAAGTCCAGTGGACAATTTTAATCTTTTCACCATTGTAGAAGTTGGAGTTTGATCAGGAGTTTCTGAGTGAGTTTACGTTTGTAGTAGAGGATTGGGTTGGTCATTACGGAGGATAGGTCTGAGAATATCCTGAAGAGCTGGTTTGGTTGTGGCAAATTTCTTCAACATATGAATGTCATTAAAGTATTTAATTTCTCCATCATAGATGAAACTCAGTTTAGCTGGGTACAAGATCTGGGGTTGAAATTTATGTTGCTTTAGGAGATTAAAAGTCGATGACCACCCTCTTCTGGCTTGAAAAGTTTCAGCAGAGAGATCTGCAGTCATTCTAATGTTCTTACCTTTGTAGGTAATGGCTTTCTTTCGCCTGATAACCTTGAGAATTTTCTCCTTCATGTTGACTTTAGTGAAGCTAGTTATGATATGTCTGGGGAATGACTTATTGGGGTTGAATTGTGCCGAGTTCTGAAACTGTCTGCTATCTGAATTTCAGAATCTCTAGGCATGTCTGGAAAATTCTCTTTCATAATTTCATGCAGAAGGGCCTCTGTGCCCCTCAATGCCACTTCATCGTTTTCCGGAACTCCTATTATTCGTATATTTGCCTTCTTCAAATTATCCCAGAGCTCGCTAAGAGAATGATCCGTTTTTGCTCTCCATTTCTCTTCCTCTTTGAGAGTTTGGGAGTGTTCGAAGGCTTTATCTTCGATGTCAGAAATCGTTTCTTCTGTTTGGTCCATTCTGTTGCTGAGGGATTCTACTGTATTTTTCATATCTTTAAGGGCTGCAAATTCTTGCTTCAGTGTGTCTAAGTCTTTGGTGGTTTTGTCTTTAAATTTGTTAAATTCTTGAGACAACTTTTGAATTTCTCCTCGGATTCCTAATTCCATTTTATCAATCTTGTATGCAATCCAAATTCTGAATTCGATTTCTGACATGTCTGCCAGTTGTTTATGAATGGGATCTTCAATTACATCTGCCATTTCTTTCCTTGGGGGGGTTGATCTATTCTGGTTATTCATGTTACCGGAGTTTTTCTGCTAATTCCGCCCCATGGTTGTTTTACTCCCTTTGATTTTTCCCCTAGGGTTTTGTTGAGGGCCCGTTCAGTGTTGTAGCCTGAGGATCTGGGGCCCTGTCTGGTGTGGTGGGGCTGAGTGGTTCTGACTTATTGTCAGCTGGCTTCTGTTTGACCTCAGTGAAGCACTTACTCTGGGTTGAAGTCTCAGTTCTCTGAGTCGGCCCTACCCTGGATGTTTCCGGGGTCTGTGAGTCACCTCAGGCAAATCCTATACTCAGGGGTGGCCTCCTCTGGTTGCCCATGGAGGCAGGTGGTATGGCTTCAGCCGCCTCAGGGAACTGCCGCTCTGATGTGGGTCTCCCCCAGCCTCACTCCTGTGTCCCAGAGTCAGGATCGACCAGCTGCTGTTCGGGCACTGTCCACGCCCCAACAAATCCCTCAAGAATCTGGACTCCCAGGGGACAGGCTTCCAGATCCCAGAGTGTGGGTGGGGTGGGGTGCTGGGAGCTCAGAGCCACCGGCAGCAAGCTCACTCCTTTCCTCCCAATCTTTGGCTCCACTGCACTGCCGCAGCCCAAGCCTCCAGGCTTCAGAGTGAGGGGGGCGGGTGGGGCGAGCAGCTGGAGCCCAGAACCGCCAGGCAGCAAACAGACTCAGCTCCACCCAGTTCCCTGCCCGGCCACACGGCAGGCGCTCAGGTCTCCAGAGCACAGAGCGAGGGCGGGGAGAGCACCGGGAGCCCAGAGCCAGCAGGGGCTCTGTGCTGCAGGGAGCACAGTCGGCAGCGAGCAAATTCAGTTCCTCCCAGTCTCTCGCCCGGTTGTACTGCTGCAGCTCAAGCCTTCAGGCTTCAGAGTGGGGGCGGGGTGGAGGAAGTGGCTGGAGCCCAGAACTGCTCAGGCGCTCAGATCTCCGGACCACAGAGCGAGGGCGGGGCGAGCGCCAGGAGCCCAGAGCCAGCAAGGGCTCAGAGCTGCAGGGAGCCCAGTCGGCAGTGAGCAAATTCAGTTTCTTCCAGTCTCTCGTCTGGTTGTACCGCCACAGCTCAAGCCTTCAGGCTTCAGAGTGGGGGCGGGGTGGAGGGAGTGGCTGGAGCCCAGAACCGCTGGGCAGCGAACAGTCTCGGCTACCCCCAGTTCCCTGTCCGGCTACACGGTAGGCGTTCAGGTCTCCAGACCACAGAGTGAGGGCGGGGGGAGCGCCAGGAGCTCAGAGCAGCTGGGAGCTCAGAGCAGCTGGTAGCGAGTTCGACTCAGTTATATGCCTGGTTGTATTGTTGCCCAAGGAGGGCTGCTGCACCTCGCCTCGGGGAAGCACCACCCTGGTGAGGGTCTCCCTCTGCTGACTGTCCTGACCTCTCTCCCGTGCCCCAGAATCAGCACTGATCAGCCGCAGCTCGGGGACTATCCTTTCCCCTTTAGGAGTCACACAAGAATCCGAACTCCTGGGGGACAGGCTTTCAGACCTCAGAGAGAGTGGAGGGAAGTGCTGGGTGCTCAGAGTTGCCGGCAAAGGATATTTACAGATTTATATAGTTTTATGCCTGGCAGGAGAACACCTAGGCATCCTGGTAAGGGAGGTAGGTCCAGTTTGTAGTAGGTCTCTTCCGTGAAGTGTAGTGGGATGGCCTTTGATCTCTGCCCTTTTGTTTGTGGGGTCCTTAAGCCGATCAGGTGGGGGAGGGGGGACTCCTGTCCGCTTGGTGATGGGTTTTGTACCTTTTGTTTGCTTCCTTGTGGTTGCAGCTCTCCTCAGCGGGGTTGATGTGTGTTCTTCAACTTTCTCGCTTGGTGTTGCTCGAATCCATCAGGTTACTTGCTAAATTTTTGTCCCCTAACTCTCCTTCAGGATGGGAGCCTCTGTGGAAAGCTGGCTTCAGTCCACCATCTTCCCATCATCCCCCTACATTAATGCTTAAACAACCACAATTGTAAACATGTGACTAAAGGACATAAGAAAAGACCAAAAAAAAAAAAAAATAACACCAGAAATGAAGAATTAATAATGGTAAATAAAAGTAGAAATAAATAAGTTAGTAAACTGAAAAATGGTAAAGCTATACTTGTATCCAAGATGTAGGTCTTCAGGGCAGCGCCTGTGGCTCAAAGGAGTAGGGCACCAGCCCCATACACTGGAGGTGGTGGGTTCAAACCTGGCCCTGGCTAAAAACGGCAAAAAAAAAAAAAAAAGATATAGGGCTTCAAAAATAAATAACGCGGGAGATAAATTCCAGCAAACTAGATAAGAAAAAAGGGGGAAAACACAACTACATATAGGAAATAAGAAATGAGAGAAAATAGCCACAGTTGTAGATGATATTAATTGAATCCACTGGAACCTGGTTTTCCTGGCTATCCAATTTTCCAAGCACTATTTGGAATGATATTAAATAAATCCATAGGAACCTGGTTTTCTAAATTCCATGTAAATACATCTGAAATATTTTAAAATAGTTTTCTGGGAGAATAAAGTTTACCAAAACAAATTCAGAAAAGAGAGAAAAATCTGAAGCCCAATTAACATAGAAGAAATGAAGCTGTCAGTGAGGTAATTCTCCATAATAAACTCTTTCCAGATAGTTTCATAGGAGATAAATTCAATGCTATTTACATTGCTCTAGAGCCTAAATGAAGAAAAGCTGCTAAATCCATGCTGGGAAGGAATACACATAACATTGTTATCAGCACCCAACAAAAAGTGTCACAAAATACAATATGCAACACCATATTGGTGTAAAAATCTGAAATAAGTTATTACTAAAGACAACTCACTTGTTAATTAAAAGAGGTCATTTCAAGAATGTGAGAATTGTTCTATGTTCAAAAATACATCAGTATACTTCATCTTTTAAATAGACCTAAGAAGAATCTTATGAAGCTCTCCAAATGTTTTGGGAAAGCAGTGAAAAAACTAAATGCAAGCCAGTCACGATATATCACATATTGTGATTCCATTTATAAGAAGTACCCAGAATAGGCAGATCCACTGAAATGAAGACAGATTACTGGCTGCCTAGGGCTCGGAGGAGAGCGTGGGCTGGGGAATTGGGAAAATATTGGGCCTGATGAAAACATTCAAAAATTGGGTTATGGTCATGGTTGCACAGTTCTGTGAATATATTAAAAGCCATTGATTGACTTGTACATGTACACATTAAATGGGTGAATTGAACAGGATGTAAACTATATCTCAAGTCAATGTACATTTCTTGATTTAAAACTTTAAATGGGGCAGCGCCTGTGGCTTAGTGAGTAGGACGCCAGCCCCATATATCAAGAGTGGCGGGTTCAAACCTGGCCCTGGCCAAACTGCAACAAAAGAACAGCTGGGCATTGTGGCGGGCACCTGTAGTCCCAGCTGCTCAGGAGGCTGAGAATTGCCTAAGCCCAAGAGCGGGAGGTTGCTGTGAGCTGCCTTTAAACAAACAAACAAACAAACAAAAAAACTTTAAATGAAACATTCTTAACTTGATCATACCTGGCTCATGCTCGAAGCTAACATCGATTTTGATAAGGAAAACAACAGCTTTACTCCATAAACACCTGGGACAAGGCCGGGATTTCCATCGTCAGCACTCTTATTAAACCAGCCAGGGCAATTAGACCCAAGACAGAAATTAGGGACATAAAATCTGAAAGAATAAGGCTGCTTTTATTATAGACCAGAAAACATAAAACCAATCAAGAAAAAAAATTAAGACCATAGTAAAATGAAATAAGATGGATGGTTATGAAATCAATATACATTATCACTAGCCTGGTTTTGCAAATTACAATGAGTTAAACTACTATGTTAAGGAAAAGTCACTATATGTTTACAGCAGTCACCAGTGCTGTGATCTAAGATAAATTATTTAAAGTTGTGGCACTTCATTTTTTCACTGCCAAAATACAGACAAAAATCTGCAGCCTTGTTATTTTCAACCAGTGTGCTCTGAGAGGATCTTAGGTGTGCTGCAAAAACTTTTGAAGATCATTAATTAAATTATTTTTGAAAGACGTTCAAAGCAAGTAAGTATATTCTCTTTTTCACTCTTTTTTTTTGATCAACATAATTTACATGTGCCACAGAATTTTAACTATAGATTCAAGGGTGCTGTGAGATAAAATAAAGGTTAGCAATCATTGCTCTAGCCCAAAGAACCCTTCTAATGCCTAAATGGTAGTGACCTTTTGTTAATATCAGCCCTCCTCTCTATCCCTCCTCTAAGAATAGGTTCTGGTTCTGAACTGGCTCACGTGCAGTGTTGGTAGAGGGAGTGCAAGTTGTAAACTGAATTACCTCTGTACGTCTCTTTTTTGTCTATGGTAAATGACCACCATATGCCATCCCTGGGAATAGAAGACAATCTTCATCTTTAATGCTAACTTTAATCTGTAAACACCACAACCTGAAGTTGTTATGTTGAGGATAATTGTGAGGCTACTTGCGGACTAGGTGAGATGGGAAAAAAAAGATCTATGATCAGTTTTGACTGACTTTCTTGGGAAACAGAAAAGAGTGTTCATTTGTGGTGCCAGACTTTGCACCAGAATCGGTATCTCAGGTTTTTCCTTTTCTGCACTTTCCTGACCACTATTTTAGCTAAAATTCTTGTATCATTAGGATAAAAAATTGTAAGTATTATGGCAGAAATGCAAACTTAGTTATTACTTATGGTCTTTGAGTAGCAGATACTTGCTTTTAGTAATATAACAGTCAAGTAATACAACAGTCTTCTAGTCATAGAAGCAAATATTACAAAGGCAAAACCCAGGATAATGAATGCTTCTTATACTGAATGTAAATCAATCTCTCTTTCCCATCCCACCCAGTCATCTTCAGAATTGTATTATTATTCTACCAGACTTAAGAGATAGTATGTTGTTTGCATTTGAATTTAAGTTTGCATTAATCAATAAATAATATTATTAAACATAGTATAATATTTTTTGACAATCTCAAATATACCAGAACCTTTATTTTAAAATAAATATCATTCTTCAAATAAACCATATTAAAATGGTAATTACTGCTCTGATTGTTATAATTTGATTCATTTTCTGAGCTCTTCTCTTGCAAGTTCCATCATAGCCTGTGGTACTTTCTCTTGAACATGTGGAAATAGTTAGAAATGATTTAGAGACAACTTGTAGGTGGCAAATTGAATGTTCAAGTTAAATTCTATTGCTTGGTATGAAGAAGGAAAAAAAATTAAGTTTGTGAAATAAGATTAGCTTTTCAGTTTGTGGCATATTCACTGCCTCTGGAAGTATTTGCACACTAAAAAAAAAAAGAAACAACTATTTCAACTCAAAATATTTTGAGTGATTGCACCATTGTCAGAGTTGGTTCTCCTTGCTCCAGAGTAGGTTTATAACAAGTTATTTTGGTCCCTTATCTTATGTTTCTGGTGCCCGAGTCAGCTCCAGACCAGCAGAAATAAATTTACCTAAGGTTTTCTCACGCAGAGAGTTTCCCGATAAACTGAATGCATTATAGGGTAATGGACTGATTTCTAACAGACTGGGGTTTCAGTCCTGACATTACTCCTGCGTAACACTCAAGGTAATCTCAGGCAGCCTTGATGTTGAGATAGTATACAAGGAACCATGACCAAGGAGAAACACCAATAAAGTGTCAGTTCCTGGCTGCTTTGAATAAAGTTTGGAATAAAATGGAATATAATAAAATATTAATATTATTATCTTCCAGTTCTTTTTAATTCTACCATCAAATTGCACACTTTCCCTAAAAACAGGCCCTTTATGAAGAGACCACCTTCGGTCTGTGGATATTTTCTATGTTGCAGCCAAGTCTCTTCAGGGATGCCTTTTCTACATTCAGTCTAAGACATGGGTTAATCTGTGATTCTGGAACAGTTAGCTGGCAGGGGGCAATCGGAGAGCGCTGCTCACACCTCCGTGCTGCTCAGGGAAGAAGACATCTTCAGCGATCCCAGGGACAGACAGCTAGAGGTGTCAGCATTAGAACCGCACCCTTGGTCTTATAATCGGGTTGGTGACAATTAGTACTGACCAAAGACTTTAACATTGACTATTGGTGATCTAATTAAGGCTGATTATTCTTGGGAGAACAATTCCTATAGTGGCTTAAGATAAGTAGTAAGGCAGAATTATAGACTTGACTTTTGCAGGACTAGAAGGGACTTCATTTTTGATCTGGGTCTTGCTCTGTTCTAGATGTGATGTTGTAAATAGGAAGTGATTGGTGCGTGCCCCTCTTGGGGCTTTATTTTTCTAATTTCCCTCCAAACCAGTAAGAATTTCAAGTCTGATATTTGGGAAGCACCGATGTATCTGCTAGGTATATGTTTTAGAACCTTTATTTTCTACTTAAAAATATCGATTTTTTTCTTTTAAAGAAAAAGTATATTCTTTTTAAAATTTTATATATTTTTTTATTTCAATGGATTTAGGGAGTACAAGTGGTTTTTGTTGCATGGTTGAATTGCATAGTGGAGAAGTCTAGGCTTTAATATTACTGTAAATAATTTTTCATCCTGCAACCTTCTCCTACCCTCCCCACTCAGAGTCTCCAAAGTCCATTAAGTCACTCTGTAAAAATTTTATAAAGATTATTTATTGATCAACTCATTCGCATTTACATTTTTATTAAGGCATGGTTTACAAATAAAAATTGTATATATATTTGTAATATATAAAGTAATGTTTTGATACATGTAGACCTTGTGAAATGATTACGTCAAGCTAATTAACATATCTATAACCTCTCATAGTTTTTATGTGGTGGGAAAATACAAGATTTACTCCCTTAGCAAATTTCAGGTACAATATACTACTATTCCCTGTAGTCACTATGTTGTGCAGTAGTTTCTTACTGCTTTGGTGAATTAGTCCTTTAGCTAAATCTAATTTAATAAAACACTGATTCCCTTCAGAAGATCCTGGTTTCTGTCGGTGAATCTGTTGGCAGTAGGAAGAAGTTGAGTTGTCCACATTGAATGACTTTTTAAGACCAGAGTTGCCAGTGATGGAATCAACTTTCCTGCTTATAAGTTGATGTATGGAGTTGGTATAGTGCACGCCAACAAACTATGGAAGAAAAAATAATGCTCCATTATCATAAGGAGCAAATAAAACTAAAATAAATCAAAACTCCCTTGTGGGGGGAACTCTCATTAAAGCTATGCAAAACCTTTGTACCCATTTGGAGCACATGTAGCTTAGAAAGTTTTTGAATCAAACTGAATATATAATCAAAAGTTTTCCTAAAAAATCAGAGCTAACTAAACCATTAGAATGAGTCACATGTTTTCCACTAAGGCAATGTGTTTCTTCATCCATTGCCCTCTTTTGGTTCTCATTTCTTATGTATTATTTTATAGAGTATATAACTCAACCATTATGATTCCAGTAAAAATAAATGCTTTTTAAAAAGATAGTTCAGCTTTAAAATATGAGTATATTTCATATCATTTGCCTGAAGTTAATCATATTAAAGGGCCGGTGCGCCTCTCACCTGCAACAGTGCACCCACGTTCTAGGTTTTCTGTTCAGCAATACTGAATGCATTTCTCAAACTATGGTCCGTGGATCATCTGCCACAGAATCTCAAAGATGCTAATGAACAGGATGAATTCTTGACCTGTCCTTCAAACCTATAGTGTTAGAATATCCAGAGGGCATAGGTTTAAGGAAGTTTAATTCTGGAAGTAACATTCATGGGATTATAAAACAGTAGTTCACATCTTTGAGGTAGTGAAATCAAATACAAATACTTGGCACAACTAAAGTATTTCATGGTGATTATTATGTTAATTTATTTAATAATCAGATATTGCATGCCCATGCCTTGAACCCAACGAGAAATGAAGGAGAGGAATAAGAAAGTAATCATGTCACTTAAAAATGAACAGTTGTCTTGAAGAAAGACATGTAAATAAGCATGCAATGGGTCATCTATCCAACATGGAGGATCAAAGAGGAAGTGGCTTAGTGCTTGGTGAGTGTTGACAGAATGGGGACAGAAGACCCCCATTATTGGCAAACGAAAGCACCCCCAGAAAAAGAGGAAAACTAAAAAGTAAGCTGAATGAATTGGAGCAAAGAAAAGTCAGCTAGTTTACATTTAAGCTAGCCATTGCCAGCAAGCTTCTTGCCTTTTCTGAAATTCTAACCCGTTGGGAATACAGCTTACAAACACCCTGCTGGGTCTGTGAGCACTCTGAAGAGAATAATGGCCATACAAGAGATTATGGCAATGTCCTAGGAAAAGATAACCTCCTAGGGCACTTCCTGCCCATTAAAAAGGCAAAGCAGATACCCATTGTGGAGATTTGCATTTGCGTGGGGCAGAGACCAAGGGAGTAACTCAAGCCCTGAGATATGGGCAGAAGAGCTTATATCCCTAATTGCAGAGGAAAATCCTCTGTGGTGGTAATAGGAGGAAAATGCTTCCCTCCCACCTATCCCTTAGTAAACTCCGGTAGTGTTTTACTCCACAGAGAACTAGTGGAGTTTAACACGTCCCTAGAAATCTGTGTGTGTGTGATCTTAAGCAGGAGGCTCTCCCAATACAAGGCTCAGATTTCAGATTTCTGAAGGCTACCCTTAAGGTTAATAATAATAACAATAGGAGCTAATAGGATCAATCTGAGAAACTGCTGATGTCTTTGTTGCCCCTCATCCTACCCTCTGGGCAAAGAGACTTCAATAAAATCAGAGTGGAACAAACACTCTGGGCCATTGCCAGAAGGTCACAAACAGGGGTTTGTCACAATGGACCCCTGAGCTCCCACTTTTAATTCTTCTCTATGTCTCTTGTCTTTCTTTACTGTAGCTCCTAACTTTATATTTCTTCAGTCAATTGCTGACGCTGCTCTCAGGGTGGGACCCTCACAAGTGAGGTTGAAAAAGGCTTCACCACTGGAAGGTCCAGGATTTGCTCACCAGAGGCAGTAGGAAGGTGCACTGAATGAAGGATTAGCATATGGTAGGGATTAACTGTGCTGGGAAAATTTTTGTTTGTTGAGATAGTACAAAGCCAGTTCCAGGGAGAAAGATGAAGAATAAGAAATGGTTACCTTCTGGGGAATATTTCCAGGCTTCTAAACTTTTTAAATGAAGTTAAGCCACAATGAAAATATTATGTAGAAACTCTCCTAGGGATTATAGCTAACATGGGCTAAGAGATGAGACCTAGAGATAAACTGAGACAATTGTAAAACACACATACACAGATGAGGACCCAATCTAAGTTAGGAGCCATGTAAATGAAAACAAGAGGGTAAATAGAAACATCATTTTGTAACCTGAAACATCAACATTTGATGGATCCATTGTGGTCTAACATTCATGGTTTAACTGGTCCACTTTTCTATATATAGCCACAGCTCAAGATTCAATCATTATTTAAAAAAAAAATGAGGTTTCATCTCTTTTTGCATATCTTAACTGTGGCAAATACATAATCCTTCCTGATGTAATGAATTATTTAAATGCTATAATTTTGTTAATGCCTCCCCAGCATGTAGTATATATGGAAATATTCTACCATTAAATTGTTGATAATGTCATAACAGGTTTAGGAAAAATGTATTCTACTGGCAATTATTTTGTGTCCTGTAGCTTCATTAAGCTCCTTGTCTCCTTATCTAGATGTCAGGAAGATATATGAGCTGCATTAATGGTCTATTGCCTAGTAACAAGAGTTTGGACATGAAGGGTAAAATTACCAAGGAGCAATCGGTATGAATGATGGGGGAAGTGAGAAAATGAAAACATAGTGTGGGACCCTTCTTAACACCATTTATCAGTTAAGGACGTGCAAATTAATTTAAGTATTAAATGTTTGAAACTTAAATCTTTCAAAAACGCGTTCTTTTCCAGTTAGCATAGAATTTAGGTAGAACAAAGCTAACCTAGTCAAGTATTCTTAAAGAGACGCTTCATTGAATTATATATATATATGTATGCATATTTGCACACTTATATGTATGTATATATTTTTGAGGCAGAGTCTTGCTCTGTTGCTCAGATTAAAGTGCAGTGGCACAATCATAACTCACAGCAACCTCAAACTCGTGGATTCAAGCAATTCTCCTACTTCAGCCTCCTAAATAGCTGGGATTACAGGAGTACACCACTGGGCCTCGCTACTTTTTTCTATTGTTAGTAGAGATGAGGTCTTACTCTTGCTCAGGGTGGTCTTAAACTTCTGAACTCAAGCAATTCTCCCATGTTGGCCTCCCAGAGTGCTAGGATTACAGTCATGAGCTATCATGCCTGTCCTCCAATAAGAATATTTTTGATACAGAGGGAGAACTTACAAGCACGTGTAGTTCTTTAGAGACTCAAGAGTAAGGGGGTCAGCAAATAGTGCCCTATAGGCCAAATCCAGACTGTTGCCTGCCTTTTGTAAGTAAGGTTTTATTATAACATTGTCACTTTTATTCATTCAGGTATGAATGGTTGCTGGGCCTGTATTCACTGCAGAACTTTCAAGAGCCTGAGTGCTCTTCCCTCTGTATTCTCCTGAATGGTTTCTTCTATTCCAGGCTTCAAGGCTTTTCCTAACCACCCTACTTGTAGTATTGGCCTTTCCATTCCATATGCATTAGCTCATCTCCCTTTTGTTCCTTCATGGCATGAATCATCCTGTTTGGGTCCACTTTTTACCTCCTTACTATCTATTTCCTTCCTTAGATCATCATCAATAGCTAGAGCTGTGTTTGCCATAGAAAAGGTCTTGGTGTTTGTGATGGTAACTGTTGAAATGCTTTTCTGTCAGATGAAGTTGACACCATAATCTGGAGAGCAACAAGTCTGCTCTAGATTCAGAAAGTTATTTATTCTCCTGTAAATTAATGTATGGAAAGGTTCATGATTTCACAGACATGTAAGGCCTAATTTTACTTGCAAAATACCCCAGGGAACCTCAACAAACTGCCGGCTAAAAAATGACTGTCAAGTTTTTAGAAATTTTTAATGTTCTATTTTATAAGCAAACACTTTATTCCCTCCATCTTCAGCTCCCAATTTTGGTCTGCTGCTTGGGTTGTTTTATTTTTCTTTATTTATTTTAGAAACAGGGTCTCACTCTGTCATCCAGATTGGAGTGTGTGGTGCAATATTAGCTACTGTAACCTCAAACTCCTGGGCTTAAACAATCCTCCCACCGCAGACTTCTCAGTAGATGGGATGACAGTGCTTGGGCTATTTTAGAAGCCATTTTTAGATGTGTCAGTTTTTCAGCTGTAACTTTAACTGGAGACTGAAAATGAAGTTACATAACAAGTGAATGGCCTCCTCACCAGCTTTATGTATTGGTCTCATCATTTGTATATGCAGAAGTATATATACTGGAAATTTCAGTGAAACCTAAGCTACCTCCTTTCTAATCAGTGAATTTTTAATCCTTACTGGATTAATCCTCTCTAGGAAGGAAAGTTTGGTTACGTTTGCCACTTTAATTTTCTGATAAATTCCATCCACGGTTGACACACACACAACCTCACAGCTAAGCAAATGAGGTTGCAGAATCTAGGTGGGCAACTCTTAGTGTGAAAGAAATAGTTATTTGACTCGAATTAAAGAGATATGGGTTGGAAAATTTCTAGAGTTTTCACAAATTCAATGAGTTTTGGATATTGTCAAGATTATTAGTATGGTTGAGCAGTTGTGTTATAACAGAATCAACAGAGCAAAAATGTAAGGTAGCCTCCTTTGCTCATATTTAGAAGAGAGCACAGGTTACACACTGTGTATTCTAGAAAATTTGACCTTTTCAATGTTCAACATGCCTAATTAAGCATGAAACAGTGTTGTTTATATTGGGTTGTTGACTTATGAGACATTTGGGACTTTGTGCACTTAAATACATCACCAGAGCCACTCTTTAGTCAGATATTGGAGTACTATTTAGTAAGTTACTCCTGCAGTGAATTAAAAGATTCCATTCTAAAAAAAATTCCTTTCTCTCTAGGAAAACAAAACCAAAACTTTGTCTCCTTATGAACTTAATTAATACCTAATTTATGATCAGAGTTGATTTGGGTTATAATAAATGAAATTCTTTTATTTAAAGTTGACATTGTTTGCTTGACATTCTATGGGGTAAGATCAAAAATAAAGCTAAAATTGTTATTTGTTTTGTTCTGACTGGCATTAAGTAGATTTACAATGCTGTCTACATTAGTGTTTTTCAAACTTTTTTTTATCTCACTGCACCTATAATTAAAACTTGAACCTATCATTAAACTTCAGCGGCACACTTAAATTATGTTGATCCAGAAAAAAGAGTAAAACCTTATTATGCTTTAAACATCTTTCAAAAATAATTTAATTAAATTAAAATTTTAGTGGCACACCTAAGATCCTCTTGTGGCACAAATCACCAGTCTACATAGTTCAGCTTGGTTGTCATGCCCACTAGTACTAATTAGTGACAGTGTTGTAAGTTCATATGAGTCCCGCCCCATGGGAACTGTTGGAAGGTTGTATTGGATTATTTAGTATTACCTGGACATTTTTGTTGGAGCACCTTTCTTAATATCATCAAATTTATGTGTTATGGATGAAATTGTGTCCTGTCAAAATTCATATGTTCGTATATTGAAACCCTACTCCCTCCCATGTGACTGTCTCTAGGGAGATAATTAAGGTTAAATGAAGTCACTGGTGTCCTCACAAGAAGCTCTATTGGAGTTCTCTCTTTCTCTCCATGCGTACACAGAGAAGGGCTATGCAATAACACAGTGAGAAGGCAGCTGTCTACAAATCAGAAGGAGAGGTCTCCTCAGAAACCAACTCTCCTGACACTCTGACCTTGGACTTTTAGTCTCCAAAACTGGGAGAAAGTAAATTTCTGTTATTTCAGTGACACGCTCTGTAGTGTTTTGTTACGGCAGGTCAGGAAGATGAATACACTCTTTATTTTAAGAAGGATGTTTGCTGTTACTCATACTTCTGAAAGTGGCTAATCAGTGATGCCACAGAGGGCCGTGGAAGAAATGATAAAGAAACTGAGAAATTTAAACTGCTGCTAAAACATCTGAGGAGCATCATACCAACAATTACAAATACATAGACCTGGAAAACACATCCAGAAACTTCCCACTATTGGTCTGGGTTTGGTAAAAATGTATCTGTTTTAGCCTGCATTCAATATAATTCAGGTAATAAGTTATCTGAAGAATTTGATTAAGAGCCATAAGGTTTAGAACTAATATTAGCAAGAGCAACCAAGATATGTTCCAGTGAATTTTTAGTGCAATACAAACTGACTTGTAAAGGTAAAGGGGACACAGCAGAGCAATGAAATATTGAATCAGGTCATTTCTACAACCTCCTTATAGGAGGAGAGTTATAGCTCAGATTGCCACAGTTTGGAGGTAACAATCTTGGATGAAGGAATATTGAGTGTATGTTGTGGGATTTCAAGATAGTTGTTTAATTCTAGGTTAGTTCCTTTCATGATCCTACGCTCTTTGGTAGAAAACTACAATTTGGGTGCATGGATTTTTCATTCATAGCTCCTTAGAATTTTTCCTCTCCCAGTTCATTGTACTGTAGTTTTAAATCACTCAGTCTTAAAAACACAGCTGCACATGGAGGAGAGCAAGATGGTGGCCGAGTAACAGCTTCCTTGCATCTGGGCACCATGAGTCCGGGGAGATAGGACTCCAGGCATCTCTGGCTGGTGGGATCTGCCTATCATCACCCCTGTGAGGATACAGAGAGTCAGCGAGAGACTTCTGGACCCCAAGAGGAAGACTAAAACAGTGGAAAACTGGCAAGTGGTTGCGTGTGTTCAATCTGTCTAAACCCGCCTGCCACTGTAAGTTCAGTAGCAGTGAGACTGCAAACTGGAAAGGCCTTACCTGTGAACTGTTTTGGTGTCTTTGGACTTGGCACTCAAAGTTGAGCTGCCTTGGGGAGAGCCTGAGTGGGAATGTGGAGAACTTTGGCCATTGTCTGGGGCCCCAGTCTGAGCCGCTGAGCCAGATGGAGCTAATAGAGTTTGGCTGTGGGCCACAGGGAGCCATTGTGAGCGATCTGCCCTGGCAAGCTCCGCCCTCAGGGTTACACACCTAGAATCTGGGTGGGTGCTGGTAACCCAGCAACGAGTAGCCTAAGGGTGGGGTTTGAGCCACTTTGCAGACCTAACCCTCAGGGGCACAGTGAGACCGTTTTGGCACACTGGGTAAGTGGATAGCCACTTCCAGTGATTCCAGCGACAAGTACTTTCCTGGGAAGGCTTCTGCTCAGCAAGTCTATAAGTTCAAAGTGCCTTTTAAGTGGGCTGAAGAGAGATTTAGGGTGTCTACCTGCTGGGGTTTGAGAAATCAGCAGCCTCCAGTCGTATCAGAACTGTGATTAACATCTCATACCCCAGAAGACCACATGTTGCCCAGACAATATTCAACAACATATACATACTGCTTTGTTTTTGGTTGTGTTTTTTTTTTTTTTTTGGTTTGGTTGTTTTTTTGTTTATTTTGATGTTGTTGATGTTGTTTTGTTTTTTAATTTCAACCTTTTCCATACATACCTTTTTTCTTTCTCAATTTTTCTAGTTTAAATATAATTTCCCATTGCTGCCTTTTTTAATAACTAGAGCTTCATTTTTGCTACTGTTTCTACTGCTATTATTTGGTTTTTCACCCAATTTTATCCCGTAAAGTTTTCTGTTTGCTTGTTTTGGTTTGATTTATAGCATTTTTGTCTTTCTTCTCTACTTGGTGGAGGTGGGGTACTGTGTCTGATCAGATTAGCAAAGAGCTGCTGACCTCAAGGGAACCACCCAACTGGGCATCCCCAGAAGGTGGTTTTTTTTTTTTTTAAGGTTGTGTCAAAGTACCCTACTGCACACCTATATTGCTCTGTCTCCCTATTTCTGCGCTTCTCTTCTTTTTGTCAGTATTCCTTTTACCCATCCCCTCTCCTTTCTCTATTTTTTTTTCTTTTCACTCGGTCCTCTTTTCTTTCATCCATTTCTTGCTCTTCAGCCTTCTCACCCATCTGGTCCTGTACCAAAAGGACTCATCTAACCCTTAGTCCACAGGCATGAGAACTTAAAGAGCAAGAGGAAGTGAAAGGAAAATTAGGGCAAGGAAACAGATAAAAGAAATCACTCATGAGGAAGAATCAGCAGAAAACTCCAGGCAACATGAAGAACCAGTCCAGAACAACCCCGCCAAGGGACCATGAGGTAGCTACTGCAGAGGATTCCACCTGTAAAGAAATGTTAGGAATGACAGAAAGGGAATTTAGAATACTCATGATGAAAACAATGAAAGAAATAATGGAAATAATGAAGGAAACTACTAATAAAGTGGAAAATAACCAAAAGGAGATCCAAAAACAGAATCAAATAAGAGATGAACGATATGAAGAATATAAAAAGGATATAGCAGAGCTGAAGGAACTGAAACAGTCAATTAGGGAACTTAAAGATGCAATGGAAAGTATCAGCAACAGGTTAGATCATGCGGAAGAAAGAATTTCAGAGGTAGAAGACAAAGTTCATGAGATAATTCAGATAGTAAAAGAGGCAGAAAAGAAGAGAGAGAAAGCAGAACGTTCACTGTCAGAATTATGGGACTTTATGAAGCAATCCAACATACGAGTTATAGGAATTCCAGAAGGGGAAGAAGAATGCCCCAGAGGAATGGAAGCCATACTAGAGAATATTATAAAAGAAAATTTCCCAAATATCACCAAAGATTCTGACACACTGCTTTCAGAGGGATATCAGAGCCCAGCTCAGATATCAACTCTAACTGAGCTTCTCCAAGACACATTGTGATGAACCTGTCCAAAGTCAAAACAAAAGAAAAGATTCTGCAAGCTGCCAGGAGTAAGCGCCAGTTGACCTACAGGGGAAATCGATCAGAGTGACCGCAGACTTCTCTAATGAAACTTTCCAAGCAAGAAGACAGTGGTCATCTACCTTTAATCTACTTAAATAGAACAATTTCCAGCACAGAATTTTGTACCCTGCTAAGCTAAGCTTAAAAATTGACGGAGAAATCAAATCATTTACGGATATACAAACATTGAGAAAATTCGCCACAACAAGACTAGCTCTACAGGAAATACTTCACCTGTTCTGCACACTGACTGCCACAATGGATCAGCAGCAAAGTAAGAACTCAGAAATTAAAGGACAGAATTTAACCTCCACACTGATGCAAAAGATAAAACTAAGCAATGGACTCTCACAAAATAAGATGAATAGAATACTACCACACTTATCAATGATCTCAATAAATGTTAATGGCTTGAATTCCCCACTGAAGAGACATAGATTGCCTGACTGGATTAAAAAACACAAGCCATCCACTTGCTGTCTGCAAGAAACATACCTGGCTTCAAAAGACAAATTAAAGGTCCGAGTCAAGGGTTGGAAGACAATTTTTCAGGCAAATGGCATTCAGAAGAAAAGAGGAGTTGCAATCTTATTTTCAGATTCATGTGGATTTAAGGCAACTAAAGGCAAAAACGACAAAGATGGTCACTTTATATTGGTCAAGGGAAAAATACAACAAGAAGATGTTTCAATTCTAAATATTTATGCACCCATTTAAATGCTCCCAGATTCTTGAAACAGACCTTACTCAGTCTGAGCAATATGATATCTGATAATACCATCATAACAGGGGACTTTAACACTCCTCTTACAGAGCTGGACAGATCCTCTAAACAGAAATTAAACAAAGATATAAGAGATTTAAATGAGACCCTAGAACAACTGTGCTTGATAGACACATATAGAACACTCCATCCCAAAGATAAAGAATATACATTCTTCTCATCATCCCATGGAACATTCTCCAAAATTGATCATATCCTGGGACACAAAACAAATATCAACAGAATCAAAAGAATTAAAATTTTACCTTGTATCTTCTCAGACAATAAGGCACTAAAGGTGGAACTCAACTCTAAAAAAAATGCTCGACCCCACCCGAAGGCATGGAAATTAAACAATCTTCTGTTGAATGACAGATGGATGCAGGAAGAAATAAAACAGGAAATCATTAACTTCCTTGAGCACAACAACAATGAAGACACAAGCTACCAAAACCTGTGGGATACTGCAAAAGCAGTTTTGAGAGGAAAATTCATCACTTTAGATGCCTACATTAGAAAAGCAGAAAGAGAGCGCATCAACAATCTCACAAGCCATCTTGTGGAATTGGAAAAAGGAGAACAATCTAAGCCTAAACTCAGTAGAAGAAAAGAAATATCCAAAATCAAATCAGAGATCAATGAAATTGAAAACAAAAGAATCATTCAGAAAATTAATGAAACAAGTTGTTTTTTTGAAAAAATAAATAAAATAGATAAACCATTGGCCAGACTAACGAGAAATAGAAAAGTAAAATCTCTAGTAACCTCAATCAGAAATGATAAAGGAGAAATAACAACTGATCCCACAGAGATACAAGAGATCATAGCTGAATACTACCAGAAACTGTATGCCCAGAAATTTGACAATGTGAAGGAAATGGATCAATATTCGGAATCACACCCTCTCCCTAGACTCACCCAGGAAGAAATAGAGCTCCTGAACAGACCAATTTCAAGCACTGAGATCAAAGAAACAATAAAAAATCTTCCAACCAAAAAATGCCCTGGTCCAGATGGCTTCACTCCAGAATTCTATCAAACCTTCAAGAAAGAGCTTACCCCTGTACTGCAGAAATTATTCCAAAAAATTGAGGAAGAAGGAATCTTCCCCAACACATTCTATAAAGCAAACATCACCCTGATACCAAAACCAGGAAAAGACCCAAACAGAACAGAGAATTTCAGACCAATCTCACTCATGAACATAGATGCAAAAATTCTCAACAAAATCCTAGACAATAGATTACAGCTTATCATCAAAAAAGTCATTCATCATGATCAAGTAGGCTTCATCCCAGGGATGCAAGGCTGGTTTAACATACGCAAGTCCATAAATGTTATCCACCATATTAACAGAGGCAAAAGCAAAGATCACATGATCTTCTCAATAGATGAAGAAAAAGCATTTGATAAAATCCAGCTTCCTTTTCTAAATAGATCACTGAAGAGTATAGGCATAGGTGGCACATTTCTAAAACTGATTGAAGCTATCTATGACAAACCCACAGCCAACATTTTACTGAATGGAGTTAAACTGAATGGAGTTCCTCTTAGAACTGGAACCAGACAAGGTTGTCCTCTGTCACCTTTACTATTCAACATAGTGCTGGAAGTTCTAGCCAATACAATTAGGCAAGACAAAGAAATAAAGGGAATCCAAATGGGAGCAGAGGAGGTCAAACTCTCCCTCTTTGCTGACGACATGATCTTATACTTAGAGAACCCCAGAGACTCAACCACAAGACTCCTAGAAGTCATCAAAAAATACAGTAATGTTTCAGTTCAGGATATAAAATCAATGTCCACAAGTCAGTAGCCTTTGTATACACCAATAACAGTCAAGATGAGAAGCTAATTAAGGACACAACTCCCTTCACCATAGTTTGAAAGAAAATGAAATACCTAGGAATACACCTAACGAAGGAGGTGAAGGACCTCTATAAAGAAAACTATGAAATCCTCAGAAAGGAAATAGCAGAGGATATTAACAAATGGAAGAACATACCATGCTCATGGACGGGAAGAATCAACATTGTTAAAATGTCTATACTTCCCAAAGCAATCTACCTATTCAATGCCATTCCTATCAAAATACCAACATCGTACTTTCAAGATTTGGAGAAAATGATTCTGCGTTTTGTATGCAACCGGAAAAAACTCCGTATAGCTAAGGCAGTTCTTAGTAATAAAAATAAAGCTGGGGGCATCAGCATACCAGATTTTAGTCTGTACTACAAAGCCATAGTGCTCAAGACAGCATGGTACTGGCACAAAAACAGAGACATAGACACTTGGAATCAAATTGAAAACCAAGAAATGAAACTAACATCTTACAACCATCTAATCTTCGATAAACCAAACAAGAACACATCTTGGGGGAAAGACTCCCTATTCAATAAATGGTGTTGGGAGAACTGGATGTCTACATGTAAAAGACTGAAACTGGACCCACACCTTTCCCCACTCACAAAAATTGATTCAAAATCGATAAAGGACTTAAATTTAAGGCATGAAACAATAAAAATCCTCAAAGAAAGCATAGGAAAAACACTGGAAGATATTGGCCTAGGGAAAGACTTTATGAAGAAGACTGCCATGGCAATTGCAATAACAACAAAAATAAACAAATGGGACTTCATTAAACTGAAAGGCTTCTGTACAGCTAAGGAGACAATAACCAAAGCAAAGAGACAACCTACACAATGGGAAAGGATATTTGCATATTTTCAATCAGACAAAAGCTTGATAACTAGGATCTATAGAGAACTCTAATCCACATGAAAAAAGCCAACAATCCCATAGATCAATGGGCAAGAGACATGAATAGAACCTTCTCTAAAGATGACAGATGAATGGTTAACAAACCCATGAAAAAATGTTCATCATCTCTTTATATTAAAGAAATGCAAATCAAAACAACCCTGAGATATCATCTAATCCCAGTGAGAATGGCCTACATCACAAAATCTCAAAACTGCAGATGCTGGCGTGGATGTGGAGAGAAGGGAACACTTTTACACTGCTGGTGGGACTGCAAACTAGTACAACCTTTCTGGAAGGAAGTATGGAGAAACCTCAAAGCACTCAAGCTAGACCTCCCATTTGTTCCTGCAATCCCATTGCTGGGCATCTACCCAGAAGGAAAAAAATCCTTTTATCATAAGGACACTTGTACTAGACTGTTTATTGCAGCTCAATTTACAGTCACCAAAATGTGGAAACAGCCTAAATGCCCACCAACGCAGGAATGGATTAACAAGCTGTGGTATATGTATACCATGGAATAGTATTCAGCCATTAAAAACAATGGAGACTTCACATCCTTCGTATTAACCTGGATGGACGTGGAAGACATTATTCTTAGTAAAGCATCACAAGAATGGAGAAGCATGAATCCTATGTACTGAATTTTGATATGAGGACAATTAATGACAATTAAGGTTATGTGGGGTGGGGAGGGACGAAGGGAGGGGGGTGGGGCCTTGGTGTGTGTCACACTTTGTGGGGGCAAGATATGATTGCAAGAGGGACTTTGCCTAACAATTGCAATCAGTGTAACTTGGCTTATTGTACCCTCAATGAATCCCCAACAATAATAAAAAAAAAAAAAACACAGCTGCAAATGAGTCAGGGGAGTTGGTCTCACTAAGCATATCCTGCCTCACTGAAGGCCTTTCAAAGTGACATCAGTAAGAATAGAAGGTCCCCTGGCATCATGCCCTGCATAAGAGTACAACTAGAAACTATTCAAAGCAAGAACACCACCCTGACTTCACTAGAATTTGGGTAACAAGTGGAGAAACTCCCTGTGCCCATGGAATTGAAAGAAGTCACAACTCGTAAGACTGGTGCATTTTGGAATGCACCACCCACTCTTCCAAGTCAGCATAATTCCACTCACAAAGAATTTCCCTGGGACCAACATCTCTGAGGTAGGAGGAGGGAACTGGAGGTGGGCATTCGCTCTCCTGACCAGTCAGGGTGTCTCCAGAGGAAGCCCACTCTGGTCCCGTCCCATGGGAACTGTTGGAAGTACCAGAAGTGTTGAAACACTGTGAGTGAACTGGGGGAACAAATGTGGAGGTGCTGATTGCAGCAACTGGCACGTGAGTCTTGGCCGCTGCTCTGTACTCTGGTCAGTGCAGACGCCATGCTGAGGAGTCTGGCTGGGGCCATAGTGCTTCAGGGAGACGATTCAATGAAAGTGAGTAATTGGGCAGCGGTTTCATGTACAGAAATGGAAAATGCTGTGTGAAGCAGGTTTTCAGGGGGAAGATCAAGAATTCTGTTTTGGGCATGTTAGTTTGCAGATTTCTATTAAATATCCAAATGGAAACATCTGCTGGTCAGATACACTAATATGGGACTCAGTGAAGGCAACTCCTTGGGATACAACTTTGGAAGTTATATTTTTAAATGCCAATTTGGCATTTAAAATCATGGGAATGGATGAAATCACCTGGAGAGAGGAACTAGGTAAGGTAGAAAGAATGACTAATCCATGATCCTTGTTTTCAAAGAATGTAGGCAAGGATATATATATATTTGTGTAAGTACTTTGATAGTACTTCAAAATTTTACCTCCTCCCTTGACCCCACCTCCAAGCCCCATATTTGCTCTCCCAGCTGCAGATAATAGCCAAACTTTGGTTTCCTTTCTACTTTCTTTATTTAAATCAAGTTGACCTTGAATTGGCAGGAATGATTGAGTCTTCTGTTCTCTTAGTGGTAAAGACCATCACTATCATCCCGTGTTTTGAAGCTTTTCTCTGCCCATTTGAGTATGGTGCTCCAGGATCTTTTTGTAACTAGGCAGAGTCTGTGACTTTGAAAATATTTTGCACTCAAGAATTATGGATTCCCTGGAAGAAAGAAAATGTCTTGGTTCAGTGGGGCATACTGGTACTTGCTCCCCTCAACCCCAGTGATGGTTGTGGCCATCTGTTCAAATAATAGGCATCTTCTTCTTGCCTCATTCATTAATGAAAAACTATTTTACCTGACAATATGAATAAAGACAGGAGAAGGAGAAACAGCAAAGTAGGAATGGTATTTTCTAATTCTCAAGAGGTGAAACCATGTTATTTGGAATATGAGTTTTAGTTTCATCTTTAAGATATGCTGTCCCTTTCCAAAGAGTATCTTCCTCTCTTCTTTTTCTTTGCTAAATTTTATAGTCTCAGTGTTTAATGTTTTAGAACTTGGGCTAGATAATGGAAAAGTGGCATTTTTCAGAAACTTGAATGAGGGAAAGCATTTTATTTATTTATTTGCAAGTTTCTTTTTTCTTTTATTAAATCATAGCTGTGTACATTAATGCATTTATAGGGTATAATGTGCTGGCTTTATATACAATTTGAAATATTTTCATCAAACTGGTTAACATAGCCTTCACCATACTTTTAAAATTATTGTGTTATTTATTTTTTTTAACAGTGAAAACAATAGCTAATGTAACTGTGAAGCTTACTTTTGCCTTTCTTCCTCCTGGCCACACTCTGCATCCACCAAAGCACGAAGGAAGGAGAAGCTGTGTCCAAGTGAGGCTGAAGGGCTATGGCGGCCAGTGTCTGCCCAAAAGAAGCAGACAAGAAGCCCAGGAATCACAGCACCAGAGGACTCTTCTGACCAACCTCCCTCTCTCCTAGGCCATGAAAATAAGTGACGGATAGTGGAGAAAAAGACATAATTCAAACAACAGAGAAGAAAATGCATATCTGATATCAACTTTTTTTTCTTTTTTGAGACAGAGTCTCACTCTATTGCCCAGGCTAGAGTGCCATGGCATTATAGCTCACAGCAAACTCAAACTCCTAGGTTCAGGTGATCCTCCTGCCTCAGCCTCTCAAGTAGCTGGGACTACCAGTGCCTGCCATAATGACCAGCTAATTTTTCTATTTTTAGTAGAGATAAGGTCTTGCTCTTGCTCAGGCTGGTTTTGAACTCCTGAACTCAAGCAATCTATCCACCTTGGCCTCCCAGAGTGCTAGGTTTACAGGCGTGAGCCACCATTTAGTGAGGCTGAAGGGCTATGGCGGCCAGTGTCATGGCGGCCCTTACCACCATTCATCACTGGTAAAATGACTTTGCTAATAGGGGAGGATTCTCTCCCCACAATCTGGATGCCATCGGGCTACTTTTGTTGTTATATTCTCTTCTCATTTTGAGTTTCAAATTCACTTAGATCTTTCCTGACACAGATGCCCTTCACCTCCTCTCCAGACCTGGAATTCTGGTATTGGTGCCTCTTTGAAAATAAAAAGATCTGTGAAAGTGTTTTTCAGGTCACTTAAGTGCTGGCTGACTACCCTAATTTCACTCAAATGTCCCATAATCATAATTTATGACCACCGATGTCCTTGTCTGGATAGGAACACTTGACCTATCACTCCTAATCCCACTTTACAGAGGCATAAACTGTGTAAAAGTGAATGAGTTTAGAAACATCATTGAATGCCATTGTTCCCTCTGTTAGTTCAGATAACTAGTTAGATCTCTGAACACAAATTATGGGTGCATTTCCCCCAAATTGTCCCTCTTTCAAAGACTAGCCTTTGGGGTTTATTGAAGAAATTCCTTTATTCATTAGAGAAAAGCTAATTAGTGTTCTAGCACTAATTAGCTAGAAATGTTTTGTTTCCCATTTACACACAGGAAAATACAGAATCCCTCGCAAAGGGACAAATATCCCTTTACTGTGTTCAGTTATCACCCTTAACTTGGTTCCTGTGTTGATAAAGTAGAATATGAAGGGACCTAGGGGCTCCCCCCAACTCCCAGTTCTCATGGCATCTAATTATATTTTGCAGTGAGCCTGCAAGGCCTGCTTGAAATTCTTGTGACTTAATGCCATGCTCTTTATCACAGAAAAGACAATGAAAGCAATGACCTTTAAAATGTATATCTTTCTAATTGTCTGCTGACAATCTCTCATTGTAGCTGCCTTGTTTGTATGAATAAACCTGCTGATCAAAAAACACCTCGAAGTTCAGTTTCCTTGGGACTTTACCCAATGGTCAGCAAAGAGTACATTGGTTTATTAAGCTTTGGAGGTTTATATCATTGTTTGAGATTTATTAAAATCAAATAGGTCTTTGTTGGAAAAGATAGAGCTAAAATGATACATGTATGGTGTGTCCTGAGAACAGTACTCATTCTGGTTGAATTGACACTGAGATAAAGTCTTCTGGCAACACATTGACATCAAAATGACGCCATTTTATTTATTTTATTTTTTCTTTTGAGACAGGGTCTCATTTTGTCAGCCTTGGTTGAGTACCATGGTGTCATAGCTCACAGTAACCTCAAACTCTTGGACTTCAGCAATTCTCTTGACTCAGCCTCCCAAGAAGCTGGGACTATAGGTGCCTGCCACAACGCCTGGCTATTTTTAGAGATTGAGTCTCGTGCTGCCTCAGGCTGGTCTCGAACCTGTGACTCAGGCAATCCACCCGCCTTGGCCTCCCAGAGTGCTAGGATTGCAGGTGTGAGCCACCAGACATGTCATTTTAAAATTATTATTAAATTTTAAAATTTCAGAATATTATGAAATACACAAGTTTTAGTTATACAGTTTGCTTTTGTGCATTTTAAGTCAAAGTATATATAAAAGTATGCCCTTTACTTAGAAAGTGTTCACTGTACCCATTAAGTGTGAATTTATCCCTCCTTTCCTCCCAACTCCCATATGCTTAAAGTTATGTCATTTTTGACTGTTATTATGCAAAACTTTTAAGGAAGCCTGTTCGGCTAATAAGATTAACACTCTCAGTCACATAGCTAAATTATCCAAAATGAATTCTCTTCAGGACACTTTTAATTGGTACTTTTATTTCAAGTGTTATGTATTTTACTTTGTTTCTGTGGTTAATATAATACATATCTGTAGCACTCATAGTTTAAAAGTTAATTCAAATAGGCTATTTTATTTTGGAAACCTAAATATACTTGAAAGATCTACACTTCTAATGGACTTTTAAAGCATCCTTCTATCAAAATTTAGGGAAGAAAAATTTAGTAGGCTTCAGAAGAATTTATAAATATAGTTAAACTCCTGTATTCAATAAAAGATGATTTGTATTCTTTTTAAGAACATATGAAAAAAAATGACCAACTTTGACTACAGAATATGCAAAAAATAAATTTCAGAAAAATTCCTGAGGAAAGATAACATGCAGGATAACAGATGCGAGAGTATTGTAAAACTAGAAGCCAGTTAGAAAACCTATCACATGCAGCTCGCGGAGTAATAGAGATTCTAAAAACTTCAATTTTCATGTAAGTTTGGAAATGAATGAGCACTAGAAGATCCCGGGAGCCCTCTCTGTAGTGGAGTCAGGTGGCGATGGCACTGAAGAAGGGAAGGTGCAATGGATCCCAGCAGTGACAGAACACACCACCTGAAGGAGAGAGCTCCTGGGGACAGACAGCACGCTTAGAACAGGTAAGATCAGAGCACCAGCTACACGGAAGTCAAAATGAAGGGACCTAGTAGACATGGAATAGAGGTAAAGTCTTGGGTTTGGAGGAGAAATGCAATTTAGAAGGAGGAATGTCCTTTGGAGGCTTAGAAGGTGTCTAATGGTGGGAGAGATCTATAAAAACAGATAGTGTCACAGAATTGGACCTGTCCTCTTCAAAATTTGTACCATTTGTTCATATTGGGTTCTATTGAAGTACAATTTACATGAAGGAAAATGTGCCCTGATTACATGTTGAAGTTTGATGAAAGTTGGCAAACCTACAGTCATGTGATCACCATCACTAATAAGATACAGAATATCTCCATCATTATAAAAGTACTCCTTTGCCTCTTTTGTAGTTATTTCCTTTCCCACATCCCCATGACCTCTAAGCTCTTTTCTGCTTCTGTAGATTTTTCTCTTGCATATTATCACATAAATAGATTACAGTATGTAGTCTTTTTGATGTGGTGTTTTCTACTCAGTGTAATGCGTTTGAGATTTACTCATGTTTTAGCATGTATCTGTATTTAAAAAATTTTTAATTGTTAGATAGTAATCCATTGTGTGTTTATGCTATGACTTACGTGTTCACTAGCTGATGAGCATTGGAATTGTTTCCAGTTTTGATGATTATGAAGAAATCTCTACAAATAATCATATATATGTGGTTTTTTGGTGTGGACATCTTTATTTTTCTTGGGTAAAAAATAAGATAGGTCTGATGGTTAATTTTATGTGTCAACTTGCCTGGGCTATGGAGCACTCAGATATTTGGTCAAACATTATTCTGGGTATTTTGGGATGAAATTTGTATTTAAATCAGTAGACTGAGTAAAGCAGATTGACCTCCCTAATGTGGGTGTACTTCATCCAGTCAGTTGAAGGTGTGAATAGAACTAAAAGATTTTAAAAGTGTATTGGGCTATGAGTAAATTGTCTTGTTAGGAATGTACCTTGTTGGGCGTTGCCTGTGGCTCAAGGAGTAGGGCGCCAGTCCCATATGCTGGAGGTGGCAGGTTCAAACCTGTCCCCGGCCAAAAAAAAAAAAAAAAGAAAAGGAATGTACCTTGTTAAAATATATTCTGTTTGTAATGTAATACAATACCATTATTTAAGAGTCAAACAATCCAATCAAAAGGCAGAGATTGCTGAATTGGATAAAAGAACAAGATCCAACTACATACTGTCTATAAATACAAGTAGGTTGAAATAAATACATTGGAAGGAAAAGAAAGGAAAAAGATTTATCATGTAAACCACATTCATAAAAGAGTTGAAGTGTCTATACAAATATCGTACAAAAATATAATTGTTACTAGAGATAAGGGTCGTGTTCCATTCTTTTTTTTTTGAAACAGAGTCTCACTTTAATTGCCCTTGGTAGAGAGAGGGTCATGGCATCATAGCTCACAGCAACCTCCAACTCCTGGGCTTAGGTGATTCTCTTGCCTCAGCCTCCCAAGTAGCTGGGACTACAGTTGCCTGCTACAATGCCTGGCTATTTTTTGTTGCAGTTTGGCTGGGCTGGGTTTGAACCCACCACCCTCAGTATGTGGGGCTGGTGCCCTACTCACTGAGTCACAGGTGCTGCCCTGGTCCTGTTCCATTCTTTTGCCTGTGACCACCCATTTATTGAATAGGGTTTCTTTTTCCCAGGGTATGTTGTTGTCTTCTTTGTTGAAGATCAGCTGGTTGTAGGTAGATGGTTTTATATCTGAGTTCTCTGTTCTGTTCCATTGGTCTATGGCTATATGTTTGTACTAATATCATGTTAATTTGGTTACTATAGCTTTGTTGTATAAAAGTCTGGTAATGTGATGTCTCAAGATTTTTTCTATTTACTTAAGATTGCTTTGGCTTTTAGGGCTCTTTTTTGGTTTCAAAATAAATGTGAGAATTATTTTTCTAGATCTGTGAAATACAACATTGGTACCTTGATGGGGATTGTATTGAATCTGTAAGTCACTTTAGGCAGTATGAACTTTCCGACAATGTAGTCCATGAACATATGGTTTTCCATTTGTTTGTGTCATCTGTGATTTTTTTCCCTCAGTATTCATAGTTCTCCTTGTAGAGATCTTTCACCTCCTTTGTTAAGTATATTCCTGGGTATTTTGCGCTTTTTTTTGTGGCTATTGTTAACGGTATAGAGTCTTTCATTTGACTCTCAGCTTCACTATAATTGGTATATAACAATGCTACTCATTTGTGTACATTGATTTTGTAACCTGAGATTTTTCTGAATTATTTATCAATCATAGGAATCTCTTGGTGGAATCTTTGGGGTTTTCTAGATATAAGAGCATATCATCAGCAAAAAGCAATAATTTGACCTCTTTATTTGAATACCTGTTCTTTCTTTCTTTCTTTTTTTCTACTTGCTCTGGCTAGGACTTCCAGAGCTACATTGAATGGAAGTGGTGACCATTGGCACTGTTGTCTTGTCTTGTTCCAATTCTTAGGGGGAATGCTTTCAACTTTTCCCTATTCACTATGAGGTTGGCTGTGGGTTTGTCATATATAGTATTTGTAATTTTAGGATATGTTCCTTGTATGCCTAATTTATTGAGGGTTTTGTATCATGAAAGGGTGATGGATTTGTTGAATGTTGAATACATCTATTGAGATGATCATATGGTCTTTGTTTTTGCTTCTGTTTAATGTGCTGAATCATATTTATTGATTTATGTAGGTTGAACCATCTTTGCATCTCTGGGATGAAGCCCACTTGGTTATGGTGGATTATTTTGTGATGTGCTATTGAATTCAGTTTGCTAATATTTTATTGAAGATCTTTGCTTTTATATTCATAGGGGTTATTTATCTGTAGTTTTGTTTTATTGTTGTGTCCTTTCCTGGCTTTGGTATCAAGGTGATACTGGGTTTATAGAACGAGTCAGGGAAGATTTCATCCTTTTCAATGGTATGGAATAATTTCCATAGTTTGTTTACTAGCTATTCTTTGTAGGTCTGGTAGAATTCAGCTGTGAATACATCTGTAATAAGACTTTTCTGTTGTTGGGAGATTTTTTATTAGTGCTTCAATATCACTGCTCATTATTGGCCTGTTCAGGAGTTCTATTTCTTCCCCATTAAGTCTTGGGAGATTGTGTTTTTCCAGGAATTTGCCCATTTCCTCTATGTCTTCTGGTTTTTGTGCACAGATATTTTCATATTATTTACAGGTGATATTTTGTATTTCTGTGGTATCAGTTGTAATATCTCCTTTTACATTTCTGACTGAGCTTATTTAAAACCTTTCTCTTATTTCCAGTTCAAATGGCTTGTGGCCTATCAATATTGTCTAGGTTTTCAAAGAACCAATGTTTTATTTCATTGATCCTTTGTAGTTTTTTTCCATTTTGTTTAGTTTTGCTCTAATCTTAGTTATTTCTTTTCTTGTGCTTGCTTTAGGTTTGGCTCATCCTTTCTTTTCTAATTTCTTGAGATGTGACATTAAGTTGCTAATTTGTGATCCTTTTGTCTTTTTTATGTAGGTATTTGAAGCTATGAAATTTCCCTTTGCTCTGCTTTTGCTGAGTGCCATAGAATTTTGATAGCTTCTCTTCCCTTTGTCATTTATTTCAAGGAATATTTTGATTTTCAACTCAATTTTATTATTGATTTAATAATCATTCAGCAATAGGTTAATTTCCATGACTTTGTGTATATTTGAGTGAGTCTTATTCTGCTATGATCTGAGAAAGATACATGGCAGGATTTCAATATTTCTGAATTTGTTGAGACATGTTTTATGACTTAAGTTATGATCAGTTTTGGAGAATATCCCATGTGCTGATGAGAAGAATGTATATTCAGTAGTTTTGGGTAGAATGTTTTGTAACTATCTGTTAGGTCTACTTGTTTTATAATACTGTTTAAGTCCCGTGTTTTATTTATTTTCTGCTTGGATGATATGTCCAGATATGTTGAAGTCCCTGGAAATTATGATACTACTGTCTGTGTCTTTGTTTAGATCTAGTAGTGTTGGCTTTATGAATCTGGCAGCTCCTATGGTAGGTGTGTATATATTTAGGACTGTTTTTGTCATCTTCTTGAATTTCTCCCTTTATCATTGTATAATGACTGTCTTTGTTTTTCTTTACCATTGTTGATTTAAAGTCAGTTTTATCTGTTATGAGAAAAAGGTAAACCTGCTCTTTTTGGGTTCCATTTATGTGGAATATATTTTTCCATTCTTTCATCTTGGGTCTGTGTCAGTCCTTGTGTATTAGATGTGTTTCCTAGAGACAACAGTTTCTTGGGTCATATTTTTTCATCTATTGACAGGGCACCTATCTCTCACCAATTACAAAAAATTAATTCAAGATAGATAAAAGACAAATGTAAAGCACAGAATCACAGAAATTCTGGAAGAAAATGTAGATAAATCTCTTCTTGGCCTAGGCAAAGAATTTATGATTAAAACACAAAAAGCAATACATCAACAACAGAAATAAATAGAGGCTTGATTAAATGTAAAAGTTTCTGCATAGCAATGGAAATAATCAAAAATAGACAAAAATAGAACAAATAGACAACCTACAAAATGACAGAAAATATTCACATGCTATACATTCAATAAAGGGCTAATAAGTAGACTCTACAATGAACTCAAGCAAGCCAGCAAGTATAACACAAACAGCCCAGTTAAAAAGTGGGAAAAAGACAAGGATAGAAGATTTCAAAACAATACAGACTAATGGCCCCTAAACATGTGAATAATTGCTTAATGTCACTAATCACCAGGGAAATGCAAATTAAAACCACAAATGAGATATCACCTTATCCCAGTTAGCCTGGCATTTATCAAAATGTCCAAAAACAATGGATGCTGGCATGGGTGCAGAGAGAAAGGAATACTTATACACTGTTAGTGGGATTGCAAATTTCAACCCCTATGGAAAAAAAGTGGGAAGATTCCTCAAAGAACTAAAATTAGACCTACCATCTGATCTAGCTATCCCACTACTTGACCCACAGGAAAAGAAGTCATTTTATCAAAGAGATGTGCACTAAAATGTTTGTGTAGCACAATTCATAATTTTAAGGATGTGGTATCAACACAAGTGCTCATCAATTCATGAGTAGATTAATAAAATGTGATATGTATACTGTGGAGTACTACCCAGCCATAAAAAGGATAAATTAATGCCATTTGCAAGAATTTGGATGGAACTGGAGAATATTATCCTAAGTGAAGTATCTAAAGAATGAAAAAACAAATACCACATGTACGTGCTATTAAATTGGAACTAAATGATGGACACACATGTTCTCAGTGGAAATCAAGGAGGGTAGAGAAAGAAGAAGAGGATAGGTGAAAACCTACCTAAGGGGTACAAAGAACACTATTTGGCTGATAGGAATGCTCATAGCCCTGACTAAAACATTATAAAAGCAATCCATGTAACCAAAACCATTTGTACCCTCAATATTTTGATTAAAAAGAAGTCATTTTTATCAAAAAGACATATGCACTTAAATGTTTAGTGCAGCATAATTCACAATTGCAAATATGTGGAGTCAACCCAAGTAACCACCAATTCATGACTAAAATTATATATATATATGTATATAAACTCTTTACCCGTATAACAAAATGGATTAATGTCCTTTGCAGCAATTTGAATGGAATGCAGCTGGCAACCATTATTCTAAGTGAAGTATCACAAGAATAGAAAAAGAAATTCACTCTCTAATAATCAATGGGCACACTTGGGCACAAAGAGAAATAAAAGTCATTGTAAATTAGGAAGGAAGGTTGAGGAAGTGGGGAGGGGTCAAAACCTATGTAATAGGTACAATGAGCACTATTCTGGTGATGAGCACACTAATATCCCTGACTTAAGCATTGTAAAAGCTATTCATATATCAAAACATTTTTTTGACCCCTTAATATATTGAAATAAAAAATAAAAGGAATCAGAAACAAACTCTGAAGTTGAACATAATAATATAAATTAATCCAAAATATATCAATATATAGTCATAGAGAACATATTTAGGCAAAATAATCTGACTTTACATCATTTGTGGGATAGAGTTAAGGACAAACCCCACAAAGAAATATTAAACTTGATTGAGTGTATTTATTGTTAGAAATAATATATGAAGTCTGTTAATTAATTTCATGAACTCACCACAGTGTGTTTACATTGACAGCCCTGTATAAACATCTCAGGAAGGTTTCATAACCTTAGTATGTCAGCATCTTACATCTGTGTTGATGTGGGGTGGTGTCTTGCTGGGTGGCATTCATTATTGTTGTTGCATGTTGTTGTGTACTGTTGTAAGAATGTTGGAGCTTAAATGAGAGCAAGGAACAAACATTCCTAAATTTCTGGTTAAACTTGGCAAGAGTAGAAGTAAAATCAGGAACACATTAGTCCAAATTTATGATGATAATTCCATAAAGAAAACAGCAATGTACAAATGTGTTAAATTTTTTTCTGAGGAGAAAGAAAGCATCATTGATGAAGAAAGGTCAGGACAGGCAGTAATGAGCAGAACTGATGAAAATACTGCAAACATTCATCAAATTGAACTTCAAAATTGTTGGTTGACTGTGAGAAGCATAGCATACCAAGTAAATAATAATAGAGAAAGAGTTAGGAAAATCTCAACTGAAAATCTTGGCAGAAGAAAGATGTATGCAAAAGTGGTCCTGAAGGAGCTCACTGATCAACAAAAGCAATGGAGAGTTGAAGTGTGCCAAGACATTTTGGAGAGGCAAGATGATGTTTTGGACCATGTTATCATGGGTGATAAAACATGGGTGCATCAATATGACCTTGCAACAAAGCATCAAAGTACACAGTGGAAGTCAGCCAGTTTTCCACAACTAAAAATGTTCCGTCAGTATAAATCAAGACTCAAAACAGTGTTGCTAGCCTTTTTTGATACCAGAAGGATTAATTTACTGTTTTGAAATGCTGCAAACCTGTGTGAAAATGTTAGACAAAAACAACTGAACTTTTCACCAACTCATGGCTCTTGCATTATGACAATGCACCAGCTTACACAGCACTATCTATGAGGGAGATTTTAGCCAGTAAACAATTAACTATATTGGAACACCCTCCTTACTTACCTGATATGCCCCCTAATAACTTTTTTTCTTTACCCAAAGATTAAAAAAAGTATTGAAAGGAAGACATTTGATGACATTCAGGACATCAAGAATAATATGATGACAGCTCTGATGGTCATTCAAGAAAAAGAATTCCAAAATTGCTTTGAAGCATGGACTAGGTGCTGGTGTCTTTGCATAGCTTCCCAAGGGTAGTACTTTGAAGGTGACTGTCGTGATATTCAGCAATGAGGTATGTAGCATTTTTTCTAGGACGAGTTCATGAACTTAATTGCCATACGATATAAACAATTTTAATATATGGTAACATATAGTCAATATATAAACATATTGATATTATAATAAAACGAGACTTTTAATAAAAAATAGATACCATAAAACACAAATATGTATGTAACTAATAATATAAACTCTCTCCCACCTCTACCCCCAGCTCTTTTCACTGAAGTGGCCTAAATGCAATGATCTTCTCATGGCAATGAGCATACACAGTGCTCAAATTCTGGTTTCTAAATAATTGCTTTTAACTGAAAGGAACTAGGACTCCTTAAAGAAGGCTAATTCCAGATCTAGGACAAGAAAGTACAGGGTGAGTTTGAAACATGTTTTTGCACCTATCAGCAAGGGATTGCTCAAACACAAATGGAATCATGCCAAAAGACATAGGAGCCAGCTTGAAGCAGCTATATTGTTCCGATTTGACAATGTTTGAGCATTCAGGACAATAATGAGTACAACTGGTTAAATTTTTCAAATGCACAAGTTAATTGTAATACTCTAAATGATTAAATAAATGAAAAGAGAAAGAGAAGTAAGCTTATTTTTATAGAAGAATGGATGATACAATCAGAGAATCCCCATTTTGCCATTCCCCCAAATTCAGGAGATGCCGAACAATGTACACTAAAATCACTATAACAAATATCTGGAGATGGGATAAGTGTGTCGTTTTAAAGTATTACACCACACATCCCGTGTTAGTTATATAGGGGAAGAATGAACTTTTATAATGGCAAAATTTAACTTCACCTCCTTCAAAGGATAAATTTAATATTTCTGATAATGAGATTATATGACATTATATCTCTAGATATGACCTAATAGGAAGTACACACAGTGACCTACAAAATGTTCTGCCTTCAAGAAGTAACTTCAATTTATACACCTTTAGCTTAACTCCTGGTCTAGAGAAAAAGCCAGGGTTACAGAAAATAGTTGAATGACAACATAGGGAGACAATCACACTCAGCTAGATTCCTTGAAAAGTAAAGGTAATTGTAAATGGGGAGAAGGTTTAAATTTAAAAGACACTGAAGAAACCTCACAAAGCACTTTATGAACTTTGAACGATACCTGGATCGGAAAAAAAATATGTAAAAAACATTGAATGCTTGATTAGGACTTCATCAAATTGTTATTCAAGTTTTTAGTTGTCATGTTATAGTTACGTAAGAGAATATTCTTGTTTTAAAGAAAGGCATACTGAAGCATTTTGGAGTGAAGTTATTATGGCTACAATTTATTTTTAAATGGTTCATCAAAACAAATCAAATCTTTGTATAGTGAGAGAAATGGGGAAATATGGCAAATATATTAACAATTTTAAAAATCTACGTGGGTACTATATGACTATAATATGCTTTTAATTTTCTAGTTATTTGAAACATTTCAAAGTTATAAAGACTGGGAAAAATTTGAAAATAATAAAAATAAAATATAAATAATCAAATACTTGAATAATCGATAACTTTACAAAGCACTTTCAATATATTTATTAAAAAACAAAACGGAATGAAAATGTATGATTTGACTACTCAGGACTACAATTCATGAAACAAATCACAAGATAAAACAGAAAATACAGAAGGATGCAAGCAAAAAAAGAGCAGAAATTAGCAAAACAGAAATCACAAGAAGTGTCATAAAGAATAAAATAGACATGTAGAAAAAGGCAGGCATAGCAAACAGTTTAGAGAATAACAAAACAAGTGAAAAGCTTTGAGAGAAACTGACAAAATTTCTTTCAAAAATGCCCATTTGCAGATAATATGATAATCTATTGTATAAAAACTCATAGCTGATCTGCAAACTATTAGAGTTGAAAAAAATTTAGGAACTTTGTTGGATATAAAAATATGCAAAATCGGTAAAAAAGATATAAAATGAGTATAATGTTATTTATTGTAACTTTGAAAAAACTAGAGAAAAGTAGCATTTATATTATTCACAAAAACTTCATGTATCTAAAAATAGAGCTCATGAAATTTGTTCAGAGGATTTATGGAGAAAATTATCAAATAGTATTGAATGATATAAAAATACCTTTGTGATATTTTGTTTTACTATATTAAAAGAGGGCAGGAGTATCATGAAGATGTCCCTTCTCTCCTTCCCAATTAATCTGTAAATTTAATAACTTTCCAATTAAAATCCCAACAGAGGTTTTGTAGATGTTGTCCAACTAACTCTAAAATTCATATAGAAGATAAAAGCTTAAGAACACTCATAAAAGTTCTTACTAAAACAAAAATACAAACACATCTTTATCTTACTAGGTATCAAGATTTACAAGGCTATAAATGGCCAGGGTGATATTGGCACACACAATGTAGGTGAATCAATATGTTAACTACAAAAGGGAGCTCAGAAGTGCATGTGGGCGTGCACACACATACACACACACTCTACTTGATATATGGTAGACCAAAATATGTAAAATCAATACCAAAACTTTTTGTAGCGAATATTAGAGAATATATATGTGATAACTAAATAAAAGATTCTTTAAACAAGATACAAAAGTAAGCCTTATAAAGAAACATGTGATAAATTGGGCTTTACTTAAACTAAATACTTATTTACAACAAAAAAGCCTTAAATTTAAAAAAACAAGTTGCTGACTAGGAAAAGATTTGCAACGTAAATTAAAAATACAAATAACCTTAAATCAATATGAAAGTCACAAACAACATAAAAATTGAGACGACTCCCACATTGACAGAGCAAGCTCAAATACCTAATATTATAAAAAGGCAATTTTCCTAATATTTAGATAACTTCATCCTCTAGCAATAATGAGAAACTATTTTATTTACCTACTCCAGAAAAGCAAAACTCAAAAATTCATCAGTATCAAAGATATTTGGAAATGAAAAAGCTCATCTATTGTTGGATAAGGTGAAAATTACTATCAGACTTTGTGAAGTACATGTATGTATAAGACACAAATGTCAGGTTGTTTGATATAGAATTAATTTTTAAGTTTAAAGCATTGAAAATGAATACAAATCTCTATCAGGAGGGGACTAGGTAATTGCCATTTAATGGGATACTATACTCCCTCAATATGAATAAATAAGCTCTAAAGATACCATTATATATTTCACCACAAATATATTTATAAATAATATATAGATACTAATTTATACTTTTACTGAACATAATTATTTAAAAAATTACATAAATTCTTTTTTTTTTTTTTTTTTTTGGTTTTTTTGGCCGGGGCTGGGTTTGAACCCACCACCTCTGGCATATGGGACCGGCGCCCTACTCCTTGAGTCACAGGTGCTGCCCAGAAAAAAAAATTACGTAAATTCTTTATAAAAACATCCTCTGGGGTTGGAAAGAAATAAGACTTGGGAGAGAAACGAAGGAAGCCTTTGCCTGTAATTCAGAGTTAAAATGATACACCATTAATAACTCTCCATTCTAGGGTGCTTTATCTTCTGATATTATTTTCTGTTATTTTTTTATTTATTTTTTTTTTTGTAGAGACAGAGTCTCACTTTATGGCCCTCGGTAGAGTGCTGTGGCCTCACACAGCTCACAGCAACCTCCAACTCCTGGGCTTAAGCGATTCTCTTGCCTCAGCCTCCCTAGTAGCTGGGACTACAGGCGCCCGCCACAACGCCCGGCTATTTTTTGGTTGCAGTTTGGCCGGGGCCGGGTTTGAACCCGTTACTCTCGGTATATGGGGCCAGCGCCTTACCGACTGAGCCACAGGCGCCGCCCTATTTTCTGTTATTTTTAAACTTAAAAATAATTAGAACGGTCACATCTGATTTCATACGTCACCACTTACTTACTTTTAATCCAGTTCATGGTAGAGTCAGCATTGGCAACCAAGTCTGGGAGATTAGATTTCCATATCACATGGGTTTCCTGACAATGGGCCGCCTCTTAGTAAAGCTAAATACTCCTAAGAAAATGGTAAATCTACAACCTTTAATTGTCCAAGAGACCTTTTCCTTCAAAGAATCCATAGGAATACTCCCTGACAACAATGGCCACGTCCTCCCATTTGAAATACTAAGCAATGAAAATGGAAGGACATTCATGCTTCCGTTCACTGAATGCGTTTTAGAGATTCTTTCAAAGGTCACTAAGTGTGTTCTGATGTAGGTGTAACAGAGTCATAGTTTATCCCTGCACATTGTCTTCCCCACAATCCAATTCCTTCCCTTGTAGCCTTTCTAATCTATTAGCTGTAGCTGAAGGCCATCTAGAGAAGGAGATGTGATTTAGGGGTATTTTCTGCTAGACAGGAAAGGGGAGAGAAGGCTTTAGTGCTGCCTTGGAAGTGGGAGTATTCAAGGACAGAGACGAGAAGAGAGCTTTCCTATTACACTTCCAACCTCCTTCCCTTGAAACTCATAGGAGTTGAGTGGCGACAGTTAAAATATCTCTATAGGTTTGGGACTATTCCTTGGTGATGATCAAAGCCCTTTCCCACTTCCAAATAGCTTGGTGAGAAGGTCCACTTTTGGTTTGAGATGTTTCTGCAGGGGTTTCACTTCCACTTCCTGTTACTGCTTGGAGATGGTTTATAGGGTATTCTAAGTGTCCCTTTTTCATAGAGAAATTGGGAGATCTGGCATCTGATGGGGAGTGAAGGCCCCTTACAGCGGGAGACAATGGCAAAGGCCAATGAGCTTGGTGTTGTGTGGAGTATGATGCCACATTTCAGGTTCACGAGCACAGTGTGCCCAGAGCTTCAGAAGGGCAAGAGACGTCCTTCTGGAAGCAGCAGTGTCCCAAAGTGCTGACCGGGGACCACAGCTCTCCCTGACTGCCATGATTCCCTTTTCCACACAGATTTCTACACACAGGGAGTGAGGGAGATGGGAGGAAATAAAGAGATAGTTTGAACTTTTCTCTGAAAGACATTTGGATTGGAATACCTGAAAGGGACTATAAAATCACTTGGAAGAGATTCAGTTACTTTTAATTGTTAATTTAAGAAATCCCTCTCCTGAGTCTACCCTCTTCTGCTGTTGTCATGGGCATGGAAGCCTCAGAGCAAGATGGGCATGGAAAATAAAGTCACACTTTTTACACATAAAGTTCCTGCTCTTACACATAAATTTGTGACTTTTAAAATTTGATTTCAGTGTAGATGATAATTCATTCTTATAAGGAAACTAACTTCTTTACTTCTGGAGGGAAAACATCAAAAAGGCCCATTATTCTTACATTGTAATCTCTGTTCTGGGTACCAAATTGAGGGTGCTTCAAACTGGTAATGCTCCTACGTATTTTCTTTAAGAACCTGCCAGGAGTGATGTAAATGTAACCTGCTACATTTCTTCCCTCCTCTGATATTGGATGGACATTGTACATGTATGTACTCTTGCAGACTATTCTGTCTGTGATGTTCAAACACACAAATATCAGGGTATCTGTCTGAATTTTAATTTTTAGTTTCCTTTACAGCTGGATCTGATACCTGCAATCTTTCTTATGAATAGTAAGAAGAAATTAAAAAATACTGTCTGGAGTTCAATATTGTTTATTTTGAAAACGATGCATCAAGACATTTTTCAAAGCTTTACAGAACTACAGAAGAGGAACACGGAGCCCAGTCTGAGGGCTTTGATTACTGAGGAGCAAGGTAGACAAATGCCCCTACCTTCACCCCATATCTGCTTCTTTATATCTGTACACACACTTTGTGAAAACAGTGGTCACACCAGTGCCACCTTTATTCAGACAAATATTGACAGGCAATATTGACACTGAAATATATTAACATTTCTATTCCCAGCTGACTCATTTACTGGGAACAAATTCACATGCCAATGCATAGTGGGGATTTAATAAATATTTGCTAAAAGAATAAATGAACATATGGGCCGATTTGCATGAGATCTTAAAAAATGAAGTGTGACATATTTTTGTGATAAAACAAATCCTTGTGTGATAAGTTCCTTTTTTATTTCATCTTGACGTTCATGGTATCAACTTTTTACCATATCTGATGTTTGGTACAACGTATGTATCAATGAAAGTTGTAGTAGAGAAGGAGAAAGAGGAAGAGAGATTTATTTTTTATTTTTAGAAAATGGGAATAAATAGCAGAAAACTGTGATTTATTAAAAGTAATCTTATGCAGTGCTGATTGGAGGATACCACTTTTCTGTAGTTCAGAATAACTCACTGAAAATGGTATCAACTAGTCTAAATTTCTTTGAAAAAGAAATTACCAGCCAGAGACAAGTGGGAATCTCTCTTTTCTTCAAATTTGCAGTCTGGGCAATGCAGTCTCCCTTGTACTTTGGAATCTGAGATACAGTAGTGCAGGTGGCCTTGGGTCAGTAGGAGTTGGGGCACGTGGTAAGATTCACCCTCAGGTTAGTATTGACATAAGTGATGAGAAACTATAGACAAAAGATTGTGACTATGAGAACTCCATAGTCTTTATAATTTCATGTATTTTATTTTTGCTATTTGTGTATTTTTGCTGGGGAGGAAGCAATGTTATAATCAAGGGTATTGTTGAAAATACAGCTTCTAAGGATTGGAGGATACTGAAACTGGAGGAAGGGAAGCTGGTAAAACAATAGGGTTTGAAACAATTTTGCAGCATTATAGATGGAACAGGAAGGAATAATCTGTGAAATGTTTCTTTAGGAACTTAAGAAGTGGAAACTTACAAGACTTATTTATTAAACTATGTTGTTTCTTACCCCCAAGCCATTTTCTAGCCTTCCTCCTTCTTTCAACACTAGCATAGGTTACCTCCCATTATGGAACCTGAGAATCCCAGATGCTTGCTTTCGCTGTCTCTTGCACCCAGAGCACATTCATATGTTTGCATGGCCAAAACAAGATCGTAAAATGGGTATCTGGAAAATATTTTTCTCTCTCAGAAACAGCAACTTAACCTGCAAACCAAACAAGCCAAAGGAAAATTCTTTCTGCCATAGGATGTGATGCCTGGAGCTACAGCAACCATTTTGTGACCAGAAGGCAATAAGTCTAAGGAAAAGTTCTACACACTGGGGATAGTCAAGCAGAACTATTGCTGTCACTGAGTTGCTAAAAAAGCTTTAGAATTACCTTGTTTTTCTAGTTATTTTTATGGGAGATAAAAGGGGGTTTATTGTTAATTTTCAAAATCCTGGTTCTCTATGGTGATTATATTGGCTAAATTCTGATATAAACTAAAGTTTACTAATTCTATCTCTTGTCATCACCATCTGCTGATTTTTTTCATTTGTTTCAAGAGAATTATTAATTGCTCACTGAAGCATTTTTTATGATGGCTAATTTAAAATCTGTGTCATCAATGAATCTCCAACAACATTAATAATAAAAAAAGACTCCATTCAGATAAAATAAACTAAAATCTGTGTCAGATAATACCAGTATTAGATTCATCTTGGTTTGGGCATTTCCTTGATTGTTTTTTTCTCATTCATATTTTTTATTCTTGATTGTATTCTGGACACCATAGAGTTATATTGTAAGACTGTGGCTCTCCTTTCTGGTAGGCAGTGTTCTTGTTGAGGTGTAACCCTGAGAGGCTGGTGGGTGTTTGCGTTGTGCTTCTCACTGGACTTCGTAATACCAAGTGCAGTGCTAACTCATGTGGCTTCGTTACAGAAAGGTGGCTTAGAAATTGAGCAGTCACCTTGCCCTCACTGACCCCTCCCATCAGAGAAGTCAGAGCACTGGCCTGCCCTGGTTGTTTGCCAGGGGGAATGTCCGATCAGCTCTGCTGGGCCCCACTGCCACCAGGGAAGGCGGGACACTGAGGGCTGAGTCACAGCGTCTTGTTGCTTTAGGTTGAACTCTCGCTGGGCCCTTCTGATGCTGTGAAAAGTCAGGCTGGAGTGTTGCCTTCTGTACCTTGAACCACCTCATTCAGTTTTATTGATGCTGGGTGGTGGTGGAGACTCAGATCCCCGATAGGCTACTCTGGCCAACCTCAGCTTGCACAGCCTGGCCTTGATCACCTTCTGATGTTGGTAGGAGTGGAGTTCTCACTAGTCTCTTCTGACACAGGAATGGCAGCAAAGCCTGGCAGTGAGTAAGTAGGTTTGCCTTGTACCACCTTGTTAAAGTTTTGTTTAGTTTTTTTTTTTGAGACAGAGTCTCACTTTGTTGCCCAGGGTACAGTGCCGTGGGGTCATCACAGCTCACAGCGGCCTCAAACTCTTGGGCTGAAGTGTCCTCTTGCCTCATGAGTAACTGGGACTACAGGTACTCACCACAATGCCTAGCTAGTTTCTCTGTTTTTAGTAGAGAAAGGGTCTTGCTGTTGTTCAGGCTGTCCTTAAACTCCTGAGCTCAAGCAATCCACTTGCCTTGGCCTCCTAGAGTGCTAGGATTATGGGCGTGAGCCACCACACCCGGCCACCTCATTAAATTTTCTTGCTGTGGGGTGGAGGTGGAGGCTCAGCTCATCACTGGACCACAATCCCAGTCGAGCATGGGATCACCATCTGCTTCCACCGGGCAGAGGAACTTAGATCAACTCCCCATTTGGCTCCTTTAAAATTGTCTGTCAGGGTTTGCGTGGTTTCCATGTTGGGGTTTGGCTGCAGTAGGGATAGTATTGCCAGAAAGGTCTTCTTGTTTGAGAGTGTCCTTTTCCATGCTCTTTGGCGAGGACAAACAGGCTTTATTGGATCACTTTTTTGTACCTTCCTGCGGCAATTCTGAGGCTGTTATAATACCTGTCTGCAATATACGGAGTAGTCAGGATGCTCAGAGAACTCACTGCCATGATGTTCTTCAGGGCTCCGAGGTCCCTTTCTCCCCACTGAGAGAGCTTTCTTGTGCTGCTTGTTCACTGGGGTTTTGTCCAGGGACTTAGCTGTGAGAGGCACTTCATCCTGGCAGAAGCAGAAGTCTCAGCTCATGGTTCAAGCCCTTGTTAGTTGGCTTTTGTGTTATGGTAACCCAAATCATCCTAATGCAATTCTAATGCTGAGTAACAGCTACAAGGCAAAGGTGTAAAGATATATACTTAAGTTTCAGCAGCTAAAATGTGCACTCTATTGATATTCTGTGATTGAGAATTAAATCACTGGAAGTTTCAATAATATAGAAGCAGTAACCATTTCTCAGAGGCAACTTCCTCACTCCCACCGGGACATACTCTCCAACGTCCTTCTGTGGAGTAGGGTTTGTTCTCTCTTCCTCTTAGGTCCTCACTGGTAGTGGGGTGTGTGTGTGTGTGCACATGTGCGAGTGTTCTGTGTGTGTGTGCATGTGTGTGAGTGTCCTGTGTGTGTGCATGTGTGTGAGTGTCCTGTGTGTGTGTATCTTGTGTGTGTGAGTGTCCTGTGTGTGTGTGTGAGTGTCCTCTGTGTGTGTGTGTGAGTGTCCTGTGTGTGTGTCCTCTGTGTGTGTGTGTCCTGTGTGTGAGTGTCCTGTGCGTGTGTGTATCTTGTGTGTGTGAGTGTCCTGTGTGTGTGTGTGAGTGTCCTCTGTGTGTGTGTGAGTGTCCTGTGTGTGTGAGTGTCCTCTGTGTGTGTGTGAGTGTCCTGTGTGTATGTGAGTGTCCTGTGTGTGTGTGTGAGTGTCCTCTGTGTGTGTGTGTGAGTGTCCTGTGTGTGTCCTCTGTGTGTGTGTGAGTGTCCTGTGTGTGAGTGTCCTGTGTGTGTGTGTATCTTGTGTGTGTGAGTGTCCTGTGTGTGTGTGAGTGTCCTGTGTGTGTGAGTGTCCTCTGTGTGTGTGTGAGTGTCCTGTGTGTATGTGAGTGTCCTGTGTGTGTGTGTGAGTGTCCTCTGTGTGTGTGTGAGTGTCCTGTGTGTGTGAGTGTCCTCTGTGTGTGAGTGTCCTGTGTGTGTGTGAGTGTCCTCTGTGTGTGTGTGAGTGTCCTGTGTGTATGTGTCCTGTGTGTGTGTGTGAGTGTCCTCTGTGTGTGAGTGTCCTCTGTGTGTGTGTGTGAGTGTCCTGTGTGTGTGTGTGTGAGTGTCCTGTGTGTGTGTGCACATGTGTGAGTGTCCTGTGTGTATGTGTGAATGTCCTGTGTGTGTGTGTATTCCTTCTTGCCTTGTTTAGGACCTCACTTACCTCTTGACACCTGTACATGGGAAGCACTTTTTCCTCCTTGAGGACACTGCCTTTCCCCTCAATGAGGCTCTACCATCACCACTAACTTTTTCTTGGCTGCCAAAATTATCACTTACTAACCCACTGCTCAGGCATGAGATTCCTTCCTCCGATCACTGTAGATTGGCCGTATTAAAATAACTTTTCTGCCATAGGATTTGTTTGTCTACTACAGCTAACACCACGGTAATAAAACAATGACAATACCTGTGATATTTGTTGATATTTGCTGACAGTATTCAAGACCCGCACTCTCTTCTTTGGGTGGGAAGTTTAAACAAGCAGGGCCCTGGACCTGTGGAAAGCCTCACTGTAGCCCACCCTCAGACCCCCCCAAAGCCAATGCTATTCACTCATTCTTGCTCTTTCAAGCCACCCTCAGAACAGTTCACTCCTGCTCTCCCCAGAAAGCCGCATTTTGTGAGTAATAGATACACACTCTCTTGGTACCTGAATGTTCTTCCCATGTTGATGTTTAAGCCAAAGTTTGGGCAGGCCTCCATCCTACTTTTGTACATTGATCATAACAAAATCCTAATCTCTGCAGGTATCACAGGGACGATATTTTAGGGAATCATGGAATTTTGCCTGAAGTTCCCATCAGAGCAATCTGCCCTCAGAGTGACCGGCAGCAGGAGGCCCCATGGATCTTATTGCATTTATAATACATGGAGTTGCTGGATGCCAGATTAGCGGCTCACACGGGCAGAGGCTGTGACTACACTGTCCATTGTGTATCCTTAGCATTTAACACAGTACCTGGCATGTGACAGATAACCAGAAAACATGGTCGAATGAATGAATGAAGCCATATCATGGTCTTCTAGAAGGCTCTCTGTGCTCTGGTTTTGACGATCCCAAAGACAGGCTCTAGATCTGTAGACATGATTAAGAACCAGCATGAATAAGACAGAGAGGCACACCTTGTGAATATTTACTAGTTTTCTTTTGGAAGGCATCATGAATTGCTTGGCTAAGTAGAGACACCTCTGATATTGCATAAGTCAGAATTGAAAATGGATGAGAACTGTTAAAAAAGGGGCAGATGGGTATGAAATAACATTCACAACAGGAAAGAGTGGGAGTTAACATTAGGAGAATGTGCATATTTATATAATGCTAAATGACCATGTGCAGAGATTTATCAGCTGTTTCAATACGTATAGAACTATAAAATTAATGACTGACAGAAAAATGCCAACTGAAAATCTCTGCTTTACAGTTCTTACTTCACTCTTCCTCAGACTTTGGGTAATTTGCCCATCCTTAAAAAATTATTTATATCCCTAATATATCTCAGGAATAAGCCAATGTAAATGGGTCAGTATCTTTGCTATGTAGGTGTTTGTGGTTTAGCAGGGAAGGTAGACAAAGAATTACAGTGTAAGTGCTGAGACAATGCTGTGCACAGAGAATTCCTGGAGCCTGTGAGACAGCTCACATGCAGGATCTCAAGCAAGACTTCTTGGATGATGGACAGAGCTTTAGAGAGACTTCTGGAGTTCACCAAGCTAGTTTTTTCTTAGATAGCACACAGTTAACCACCCTTCTCGGCCACCCTTCCCTGACTCATCCTCATAGCTAAGGGAAATATGAGCTTGAGTTCTGACCAATTAAATGTACATAGGAGGCTCATGCCTGTAATCCCAGCACTTTGGGAGGCCAAGGCAGGAGGATCACTTGAGGCCAAGAGTTTGAGACCAGCCTGGGCAAAATAATGAGGCCACACCTCTACAAAAAAATAAAAAAAATTACCTGGGTGTGGTAGTGTGCTTGTGGTCCCAGCTACTCAGGAGGCTGAGGCAGGAGGATTGCTTAAATCCAGGAGTTGGAGGCTGCCGTGAGCTGTGATTGTGTCACTGCACTTTAGCCTGAGTAACAGAGCAAAAACTGAACAAACAAAAACAAAAACAAAAATGAAACAAAAACAAAAGTGCATAGGAAACAAAGAACTCCAAGTTCCCGAGGTTGGACAAGGCCTGGAAGCCAAATCTGGCTTGCTGTCTCTTTTTGTAAATAAAGATTTTTGGAATATGACCACATTCCTTTGTTTACGTATTATTTAAGAGTTTTTTAGTGTTACAGACTAAAGTAGAGTAGTTGTAGACTAGTTGTAACAGACCACGTGTTTCGCAAATCTCCAGATATTAAGTATCTGTTAGTTTACAGGGACACATTTAGCAAACCTGCCTTGGAAGATGGTGGAATGACGTGAAGAAAGGATCTGGATAGAGGGCAATTTGGAAGAGCCAGTTGATCAAAAGCAGAAGTTTTCTTACTGTGCTAAGCAGCTGATTCTATAATACACATACCCCTACACACAGGTATATTTTCTAAACAATGGCTAGCACTTCTTACTTTAATATAAGAATTTAATCAAATTAAGGCACAGAGGAAGGAAAGGGCCTCCCAGGTAAAAGAACAGTGTGATCAATATCACAGATGTATGAAACTGTAATGTGAATGGGACTCTGCAAGCAAAGTGGTGCCAGTGAGCTTAGAGGGAGGGTAGGGGCTGGTGGCAGCTGAGCCTAGAGAGGTAGGAAGGGGCCTTACACAGCATGGACAGAAATCCAGGGGAGGTGACAGAGACGCAAACAAAGATGGTTGTGCTTTGGTATGTGGGGATTTGCAAACTTAAGAGTTTGAACCATGCACTAATTATTGATAAGCATTATTTGTTGGACAAGAAACATTAGAAAATACCATTTAGAATAATACAAGAGAAAGTGAGCCAAATATGCAAAGCTGGACAATTAAGTTTAGAATTCACCCACAGAGAACTCAAACGTATTAACAAGAAAAGAACACGTGACCCCATCTCAGGGTGGGCAAGGGACTTGAAGAGAAACTTCTCTAAAGAAGACGGACGCAAGATCTACAAACACATGAAAAAAAGCTCATCATCCTTAATCATTAGAGAAATGCAAATCGAAACTACTCTAAGATATCACCTAACCCCAGTAAGAGTAGCCCACATAACAAAATCCCAAAACCAGAAATGTTGGCGTGGATGTGGAGGAAAGGGCACACTTCTACACTGCTGGCGGGAATGCACACTAATACGTTCCTTCTGGAAGGACGTTTGGAGAATACTTAGAGACCTAAAAATAGACCTGCCATTCGATCCTATAATTCCTTTACTAGGTTTATACCCAGAAGACCAAAAGTCACAATATAACAAAGACATCTGTACCAGAATGTTTACTGCAGCCCAATTCATAATTGCTAAGTCATGGAAGAAGCCCAAGTGCCCATCGACCCACGAATGGACTAGCAAAATGTGGTACATGTATACCATGGAATACTATGCAGCCTTAAAGAAAGATGGAGACTTTACCTCTTTCATGTTTACATGGATGGAGCTGGAACATATTCTTCTTAGCAAAGTATCTCAGGAATGGAAGAAAAAGTATCCAATGTACTCAGCCCTACTATGAAGTAAATTATAGCTTTCACATGAAGACTATAACCCAACTATAGCACAAGACTATGGGGAAAGGGCCAAGGAAGGTGAAGGGAGGGGGGAGGTTTTGGTGGAGGGAGGGTAATGGTGGGGCCACATCTATGGTGCATCTTAGAATGGGTACAGGCAATTGCACCAATGTACACAGCTATGATTTAACAATAAAAAAAATTAAAGAAAAAAAGTTTAGAATTCACCCTAGAAGTACCTCATTGCTAAATATCACTATGGTCACCTTCGAAGTACTTCCGGTGGGAAGCTATGCACTGAGGCCAGTGCCTAGTCCACCTACCCAAGGCACTTTTTTCTAGGACAAGTTTGCAAACTTAATTGTCAAACCTTCATATGACAATAGCTCTGACGGCCATTTCAGAAAAGGAGTGCTGGAATTGGGCATAGCTTCCCAAGGGGAGTATCACGAAGGTGACCACAGCGATAGTGAGTGATGAGGTATGCAGCACTTTCTCTAGGATGAGTTTGTGGACTTAATTGTTCCACCCTGTGGAAAGAACGCTCATCTTCTAAGGTCTGAGTTGGCACTCTCCCTTGTTTAATTTTGGATTTGGTTGTGGAAAGGGATCCATCTCTTTAGGCCCATGCACTTTGGCTTTTCATTTTACGTGTCCCTGTAGAGTCCGAACATCTATGTGGTGCACCAGTAATTTGGGAGGAAGTTGATAGATATTTGGATCCCGTGATACCAAGGAACCTCTGTACATTTACACAGCCAGATTTAGTTTTAATAATCCAGGCAATCAGGGGCGGTGCCTGTGGCTCAGTGAGTAGGGCGCCGGCCCCCTATACCGAGGGTGGTGGGTTCAAACCCAGCCCCCGGACTGAGAGACAAGATGGCGGACTGAAGCCAGCTTTCAACAAAGGCTCCCGTCCAGAAGGAGAGTTAAGGGACAGGAATTTAGTAAGTATCCTGGTGGACTTGAGCCTCACCAAGAGAGAAGGCTGAAGAACGCACATCAACACCGCTGAGGCAAGTTGTGATCACAAGGACGCAAACAAAAGGTACAAAATCCACCACCAAGCGGACGGGAGTCCCCCTCCCCCATGAGACCGGCTCTGTAGCCCCACAATTGAACAAGTGGGCAGAAATTAAAGCCCCTCCCACTACACTCCACGGGAGAGACCTTCTAAAAACTGGACCTACCTCCCCTACTGGGGTGCCGTGGCGTTCTCCTGCCGGACATAGGGCTGAATAAAACTTTGGGAATCCTTTGCCGGCAACCCTGAATCCCCGGCGCTCCCCTCCCGCCCACTGAGGTCTGGAGGCCTGTCCCCCAGGACTTCGGATCCTTGGGTGATTTCTCAAGGGGAGTGGACAGTCCCCGAGTTGCGTCTGGTCAGCATTGACTCTGAGGCGCGCCGAGTGAGGAGAGGGCACCGGGCTGAGGGGGAGTCACGCCTCGCGGCACTTCCCTGCGGTGCAGTGCACCAACCCTCCCCGGGCATACGGGGCCCAAGACTGAATCAGACTCTGGCCTCCCCGCTGAGAGCTGAGAACCCCTACTCTCACTCGGGGTCTGAGGGCCTATCCCCCAGGAGTTCGGCTCCTTGGGTGATTTCTCGAGGGGAGTGCACAGTGCCTGAGCTGCGTCAGGTCAGCGCTGACTCTGGGATACGTGAGCGAGGAGAGGGCACTCCGCTGAGGGGAAATCAAGCCTTGGCGGCACTTCCCTGCAGTGCAGTGCAGGAGCCCTCCCCGGGCACAAGACTGAATAAGACTCTGGCCTCCCCGCTGAGAGCTGAGAGCCCCTACTCTCACTCGGGGTCTGAGGGCCTATCCCTCCGGAGTTCGGCTCCTTGGGTGATTTCTCGAGGGGAGTGCACAGTGCCGGAGCTGCGTCAGGTCAGCGCTGACTCTGGGATACGTGAGCGAGGAGAGGGCACTCCGCTGAGGGGAAATCAAGCCTTGGCGGCACTTCCCTGCGGTGCAGTGCAGGAGCCCTCCCCGGACCGTAGTATTGCGTGAAACTGAATGAAACTCTAGCTTCCCCCCGCCCCACTCCCAATCCGGGTCTGGGGGCCCATCCCCCAAGAGTTCTGATTCTTGGGGGATCTCTTAAGGGGTGTGGACCCAGCACAAACTGCGGCCGCTCAGTGCTGACTCTGGGGCGCGGGACAGAGGAGAAAAGGGTCGCCTGAGTGCCCACACCAGAGCAGCAGTTCCCTGGAGGTAGATCAACAGCCGTTTTTTCTTTAACGGCAGAACGCTCGCTTCTGGATATTCTGAGGCCACACCCCCTGTCTCCCTGGGCAACCAGAGGAGGCCACCTGTGTCACGACTCACAAACCCAGAAGCCTCCAGGGCGGGGCCGACCCAGAGAGGTGTTCAGACGCAATTCTCCAGCAGCAAAGACATTTGAACTCAAAACAGCCCGTCTCCTGTAGGCGAGGACAGGAACAGAGACAGAACCTCACAAAGTTGTCTATTCTGTTCTGTTCTGTTAGCAGCATCCATCAGGGACGGGGCTAAGCCTGAGTGAACACCTCCTTCCCATCACCTGCATCAAACACTCAAAGATGTCAGGCCCCATCTCCTCCTGCTAGATAGCGGCAGTCTGCGGGGGCCTGGCAGACTTCCTCGCGATTCAGGCAGGTGCAAACCCCTGGAGTGTCTGTTCACTGCAGGCAACTGGGTTAGCCATCTGCAGAGATACCAGTGACTGGGTCCGACGGAGGGGCAAAGTGGGGAAGGAGACGTCAACCTTCCCAGACTGCTCTGTTTGCGGGGTGGCTCCTCCTGACTCCACGCTGCACTGGAGTGAGCTGTCTCAGAGGAGTCACCAGGCCCCTGTGATCCAGTTCCCAGAGACCTCTTGAACCCTTCCACCTGAGACAAGTGCCGATTGAGACAGTTGATTCGGACCTTTTGAACTGGGCTAATAGACTGAGGACTTTTCAGGTGGTGCCCTGGGTGTGCGATTGTAGGAAGGTTTGATTCTCCTTTTCCAACTGGGGCCAGAGGTGGGCAGGCGGGGTGACTTAATTGCTCATTTTTCCACACAGCTGAGACTTCAAGCCAGAGTAGAAGTTGCAATAGGATAGAATAGAAACCAGCTGAAAACAAGACAGAACCACTTTGCTCCACCACACCAGACAGGGCCCCAGTTTCTCAGGCCACAACACTGTACGGGCCCTCGATAAAACCCCAGGGGAAAAACCAAAGGGAGTAAACCATGGGGCGGAATCAGCGGAAAAACTCTGGTAACATGAATAACCAGAATAGATCAACCCCCCCAAGAAAAGATACGGCAGATGTGATTGAAGATCCCATTCATAAACAACTGGCTGAGATGTCAGAAGTCGAATTCAGAATTTGGTTTGCAGACAAGATTAATAAAATGGAATTAGGAATTCGTGGAGAAATTCAAAAACTGTCTCAAGAATTTAACGAATTTAAAGACAAAACCACCAAAGACTTAGACACACTGAAACAAGAACTTACAGCCCTCAAAGATATGAAAAATACAGTAGAATCCCTCAGTAACAGAATGGAGCAAGCAGAAGAAAGGATTTCTGACATTGAAGATAAAGTCTTCGAACGCTCCCAATCTCTCAAAGAGGAAGAGAAATGGAGAGCAAAAACGGATCACTCACTCAGAGAGCTCTCAGATAATTCGAAAAAACATAACATAAGGGTTATAGGAATTTCGGAGGCTGATGACGTGGCAGCCAAGGGCACAGAGGCCCTTCTACATGAAATTATGAAAGAAAATTTTCCAGACATGCCTAGAGAATCTGAAATTCAGATAGCAGACAGCTTCAGAACCCCAGCACGATTCAACCCCAAAAAGCCATCTCCCAGACATATCATAATTAGCTTCACTAAAGTTAACATGAAAGAGAAGATTCTCAAAGCAGCCCGGCGAAAGAAAACTATAACGTACAAAGGTAAGAATATTAGAATAACTGCAGATCTCTCTGCTGAAACTTTTCAAGCAAGAAGAGGCTGGTCATCAACTTTTAATCTCCTAAAGCAAAAAAACTTTCAACCCAGGATCTTGTATCCAGCTAAACTGAGTTTCATCTATGATGGAGAAATTAAATACTTCAATGACATTCATATGTTGAAAAAATTTGCCATAAGTAAACCAGCTCTTCAGGATGTTCTCAGACCTATCCTCCACAATGACCAACCCAATCCTATACCACAAAAGTAAACTCACTCAGAAACTTCGGATCAAACTCCAACTTCCACACTGGCGAAAGGATTAAAAATGTCCACTGGACCTTTGAAAAACTCGATACCCAAAATTCCACCAGACTTATCCTTACTCTCCATCAATGTGAATGGCTTAAACTGTCCTCTAAAGAGGCATAGGTTAGCTGACTGGATACAAAAACTTAAGCCAGATATTTGTTGCATACAAGAGTCACATCTCAACTTAAAAGACAAATACAGACTCAGGGTGAAAGGATGGTCATCCATATTTCAGGCAAATGGTAATCAGAAAAAAGCAGGTGTTGCAATTTTATTTGCAGATACAGTAGGCTTTAAACCATCAAAAGTAAGGAAGGACAAGAACGGTCACTTCATATTTGTTAAGGGTAATACTCAATATGACGAGATCTCAATTATTAATATCTATGCACCCAACCAGAATGCACCTCAATTTATAAGAGAAACTCTAACAGACATGAGTAACTTGATTTCCTCCAGCTCCATAATTGTTGGAGATTTCAACACTCCCTTGGCAGTGTTGGATCGATCCTCCAGAAAGAAGCTGAGCAAAGAAATCTTAGATTTAAACCTAACCATCCAATATTTAGATTTAGCAGACATCTACAGAACATTTCATCCCAACAAAACTGAATACACATACTTCTCATCAGCCCACGGAACTTACTCCAAAATTGATCACATTTTAGGTCACAAGTCTAACCTCAGTAAATTTAAAGGAATAGAAATTATTCCGTGCATCTTCTCGGACCATCATGGAATAAAACTTGAATTGAGTAACAACAGGAATCTGCATACCCATACAAAAACATGGAAGTTAAATAACCTTATGCTGAATGATAGCTGGGTCAGAGATGAGATTAAGAAAGAAATCACCAATTTTTTGGAACAAAATGACAATGAAGACACAAGCTATCAGAACCTCTGGGACACTGCAAAGGCAGTTCTAAGAGGGAAATTTATAGCACTGCAAGCCTTCCTCAAGAGAACGGAAAGAGAGGAAGTTAACAACTTAATGGGACATCTCACGCAACTGGAAAAGGAAGAACATTCCAACCCCAAACCCAGTAGAAGAAAAGAAATAACCAAAATTAGAGCAGAATTAAATGAAATTGAAAACAAAAGAATAATACAACAGATCAATAAATCAAAAAGCTGGTTTTTTGAAAAGGTCAATAAAATAGATAAACCTCTGGCCAACCTAATCAGGAAAAAAAGAGTAAAATCTCTAATATCATCAATCAGAAACAACAAAGACAAAATAACCACAGACTCATCAGAAATCCAAAAAATCCTTAATGAATATTACAAGAAACTTTATTCTCAGAAATATGAAAATCTGAAGGAAATAGACCGATACTTGGAAGCACGCCACCTTCCAAGACTTAACCAGAATCAAGTGGAAATGTTGAACAGACCCATATCAAGTTCAGAAATAGCATCAACTATACAAAACCTCCCTAAAAAGAAAAGCCCGGGACCAGATGGTTTCACGTCAGAATTCTACCAAACCTTTAAAGAGGAATTAGTACCTATATTACTCAACCTGTTCCAAAATGTAGAAAAAGAAGGAAGACTACCCAACACGTTCTATGAAGCAAATATCACCCTGATCCCCAAACCAGGAAAAGACCCAACAAGAAAAGAAAATTATAGACCAATATCACTAATGAATATAGATGCAAAAATATTCAACAAGATCCTAACAAACAGAATCCAGCAACACATCAAACAAATTATACATCATGACCAAGTTGGTTTTATCCCAGGGTCTCAAGGCTGGTTCAATATACGTAAATCTATAAATGTAATTCAGCACATAAACAAATTAAAAAACAAAGACCATATGATTCTCTCAATTGATGCAGAAAAAGCTTTTGATAATATCCAGCATCCCTTCATGATCAGAACACTCAAGAAAATTGGTCTAGAAGGGACTTTTCTTAAACTGATAGAGGCTATCTACAGCAAACCCACAGCCAATATCATATTGAATGGAGTTAAATTGGAATCATTTCCACTCAGATCAGGAACCAGACAAGGCTGCCCATTGTCTCCATTGCTTTTCAACATTGTAATGGAAGTTTTAGCCACCGCAATTAGGGAAGAAAAGGCGATCAAGGGTATCCATATAGGGTCAGAAGAGATCAAACTCTCGCTCTTCGCAGATGATATGATTGTGTATCTGGAAAACACTAGGGACTCTACTACAAAACTCCTAGAAGTGATCAAGGAATACAGCAGCGTCTCAGGTTACAAAATCAACATTCATAAATCAGTAGCCTTTATATACACCAACAACAGTCAAATTGAAAAAGCAATTAAGGACTCTATCCCATTCACAGTAGTGCCAAAGAAGATGAAATATTTGGGAATTTACCTAACAAAAGACGTGAAAGATCTCTATAAAGAGAACTATGAAACTCTAAGAAAAGAAATAGCTGAAAATGTTAACAAATGGAAAAACATACCATGCTCATGGCTAGGAAGAATCAACATTATCAAAATGTCCATACTACCCAAAGCAATATATACTTTCAACGCACTCCCTATTAAAGCTCCACTGTCATATTTTAAAGATCTTGAAAAAACATTACTTCGTTTTATATGGAATCAGAAAAAACCTCGAATAGCCAAGACATTACTCAGAAATAAAAACAAAACAGGAGGAATCACACTACCAGACCTCAGACTTTACTACAAATCGATAGTGATCAAAACAGCATGGTATTGGCACAAAAACAGAGAAGTAGATATCTGGAATAGAATAGAGAACCAAGAGATGAATCCAGCTACTTACCGCTATTTGATTTTTGACAAGCCAATTAAAAACATTCAGTGGGGAAAAGATTCCCTATTTAACAAATGGTGCTGGGTGAACTGGCTGGCAACCTGCAGAAGACTGAAATTAGACCCACACCTTTCACCATTAACCAAGATAGACTCTCATTGGATTAAAGATTTAAACTTAAGACATGAAACTATAAAAATACTAGAGGAGAATGCAGGGAAAACCCTTGAAGAAATTGGTCTGGGTGAGTATTTCATGAGGAGAACCCCCCGGGCAATTGAAGCAGCTTCAAAAATACACTACTGGGACTTGATCAAACTAAAAAGCTTCTGCACAGCTAAGAACACAGTAAGCAGAGCAAGCAGACAGCCCTCAGAATGGGAGAAGATATTTGCAGGGTATAACTCTGACAAAGGTTTAATAACCAGAATCCACAGAGAACTCAAACGCATCAGCAAGAAAAAAACAAGGGATCCCATCGCAGGCTGGGCAAGGGATTTGAAGAGAAACTTCTCTGAAGAAGACAGGCGCACGGCCTTCAGACATATGAAAAAATGCTCATCATCTTTAATCATCAGAGAAATGCAAATCAAAACTACTTTGAGATATCATCTAACTCCAATGAGACTAGCCTATATCACAAAATCTCAAGACCAGAGATGTTGGCGTGGATGCGGAGAAAAGGGAACACTTCTGCACTGCTGGTGGGAATGCAAATTAATACATTCCTTTTGGAGGGATATATGGAGAACACTCAGAGATCTAAAAATAGATCTGCCATTCAATCCTGTAATTCCTCTGCTGGGCATATACCCAGAAGACCAAAAATCACAACATAACAAAGATATTTGTACCAGAATGTTTATTGCAGCCCAATTCATAATTGCTAAGTCATGGAAAAAGCCGAAGTGCCCATCGATCCACGAATGGATTAATAAATTGTGGTATATGTATACCATGGAATACTATGCAGCCTTAAAGAAAGATGGAGACTTTACCTCTTTCATGTTTACATGGATGGAGCTGGAACATATTCTTCTTAGTAAAGTATCCCAAGAATGGAAGAAAAAATATCCAATGTACACAGCCCTACTATGAAACTAATTTGGGACTCTCACATGAAAGCTATAACCCAGCTACAACTTAACAATAGGGGGAAGTGGGAAAGGGGGGGGTGGGTAGAGGGAGGGGAATCAGAGGGATCACACCTGTGGTGCATATTACAGGGGTATTTGCGAAACTTGGTAAATGTAGAATATAAATGTTTTGGCACAGTAACTGAGATAACGCCGGAAAGGCTATGTTAACCACTGGGATAAAAATGTGTCAAATGGTTTATGAAGTGAGTGTATGATGCCCCATAATCATATCATTGTATACACTTATGATTTAATAAAAAAATTAAAAAAAAAAAAAAAAAAAAACAAACCCAGCCCCCGCCAAACTGCAACAAAAAAATAGCCGGGCGTTGTGGCGGGCGCCTGTAGTCCCAGCTGCTCGGGAGGCTGAGGCAAGAGAATCATGTAAGCCCAAGAGCCGGAGGTTGCTGTGAGCTGTGTGAGGCCATGGCACTCTACCAAGGGCGGTAAAGTGAGACTCTGTCTCTACAAAAAAAAAAAAAATAATAATAATAATCCAGGCAATCAGTAAAGATTTTTTAGCACCAAATACTGCCTTACATGAAGAGCGAGTGAAACAGTGGAGCTGAATCTGCGTTCAGTTCTTGGTAAGCTACCAGACTGCTTGGAGTGGTCATGAAATAATCAGAAAACAATATTGAACAGTATAACTTAAAGTTCTTTTTTTTGTGTGTAAATTTTAAAATGCTTTAGCACTTTGGAGAAGGAAGAATTCAAGATATCTTAATTTGGGTTGGTGCATTCATTTTCTTTTCACCTCTGTAACAAAGTACGACAAACTTGGTGGCTTAAAACACAAATTTATTTCAGCGTTCTGTACAAGTCTGAGATGAGTCTCACTGCGCTAAAATCAAGGTGTCAACAGGCTGTGTTCCCTTCGATCTCTCGGGAGAACTGTCTCCCTGCCTGTGCAGTGTCTAGAGGCATGAGCCTTGGTTGGCGGGTGGCCCCTCCACCGTCGACAGGGTCAGGCCCTGTCCTCCTCACATAGCATCACCCTGACCAACTTTTCTGCCTCTCACTTTACTTGTGGTTCCTTGTGGTTACACTGTACTCATCTGGATAATCCAGAATCATCTTTCCCTTTTATGATCAGCTGGTTGGCAACTTTCATTTCTTCTGTCACCGGAAATCCACTTTTCCATGTAAGGTAAGATATTCATGGTTTCAAGGGATTAAAATGTGGGCATCTTTGTGGGGAGAAGGTTGCTGTTCGTAAATACTTTGGAAATACCTCTGTGGAGTCTATATAAATGCAAAAGCCAGAAAAGAAAATGCTAACCTTCTTTCGATATGGATGAGACATCCAAATTTCCACTTCACATTTGTTTGCTTCATTTTTTAGAATATTGATTATGCTACTAATAAAAGGAAAGTGAAATTTCCGGTTTCTTTAGATTTGTTGGCTTTTGGGTAGTCATTTTGAATAAGACGTTTGGAGAGAACTAATATTATATGAGTGCTAAAGTCAGATTTTTGTAATAACATGATCAGTAGGCTTGAATACAAACCCTTTTTGTATTCAGAAAAAATAAAATTTTATTGCCTGGGGTTCATATTGAAGCAGAAGAATTTGGTCACATGAGCAGTATAAAAATTAACTAGGATAGTGTATTGTCATATTAGAAGAAGAGAATATTTTCTTTGTAACACTAGTTAATAAAAAGATTAATTTCATTCTGTCGCTAGAGAGTAAGACAAATACTCTCTTTTAAGTATCTCTTTCTTATTCCTTTTGAGGACGCCTCCTGATTTTGTGTAGTTATCTCCTGAAACCCTTTTACAGCTTGGGAACCCTGTGCTATATGAATTACTTAGCTAACGCTTTGATAGCTCATTGGCTAGGAGAGATGTCAATAATTAAATAGATAATTGCTCTAATCTGGGCTTAGTTTTTATGTTTACTTCTGGCTCTACTTAATGGAAATAGTGATCGTAGATAACAATCACTCCACTTGGGCCATAAATACTGTACTGGGAAAAAACATTTCTTTTTTTTCTGTTTAGCAAAATGTTTTTAAATCAATGTTTTTCTGGAAATTATATGTCTTTTACAGTCTTCTTGGTGATGAAATGCCCACAGCATTAAATTCATTGTTACTTTCACCTCATTCAATTCATCTACATGGTTCTTGCCCACCCTCTGTTCTTTTATTTTATTTCATTATTATTGTTGCTTTTATATAAAGCTCACTTTTGCATGCATGAAGGACAAGATTATTTTGAGCAACCAAAGGACATGATTGTAGCCTGGAAAACAACTTTGATCTTTTAATTCCTACATAGCTTAACTCTAAGGCAGGTAGTTTCAAAATCCCTAGCAGGCAAAGAACCCGTGATGGGGCCGCCTGTGCAACCTCTCCAGATCCGAAACAGCCCTTGCAAATGCTGATTGCTTGCAAATGCAACTGTCTAGGTTATGTACCAAATGAACATAATAAGTTTTTATTTCCCATGGTAATACACCAACAGTTACATTCAGCTTCTAATAGTCTACAATTCAGTAATAATAGCTTGGTTCAGTTTAGTTTATTGAAGACATAAAAACACTTGGCAGCCAGAGGCTGGAATGTGTGGTTCAAGAGAACAAGATTCCAACAGGGACCACAGGACCTATACGTGGACCCTGGGTACACTCGGCACTTAGCAACCAAGATTTATTCATTTGGTGAAAAGCAGCATCTCATAAACATGATTTATGTAATTACTGAGGGGGGAATTCAGTTATACAGAAAGGGGCCTCATAATTTTGTTGCACACACCTCACTTTTTTAATAACACTCATTTTGGCAGCAAATATTTCAGTGTCTCACTTTTATCAGGAGAAAATCTTCATTTTTATCCCTTAGAAAAAAGAAACAAAATAGAAAAACACCAAGTCCCTACTCACTAACTGGCTTTAGAGCTTAGGCATTACAGATGTCTCCTGTGAAAATAAGGGATTTCCTGAATTCAGCTCAAATATCTTCAGGAGAGCTATTTGGGGATAATTTTTTATTAAGTAGATGTTGACACAAACACGTATTTAGTAAATGGACAAACCAAAACTCAGGGAAGTCAACAGCTTCCAAAGCTCAGATGGTCAAGTGCATCCCAGAATCACAGAGGGTTTGAGATACAGTGCTAATGGTGAATAAGCAAAATTGTGTTTTCAGAAAGTGAAAGTAAAGTTCAGGTTGGAAAATATTCCTTAAATGTGAAATTCCATCAGAGGCAGAAAGTTTAGATAATGGTAGTAATGAAATTAATTATACTTTTACTCATCGTCCAAGTTCATGGAGTAAAGTAGCTCAGGCTCTGGGCTGAGAAGACCTGGGCAGCATTAGCCCTGTATCTCAAACCCTCTGTGATTCTGGGATGCACTTGACTATCTGAGCTTTGGAAGCTGTTGACTTCCCTGAGTTTTGGTTTGTCCATTTTTTAAATACGTGTTCGTGTCAACATCTGCTTTATCCACTATCTCACGGTATATTGTAAGGATCAAATGAGATAAATGAATGCAGAAGTTATAGGTCACCTATAGAGGACCCCATGAGCCTTTATTATTGTGTGAAAAGTATGTCAGTGGCCACCAGGAAGATAGGTTCTTTAAGGTTTCCCTCCTTTGGCAATGGCAAAATTGTACATTTCCAGGGGAGCTTCCTGCTGCCTTCTTTGTTTTTAATGATACAAGTTGTAGCTAGTGAAGAACTGGAGGTTAAAGTAGTTTGTTAACACAGCTACGGGAGACGTGGGGTGGTGTAAAGAATCCTGGTTCCAGGTAGAAGTTATTCATTATGAGATCCTGGATAATCCATTGAAATACTTGAAACCTCACTTCATCTATAAAATATAATTTTGACTGTCATGGGATTGCTTTATCAAAAGAAGCAATGCACGTGGAAACTTTTCAGAGATTTAAAACCTACCAGTGGATATTATTATCATTATTCTTACATTTGGACATTGTAACCTTTAGCACTGATAAATGAAGTTATGTAAAATACAATTATTTCTTAATAAAAGCTTACTGCTATACTAGTGAAGGAGACAATCCCTTTTATTTGTTTTCTATGAGAAGTACTTTTCAATATCATTGTAGTAAATAAAACTTGTAATGCCTTTATAAATCTTTATTTACTCAGAACCAAGACTATTTCATAGAGTGACCTTTTCTTGAGAAAATGATGGTTTTTTCCTTGTAGACAGAGACTTTAGGAGTTTACAGATGGACAATGGAATCATCGCTTTTAACACTACTCGAAGCATTTTAACAATGACACAGGTGTTTACATAAGAAACCCCACATATGAAAATTGATATTTTTAAAATAGTTTGGTTGAGGTGATAGGATAATTTTACCTAACGGTCATTGTTTCTTTTTTAAAGTTTTTTTTTTTGTTGTTGTTTTTTTTTGGCCGGGGCTGGGTTTGAACCCACCACCTCCGGCATATGGGACTGGCGCCCTAGTCCTTGAGCCACAGGCGCCACCCCGGTCATTGTTTCTTAATAGCGTTCAAAGATTTTTAGCAATAGCTAAATAAGCTGATGCAATATAAAATAAGTACATTGATATAATGTGGGATTCAAACAGAAGGTTGCAGGAAAAACTTAGGAAAAGGAAGTGGATTTTTGTTGGTTTTTATTTTAGTAAGATTACGAAGCTTTTAAATGGCATGAACTTGTTAAATATACATATGTATCTGGAAATGTTAAATATTGAAACAATGCAAGAGTTATAGTTCTGTATTTCTACTTGTGATAAAATATATACAATGAAATTTCCTATTTTAACCATTTTAATGTATATTTTAGTGGTATTAATATACATTGCTGTGTAACAATTGCCATTGTCCATTTCTAGCACTTGTTTATCATCCCAAACTAAAACTCTGCCCCTATTAAAGCGTTATATTTTGAACAATACTGTCACCTTGGTCTTTTTTTACACTACCATAAAATTTGTCTTTGGTTTTCAAATATATTTATTATTTTAAAATAGTAATGTGTTTTTTAACATTATTTTAATAAAGAGAAGCTTCTGTAAATTTATTTAAAATGTTAGTAAAGTAAGTTGAATACATACACTGGTATTATTAGGACCTGTTGTAACATATTTTTTGTTATAATCTCATTATTTATTGAGATTTGATTCGATACCAGAAGCTTATCAAAGGAATAATAATTTTTGTTTCTGCATTAAGAAATTTCTTCTGAAAAGTTTTTTTTTTTTAGTGCCTTGCTACATTTCTTTGTTTCAGTAATTTTATCTATATTGTAATAAATAATGCGAAATAAATTTTACCGCAGGTGAATTGTAGCCACATTTTTAGAAATATATCTAATAAATAGAGATGACATCTATAATATTTAAAAACTAATTTGAGCTTTATAATATTAATATTTCACTATTTCTCTCCTACTATTAAAGAAATTATATGTTATATTGTCTCTATAGAAGATAATTAACAAATATTTATCACAAGCTTAAAAGTACATTCTTGTACATCTTTGACTTGGCTACCACATCTATAAGAATTTATCCTGTAACTATCCACCCAGGAATCCACCAAAGCACATATATCTACACTGTATAAAGAACTCTTGAAGTACGATTCAATTAAAAAATGGACAAAAGGTATAAGTACTCTTCAAAAAGCATACAAATGGCTTATGAATCCATGAAAAGATGCCCAACATTGTTAGCAGGGAAATGCAAATGAAGACCGCAGTGAGATATAGTGCACACCATTAAAATGGCCAGTTATAAAATGAAAAATTCTCAGTGGTGACGGGGATGTGGAACTAGAACAACTGCGAGGCTCGTATATTTTTCTGGTTGGAGTGAGAAACAACACTACCCTTTGGAAAAACAGGGTAGCGATGTCTTATAAAGTTAAATGAATAGGGCGGCGCCTGTGGCTCAACGGAGTAGGGCGCTGGCCCCATATGCTGGAGGTGGTGGGTTCAAACCCAGCCCTGGCCAAAAACTACAAAAAAAAAAGTTAAATGAATACTTACCAAATAAAACATAGGTCCATTCAAAGACTTGGTCACAAATTTTCTCAGCAATTTTGTTCAAATTAGCCTCTAATTAGTTTTTCTAACTAGGAAAACCCAAAATTCCCCCAACTGGACAGTAGATAAATTGTGATTTATACGTACATGGAGATACTACTCAGCAATGAAAGGATTAAGTAAGTGATACAAGCAACGACGTGGAAGAATCTTGAAAACGTTATGTGTTAAGCATATATGTACTGTATAATTTCATTGATATAAAATTCATGAAGAAAATTCATGTAATCTGACAGAAAACAAATCAGTGGTTAAGGCTAGGTTGACTTCAAATAGATACCAGTGAACTTTTTAAGGAGATGAAATTTCATATGAAATACATATATTTCATATATATGAATATTTATAATTTCATATATAGAATAATTCTATATATAGAATATGTAGAATTCATATATATATGCATACATACATATATATATATATATTTTTTTGAGATAGAGTCCTGCTCTGTTGTCTGGGATAGGGTGCGTTGGCGTCATCATAGCTCACAGCAACCTCAAACTCCTGGGTTCAAGCAATTGTCCTACTTCAGCCTCAGAGCAGCTTGGACTACAGGTGCCCACCATGACAGCCTACTAATTTTTCTATTTTTAGTAGAGATGAGGTCTTAGTCTTGTTCATGCTGGTCTTGAAGTCCTCAACTCAAGTGATCCTCTCGCCTCAGCCTCCCGGAGAGCTAGGATTATAGGTGAGAGCCACTGTGCCTGGCCAATTTTCTGCTTCTTAATGGGAATGGTGGTTACATGGGTGCATTCATTCTTAAAAACTTATACATTTAAAATGGCTATATTTTATTATATGTAATTATATATGTCTTAATAAAGTTGATTACAAATAATAAGAGTAATGAATATGGCTCATTGCATAAAATAGAAAACCATGAAATCTTATGATATAAATGAGTACATTTACAGTTTGGTGAGAAATAGGAGTGTCACATAGCTTTAAAGCCCTTCAACACAAAGTGCTTACTCAGTATAAAGGGAATAAAATCACAATTGTACAATATCGAATAAAAGTTTGGCAGATGCGACTTTAGCAAATGACTAAAGTGAACATTATCCGTGATGATATAAATCAAAATCGAGTGCCTGCCGATCGAATGCAATGAGAGGGAAACATCACTTCTGTGACATTCCTGCCAAAGATACATGGTCGTGTGGTGCATTCTCATGTTTCGGGACATGACAGACAGCATATGTGACAGTGGTCCTCTAAGATTACAATAGAGCTGAAAAATTCCTGTTGTCTAGTGACACTGCAGCTGTCATGACTCTGCTGTGCAAGGCGTTACTCACGTGTTTGTGGTAATGCTGGTGTAAATAAACCCACTGCACTGCCAGTTATGTAAAAGGCCAACAGATACTGTGACAAATAAGACATGAGACCAGACAATGACAATAAATGGCTGTGTTACCGGTTTATGCATTGACCACACTCCATATACTTTTACTCATTATTTTAAAGTGTTCTCCTACTTATAAAGGAAAGTTAACCATAAAATAGCCTCCAGCAGGTCCTTTAGGAGTGTTCCAGAAGACGATGTTATCCTAAGAGATGACTTCTCCACATGTCATTATTGTCCCTGAAGACTCTCCAGTTGGACCCGGTGGAAGATAATGGCCCTGATATTCCCGACCCTGTGCAGACCTAAGTTACAGGGTGCGTGTCTTAGTTTAGACGAAAAAAGTTTAAAGTTATAAGTTACAGTAAGCTAAGATTGATTTATTATTAAAGAAAAATGGTGATTTTTTCTCACTATAGTGTAGCCAAAGTGTGCAGTGTTTATAAAGGTTACCGCAGCGTCCAGGATTGTCCTGAGCCTTCTGAGTCACTCACTCACTCACTGACTTACCCTCATGACTTCTAGCCCTGCAAGCTCCATTTGTGTAAGCGCCCTTACAAGTGTACCATGTTTTTGACATCTTTGATACTGCATTTTTACTGTAACGTGTCTATGTTTATACTACATGGTTAGATATGCAAATAGTTCCCATTGTGCTACAGTTGCCTCATGCATCTTTGGGTTAACCTGTGTGCATCTAAACCCCATGCATCCTTGGGTTTACCTGTGTGCGCCCCACCATGTTTACATAAATCACCTAAGGACGCATTTCTCAGAATGTATCCTCAGCACTAAGTGATGCATGACTGTGTTGTCAGTGTCTATGATAAAACATCTGGCAAATCCGAATTAAATGACAGTCAGCAAAATAACAAGCCTGTGATCTAACGTGTCTCAGAGTGAAAGTCAGGAACAACTGAGAAATGGCTGCAGTTTGATGGACTGTGGAGAGATGCTACAGAGGCAACGTGTGATTCCAAACTATATCCCTTTGCTATAGAGAACATCATGGGGGACATCTGTGAAGTTTGAATGTTTTCTGAAGATGAGCTGTTAGTCTGAGATCACGGTTAGCTTTGGGAATTTGGTAGTTGTGCTGTGGTTGTGCAGGAGAAGGTCTTGTTTGGAGGCAGTGCATACTGTTTGGGGAGCTGGCAATTTACTCTCAATCATTTGAGGATAAAAAAGGATTCTTTTACTGTACTGGACACTTATCTATGAAAGTGAGATGGTTATGAAATAAAAACCATAAAAATCTAAAGAATAACAGCAAAAATGCCTTATCTTTCCTTCCTTTAAAGTTAAGAAAAACTATAATGTTCTAGGTTAAATGATCAAACGTGTCTGTTTTTTGTCATTTCTTTAAACCATTTGATCTCACAGACAATTAAATACATACCTTTTCTTCTCATGAAGAACCTGCATTGTTTGTTTTGATTTTCCTTTTATAGGGACTTTTCTTACCTCGTGTCTCTAATAGTTTCTGTCACTCTTCTCTGAATTCTCACTATTTGTTGGAATTATACACTGCAACAATTTAAATTGACCAATATTGTTCAAAGAGCTGGAAGATTATAAATAATTTCCCAGTTTTGAAAAGAAGTTTTTATTCATTTTAATCAGGAATAATAGAAAAATAGCTAATCTTGTCTAATTTTTGCTAGCCAAAATTGGAGTTGGAGTTATAAGACCATGTATCCGGTATTAGTTTCTTAGTTTAGCACATAAATATACAAACGTGAAAAGTTTTGAAGTTTACTTAAGAAAAAAAAGCCAAGTAAACATGAAAATCTATAGGTATGGGTGTACATATACACTTGCATGTATGATTTAGTTTCAAATTTTCTAAGTGATATGAACTCCATTTATATCATAATTTATATCATAATTCCTATTGTTTGCAACAAAGATTAGAATGATATGCTTTGTACAAATTAATAGATCATATTTTTAATAAAAATTTTAGGTTTTCAGAAAATTGAGTACACAGTACTGAGAGTGCCCATAGGTCCTCTCTTTCCCTGCTTACAGATTCCCCCATTAGAGTCTCTTGTATTACTGGGGTCCGATTGTTACAAGTGACAAACTCATACTGATACATTATTGTTAACTAACATCCATAGTCTATATTAGGAGTCAGTCTTTGTGTTGTACAGTTCTATGGATTTTGACAAATGTGTAATGTTATGTGTCTACCATTACAATATCATACAGAATTGTTCCACTGCCTTAACCATCCCCATCCTCCACCTGTTCATCCTCTGCTTCTCTTTCTTTCTTCTTTTTTTTTTTTATTGTTGGGGATTCATTGAGGGTACAATAAGCCAGGTTACACTGATTGCAATTGTTAGGTAAAGTCCCTCTTGCAATCATGTCTTGCCCCCATAAAGTGTGACACACACCAAGGCCCCACCCCCTCCCTCCATCCCTCTTTCTGCTTCCCCCCCCATAACCTTAATTGTCATTAATTGTCCTCATATCAAAATTGAGTACAGAGGATTCATGCTACTCCATTCTTGTGATGCTTTACTAAGAATAATGTCTTCCACTTCCATCCAGGTGAATATGAAGGATGTAAAGTCTCCATTTTTTTAATGGCTGAATAGTATTCCATGGTGTACATATACCACAGCTTGTTAATCCATTCCTGGGTTGGTGGGCATTTAGGCTGTTTCCACATTTTGGTGATTGTAAATTGAGCTGCAATAAACAGTCTAGTACAAGTGTCCTTATGATAAAAGGATTTTTTTCCTTCTGGGTAGATGCCCAGTAATGGGATTGCAGGATCAAATGGGAGGTCTAGCTTGAGTGCTTTGAGGTTTCTCCATACTTCCTTCCAGAAAGGTTGTAGTAGTTTGCAGTCCCACCAGCAGTGTAAAAGTGTTCCCTTCTCTCCACATCCACGCCAGCATCTGCAGTCTTGAGATTTTGTGATGTGGGCCATTCTCACTGGGGTTAGATGATATCTCAGGGTTGTTTTGATTTGCATTTCTCTAATATATAGAGATGATGAACATATTTTCATGTGTTTGTTAGCCATTCCTCTGTCATATTTAGAGAAAGTTCTATTCATGTCTCTTGCCCATTGATATATGGTATTGTTGGCTTTTTTCATGTGGATTAATTTGAGTTCTCTATAGATCCTAGTTATCAAGCTTTTGTCTGATTGAAAATATGCAAATATCCTTTCCCATTGTGTAGGTTGTCTCTTTGCTTTGGTTATTGTCTCCTTAGCTGTACAGAAACTTTTCAGTTTAATGAAGTCCCATTTGTTTATTTTTGTTGTTGTTGCAATTGCCATGGCAGTCTTCTTCATGAAGTCTTTCCCCAGGCCAATATCTTCCAGTGTTTTTCCTATGCTTTCTTTGAGGATTTTTATTGTTTCATGCCTTAAATTTAAGTCCTTTATCCATCTTGAATCAATTTTTGTGAGTGGGGAAAGGTGTGGGTCCAGTTTCAGTCTTTTACATGTAGACATCCAGTTCTCCCAACACCATTTATTGAATAGGGAGTCTTTCCCCCAACATGTGTTCTTGTTTGCTTTATCGAAGATTATGTGGTTGTAAGATGTTAGTTTCATTTCTTGGTTTTCAATTCGATTCCAAGTGTCTATGTCTCTGTTTTTGTGCCAGTACCATGCTGTCTTGAGCACTATGGCTTTGTAGTACAGACTAAAATCTGGTATGCTGATGCCCCCAGCTTTATTTTTATTACTAAGAACTGCCTTAGCTATACGGGTTTTTTTTCCAGTTCCATACAAAATGCAGAATCATTTCTTCCAAATCTTGAAAGTACGATGTTGGTATTTTGATAGGAATGGCATTGAATAGGTAGATTGCTTTGGGAAGTATAGACATTTTAACAATGTTGATTCTTCCCATCCATGAGCATGGTATGTTCTTCCATTTGTTAATATCCTCTGCTATTTCCTTTCTGAGGATTTCATAGTTTTCTTTATAGAGGTCCTTCACTTCCTTTGTTAGGTATATTCCTAGGTATTTCATTTTCTTTGAGACTATGGTGAAGGGAGTTGTGTCCTTAATTAGCTTCTCATCTTGACTGTTATTGGTGTATACAAAGGCTACTGACTTGTGGACATTGATTTTATATCCTGAAACATTACTGTATTTTTTGATGACTTCTAGGAGTCTTGGGTTGAGTCTTTGGGGTTCTCTAAATATAAGATCATGTCGTCAGCAAAGAGGGAGAGTTTGACCTCCTCTGCTCCCATTTGGATTCCCTTAATTTCCTTGTCTTGCCTAATTGTATTGGCTAGAACTTCCAGCACTACGTTGAATAGTAAAGGTGACAGAGGACAACCTTGTCTGGTTCCAGTTCTAAGAGGAAAAGCTTTCAGTTTTACTCCATTCAGTAAAATATTGGCTGTGGGTTTGTCATAGAATGCTTCAATCAGTTTTAGAAATGTGCCACCTATGCCTATACTCTTCAGTGTTCTAATTAGAAAAGGATGCTGGATTTTATCAAATGCTTTTTCTGCATCTATTGAGAGGATCATGTGATCTTTATTTTTGCCTCTGTTAATATGGTGGATAACGTTTATGGACTTGCGTATGTTAAACCAGCCTTGCATCCCTGGGATGAAGCCTACTTGATCATGATGAATGACTTTTTTGATGATAAGCTATAATCTATTGGCTAGGATTTTGTTGAGAATTTTTCCATCTATAGTCATGAGTGAGATTGGTCTGAAATTCTCCTTTTTGTTTGGGTCTTTTCCTGGTTTTGGTATCAGGGTGATGTTTGCTTCATAGAATGTGTTGGGGAAGATTCCTTCTTCCTCAATTTTTTTGGAATAATTTTTGCAGTACAGGAATAAGCTCTTCCTTGAAGGTTTGATAGAATTCTGGTATGAAGCCATCTGGACCAGAGCATTTTTTGGTTGGAAGATTTTTTATTGTTTCTTGACCCGGCCAGCGGGTCAGTCAACAGGGATACCTGGAGGAGGGGCTGAGAATGGGAAGGGGCAAGGGGCGCGAAGAATGGAGACAAGACAGGAGTCTGATCAAGTCTCGTTTATTGCAAAGTTCTTCCAGGGTATATAAGGGTAGGTGAAGGAGGAAGTTTACGTCACCAGGTATCCAAGCAACCTGGCCTTGGTGGAGATAAGTTCCAAACGGCAAGCTTCCAAGTTTCGCTCACGTGATTTATGAGAAGAGGCCTGGCATTTGCAGGGAAATAGAAACTTAAGTCTGTTAGTACTGGAAATACCACTTGGCCTACAAAATAGATGCTGTGGTGTCAGCCTTCCACAGTTTCTTTGATCTCAGTGCTTGAAATTGGTCTGTTCAGGAGCTCTATTTCTTCCTGGCTGAGTCTAGGGAGAGGGTGTGATTCCAAATATTTATCCATTTCCTTCATATTGTCAAATTTCTGGGCAAAGAGTTTCTGGTAGTATTCAGAGATGACCTCTTGTATCTCTGTGGGATCAGTTGTTATTTCCCCTATATCATTTCTGATTGAGATTACTAGAGTTTTTACTTTTCTATTCCTCGTTAGTCTGGCCAATGGTTTATCTATTTTATTTATTTTTTCAAAAAACCAACTCCTTGTTTCATTAATTTTCTGAATGATTCTTTTGTTTTCAATTTCATTGATCTCTGATTTGATTTTGGATATTTCTTTTCTTCTACTGAGTTTGGGCTTAGATTGTTCTTCTTTTTCCAATTCCATAAGATCTCTTGTGAGATTGTTGATGTGCTCTCTTTCTGTTTTTCGAATGTAGGCATCTAAAGCGATGAATTTTCCTCTCAAAACTGCTTTTGCAGTATCCCACAGGTTTTGGTATCTTGTGTCTTCATTGTTGTTATTCTCAAGGAAGTTAATGATTTCCTGTTTTATTTCTTCCTGCACCCATCAGTTATTCAACAGAAGATTGTTTAATTTCCATGCCTTTGGGTGGGGTCGAGCGCTTTTGTTAGAGTTGAGTTCCACCTTTAGTGCCTTATGGTGTGAGAAGATACAAGGTAAAATTTCAATTCTTTTGATTCTGTTGATATTTGTTTTGTGTCCCAGGATATGATCAATTTTGGAGAATGTTCCATGAGGTGATGAGAAGAATGTATATTCTTTATCTTTGGGGTGGAGTGTTCTATATGCGTCTATCAAGCACAGTTGTTCTAGGGTCTCATTTAAATCTGTTATATCTTTGTTTAATTTCTGTTTAGAGGATCTGTCCAGCTCTGTAAGAGGAGTGTTAAGGTCCCCTGTTATTATGGTTTATTAGATATCACATTGCTCAGACTGAGTAAGGTCTGTTTCAAGAGTCTGGGAGCATTTAAATTGGGTGCATAGATATTTAGAATTGAAATGTCTTCTTGTTGTATTTTTCCCTTGACCAATATAAAGTGACCATCTTTGTCTTTTTTGACTTTAGTTGCTTTAAATCCACATGTATCTGAAAATAAGATTGCAACTCCTCTTTTCTTCTGAATTCCATTTGCCTGAAAAATTGTCTTCCAACCCTTGACTGGGAGCTTTAATTTGTCTTTTGAAGCCAGGTGTTTTTCTTGCAGACAGCAAATGAATGGCTTGTGTTTTTTAATCCAGTCAGCCAATCTATGTCTCTTCAGTGGGGAATTCAAGCCATTAACATTTATTGAGATAATTGATAAGTGTGGTAGTATTCTATTCGTCTTATTTTGTGAGAGTCCATTGCTTAGTTTTATCTTTTGCATCAGTGTGGAGGTTTGGTTCTGTCCTTTAATTTCTGAGTTCTTACTTTGCTGCTGATCCATTGTGGTGGTCAGTGTGCAGAACAGTTGAAGTATTTCCTGTAGAGCTGGTCTTGTTGTGGCGAATTTCCTCAATGTTTGTATATCCATAAATGATTTGATTTCTCTGTCAATTTTGAAGCTTAGCTTAGCAGGGTACAGAATTCTGTGCTGGAAATTGTTCTGTTTATGTAGATTAAAGGTAGATGACCATTGTCTTCTTGCTTGGAAAGTTTCATTAGAGAAGTCTGCGGTCACTCTGATGGATTTGCCCCTGTAGGTCAACTGGCGCTTCCTCCTGGCAGCTTGCAGAATCTTTTCTTTTGTCTTGACTTTGGACAGGTTCATCACAATGTGTCTTGGAGAAGCTCAGTTAGAGTTGAGGCGGCCTAGGGTCCAATATCCGTCTGAAAGCAGTGTGTCGGAATCTTTGGTGATATTTGGGAAATTTTCTTTCATAATATTCTCTAGTATGGCTTCCATTCCTCTGGGGCATTCTTCTTCCCCTTCTGGAATTCCTATAACTCGTATGTTGGAACGCTTCATAAAGTCCCATAATTCTCAGTATGAACGTTCTGCTTTCTCTCTCTTCTTTTCTGCCTCTTTTACAATCTGAGTTATCTCAAGAACTTTGGCTTCTACCTCTGAAATTCTTTCTTCTGCATGGTCTAACCTGTTGCTGATACTTTCCATTGTATCTTTAAGTTCCTTAATTGACTGTTTCAGTTCCTTCAGCTCTGCTATATCCTTTTTATATTCTTCATATTGTTCATCTCTTATTTGATTCTGTTTTTGGATTTCCTTTTGGTTATTTTCCACTCAATTAGCAGTTTCCTTCATTGTTTCCATCATTTATTTCATTGTTTTCAACATGTGTATTCTAAATTCCTTTTCTGTCATTCCTAACATTTCTTTATAGGTGGAGTCATCTGCAGTAACTGCCTCATGGTCCCTTGGTGGGCTGTTCTGGACTGGTTCTTCATGTTTTCTGGAGTTTTCTGCTGATTCTTCCTCATGGGTGATTTCTTTTATCTGTTTCCTTGCCCTAATTTTCCTTTCACTTCCTCTTGCTCTTTAATTTCTCGTGCCTGTGGACCAGGGTTACAGGACCAGAAGGGCGAGAAGGTTGAAGAGGAAAAAAGGGATGAAAGAAAGGAGGACCGAGTGAGAAGAAAAAAAAAAAGAAAAATAGAGAAAGGAGAGGGGGTGGGTAAAAGGAATGTTGACAAAAAGAAGAGAGGCACAGAAAGAGAGAGACAGAGCAATATAGGTGTACAGTAGGGTACTTTGACACAACCTTAAAAAAAACCCACCTTCTGGGGGTGCCCAGTTGGGTGGTTCCCTTGAGGTCAGCAGCTCTTTTTTAACCTGATCAGACACAGTACCCCACCTCCACCCAGTAGAGAGGAAAGACAAAAATGCTATAAATCAAACCAAAACACGCAAACAGAAAACTTTACGGGATAAAATTGGGTGAAAAACCAAATAATAGCAGTAGAAACACTAGCAAAAATGAAGTTCTAGTTATTGAAAAAGGCAGCAATGGGAAATTATAATTAAACTAGAAAATTTGAGAAAGAAAAAGGATCTGTATGGAAAAGATTGAAATTTAAAAACAAAATAACATCAACAACATCAAAATAAACAAACAAACAAAAAAAACAACCAAACCAAAAAAAAAAAAAACAAAACAAGACAAAAAACACAACCAAAAACAAAGCAGTATGTATATGTTATTGAATATTGTCTGGCCAACACGTGATCTTCTGGGGGATGAGATGTTAATCACAGTTCTGATACGACTGGAGGTTGCTGATTTCTTCAACCCCAGCAGGTAGACACCCTAAATCTCTCTTCAGCCCACTTAAAAGGCACTTTGAACTTGTGAACTTTCTGAGCAGAAGCTTTCCCAGGAAAGTGCTTGGTGCTGGAATCACTGCTTAAGTGGCTATCCACTTACCCAGTGTGCCAAAACCAGTCTCACTCTGCCCCTGAGGGTTAGGGCTGCAAGGTGGCTCAGACCCCGCCCTTAGGCTACTTGGTCGCTGGGTTACCAGCTCCCACTGAATTCTAGCTCTGCGACCCTGAGGGTGGAGCTTGCCGGGGCAGATCGCTGACAATGGTTCCCTGTGACCCACAGCCAAACACTATTAGCTCCATCTGTCTCAGCGGCTCAGACTGGGGCTGCAGACAATGGCCAAAGTTCTCCGCACTCCTGGTTAGACTCTTCCCAAGGCAGTTCAACTGAGTGCCAAGTCCAAAGACACCAAAACAGTTCACAGGTAAGGCCCCTCCGGTTTGCAGTCTCGCTGCTACTGAACTTACAGTTTCAGGCGGGTTTCGACGGATTGAACACACGTGACCACTTGTCGTTTTTCCACTGTTTTAGTCCTCCTCTTGGAGTCCAGAAGTCTCTCGCTGACTCCCTGTATCCTCACAGGGGTGATGATAGGCAGATCTCACCAGCCAGAGAGGCTTGGAGTCCTATCTCCCCAGACTCACGGTGCCCAGATGCAAGGAAGCTGTTACTCGGCCGCATCTTGCTCCCTCTCCTTCTCTTTCTATGAAGGCCTGCAACCGTTGATCTCTTTATTGTCACTATAGCTTTGCCTTTTGATTATGTCACATAGTTAAAATCATACAATATTTAGGCTTTTCAGGTTGGCTTCATTCACTTAATATGTTTTAAAGGTTCCTTCATGTCTGTTGTGACTTGCTACCTCATCTTCATTGCCGAGTAATGTATCATGGTACAGATGGACCACAATTTGTTTATTTATTCACATACCGAAGGATGCTTTAGTTGCTTAAGTTATTGTCAACTATAGAAATTGTCTTCTATGAGCATCTGTATGCAAGTTTTTGTTTGGACAACTTGCTTTGTAAATACCTAGAAGCACAACCAATGGATGGTATCGTAAGGTATGTTTAGCTTTGCAAGACACTTCCCAGCTGTCCTTGTTAGTGGATGTAACATTACACATTCCTACCAGCAATGACTGAGGGTTGTTTTCACTCCATCTCCTAATCAGTATTGGATATCCTTAATGGATGCTAGTTATTCTATTGGGCATGTAGTGCTTCTCTCATTTAGTTTTTCTTTAGATTTGCCTTATATTTTGTTTTTAATCTAAAGACAGTAATTATTCATGCTCATGGAGCATATGATGATGTTTCAATACATATAACGTATAGTCGTCAGATAGAGATAATTAGCACATCCATCATCTCAAACGTTTACCATTTCTTTGAGTCGGGAGCATTCTTCTAGCTATTTGAAACTACATCATGTATTATAGTTAATATAGTCATCCCTCAGAGCCACAGAAGACTGCAACTTATTTCCCTCATGTAGCTATAATTTTTTATCCTTTAACAAATCTCTCCTATCTCTCCTCCCCCTGCTCTTCCCAGCTGCTCATAGTCCTTCTCTATTTTTTACTTCTGTGATAGCAATTTTTTTTTTTTACCTCTACATATGCGTGACAACGTATTTTGCTTAACATAATGCTCTCGGTTCCATCTATTTTGCCATGAATGACAGTTTGTTCTCTTTTAGGGTTAAATTGTATTCCATTGTGTATATATACCACATGTTCTTTATTCATTCACCTGTTGTTGAACCCCCAGGTTGACTTCATATCTTGGTTATTATGAATAGCAGTGCAGTAAACATGGGAGTGCAGATTGCTGTTTGATGTACTGATTTCCTTTCCTTTGGTTCAATGCTCAGTAGTAGAATTGCTGGATCATATGGTAGTTCTATTTGTAGTTTTTTTGAGGAATATTCATACTGTTCTCCATAGTAGCTGTGCTGGTTTACATTTCCACCAACAGCATATAAAAGTTTGAAGGATGCCTTTTAACATTATTTGCAAGGCGAGTCTGCTGGTGACAGATTCGCTCCATTTTTGTTTGAGAAGGACCTTATTTCTCTTTCACTTTTGAAGGATAATTTCACAGAATGCAGAATTTTAGATTGGTGGCTTTTTCTTTCAACATTTTTAGTGTTTAATTCCCTTTACTTCTTTCTTGTACGGTTTCAACAGAGAAGTCTGACCTAATTTTATTTTTGCTGTTGAATATGATATGCCTGGATCATATATGCTCTGTCCAGGGGTTAGGCTGTGTTTATCATTTGCTGTAGCTTCAGGTGTCCAATGTTCTCTGTCCTAAGCACTCTCTCTCTCTATCTCCATGATCCCTGCTATCCATTTTACTTCTCAGTGTCAGAATACCAAGGATGTGCAATAGGGGTCCTAACACAGAGGACCTCACAATAATCACTTCCCAATAGCATTCCTCTTAAAAAAGATAGAATTCACAGCCCTAGGCTGGCACCTTGCCTCTGAGTGATGGTAGCCATGTCCCTCCTTTTCCTCAAGGCCCAGAAACTTACCCTCTAGGCCCCCACATATCTACTTACCCCTCATAACATTTATTCCCTTTTAAAACACCAACACTTATCAATTTTATTTTCCACACCTTGTTTACTCCAGCTCCTACTTTCTCCCTGGCCCTGCATATAACCCCTCAGCTCCATTAGCTACCCTCCACTCACATGACCCTTACACTTTTCAGAATTCGTTCATTGATTTCTGCCCTTTAGTCACAGTAGCACTACACCTTTCCCCCAGCATCTTTCTCTTTCCTTTACCTGCTGGGAGAATGGGTACCAAAGACCCCATTCTTGGCAAGGGAAAGCACCCCCAGAAAGAGAGGAAAATTAAAAAGTAAGCTGAGTGAGAAAGAACAAAGAAAAGTCAGCTAGTTTACATTTAAACTAGTTTTTCTAGCAAGCTTCTTGCCTTTTCTGAAATTCTAGCCTGTTGGGGATACAGCTTACATACATCCTGCTGGGTCTGTGAGCACTCTGAGAATAATGGCCATAGAAGAGATTATGGCAAGTCCTAGAAAAGATACATCTTCTAGGACATTTCCTGCCCATTAAACAGGCAAAGCAGATACCCACTGTGGAGATTTGCATTTGCCTGGAGCAGAGATCAGGGGAGTAGCTTGAGCCCTGAGATATGGGCCAAAGAACTTATATCCCTTATTGCAGAGGAAGATCCTCTGTTGTGTGATGGGAGGAAAATTCCTCCCTCCCACCAATTCCTCAGAGGAGATTAACGCCAGTGGCATTTTACTCCACAGAGAACTAGTGGAGTTTAACACGTCCCTAGAATTCTGTGTGTGTGATCTCAAGCAGGAGGCTGTCCCAATACAAGGCTCAGATTTCAGATTTCTGAAGGCTACCCATAAGGTTAATAATAGTAACAATAGGAGCTGATATCCTCAATCAGAGAAACTGTTGGCATCTTTGTTCCCTCCTCATCTTACCCTCTGGGAAAATAAATTTCAATAAAATTAGAGTGGAGCAAACACTGTGGGCCATTAACAGAAGCCTGAAAACTGGCAATGGACCCCTGAGCTCCCACTTTTAATTCTACTTTATGTTTCATGTGTCTTTCTTTACTGTGGTTTCTAACTTTATAATTCTTCAGTGTATCACCACCAGTTTCCACAGGTCTCAGCAGACTCTGCTCCCAGGGTGGGACCCCAACACTTACCTACCCCTGAAGACACCTGGTTTATCAATGGCAGTTCTTCTAAGCCCACTGCTCACTCCATTGCCCAGGCGGGCTTTACCACTGTGTCTTCTTCCCACATTATCACCTCTACTACTCTGCCCCTCAGCACCTCCTCACAACAGGCAGAATTCTTAGCCCTCACTAAAGCCTTACAACTCACACTAGTCCACTCCATTAACATATACACAGATTCTAAGTATACTTTCCACATAATCCATCACCATGCAGCCATATGGCAAGAAAGAGGATTCATTACCACCGAAAGCTCCTCTACTGTCAACACCACACTCATTAAAAACTTCCTGAATGTGGCCACTCTCCTAAAGGAAGTAGCCACTGTAAAGGCCACCAAAATAAAACTGATCCAATTTCCAAAGGCAACCAGAATTCAATATAGAAGCCAAATGGGAAGCTCAATGCTGCTACATCTCCTCCCACCCTCACACCGAAGGCCAATACTTGTCCTTTTATAAATTATCTCTGGTATATACATAAAAAAAACAGGACAATTACCAGCATCTTCCCATATGGGGAGGATGGTTCCCTCAACAGGGAAATTTTATTATTCCTTCCTCCCAAGCACAAAATATTCTCTCTTCCTTCCACAATACTCTTCACATTAACTTCTGGCCTCTTTACACCCCTCTTTCTCTGCTCCTTTCTCACCCATGACTATCTTCCCTTTTAAAACAGATAACCCAGTCTTTCACAATCTGCACCCAGGTCTCACCCAAGGGGGCCATAAAAACACCCCCTTTTCCCACACATCAGGCCAGGGGGCAAAAATCCAACAAGACTGACAGACTGAATCCACCCGCATGCCTTCTGTATGAAAACAAAAACTTCTTTTACTTTGGGTCGATATCTTTTCAGGGTGCATCAAAGCCTTCCCTACAATAGGTGAGAAAACCCATGAAGTTGTCTCCAATCTTTTCAGGGTGCATCAAAGCCTTCCCTACAATAGGTGAGAAAACCCATGAAGTTGTCTCCACCCTTCTCCACCACATTATTCCTAGATTCAGCTTCCCCATCTTCATTCACAGCAACAATGGCCCAGCTTTTATTAGTTATATCACCTCTCAAACCTTCCAAATCCTAAGAGTTCAGTGGCACTTACATGTGCCTTATAGGCCCCAATCATCAGGAAAAGTAGAACAAATGAACAACATCCTTAAACAACATCTCACCAAATTAACACTCCAACACAAACAAGATTGGATTAAGCTCCTCCCAATTGCTTTACTCCACATTTGCTCTACTCCTTGCAATTCTTTTACAGCAGTTTGGAAATAATGTATGGCAGAACTATTATTCTGAGCCCTGGATCCCCTCTAGACTCCATCATAGGAAACTATTTTCCCATCAGGAAACAAGGGACAAACTTAGAAAAACAATAAACCAGCTCCTACCCCAACCTCAGCAGAGAAAGTCAGAGACCAATTGGCAGGACAACAAGTTTTTCTCAAATCTCTGGTGCCCAATTGGGATGCTATCACCTCTTTGGACAGGCCCCCACATAGTTCCCTATAGCACTATAGCACCCCCATGGTGGTTCACCTCTTGGACCCCCCCCTGCCCAGTCTGGATCCATCAATCCTGAATAAAGTCGTGTCATACAGAAAAACTCCAACATTGAAAGACCTCCACTGGAAATTACAAGTACGATCCCCCACCACTTTAAAACTCACCAGGATCCCCCAAAGCGTCCACTTCCCTATAACTTTCCTCCCCGATTCTTCCCATTTCTCCATAACTTTTCTTAAGGTGCCTGGCTACTGTCACACATTCAAAGCTGGGACGATCTCTTTGAAGCCTTTAAAGATCTGCGGCTACAAGGCACCTTGCAAGACTTTCACCCTGAAGAAATCCAACTTTTCCTCTTCCTACTCCTTTTCCTTCTGGCTACCTCTCCTGTCGGTCCTGGCCCTTCTTCCCTCCCCATCAACCCTGACTAAATGCAGAGGTTGTTTTACTACCCAAACCTCATATTTCCATGAATATCTCACCAACCTCCATTCCCATTCAACTACACTCAATTCTTACCTCAGACCCCCTATTTCACTAGCCACACTTACATGCCAGCACACTGTTATGATGTTACCAAAGCTTCTGAATGTTCATTAGGAGGAAAGAGGTCTCTAGACTGACAAAATAACAGGTGCTGGATGCCCCAGAGGGGAAGTCAGGACTACTGTCTGCTGTACCTACCTCATGCATGTAGGATTATCAGATAGAGGAGGAACCCAGGACGTAGCACATCAGCACAAAACAGGAAAACTCATAAAAAAATTCCTCTCTTCCAGTATAACCCCTCCACCCTATAAAGCAGTGGTTCTCAACCTTCCTAATACCATGACCCTTTAATACAGTTCCTCATGTTGTGGTGACCCCCAACCATAAAATTATTTTCATTGCTACCAGCAACGAAATGTTTTGGGGTCACCACAACATGAGGAGCTGTATTAATGGATCACAGCATTAGGAAGGTTGAGAACCACTGCTATAAAGGATTAGACCTCACTGTCCTGCAAGACCTACAATACTCCCTTATACTCCAGATTAAACACCTCCTTCTCAGCTGCCCTAAACTCTTCCTCTCTCCTCTCCCCTTCAGTATGCTGGATGTACCTATCTTTATACCAGTATCTTTCTTCCCTTTGTAGGTCATGGATTTCTTACACCTGGCTGCTTTCAGAATTTTCTCCTTCATATTAACTTTAGTGAACTTAATTATGATCTGCTGGGGGGATGTCTTATTGGGATTAAGTCGTGCTGGGGTTCTGAAACTGTCTGCTATCTGAATTTCAGAATCTCTTGGCATGTCTGGATAATTCTCTTTCATAATTTCATGGGGAAGGGCCTCTGTGCCTTGCGAGGCCACTTCATCACTTTCAGGGATTCCAATGAGGTGGATATTAGCCTTCTTCGAATTATCCCATAGCTCTCTGAGAGAATGATCTGTTTTTGCTCTCCATTTCTCTTCCTCTTTGAGAGTTTGGGAGCATTCAAAGGCTTTGTCTTCAATGTCAGAAATCCTTCTGCTTGCTCCACTCTGTTACTGAGGGCTTCTACTATATTTTTCAGATCTTTGAGGGCTGCAAATTCTTGCTTCAGTGTGTCAAAATCTTTGGTGGTTTTGTCTTTAAATTTGTTAAATTCTTTTTTTTCTTTTTTTCTTTTTTTATTAAATCATAGCTGTGTACATCGATATGATCATGGGGCATCATTCACTAGCTTCACAGACTGTTTACCAAGTTTCACATATACCCTTGTAAGATGCACCGTTGGTGTAATCCCAGCAATCCCCTTCCGTCTACCCACCTCCCCCCTCCCTCCCCTCCCTTTCCCCCTTCCCCCTATTCTTAGGTTGTAACTGGGTTATAGCTTTCATGTGAAAACCCTAAATTAGTCTCATAGTAGGGCTGAGTACATTGGGTACTTTCTCTTCCATTCTTGAGATACTTTACTAAGAAGAATATGTTCCATCCATGTAAACATGAAAGAGGTAAAGTCTCCATCTTTCTTTAAGGCTGCATAATATTCCATGGTGTACATATACCACAATTTATTAATCCAATCCTGGATCGATGGGCACCTGGGCTTCTTCCATGACTTAGCAATTATGTAAATTCGTTAAATTCTTGAGACAACTTTTGAATTTCTCCTCAAATTTCTAATTCCGACTTTTGAACTGCTCCTCAAATTTCTAATTTCAAAATTTCCTCCATTCTATCAATCTTGTTTGCAATCCAAATTCTGAATTCGATTTCTGACAATTCAGCCAGCTGTTTATGAATGGGATCTTCATTTACATCTGCCATAATCTGCCATATCTTTCCTTGGGGGGGGGGAGTTGATCTATTCTGGTTATTCATGTTACTGGAGTTTTTCTGCTGATTCTACCCCATGATTGTTTTACACTGTTTGATTTTTCCCCTGGAGCTTTGTCGAGGACCTGTACAGTGCTATGGCCTGAGAAACTGGGGACCTCTTTGGTGTAGTGGGGCTAAGTCATTCTGTCTTGTTTTCAGCTGGTCTCTGTTCAACCCTAGTGAAACAGTTACTCTGGGTTGAAGTCTTAGCTGTGGAGAAATACCAGCAATTAAGTCACCCCATCCCCCACAGGAAAGTCAAACCTTCCTACAACCACACACCCAGGGGACCACCTGAATAGTTCTTGGGCAATTGGCTTAGTTCAAAAAGTTCAAATCAAGTGTCTCAATCAGCACCTGACTCAGGTGGGAGCATTCAAAAGGTCTCTGGCAACTGGATCCCAGGGGTCTGGTGACTACTCAGGTATGGCTTTCTCCGGTGCTCCACGGAGTCAGGAGGACCCACCCAGCAAATAGATAAGTCTGGGAAGGTTGATACCTCCTTCCCCACCTTGCACCTCTGTCACACCCAGTCACTGATAGCACAGCAGGGCTGTGACCCAGTTGCCTGTAGTGAACAGATACCCCAGGGGTTTGCACCTGCCTGAATCACAAGGAAATCTATTTCTGCTCAGCCAGGCCACTGAGCTGCCTCTATCTAGCAGGGGGAGTTGAGGCCTGACAACCTCGGGAGCTTGATGGAGGCTGGGGGGTGTTCACAGTTTCTAGCCCCGCCCTAGAAACTTCCTGGCTCTGCATGTGTGTTTCTAGTCCCCACCCAGTTCCAGCCCTGCCCCAATTGATGTTACTGACAGAACAGAACAGAACAACTTTGTGGGAATTTGCTTCTGCCCCTGCTAAATTTCCCTGCAGAAGAGAAGCTGTTTTGAGTTCTCAGAGCTTGTGCCTCAGGCCCTGTCTTTGCTCCTGCAGGTTTGTATTTGGTTAGCTGTCAGTTCTAGCCACCTGTCTTCCTTTGTCTATCAGCTGATGATCCTCTGAGGGCCGGGTGCATCTTATGCTCAGTAAAGTGGTCCTCTGGCTCAGCGCCGCCCTGGAAACTTCCCGGCTCTGCATGTGTGTTTCTAGTCCCCATGCTTCACCCAGGCTGGTACTGCCTCAGGCAAACCCTTTACTCAAGGGGCTTGTATTTCCATCCCAGATCTGTTCTGTGGTGGTTGCCACCTGAGTAGATGCCCGTCCTCCTCTGGTTGCCCAGGGAGACAGGGGGTGTGGCTTCGGAATATCTGGGAGTGAGCCCTATTGTTGCCAAAAGATGGCTGCTGTTCTGTACCTTAGGGCACTGCCGCTCCAGTGTGGTTCCCTCTAAGCCGACAGTCCTCTCCTCGCTCCTGTGCCATAGAGTCATCACTGAAAGGCTGCAGTTTAGGCCCTGTCCATACCCCTCAAGAAATCACTCAAGAATCTGGACTCCTGGGGGACAGGCCTCCAGACCTCAGAGTGAGAGTGGAGGGGAGTGCTGGCAGCTCAGAGTTGCAGGTAGAGAATATATACAGTTTTATACAGTTTTATGCCTGGCAGGAGAGCGCTGTGGCACCCTAGTAGGGTATGTAGGTCCAGTTTTTAGAGGGTCTCTCCTGTTGAGTGTAGTGGGAAGACCTTTGAACTCTGGTCATTTGTTTGTGGGGCACTCTGAGCCATTCTCATGGGAGGGGCTTCCCGTCTGCTTGGTGATGGATTTTGTACCTTTTGTTTATATTCTTGGGGTTGCAGCTCACCTCAGCAGCGTTGATGTGCATTCTTCAACCTTCTCTCTTGGTGCAGCTCTAATCCACCAGGTTACTTGCTAAACTTCTGTCCTTTAACTCTCCTTCTGGATGGGAGTCTACAGCTCAAAACACTCCCAACATCCCAAACCAAAACAAAAGCAACTCTCCAAACAGCCAAAGCGATGGGCAGTGTTTAAATTCTTGAGAGTATTTTGTGGAATCTCTGGAGAATGAACCTAGTTTCTTTCTTATGTTGGACAGGTCTGAGGGAGAAAAGGTGTTATGAACTCTGATGATATCTTCCATTCCTGCAATTTCTTGAAGGGGGTACAGAGGTTGTGATGATCTGAAAGTGTAAGGTCCAAAGACATGACCAGATCTACTATGAGGTGGGGAAGTTCAGTCTGCCATCTTTCCTTTCCTGCCTGCAGGCAGCAGAAGGTGGGTGGGGGATGATGGACAGATGCGGGATGGGGTGGAATTCTTCAGGTAGGGAGGAGGTGAGGGGAGGCTATGGAGGGCAGAAGGAGGAGGTTTGTCTGCTGGGTCATAGTAAGGGGGCTTGGTCATAGGTTTATGGGGCTTGGGGGGTTTGGGGTGGGCTGGTGTGTCCTGTTCAAGGAAAATTTGAGAAGGTTCATAAGAGAAACACAAAAAAGAAATGTTCTGGAGGAGGAGGAAGGCCTGGATGTAAGGGACTTCCGAACATTTGCCCAATATCTGACAGTAATTGCCAAGGTCAATGAGGACTGAAAGGTTAAAGGTGCCATTTTCAGGGCATTGAGAGTCATTGTCTAGTTTGTACATAGGCCAAGCGGTATTACAGAAAAAGATGAGGCATTTAGGTTAAAGGTGTAGAGGCTAGAGGTGAATTAAGAGGCAGCTTAAAGGTGAAGAAGGGAGAATCCGTGACTGAGCAGTCCCCACATGGGAGACTGGAGGTAGAAAACAGATGAGGTTAAAGCGAGAATGAAAAGAGAATTTATGAGGAGGAGGAGGATGGAGGTGGCTGAGGCTTGGGCTGGAGAGGTTACCAGGCATCCCTGAAGGACCTTAAACCAGCCTGAAAAGAGGGATCCAGTCCCAGAGCGTGGTGTCCCCATGCACTAGGCACTGGATGGGTGACTGGTGCTAGATTTAGGAAGCATGGATTGTGGGAGTTTTTCAGCTTTGAGTGAAGAAAGGGAAGAGAAGTTGAAATGCTCAGAGAGGGGCTATCTCTGAATACTTGAAAGGCCCAGAAATGGAGTAGGAGGGAGAGAGAAGTTAGAGTGGAGAAAGGGTAGAGGAGTTTAAGGTCTCAGAGAGGGGCTATAGATGAATACTCACCTCACTAGTGATAGATGGATTCTGGGCAGGGGTCAGAGGGCTCCTCCCATTTCCCTTCCTCTGTTTGGAACAAGACTCTGTCTAATTGGAAATGGGTCTGACGAGGTGTATCTTGGCCCCTGGAGGGGGCTTCTCCCTGTTCTGGGTTTTTGGCACCAAAAATGAGCAGTTATTTCAAGACATGAACAAAAGGAAAGGGAGTCCAGGTTCTGTGTGAGCAATGTGGCCTTTATTCACTCGGATGTGAGTGGGTTGAGTCCAGAAAAGAAGTCAGCACGTGGGTTAAGGTGGGGTGAGAATATAAGGGTTTTGGGGGTAGGGTTTGGTGCACTCATTCCTTTTGGGCAGGACTTGTGCACTGGTTCTGTGTTCCTGGGCTTGGTTCTACTTGGGCAGGTCCCTGCGCTGGGCTCTATTATCTAGGAACTAAGCTGGACTGAAAGGTCATGGTTTTAGTAAGGTTAAGTTTACTTCTGTTTCTTCAAGGAACTGCCTGGGTATTTTATTAAGTGCCTTTAAAGTGTTGGTGTCTACATTCTTAAAAGTCTTCAAAAGATTAAGCTCTGTCCTGATTTTCCTAGGCCATAGCTCCAGACTCCAGCCCCGTGAAGCTTCCAAATATGACAAATGTCTTGAAGGAGAGACTGACATGTGAATGAGGAAGATCCCTTGGCCAATACATTTTTATTTCCTCTGTACTGTAAGACTGTGAGGGATTTACTGTGACTTTCAGAAGCTTTCTTCCTAACTCCTGGGCCCTTAACACAGCTCCTCCACCTGGCAATGCTCTTTGGGAAAAAAGAGTGCGTTTGAGTTTGGAATTTATTATTCCAGCTCAGCATGGCTTCTAGAGAGTTTATGTTTTCTTACTCCTCCCCTTCCTGCCCATAGAGACTTTTTTCCTAAGCTCAACCTGATGCTCAGCCCACTCTCAGAATTGATAAATGCCCCTACAAGATTGAACGTAAGCTCACCTAAGAATGCTCTCTCTCCTCTAGTATTTTAGCTCATCTGATTTTTCTAGTTGTCTTTGCAAGAGCATTAACAGTCTCTGACTTCTGACATTCAAGTAGATGTGGAAATATCCAGCCCCCCACATTTTGCTGTGGGATGTATTGACCATGATAAAATGTGTTCTTATTAAACAACACCACCTCTTGCCCGCTCCTGTTTTAGGAATTGTAGTCTCTGAGTCATGATGATTATAGGCACTAATGAGGCAAATAGGAAAATGGTACTTCTACTAAAATTCCAGAGCAGGGAGAAATCTGTAAAGCTAAAACTTTATAATTGGTATAGATTTTCTGCTTATAAACAAGGAGGTAGAAGCGCAGTAAAAAGGGAAAAAATGTTTCATTTATTTTAAAGTGGTCAGAAGACTGTTTCCAATCTTATGCCAATAATTAGAGACTGATGGTATTTTCAACCAAGTTTCATAGACCTGGTAGCTATTAGAGATTCCTACCACAGACTCTTAAAGAAATACCTTAAAAAGTGAAAAAAAACCATTTTTAACTTAAGGGCCACCCCCAAAAAGGCATTGTCAGTAATTTGCTAACCCTTAATCCACGTGTTGTTTTACCTCCAGTTTCTAGTACTTTCTTTGCTTAAGTCTTTTCTCATCATAGCATCCTTATGATGAGGAAGTGGTCCTGTTACAAGAACAACCAGTAATTATGCCTCCGCAGTTTACTGTCAGTGGAATTATCTGCTCCATTGTCAATTTCCAACGTCTTTTCTGGCTTACTTCATTTGGAGTCACAAGAAAGTAAATATTGGTACAACCTAGTACTTACATCTGTCTCCTCCCTTCTCCCAATCCTCTTGCCCAGGCCCCCTTTCATCCTCCCTATTTCCTCCTCTCCCCGCCTTTGTCTTCTCCTCTCTTTCCTCCGTTTTCTTCTCCTTTTCATTCCACCATGACCCCCTCTTTCCCCAGGGCCTCCTCACTACCTACACCCTACTGTGTCCTTGTCTCTGCTCACAAAAATATTTTTAAAAGTTTTTAAAAAAGAGAGTAAATATTTCATAATCTTTTAGCCTTTAACTCTTTGTTCCTGCAGAATGACAGAGAGATTTGTAAATATTCATTGGAATTCAATGGCTTAATACATTCTGTTTCCACAAGTGAACCCTGAAACATTTGTCTCCTTCAATACAAACTATTTTTTTTGACCAATATTAGCTAATACCTTATACTCCAAATAACCAGTACTGAAAAGGATTATGTGTTCAGGTGAATTATTATAGATAGAGAAGTATCTAAACAGTGCTATTTAATTTGAAAGTGGATGTTTCAAAGAAGAGAAAATACGTATTTACTATGCTTGAAAATTTACAAAATAAAATATACCATAATACAACAAACTGTCTGGGTTTTGGTTTATCTCTTCAGTTGAGAAACTATCACCCATGTTAAACAATGTAATGAATATTTGGCAATTGGGAAAAGAGAATGATGTTCATGTAACCTAGATATAAATTAGTCATTGGGGCATTAGTGACTGCACGCAGCATATGGATTCCTGAAAGTTACAGAAGAATCAATACAGCCTATTAAAGTGTCATTTCTTGGAATAGTGCACGCTTGCATGTATAAATTGACATCTTGAAAATTTTTGTAAAGAGTGATTCAAACTCAAAGCATGACAAATAATCTTTAGGTTTAATGAGGCCTCAAGAACTAGACCAGCTTGAAGCATGTCATCTTACCTAGTTATTTAAGAAGCTATTCTTTCTCTTTCTAACGTGATCAAACATATATACAATCTTTGCTCTCAGGCAACACACCAACTGTTTTCACATCAGATTTTCAAAACTGTGGATGCTCAGGGGGTGTCTGATTCATGCCCAGGGCTGTGATGCTCCCCGCTCCGTGAGAAGCTTTGTTGATTCTAAACATTTCAGACCTGGCTTGCAGTGTTGGGCAGCCCCCCATCTCTACTGTCTGTCTTAGGGTTGGAATCATGTTTCCTCTTAAAAATAACACACTGAACCAATTAGCTTTCCAAGATTGAATTAACCTAATAGCATTCAAAAACTGACAAACATAATCTGCTTGTTTTAAGACAGAAGTGGATTAGTCAACAAAATCATATCTCTAGTCAGGTCCAAATCAAGTTATAAATTCTAACCAAATAGTCAGTGCTGGAATAAGTCATATTTTTAGCATGCATAGTCACACTGATTTCAAATGTAAGCAACATAGGCTTTTTCTGCAGGGAGATATAAAAGTTTAGAGTTGAAGAATGTCTTTCTGTGTTGTAGTAGAGAGATTGTTTCCTTTGACGGTCATGGCTCCCTTAAGCCTTAGCCTATTTTGTTACATTTCTCATAGTCACAGGAAGGAATAGCTCTCTTCATTTTTCTATACCATCTTTTGGCCATGTTATTGCCTAATGATTTTTTTTTTGCCCCCCTGCTGCTTATTAGAATTTGCACCAAAGCAAAAGAGATAAAATACAAATGGATCAAATACTTTTTCCTAAAACAACCTTTTATTGAAGTACGCAGTGAAGACTGTTTATTACCTTCATTATAGAAGTATTTTTAGAAGAATGGTGATTAGTAGTAACAGAAAGGAGAATGTAAAAATTACCTATAAATTTTATTTACTTGATCTTGTTTGTGAGTACAGAAAATTAAGAGGGAAATACATTTTCATTTGCTAATGTGAGTTATAATTGTGAATCATTTTCCTATGTAATCCATTGAGTGATCTGTATATTCATATTCTCTGCCAACCTTTTGGATAACACCTGTTTGACCTAAAATTTAAATTAAAATATCACGATTGATAAACAAATATGACTAGAGATTTAATTACCTGGTTTTCATAGATGGCTCACACTTGAGCCAGATCTCTCTGTACTCATATTTTTGTGTAGCCATCTTTCCTTAAAGCCGAGATCCCTGTAACTTGTTTTTAACCAGTAAAATGTGGTGGAAGTGATGCTGAATGATTTCTAGGTCAAGGTGTAAGACACTTTGCAATGTTTCATCTGAGTCTCTTGGAACAAGCAGTCTAGAAGAAACCAACTGTCATGACAGTGTGAAGGAATGCCCAAGCTAGCCATCCAGCAAAGCCACATGGGAGAAGTGGACATTCATGGTAATTCTCCAGCTGTTTCAATCACCCCAGATCAGAAGCAGCCATGGGAGTGAAGATGCTATATTGGATGTCTTGACCAGCTTTGCCTTCAGATAGCTCCAGTCCCAGTAGCTACTTGACTGAATCTTATAAGAGATCCCAACTGAGAACCACCCTACTCACCCAACTAACGCACAGAACTGTGAGAGGTAATAATAAAATGCTGGTTTAGGCCACTGAGCTTTGGGGTATTTTATTACACAGCAATAGGTATCTAAAGCACGGCATAGGCTACTTGTTTTTTTGCATTCCTTCTTATTTGTAACACACAATGGTTTCTACATAAAATTTACATTTAAATTTTTGTAAGTTTATTGATTCTACTAGTGCTGTCTTTGTTTTGTATGTATAATTCTCAGCTTAGAAAATCTGAATGAAGGAGAGTGTGTGTGTGTGCATTTCACAACTAGATTGAGTTTGTGAGAGGGGGACACTGCAACAATATTTTGATCTGCAACAACTTTGTTGTAAATTGGGGAATTTAATATACTTTTGAGATTTTGTATGCATTAAAATCACTTAAAGGTAATAAAGCCAGACTTTAAAAAAAGAAGAGAAAAAGAGACTCCAAAAGAAAAATATTTAACAAGGGAATAGTTGGTGAGGGGGGTATTTATCTAGCAGTAGAATTTCTTTAATCAACTGACACATAATGTCACCTCTAAAAAAGCAGACATTTCAGGGGTGGTGCCTGTGGCTCAAAGGAGTAGGGTGCTGGCCCCATATACCAGAGGTGGCAGGTTCAAACCCAGCCCCGGACAAAAACTGCAAAAAAAAAAAAAAAGAAAAAGCAGATATTTCATGACAATGAACTATCTAGTTATGGGAAATAAAGGGAAATTCTATGTGTTAGTGATCCTGACAGATGTGTAGTGTAACAGGGTGGAGGGAGTCTTCTCTTTAAAGTTCCCAGAACTGGAAAGAGCCAAACATTTGGTTTTAACCTCAAAAGCCCTTGATGTTTACTTCAGGGCTCACCAGGAAGCACACTCCAGCTATCAAATGAGATGTTATTAACTTGCGATTATAAGAGAGTGGTTCCCTAGTAAACTGAAAAAAAGGGTATATTGTGTCAGGCTTAATTTATATAGTTTGGACATTGTGAAAAATTGAATTAACTACTCAGTGGTTAGTTGCCAATATTTCTTGGCTCTTCAAGGTGATGGGTACAGGTCTTGGAAATACTAAAATGATACAGTAAAGTATCAATATGCTTACTTCAGAATCCTTCCTTAAAAAAATGGTTATGGAGTTCCTATTTGTTAAACATTAGGATAGATGTCTCAAACATAGAGCTGCTAAATTATCCTGGGGTCTATAGGAAAAGCAGAGTTGGAGAACATTATCATTGAGCTCACTTTTTCAGGGTGAGTAGGTTACCAGGGTTATAAAGGAGTATGTGTGCAAAGTAAGGGATGGAGACTGCATTGTAAGCAAAGGCAATGATCTAGAACTACGTCCTAATGCTTTTCTTAGGTATTGCCATTGATCGTATCTTGGACATCTAATACAGTGTTTACAGTATCATGATGCATAACCAGTTTCTTTTTTAAAATTTTATTTCAGAATATTATGGGGTCACAGATATTTTGGCTACACAAATTGCTTTTGTACCATTTGGGTCATAGTTATAAGTGTGCCCTTCACCCAGATAGTGTGCATTGTACCTGTTAGGTATGAGTTTACTCATTCCCTTTTTCCCCTTACTTGATTTTTGATGAGTGCTTTTGCCATATGTGCATCTAAAAGTTGATCAATTAGTTCTAAGTTAATAATGTTTGTTTTTCCATTCTTGTGATATCTCACTTAGAAGCATGATCTCCAATTCCATTGAAGTTAATATAAGTGGTAATATTAGTTCACTAATTCTATAGGTAAGTAGTACTCCAGGGTATGAATATACCACATTTTATTAATCCATTCATGTATTGATGGGCAGTTGGGTTATTTCTACATCTTTGCAACTGTGAATCGTGCTGCTATAAACATTGGAGTGCAGGTGTCTTTTTTTTATAAAATATCTTTTTTTTCATTTGGTTAAACATTAGATAATGGGATTGCTGGATCAAGTGTTAGGTCTGCTTTTTGGCTTCCATAGAAGTTCTACTACTTTGCAGTAGAACTGCATTAGCAGTGTATGAGTGCTCCTATCTCTGCATTCATGTCAACATTTGTCTCTGCATTTATCTCTACATTCAGTGCCATTTGTTGTTTTGGGACTTTTTGATAAAAGTCTTTCTCACTGGAGTTAGGTAACACCTCATTATGATCTTGATTTGCAGTTCCCTGAAGATTAGAGATGTTGAGCATTTTTTCACATGTTTATTGACCATTAGTCTATCTTTTGAAAAGTTTTTTTCATGTTTTTTGCCCATTTTTTAATGGAGTTGTTTGACTTTATTTTCCTGATTTGCTCGAATTCTTTGTAGATTCTGGTTATTAGCTTTATCAAATCTATAGCATGCAAATATTTTCCCCCATTCCACAGGTTGTCTATTGGCTCTAATGTTGTTTCCTTGGTGATGTGGAAGCTTTTCAATTTGATCAAGTCCCATTTATTTATTTTTGCTGTTGCTGTGATTGCTTCTGTGGGCTTCTTCATAAATTCTTTGCCTAGGCCAACGTTTATAAGAATTTTTCCAACTTTTTCTTTAAGAATTCTTATAGATGTATGTGGTGGCTCATGTCTGTAATCCTAGCACTTTGGGAGGAAGGGGCAGGTGGATTGCTTGAGCTCAGGAGTTCAAGACCAGCTTGAGGAAGAGTAAGACCCCATCTCTACCAAAACAAAACAACAACAACAACAACAACAACAACAACAACAACAACAACAACAACCAAAGAAGAAAACTAGCTAGGCATTATAGCAAGTGCCTGTAATCTCAGCTACTTGGGAGACTGAGCCATGCATGTGACTTATTTTATCTAATTACCTCTTTAAAGGCCCCTTCTCTAGGCCCAGTGCCTGCTGGCTCACACCTGTAATCCCAGCACTCAAGGAGGCCAAGGTGGGTAGAATGCTTGAGCTCAGAAGTTTGAGACCAGCCTGAGCAAGAGCGAGACCCTGTCTCCAGTAAAAATAGAAAAATTAGCCAGGCATTGTGGCAGGTGCCTCTAGTTCCAGCTACTGGGGAGGCTGAGGCAAGACCAATCACTTGAGCCCAAGAGTTTGAGGTTGATGTGAGCTATGATGCCACAGCACTCTACCCAGTGTGACAGAGTGAGACTCTGTCTCAAAAACAAACAAACAACAACAACAAAAAACTCTTAAAGTTTTGTTCTGTTACCCATTGTGAATTAATATTTGAGAGTGGTGAGAGGTGTGCTTCTGTTTCAGTCTTCTGCATATGGTTATACAATTTTCCCAGAACCATTTATTGAATAGGGATTCTTTTCCCCAATGTATGTTTCTGTCTGCTTTGTCAAATATCAGATCCATTGGTCTACATCTCTGTTCTTGTGACAGTACTGTGCTATGTAAAACCAATTTCTTATTGTCTACTTCCTTCACTAGATTTTGGACAGAAGAAATACTACCTCATTTATGTTTTTATATTATTCATAAAATAGTACTCATGCCTAATATGGCATCTGGCATATAATAGGCATATAATAAAAAAATGAATACATAAATAAATAAACAAGACAGTGTGAAAATACTTCTCTTGTAACACTTATTGTAATAGTTTGATTTAGATAATTTATAAATGTGTTAGAGTTCCCCATCAGATTGTAAGGTATTTTTGGGGAAGGGATTATGTCACCTTAAATGGTGCTTGACATGTAGAGAACCATAAAAGTATTCAGTAATTGAACAGGAAGAAAACTATGGTCCTTTACTCTTTTTTAATAAACCATGGCCTAATTTAAGCCTATAAGCTTATATGAAGTGCAGAAATTATTACAATAAGTGATCCTGAAGACAGCAGGATTCTGCATTAAAAATATGAGGTTGCCATATTTCTGTGTTTCTTGTTGCTAGAAACAAAAATGTGAAGTTTTATGCAGTTATACGAGTTTGGGCTGCTAAGATTATCTATGCAAAGTTCAGCCTGTCTCTTTGGATTTGGAAGGCATCAGTTCTGAAGAGCTTCAGACACTTAGGTAGTTTTCATAGTTTCGAGTTTGCAAAGTTTGGTGTTGTTTCATGGTAGTAGCAACATAAATCATGAACTAAAGCAAGTCATTCTTCATGTAAAGTAACCAGAACAGACCAATATTAGTCAACAATATTAGTCAACAACAACTGCTCTATATTTCTTGATACACAATAAACATTTCAGACTTTATATAGTGACTGCTATAGTTTGGTTACTTGTCCCCTCCAAACCTCATGTTGAAATTTGGTCCCCAGTGTTAGAGGCAGGACTTAATGAGATTTGTTTGGGTCACGGGAGTGGATCCCAGATGAACAGATGAATGCTCTCACCTAAATATGAATGAGTTTTCACTCTATTAGTTGCTGTGAGAGCTGGTTGTTAAGAAGAGCCTGACACCTTCCCTGGCTAACTTCCTCCCTCAACATGTGACCTCTGCACAGGCCACCTTCCCTTCCTTTTCTACCTTCCTCTATGAGAGGAAGCTTCCTGAGGCCTTTACTAGAAGGGGCAGCCACACTCCTTGTACAGTCTGCAGAACAGTGATTTTAATAAATCTGTCTCTTTCTTTATTATAAATCATGCAGCTTCAGTTATTTCTTTGTAGGAAAACCAAACAGACTAAGACAATGAGCTTAAAAATTAGAGTATAGGGGAAAGGAGAAAAAAATAGGGAAAAATTGATATTTGGCATCTGACAAACCAGTATTGGCAAGAAAACAGAACTGAGATAATTTTGACCTTTTGGCAAGTAACTAATGGGTAAGTAGAGGCAGTGGTTATGTGGATGGTGCAATTTTTAACTCACAATTAGAAGAGCCCTTTTCCCTTGCTCTGGTCATCTGTGAGCAGACACATACGCAGTTTGGCAGTGCAAAATAGTGAGCTGGGAGTCAGCTGGTCTGAGCTATATTTCTGGCCTTTTGCTCGCATTAACACATATAAGTAGAAATAATTTTGTCCCTATGAAAAGAAAGGCCATTCTGCTGATTTGATCTTATTTTCTGTTAACTGTTGCAGGAGGGAGGAAGTGCAAGGAAGATTAAAGTCAGCTTCTGAGGCGAAAGCAGGAAAACTGGAGGATCTGTTCTGGGGAAATCGATGAACATTTAGCGACTATTTTGGACCCAGCTGGGAGCAGCTTCCCAGCACGAGTCTGTATGTCCTTTAAGAGCAATTCCTCATGTGTCAACTCATTTTAACAATCACAGCCGAATGTGAAGTAGCCAGGCTGGGTGGTATATTACCAGTGAACAACTGGAGGCTCAGAGAGATTAAGTGACAATGTTACAAGGTCACTCAAAAGAGTTGGCTTATAAACCAGTCTTTTGACATCGATGTTGATACTATTTTCATAGCAACATCCTCTTTCTTTTGTAGTTGTGGAGATAGTAATTATAATTCTCATGGACAAGTTTATGGCTGAAGATGGTCATTTGGAACTTACCACCTGCTATCTTTTTGTGTATATTTCCAACATATCAAAAGAATCTGGAAAGCACTGTTTTGCAGTACCCAGAATTTAGTAAGTGTTTAACAGAGGTTTACTAGTTCATAAAATAGTAAGAAGGGGTTGTTACAGGACCATACATTTATGATGTCATTGGTGAGCAAAGGTGAGTTGTTTAAAATCTCCTTGAATGGTTATCTTAGTTATTTCACAAATTTATGCTAAGACAGACAGAATTTTGCTTCTTCCTTGTTTTACATAGTCTAGATAACAAAGTTTGAGACTTTTTTAAGTTGTCTTCAGAAACTCTATTTTTGTGCTAATATAGACAAGCAGACCTTTGGTTCCTGCTCTACGTTATCAAATGTACGCCAAGGGAAGAGACTTTGTAAGAAAGTGGTCTTAATTTAGATTTCTGGTGCTCCCTTTAAATATTCAATCTTGGGGCTGGGCATGGTGGCTCATGCCTATAATTCTAGCACTGTGGGAGGCCGAGGTGGGTGAATTGCTTGAGCTCACATGTTTGAGATCAGCCTAAACAACAGTGAGTCAGTTGTAAAAATAGGTGGTGCTGTGGTGGGCCCCTGTAGTCCCAGCTACTTGGGAGGCTGAGGCAAGAGAATCCCTTGAGCCCAAGAAGTGAGATTGCTGTGAGCTGTGATGCCTCAGCACTCTACCGTGGGTGACATCGTGAGACTCTCTCTCTCAAAAAAAAAAAAAAAAAAAATTCAATCTCATTTAATTCTTACAACAGTGAGATAATTCGTAGATTGTATTATGAACCTTTCAGATCAGGATGTTGGTGTTCAGAGAATTGAAGAAGCCTTGTCTCATAGCTAGACAGTTCTGCCATTTGTGTTTAAGCCTTTTTGACTCCATAATTGTGCATATGTGTGCATGTGTGTTTTTAAATCTAGAGAAGTGCAAATGGTTGTGTATTGACTGTTGAGATGCAATGAGTATTAGCATTTGTTTTTTTTTCTTCTTCAGAGCTTTTATTTTTAACATTAAAAAAATTAAAGCTCTTTTGTTGGTAATATCCAACATTAGTATATAGCTACATACAATAATATCCAACATTAGTGTATTATTAATGTGAGTATATGGGTAAGTAATATACTATAGTTTTTTTTGTTTTATCCACTTAAGACAACATATATTGACTTTTTGCTATGATAGACTAGAATTTAATTTAGTTATGTCAATCCTTTTTCTCCCAATATCATTATGTCATTTCTTAAATTTTCTTTAACATTACTTTAACTCATTTAAAATAATATATTAACCCTCCATTAAATCATGTATTTAAATCCCCATTTGTTCCTTTATAGTCATAATTCTTGACTCTAAGATAATGGCATTAGTAACTTTAGTCTTCCTTCCATTTCATATATTCCTATACCAACAACCTCCCGATTGCTATCATTTCTTCTTTGATATTACCAAAATGTGTAATATTTTTCTTTCATAAAAGGCTTAATTATGGCAGCAAGAAAGAAAAATATTATACATTTTGGTAATATCAAAGAAGAAATGATAGCAATCGGGAGGTTGTTGGTAGAGGGATATATGAAATGGAAGGAAGACTAAAGATACTAATGCCATTATCTTAGAGTCAAGAATTATGACTATAAAGGAACAAATGGGGATTTAAATACATTATTTAGGGAGGGTTAATATATTATTTTAAATGAGTTAAAGTAATATTAAAGAAAATTATTTTGAATTATTCTGATGATCTATTATTTGCTACAGGGCTATTCAAAGAAGTATTATAGTTGCTATTGACTTTTCTGTTGTAGATGCCACCCACTATTTTGGAGATATTTGAAGGCAACTGTTGCTAGAGAAAAATCTCTTTTCATCCTCAGCCCAAGTTGGATATTATTATTATTTTTTTTTTTTGTAGAGACAGAGTCTCACTTTATGGCCCTCAGTAGAGTGCCATGGCCTCACACAGCTCACAGCAACCTCCAACTCCTGGGCTCAAGTGATTCTCCTGCCTCAGCCTCCCGAGCAGCTGCAAAGTTGGATATTATTATATAATTTTTGTTTACTTTGTATTTTAACTATGCATTTCTTTAGTTTTTGCTTTGTTTTATAATTTCTGATTATTTTTCCTTATTGCTGGCAAAAGAACTTATACATAATATTTTTCCAACTCATATTTATTTTATTGCCTACATCTCCTCCTATTGCACTTGACTCTCTTGACTTGCTATTCTAATTTGGTGTCTTGCTTTATATATGGACTAATATACTCTGGCTTTTCTTGCATAGCTTTTGTTTTCTTTCCTGGTATTTGTCTTTCTTTTCTTGTATGTTTTGCTTTTGTCCCATTATTGATATTTCTAGTCTCTCCCTCATTGTAACTATTATTGAATGGGGTTCTCTTTATTTCCCAGAGGTTTTTCTTGCAGTTTTGCATCATCCTGCTCCAGTATCGACTAGTTATTCCCAGATCTGCTATGTAGTTGCAGTCCTGGGTCTTCTAGTCCCTCTTCCCCTGAGGGCTGAGCCACTGTTTCTGAATATCATGACTTCCTCTTGTTTGTATTCTGTCCTGTGTTTTAGAATACACCGTCAAGTAACATCTTAGCAAAGTGAGTGTGGGAGGTAAATTTTCTAAATCCTTGCTTGTTGAAAATGTGTGCAACATGTCCCTCTCTCGGTAGGTTGTTTTACTGAGAACAATTTTCTAGGTTGAGAGTCATTTACCTCAGAACACTGCTATCTTCAAGCATGGTGTACTATGTATGGAAAATCAGACACCAGTTTGGTTCTGAGTCTTTTAAAGAATACTTAAAAAAGTATGCTTCTCTTTGGAAACCTTAAGGATGATTAATGTGACAAAATTTCACAATGATATGTCTAAGTACATTTAATTTGATCAGTACTCAGTTAGCCTCCAAAGTGGAAGACACTACTCTGTTTAATTCTAGAAGATTTTCTTCACTTCCTTTCTTAATTTTCCCTCTACCATTTCCTTTTGAAAATATCTATTAATTTGATGTTGGAACTCCTGTTTTGCACATTTGTACACTGTGTTTTTTATTTTCTCCCCTCTTTTCATATTCCCTTTCCTATTAAAAAGGAATATGAACTCTGGAAGATGTCATTGAGCTTTATATTCCAATTCTGAATTTTTCGGGAGTAATCGTTAGGTTTTCTCTCCTGTTCCTTATTCATGGCATCCTCTCCTTGGTTCAAGGATCAAACATCTTAGATATCTGTATTTTTCTAGTTAGAAATTTAATTTAACTTTTTTTTTTAACGTTTCCTGATAAATGTTTGTTTCTTGGTCATGTTTTTCTTAGACTTCCTCCTGTAGCTTTTATCTAAAAGTCTATAATGTGTTTTTGCCTGTTCAAACCTAAGAGTGGAAAAAAATAACCTAGATGGCTGACTCTATCCTCTGGGCATGACAGCAGGATTTTTATTATTATTCTTTTTTCACCTCAAAGGGCAGGAAGTTGTTATGCTAGAGTTCCTCTAAATGCTAAAAGGCTAAGTTAGCTAAGCCTTTCCTCTAGATATGGAAACACCCTAGCTAACACCCAAACACATGGTCTCATTTCTCTCTGGACAGTTTATTCAATTTTGTTTTTAGAAAGACCTTTGTCTTTTTAGAACCTGGATGTGAATGTTTGGCCAAAGATCATCCTGAATACAAATGGAGAGGGATTTGAGGAGCTTGAGTGGGCAACATTGAGATCGTCAGTAAACAGTCCTCTCTTTAGCCCTGTGTGTGACTTCCTTCCACCTATCAACAGTTTCTCTTATGTTCATCTTGGCACCTATGTCCTTCACAATACAGATTCCTCTGCATGTATTTCTGTCCATTTATCACTTACCAGAAATATGTTGACATTTCTTACCTATTGATATCTCTCTTTTCTATTTAGTTGCTATATATACCTTTAATTTCATATGTTTAATGGAGATTTAGGAGAGAAAAGATATACATATATGCATTTTGTCTACTATATTTGTTTTCTCTGGCTGCTTTAACAATTTACCAAGAACTTGGTGCTTTTAAATAACAAAAACGTACTCCTTTAGAGATCTGGAGGATTTGAAATCAAGATCGTTGAGCTGAAAACAAGGAGTCAATAGGGCTGTTTTCCCTATACAAGATCAAGGTGACAATTCATGACCTGGCCTTTTCCACTGTCTAAAACTACATTTCCTGTACTCCTTCTCCATGTTCTAAGGCAGCAATAAAAGATCTCTCTCCAACTCTACTTCCCTTTGCTTCTGTCACATGGTTCTTTTCTATTTTATCTCAAATCTCCCTCTGCCCCCCCCCTTATAAGGATACATGAAATTGCAGTAGGGCTCCCCTGGACAACCACGTATAATCTTTCCCTCTCAACATCACTAATTTAGTCACATCTTTATAGTCTTTTTTTTTTGCCAAGGAATTGGCATTTGCCATTGGAACTCTTGGGATTAGAGTACAGATAATTTTTGCAGACCATTATTCATACTACCACATCTACCATATTGAATCCCATACATATTGCCTTTTGAAATGCTCGTAAGAGAGTAGAAAGAGGGATAATTAATGTGGCTGTGGTAAGAGATCTCTTCAAGATCTCTTTTACTAAGGAATATTTAGACTTTGAAATCTTGAATTGTCTTTAAATGTCAAAAATGATTCTCAAATTTCTTTTCTTATGGTCCAGGGACAAAAGAATCCCTGATGCTGCCATTTGTCTCTACAAATACCTTCCTATAGAAAATGAGATTACTAATTTTTGCCAAATAAAGCACTGGAGTTTTTATAGTATGAACAATTACTCCTACAGACCTGGTGCCTGTCTTATCCGCTTAATTCTCTGGCATGCATTATTTTGTTATGCTACTTATATATTTTTTATCTTCATATTTTTGTTCTTTAATCTAAAATTGACAATTTCTTCTCAATATCCTTCCCCTGAACATTTTCTTTTTTTTTTTTTTTTTAATTTTTTTATTAAATCATAACTGTATACAATGATATGATTATGGGGCATCATACACTCACTTCATAAACCATTTGACACATTTTTATCACAGTGGTTAACATAGCCTTTCCGGCGTTATCTCAGTTACTGTGCCAAAACATTTACATTCTACATTTACCAAGTTTCGCAAATACCCCTGTAATATGCACCACAGGTGTGATCCCACCGATTCCCCTCCCTCTACCTACCCCCCCCTTTCCCACTTCCCCCTATTGTTAAGTTGTAGCTGGGTTATAGCTTTCATGTGAGAGTCCCAAATTAGTTTCGTAGTAGGGCTGTGTACATTGGGTATTTTTTCTTCCATTCTTGGGATACTTTACTAAGAAGAATATGTTCCAGCTCCATCCATGTAAACATGAAAGAGGTAAAGTCTCCATCTTTCTTTAAGGCTGCATAGTATTCCATGGTATACATATACCACAATTTATTAATCCATTCGTGGATCGATGGGCACTTGGGCTTTTTCCATGACTTAGCTATTATGAATTGGGCTGCAATAAACATTCTGGTACAAATATCTTTGTTATGTTGTGATTTTTGGTCTTCTGGGTATATGCCCAGCAGGGGAATTACAGGATTGAATGGCAGATCTATTTTTAGATCTCTGAGTGTTCTCCATATATCTTTCCAAAAGGAATGTATTAATTTGCATTCCCACCAGCAGTGCAGAAGTGTTCCCTTTTCTCCGCATCCACGCCAACATCTCTGGTCTTGAGATTTTGTGATATAGGCTAGTCTCATTGGAGTTAGATGATATCTCAAAGTAGTTTTGATTTGCATTTCTCTGATGATTAAAGATGATGAGCATTTTTTCATATGTCTGAAGGCCGTGCACCTGTCTTCTTCAGAGAAGTTTCTCTTCAAATCCCTTGCCCAGCCTACGATGGGATCCCTTGTTTTTTTCTTGCTGATGCGTTTGAGTTCTCTGTGGATTCTGGTTATTAAACCTTTGTCAGAGTTATACCCTGCAAATATCTTCTCCCATTCTGAGGGCTGTCTGCTTGCTCTGCTTACTGTGTTCTTAGCTGTGCAGAAGCTTTTTAGTTTGATCAAGTCCCAGTAGTGTATTTTTGAAGCTGCTTCAATTGCCCGGGGGGTTCTCCTCATGAAATACTCACCCAGACCAATTTCTTCAAGGGTTTCCCCTGCATTCTCCTCTAGTATTTTTATAGTTTCATGTCTTAAGTTTAAATCTTTAATCCAATGAGAGTCTATCTTAGTTAATGGTGAAAGGTGTGGGTCTAATTTCAGTCTTCTGCAGGTTGCCAGCCAGTTCACCCAGCACCATTTGTTAAATAGGGAATCTTTTCCCCACTGAATGTTTTTAATTGGCTTGTCAAAAATCAAATAGCGGTAAGTAGCTGGATTCATCTCTTGGTTCTCTGTTCTATTCCAGATATCTACTTCTCTGTTTTTGTGCCAATACCATGCTGTTTTGATCACTATCGATTTGTAGTAAAGTCTGAGGTCTGGTAGTGTGATTCCTCCTGTTTTGTTTTTATTTCTGAGTAATGTCTTGGCTATTCGAGGTTTTTTCTGATTCCATATAAAACGAAGTAATGTTTTTTCAAGATCTTTAAAATATGACAGTGGAGCTTTAATAGGGAGTGCGTTGAAATTATATATTGCTTTGGGTAGTATGGACATTTTGATAATGTTGATTCTTCCTAGCCATGAGCATGGTATGTTTTTCCATTTGTTAACATTTTCAGCTATTTCTTTTCTTAGAGTTTCATAGTTCTCTTTATAGAGATCTTTCACGTCTTTTGTTAGGTAAATTCCCAAATATTTCATCTTCTTTGGCACTACTGTGAATGGGATAGAGTCCGTAACTGCTTTTTCAATTTGACTGTTGTTGGTGTATATAAAGGCTACCGATTTATGAATGTTGATTTTGTAACCTGAGACGCTGCTGTATTCCTTGATCACTTCTAGGAGTTTTGTAGTAGAGTCCCTAGTGTTTTCCAGATACACAATCATATCATCTGCGAAGAGCGAGAGTTTAATCTCTTCTGACCCTATACGGATACCCTTGATTGCCTTTTCTTCCCTAATTGCGGTGGCTAAAACTTCCATTACAATGTTGAAAAGCAATGGAGACAATGGGCAGCCTTGTCTGGTTCCTGATCTGAGTGGAAATGATTCCAATTTAACTCCATTCAATATGATATTGGCTGTGGGTTTGCTGTAGATAGCCTCTATCAGTTTAAGAAAAGTCCCTTCTAGACCAATTTTCTTGAGTGTTCTGATCATGAAGGGATGCTGGATATTATCAAAAGCTTTTTCTGCATCAATTGAGAGAATCATATGGTCTTTGTTTTTTAATTTGTTTATGTGCTGAATTACATTTATAGATTTACGTATATTGAACCAGCCTTGAGACCCTGGGATAAAACCAACTTGGTCATGATGTATAATTTGTTTGATGTGTTGCTGGATTCTGTTTGTTAGGGTCTTGTTGAATATTTTTGCATCTATATTCATTAGTGATATTGGTCTATAATTTTCTTTTCTTGTTGGGTCTTTTCCTGGTTTGGGGATCAGGGTGATATTTGCTTCATAGAACGTGTTGGGTAATCTTCCTTCTTTTTCTACATTTTGGAACAGGTTGAGTAATATAGGTACTAATTCCTCTTTAAAGGTTTGGTAGAATTCTGACGTGAAACCATCTGGTCCCGGGCTTTTCTTTTTAGGGAGGTTTTGTATAGTTGATGCTATTTCTGAACTTGATATGGGTCTGTTCAACATTTCCACTTGATTCTGGTTAAGTCTTGGAAGGTGGCGTGCTTCCAAGTATCGGTCTATTTCCTTCAGATTTTCATATTTCTGAGAATAAAGTTTCTTGTAATATTCATTAAGGATTTTTTGGATTTCTGATGAGTCTGTGGTTATTTCGTCTTTGTTGTTTCTGATTGATGATATTAGAGATTTTACTCTTTTTTTCCTGATTAGGTTGGCCAGAGGTTTATCTATTTTATTGACCTTTTCAAAAAACCAGCTTTTTGATTTATTGATCTATTGTATTATTCTTTTGTTTTCAATTTCATTTAATTCTGCTCTAATTTTGGTTATTTCTTTTCTTCTACTGGGTTTGGGGTTGGAATGTTCTTCCTTTTCCAGTTGCGTGAGATGTCCCATTAAGTTGTTAACTTCCTCTCTTTCCGTTCTCTTGAGGAAGGCTTGCAGTGCTATAAATTTCCCTCTTAGAACTGCCTTTGCAGTGTCCCAGAGGTTCTGATAGCTTGTGTCTTCATTGTCATTTTGTTCCAAAAAATTGGTGATTTCTTTCTTAATCTCATCTCTGACCCAGCTATCATTCAGCATAAGGTTATTTAACTTCCATGTTTTTGTATGGGTATGCAGATTCCTGTTGTTACTCAATTCAAGTTTTATTCCATGATGGTCCGAGAAGATGCATGGAATAATTTCTATTCCTTTAAATTTACTGAGGTTAGACTTGTGACCTAAAATGTGATCAATTTTGGAGTAAGTTCCGTGGGCTGATGAGAAGTATGTGTATTCAGTTTTGTTGGGATGAAATGTTCTGTAGATGTCTGCTAAATCTAAATATTGGATGGTTAGGTTTAAATCTAAGATTTCTTTGCTCAGCTTCTTTCTGGAGGATCGATCCAACACTGCCAAGGGAGTGTTGAAATCTCCAACGATTATGGAGCTGGAGGAAATCAAGTTACTCATGTCTGTTAGAGTTTCTCTTATAAATTGAGGTGCATTCTGGTTGGGTGCATAGATATTAATAATTGAGATCTTGTCATATTGAGTATTACCCTTAACAAATATGAAGTGACCATTCTTGTCCTTCCTTACTTTTGATGGTTTAAAGCCTACTGTATCTGCAAATAAAATTGCAACACCTGCTTTTTTCTGATTACCATTTGCCTGAAATATGGATGACCATCCTTTCACCCTGAGTCTGTATTTGTCTTTTTAGTTGAGATGTGACTCTTGTATGCAACAAATATCTGGCTTGAGTTTTTGTATCCAGTCAGCTAACCTATGCCTCTTTAGAGGACAGTTTAAGCCATTCACATTGATGGAGAGTATTGATAAGTCTGGTGGAATTTTGGGTATCGAGTTTTTCAAAGGTCCAGTGGACATTTTTAATCCTTTCGCCAGTGTGGAAGTTGGAGTTTGATCCGAAGTTTCTGAGTGAGTTTACTTTTGTGGTATAGGATTGGGTTGGTCATTGTGGAGGATAGGTCTGAGAACATCCTGAAGAGCTGGTTTACTTATGGCAAATTTTTTCAACATATGAATGTCATTGAAGTATTTAATTTCTCCATCATAGATGAAACTCAGTTTAGCTGGATACAAGATCCTGGGTTGAAAGTTTTTTTGCTTTAGGAGATTAAAAGTTGATGACCAGCCTCTTCTTGCTTGAAAAGTTTCAGCAGAGAGATCTGCAGTTATTCTAATATTCTTACCTTTGTACGTTATAGTTTTCTTTCGCCGGGCTGCTTTGAGAATCTTCTCTTTCATGTTAACTTTAGTGAAGCTAATTATGATATGTCTGGGAGATGGCTTATTGGGGTTGAATCGTGCTGGGGTTCTGAAGCTGTCTGCTATCTGAATTTCAGATTCTCTAGGCATGTCTGGAAAATTTTCTTTCATAATTTCATGTAGAAGGGCCTCTGTGTCCTTGGCAGCTACTTCATCATTTTCCGAAATTCCTATAACCCTTATGTTGTTTTTTTTCGAATTATCTGAGAGCTCTCTGAGTGAGTGATCCGTTTTTGCTCTCCATTTCTCTTCCTCTTTGAGAGATTGGGAGCGTTCGAAGACTTTATCTTCAATGTCAGAAATCCTTTCTTCTGCTTGCTCCATTCTGTTACTGAGGGATTCTACTGTATTTTTCATATCTTTGAGGGCTGTAAGTTCTTGTTTCAGTGTGTCTAAGTCTTTGGTGGTTTTGTCTTTAAATTCGTTAAATTCTTGAGACAATTTTTGAATTTCTCCTCGAATTCCTAATTCCATTTTATTAATATTGTCTGCAAACCAAATTCTGAATTCGACTTCTGACATCTCAGCCAGTTGTTTATGAATGGGATCTTCAATCACATCTGCGGTATCTTTTCTTGGGGGGGTTGATCTATTCTGGTTATTCATGTTACCAGAGTTTTTCCGCTGATTCCGCCCCATGGTTTACTCCCTTTGGTTTTTCCCCTGGGGTTTTATCGAGGGCCCGTACAGTGTTGTGGCCTGAGAAACTGGGGCCCTGTCTGGTGTGGTGGAGCAAAGTGGTTCTGTCTTGTTTTCAGCTGGTTTCTGTTCGATCCTATTGCAACTTCTACTCTGGCTTGAAGTCTCAGCTGTGTGGAAAAATCAGCAATTAAGTCACCCCGCCTGCCCACCTCTGGCCCCAGTTGGTTTTTTTTTTATTTTTTTTGCAGTTTTTGGACAGGGCTGGGTTTGAACCTGCCACCTCCGGTATATGGGGCCGGTACCCTACTCCTTGAGCCACAGGCGCCGCCCCTCTGGCCCCAGTTGGAAAAGGAGAATCAAACCTTCCTACAATCGCACACCCAGGGCACCGCCTGAAGAGTCCTCAGTCTATCAGCCCAGTTCAAAAGGTCCGAATCAGCTGTCTCAATCGGCACTTGTCTCAGGTGGAAGGGTTCAAGAGGTCTCTGGGAACTGGATCACAGGGGCCTGGTGACTCCTCTGACACAGCTCACCCCAGTGCAGCGTGGAGTCAGGAGGAGCCACCCAGCAAACAGAGCAGTCTAGGAAGGTTGACGTCTCCTTCCCCACTTTGCCCCTCCGTCGGACCCAGTCACTGGTATCTCTGCAGATGGCTAACCCAGTTGCCTGCAGTGAACAGACACTCCAGGGGTTTGCACCTGCCTGAATCGCAAGGAAGTCTGCCAGGCCCCCGCAGACTGCCGCTATCTAGCAGGAGGAGATGGGGCCTGACATCTTTGAGTGTTTGATGCAGGTGATGGGAAGGAGGTGTTCACTCAGGCTTAGCCCCGTCCCTGATGCATGCTGCTAACAGAACAGAACAGAACAGACAACTTTGTGAGGTTCTGTCTCTGTTCCTGTCGTCGCCTACAGGAGACGGGCTGTTTTGAGTTCAAACGTCTTTGCTGCTGGGGAATTGCTTCTGAACACCTCTCTGGGTTGGCCCCGCCCTGGAGGCTTCCGGATTTGTGAGCCGTGTCACCGGTGGCCTCCTCTGGTTGCCCAGGGAGACAGGGGGTGTGGCCTCAGAATATCCAGAAGTGAGCGTTCTGCCGTTAAAGAAAAAACGGCTGTTGATCTACCTCCAGGGAACTGCTGCTCTGGTGTGGGCACTCAGGCGACCCTTTTCTCCTCTGTCCCGCGCCCCAGAGTCAGCACTGAGCGGCCGCAGTTTGTGCTGGGTCCACACCCCTTAAGAGATCCCCCAAGAATCAGAACTCTTGGGGGATGGGCCCCCAGACCCCGATTGGGAGTGGGGCGGGGGGAAGCTAGAGTTTCTTTCAGTTTTACACAATACTACGGTCCGGGGAGGGCTCCTGCACTGCACCGCAGGGAAGTGCCGCCAAGGCTTGATTTCCCCTCAGCAGAGTGCCCTCTCCTCGCTCACGTATCCCAGAGTCGGCGCTGACCTGACGCAGCTCAGGCACTGTGCACTCCCCTTGAGAAATCACCCAAGGAGCCGAACTCCTGGGGGATAGGCCCTCAGACCCCGAGTGAGAGTAGGGGTTCTCAGCTCTCAGCGGGGAGGCCAGAGTCTGATTCAGTCTTGGGCCCCGTATGCCCGGGGAGGGTTGCTGCACTGCACCGCAGGGAAGTGCCGCGAGGCGTGACTCCCCCTCAGCCCGGTGCCCTCTCCTCACTCGGCGCGCCTCAGAGTCAATGCTGACCAGTCGCACTCAAGGGGACTGTCCACTCCCCTTGAGAAATCACCCAAGGATCCGAAGTCCTGGGGGACAGGCCTCCAGACCTCAGTGGGCGGGAGGGGAGCGCCGGGGATTCAGGGTTGCCGGCAAAGGATTCCCAAAGTTTTATTCAGCCCTATGTCCGGCAGGAGAACGCCACGGCACCCCAGTAGGGGAGGTAGGTCCAGTTTTTAGAAGGTCTCTCCCGTGGAGTGTAGTGGGAGGGCCTTTAATTTCTGCCCGCTTGTTCAATTATGGGGCTCTAGAGCCGGTCTCATGGGGGAGGGGGACTCCCGTCCGCTTGGTGGTGGATTTTGTACCTTTTGTTTGCGTCCTTGTGGTCACAACTTGCCTCAGTGGTGTTGATGTGCGTTCTTCAGCCTTCTGTCTTGGTGAGGCTCAAGTCCACCAGGATACTTACTAAATTCCTGTCCCTTAACTCTCCCTCTGGACGGGAGCCTTTGTTGAAAGCTGGCTTCAGTCCGCCATCTTGTCTCCCCTCCTGAACATTTTCCATATGCTCTGAATGGTGACAAGTTTCTTTGTCTAACAAAAGGAAAATGGATATAATTAATGAGCTCTTTTCATTTTTGTCACTTTACCTTTACTATCTATTTGATTTTCTAAAATTTACTTTAGTAGCTCTATTGCATTTTTCATTTTTCCTGCTTTCCTCATTATGTTGAATTTTTCTCCATATTTTGTTGAAGTTTACTGAACTTCCTTAAAATACCTATTTGAGTTCTTTATTAGGAAGTTCATACATCTCCACTCTTTAGGGTCTGTCACTGGCCCCTTATTTTGTCTATCTGGTGGTGTCATGTTTCCCTCAGTGTTCTTGATTCTTGTGATCATGTTTCAGTGCCTACACACTTGGAAAAATAGGTGTTTATTCTAGTCTTCACCGACTGGCTCTGTATGAGGAATTCCTGAAGCAGGTGTAGTACTGAAGCATGCTGGAAGCCTGGGTCCACTATGGTGGGTGTGACATGGGGGCAGACGTTGCTGGCATGGGACTTTCAGAAGCCTAGTACTTGCTATGGCAGGTGCAGCCCAAGGGTAGTAGAAAGCTCTAAGCAGCTATGGTTGGTACATCACTGGTGGGCCTAAGGGCTATTGGGAGCTAGAGAGATAGGGTAGAGGTCAAGTTCACCATGCAAGCCTGAAGTCTAGGAAGGTGTAGTCTCACATGGTACCAAGGCAGGTCCAGGGGTTCAGTTTGTGAGTACTGGCCTAGAATATGGGCCAAGGGTCTTCCCAGTATTAGGATTTACTTTAGTATGCCCAGAGTTGAAGTCTAAGGCAAATTCTTTGCTCACTTCCCTTTCTTTATGCCAAAGAAATGATATCTCTCTCTGTGCGCTGTATTGCTTGGGGCTTGGAAAGGAGTAATACAGGTAACCTAAAACTGTCCTACCTACCCTCTTCAATGCATTTCTCACCTGGCTTCCTTAGTTCCTATGAAGGTATTTTTATGCACAGATAATTGTTTAAACTAATATTTCTTCAGGGGGATGACTGCTGGAGAGTCCTATTCCACCATCTTGTTCCCTTCAACCTTGACATTTACTATTTAATGTGAGCTCTACAAACTCTGTGTGATCATCATTTATTATCATCTCCCTTTTAGCATTCCAAAAAACAGACTCTGGAATGAGAAGTGACTTGTTCAAAAACATACATCTAGTGAATGGAAGACCCAGGTTTTAAATTAAATCTAAATAGTGCCAGAATTTGTAGTTTTTCAATAACATACCACTATAGGGACCATTTGTGAGCTAAAAATGCTACAGATTTGAATCTTTCACAAAAAAATCCTCTTATTTGTGGATGCATTTTAATAATGTGACTCTAAACACAGCTTATAGGAGCAGAATTTAAAATATGAAACATAGAAAAAGCCAAAAGGAATTTGGAAGCTCTTAGAAAGACAACTTCAACAACCCCTTCCATGTGTTAGGTAATTTATAATATTCCTGTGTTCAGAAAAATTTCATTTTTCTTTCTCTGTTTGTTGCAAGCATCTCTCTTCTGTCATAAAGATGCTGTTGCTTTGGCAAAATAAGTTAGAGCAAAATTTTAAAAGTGTATCTAAAAACATGTTCATTCTGCTGTAGGAAGTAAAATTATAGAAATTCGACAGTTGGGCATCCAGATTTGAAGAAGAAAAAAATTGTAGGCATGCCAACATTTCACTTTGAAATAGAAAACACAATCCAAAATTAGGAAAAGGTGACAATCAATTCAGAAATTCACTTATGAGCTGATATATAATTACATGCTTTGACTTCCATTTTGAATATATAACATTTCACAGAATTCTAAGTAAGGATCTGAAATAGATGCAATGGTCAAATAGTCTCTATTCTTCTTGCCAGAAGATATTCTGAACTTGTACAGATTTAGAAGTTTTTTTCAGAGAGAATATTTCTGATACAACTGAAGAATTAATGTGCTGGTGATTTTATCTGACAAAATTACCATGGTTTTTGCGATATCTTAGCATAAAATGAAGAGAAAACAAACTATTTACATCCTAGTTAAAGTTTGATACTTTACTTTTACTTTTTGCTCCCCCTAGAAATCTTATTCTTCTTTATTTTTGCCAGTCCAGATACTTTTTCTCTAATTCACTAATGCTGATCCTTTGGCAATATTACCAGGCCAGGTGTCTCATCTTATTTTATTTTCCAAAGAACCTTTTCACATAAGTACTATCCTTTATTTTTTCAGATGAGGAGATTAAGAGTCAGAAAGACCAGATTTTCAAAATCTGATTTACAGGGTAATTTAAGACTCAATTTCCTAGTCAATTTGGAATACAATGATCTTCATTACTACCTTCGTAATGTACACTATGTGATTTAATTCTTATTTATTAAAGTTACTTTTCCCAAACAGGATGAAATCTTTAAGGTAGAGTCCTTGTATCATGTTTTTACCATATTGTCCACACTGTCCTGTACGATGACAGATACATAGTAGGAGCTAAGGAAATCCATGACCAGTCCTAAATAAATGCAAATGGACCCTTGGGTTATGGGAGGACATTCATCTGTTTTTAAGTGTGAAGCTGATTCTTGGAATCTGCACTGGCTTTTTCAAGCTAGTAGGGACAGCACCTGCTTGTCTATATACAGGAACAAGGACTAGAAGACATGGTGATTAAAGAGCATGGACACTTCTGGGACCTCTTACTTTCATTCAGGTTTGTGAACTATAGGCAGTTTAAAATTATAGTCCTCATGAACTGAAACAGGGTTTGACAGACTAACAGAGTAAGAGAATAGCAGTGAATTCTACTTAAGGACTTGTGTTTTTCTTTTCTTTTACAATTTATTCCTGTCTTTATTGCCTTATCCCTATCACACATTTCATTTGATAGCATCCTACTGATTTATTTCACATTCTTCAAAAATAGTACTATTATGTATGATTTATTTTATAATTCAGAAAGATTCTCTTTGATAATGTTAGCTTCCTTAGGAGAATTATAAGTCTTAATATTTGATGTTATGGGACCAGATAGTTTCCTTGCCTTTATCTTTGCAAATCCAGCGTTTAATCCCATAAATCTGTGGGGATGCCCATAGCCTTCCATGTAGGTGGACACATTTACGCCTGGACTAATAAAATTTATTTTTCAAAAAAAAAAAAAAAATAAACAGTTGTCAAATGTGAACTTAAATGCACAGTAAATGTTTAAGTGTATGAATAAAAATAACTTTAAAGTGTTCTCAAACCTCACTGATTGTGAGGAATACCAAAGAAAGGGCTAAATGGAATATTTAGTTATCGAGTATCATGAGGAGGCTTGGCTATAACTCTTTCTGATTAAAGGTGATTGGAGGTGTTATGGACTGAATGTTTGTGCTGTCTCCAATGTACATATTGAAGCCCTAACCCCAGTGTGAAAGTACTGGAAGGTGAGGCCTTCAGGAGGTGAACAGGCTTAGACAAGGTCATGAGGGTGGGACCCCTGTGATAGGATTAGTGTCCAGAGTTCTTTCTTCCTCTTTTTCCCAAGTAAGGATACAAAGAGAAGGCAGACATCTGCAAGCTCAGAAGAGGAACGTCATCAGGAACTGAATCTGCTGGCACTTAGATTTTAGACTTCCCAGCTTTCAAACTGTAAGAAATAAATTTCAGCTGTTTAAGCCACCCAATATGTTATGTTTTGTTACAGCAGCCCTGGATGAGTTAGGAAGACTGAGTGTCAAGCTGTTCATGGTTTTCATATGAGCCATAAGTAAACACAAGCTAGATTGCAAGATCAATGCTGGGAGCCAAGGAAACTCAAAGATGGCATTGGAGAGGTAACTTCCAGAATGGAGCATGAAAAGCTCTGAACATTTTCTCCAGTGAAACAACCGTAATGATGAAAATCATAAAAGGAAAAAAATACCCAAACATTTAAAGACTCTGGAAATTGTCCTATGGAGCAGGGCTGTATAGATTTTTCTTAAGAAAAGAGAGAGTCTATGAGAGCAGAGATCTCCAAGGCTCACTCCAAGGGAACTAAATTTATTTGGAATAGTTCAAGTTTAAAGCCTCAAGCTTAAGGGTGGTATTAAAAAAGGAGATTTTAGTGGTATTTTAAAGGTATGTGGGATTTGTTTTAATCAAGTATAAGAAGATAGGTAGACACTAGAAGTGACTGTCATAACTCACAGATCTCTAGAAGTAGGAAATATGGCATCATACCCCTGATGCAAACGTGCTGTAGAGGAAGCAATAGAATTGGTCAGGACCAAATGGAGCAGAAAACAAGTGAACAGAATTCTTTATTGTGTTTTCTGTGGAAAAGGAGTGGGTGAAGCAAGGTAAATAGGCTTGGGATTGGCTAGGTTAATGATTTCAGTGATCTCTGGGGTGTAAAAAGGTCTTTAGATTTCTGGTACTTGGCCCTGGGTGGTTAGGGGAGATAGATCTTCGAGTCAGTGTGAGAGCACCATAAAAGAGTCAGGTGGGGGTGTGGTTTCTGGATTGGTTGGCTGGCATTGGAAAGGTGTGCTCCCAGGCAAGTTCTTCACTGTATCTAGGAGGGCAATCCTAAAGGGCAGTCCTTCCAGGGTCAGCATGGCCCCAATATGCCAAAATGTCAGAATACAGAAAAGACAAGACGTGGATAATGCCTGTGGTAAGCAATTAAGATGAGATTGGTCATGCCATAAGAGCAAGAACCTAAACGGTAGGCACGTTAGAAGTTTAGGAGAATGAACCAGGGAAAAGACAGTTCTTCTTGGTTGAAACAAACCTCAAAGACTGGCTTCAAAGTTTACTCTGGCAAGAGCCCAAATGTATTTGGATCAGACTATGGAGAACTTTTATCCTGTGAGGTCTGTGTGCATGCCCATGATTGCTGTGACTTCAGAGAATGCACAGTGTTGGGGGCATGGAATTCACTGCAGTAATTCAGCTATGTAACTAAACAAATAAGCAACCAAAGAATAATGACAACAAGTCCCAAGAAGTGAGGAGAATAGATAGTTGGAGTTGAATATTACATTAAACCATGAGTTTCAACAAAGAGTTATGAGAGATGCAGAGAAGCAAGAAACTTTGTACAAAGAAATAAAAAAGTTAACAGAACCACCTGAATTTAAGAGGACCTGTGTGCTAGACTCACTAGACCAACTTTCAAAGCAACTGTTATAAATATGTTCAAAGAACTAGAGGAAAATAGGCCTAAGAAAGGAAAAGAAGATATGATGACAATGACTCATTTTGAAAAGAATTATCACAGAGAAAATAATTATAAAAATTCAAACAAATTCTAAAGTGGAAAACCACAATAAAAGTTAAAAATTTAATAGAAAAGCACAATGGTATATTTGATCTGGCAGAAGAATCAGTGATCTTAAAAATAGATCAATAGAGAGTATGAAATTAAATAGAAAAAAATTGAATGAACAGAGACTTAGAGAAATGGGAGACACCATCAAGTACAAAAACATTGGGAAAGTAGCAGTGTAAGAAGGAGAGAAGAGGGAGAAAAGGACAGAAAGAATACTCAAAAATTTAATGGCTGATAACTTTCTAAATTTGATAAAAAATATTAATTAGTACATCAAGGAACTCAGGAACTCCAAGTAGGACTAGCGTAAAAAGATCCACAGCCAGACACATCATCGTCAAAATGTTGAAAGACAAGGACAAAGAGAAAAATCTTGAAAACAGTAGGAGGTAAATAACTTGTTCCTTCAAGGGAACCCCAAGAAGAATAAAAACTCACTTCTCACCAGAAATATTGAAAGAAGAGGAAGTAAAATGTCATATTCAAAGTAAAGAAAGAAATTGAAAGAAAATAAAAACACCCTTATCAATCAAGATCCTTAAATCCAATAAAACAAACTTTAAAAATAAAAGTGAAAAAAAAAACTTTCACAGATAAACAAAAGCAACAAATTTGTTGTGAGGTGACCTGCCTTATAACAGATATTCACAGTGAAGATTCTCATGACTAAAAGCAAGTGAACCCAGATTGTGGTGACATTCACACAATCCTGAGCATACTAAAAGACTCTGAATTGTACACTTTAGATGGATGAGGAGTATGGTATGTAAATTATATTCTGAATAAATCCATGTTTTTTTTAAAGCCATGTTCAAAGAGTTGGAATTGAAAGCCAAGTTTTTATTTCAAAGTATTAATCTAAAGGGGTTAACCAGAGAGTTCAACCAAAGACAGTGAAGACACCACACTGTTCAGAGTGAAAACTACGGACCTTAAAAAAACATATCCTAGGAATGGACCAAATGGGAAATTTCAAAGACTAGAAGTGTTAAAAACACAGGAAGTTACTGAGCATTGAGTTTTATTAATGATTCATAAAGAAAATCAGCCATGAGCAACAGCATGTCTGAGAGGTATGGCTCTTTCAAACATAGCTCTTTGAACTCCCTTTTCAGTTCTGGGGTGAAGTTTAGTCTGGGGATGAGTAGTGCTAACTACCACAAGGCAAGATAGAGGGACGTCATTGAGCTTGGGAATCTCTCAGTTTTTATGTCTTACAAGCCCATATCTTTGTCTGGTCAATGACTAATGTTCATATTTCTCTCAGCTGAAGTCCACAAATTATAGGATAATTTATCATAAATAATCTAGATGGACTACATATATCCACCTAAAAGCAGACCTAGAAAAGAAACCATCGCAATGCAACTCCCTGGATTTCTCATTCATCTTTAGCTATTAAATTCCATCTGTCAGTATTTGCAAGGAGTTCTGGTTAGGATCAAAACTGTCTGAGGCATCCCTTAGGAGAAATAAGTTACAGAGTCATGAACTTTTTTCTTCCTCATAGGTATCAGGCCTATTGACTGGGGTGCCTACAAGTCTCCTGGTTGTTGGAGTAAAGGTTTGAGCAGTTGGGATAATAATACAGGCTTACTCTTATGTCAAATCTTTCCTTAAGTTTTACAAATGTGTGTATATATCAAATAATCATTACAGGATCATTACATTGGGTCTGTATTATAAGATGGCATAAACAAACTTGAAAATCTTCATATTTGAGCAACCATGATGATGAGAAAACTCAAACCCATGACATGAGATAAGTCTGAAAAACTGGAGGGTATTTAATCTGGAGGTGAAAAAATTTGGCTTCAGAAGGAAAAATGTGTGTGTTAAGAAGGGAGCGTGATATATGTAGACATCGTCAATATCTGTCTAAAGGATCTATCTATGAAAGAGGGGTTTAAAACCCTTGTGTGTGAACTTAGAAAACAATGAGTAGAATTAATAGAGACTGCATTCTAATTGTCAAAAGACGTAAGGTGTTGTCTTGGGTGGCAAGGAATTTCCCAGTATGTAGCTAATGAAGGGTAGACTGAATTCTCTCTTGTCAGAAACACTACAGATGTAACCAGCATGGGCTATATGGTAGATTGAACATCCTTCCTGCTTTGCCTGTGACAGTGGCTCTTTACTCTTTAGGTACAATTTTTAATGGGGCCCTTCTTACTCTGAAAAGTGCTCCAGAACATGATATGGTGACTTACGTAGAACCATGATTTCTCACCTCTGGCTAAATATTATAGTAAACTGTAAAAGGGCTAGTGACTAGACATTTCCCTCATACCATGTAACATCACAATCTAGTTGATGAGATGCAGCCATCAGTAAGAGGTGAAGGCTATGTTCACCAGTTTGATATAAGCATTCCAAATTATATATAAAATCAGCACATTGTACCCCATAAAAGAATTAATGTGCACAGTTATGATTTAATAAAAAGATTAAGAGAAAAAATAAATGAAAGATTCTCAAGTAATTCTAGTGTGCAACAGGGGTTGAGGATCCCTTTCCTAGGGACTCTCCTATTTCAACCTTAAAATGAATCCTATTATGGCAGCGCCTGTGGCTTAAGGAGTAGGGCGCCGGTCCCATGTGCCGGAGGTGGCGGGTTCAAACCTAGCCCCAGGCAAAAACCAAAAAAAAAAAAAAAAAAAAGAATCCTATTATTCTGTTTTAGGATAATATATGTTGTACTCTACCAAAAAAAAGCATGAAACTGTTATACCATTACAAATACAGTACAGAATAAAACAAACTGACACATAAATTCTCTGTTTTTCTAATCCCATGTATATGCTTTTATTTCCAATCCCAAAAAAGAGCTCCTTTTCATCTCCTCCCCCCAAATCTGATGACACTTCTATGCTTCCATTTTATTTTATCAAGTGAAAAACACATAAAGCTTTTCTTTTCCTTGGGAAGACCTGAGTCCATGAAGGATCTTACACTGCACTTACGGTCTTCCTTTAATGAGGTAATTATTCTGTCAAGTGTTGGGCTAAGAGGTTTACTATGTGGCAACATTGAATTAAATTGGTGCACAGTAGATAAAGCAGTCGTTGAGCTTTCTTATTAGTTTATTAGATTTGATCCTTTGAAATATTTCACCACTTAGCTATGAGCCTTTGAATTCCCTTTAATGAGTCTAGTCTTTTATCAGCTGCTTCTTGAAAATGATTTCACTTCTTATCCTGGCCATTCGATGATTGTGGGCTACATGCTAATAATGTATTTTTTATTTAATAAGTACTGAGAGGAAAAATAAAACCCACTCTAGTCAATTGTTTCCATGGATCTTTCATTTAAGTGATGAAGACATATGATGAGGATTGGAAAATACCATGTTGAAGTCCAAAATGACACTTTAAGAGATAAAATTTGCCCAAGATATCTGAAATGTTAACAAGAAACATTTTATACAGCTGATACCATTTTGTGCACATTTTAAGAGATGTATAGTGCCCTTGTTTTGTTTTATGATGAAACATAAAGTAAGTGCTAAGATTATTGGGTTTTCAAAGAAGAATTAATAATTGTGTCTATTTCCCTATCATGCTCAGGAGTCATTGTTCTCTACCCTGGAATCTTCAGATGAAATACCGAAAACCCTTCATTTGCTAGCTTGAAGAATGAGTAGCTCGATGGAGGGAGTTCAACCCTGCTTTCAATTCCTAATATAAATTATTTGCTCTTGCTATCGATGTGGTAGGCAGCCAACACTCTTCATCTCTTTCTCAATGTGTTCTAATGTACCTTATTTGCCCCAGAGCCTCACAAAACACATGAGCATCCTGGAAACCATACAGTATAATCACTTAATGAAACAAAGCAAAATTAGTCACCAAAACAACTGGCACCAAAAAAATAATTTCATATAGGAAAGGAGTTCTAGCCCGATTTGTCTTTCAGATGTCTAATCCTTTTCTGGTTCCCTTTCATTGGCTCATCTGATGACAGAGCAGATTAATGAGAGAGCTATGATTTGCCTCCAAGGAACCATCTTAAAAAAAAATTAACCCAGTTGGTTACACAATTTACAGGGACTGTAAGATAAAATCAATGTGATTTCTTAGGAGTTGCACCATTAATCTCAATGCTACCACCAGTCAGTCTTTTCTCCCTGGAGTTTTTAAACAAAGCAAATATGATGCAATATAATAAATAAACAATGTTCACAGGGTATTATATCCATAGATAAATCTATTTTCTTTACTTTTTGAACTAAAAGATTTATGGGAGTATAAATTTATAGTGTAATTGTTTATATTAGTAATTCTTTTTTTTTTTTTTTTTGTAGAGACAGGGTCTCACTTCATGGCCCTCGGTAGAGTGCCGTGGCCTCACACAGCTCACAGCAACCTCCAACTCCTGGGCTTAAGCGATTCTCTTGCCTCAGCCTCCCGAGTAGCTGGGACTACAGGCGCCCGCCACAACGCCCGGCTATGTTTTGGTTGCAGTTTGGCCGGGGCCGGGTTTGAACTCATCACCCTTGGTATATGGGGCCGGTGCCCCACCGACTGAGCCACAGGCGCCGCCCTATATTAGTAATTCTTAATATTCACCCAGGCTGATAACTTCAAGAGTTTTCCTTGCACTTTCTTCTAGTATTTTTATAGTTTCATGTCTTAAGTTTAAATCTTTTATCCAGTGAGAGTCTATCTAGTTAATGGTGAAAGGTGTGGGTCCAGTTTCAGTCTTCTGCAGGTCGCCAGCCAGTTCACCCAGCACCATTTGTTAAATAGGGAATCTTTTCCCCACTGAATGTTTTTAATTGGCTTGTCAAAGATCAAATAATGGTAAGTAGCTGGATTCATCTCTTGGTTCTCTATTCTGTTCCAGACATCTATCTCTTTGTTTTTGTGCAGGTACCATGCTGTTTTGATCACTATCGATTTATAGTACAGTTTCAGGTCTGGTAGTGTGATTCCTCCTGCTTTGTTTTTGTTTCTGAGTAATGTCTTGGCTATTCGAGTTTTTTTCTGATTCCATATAAAATGAAGTATTATTTTTTTGAGATCTTTAAAATATGACAATGAAGCTTTAATAGGAATTGCATTAAAATTATATATTGCTTTGAGAAGTATAGACATTTTAACAATGTTGATTCTTCCCAGCCATGAGCATGGTATGTTTGCCATTTGTTAACATCTTCAGTTCTTTGTTTTCTTAAAGTTTCACAGTTCTCTTTATAGAGATCTTTCACGTCTTTTGTTAGGTATACTCCCAAATATTTCATCTTCTTTGGAACTTCCGTGAAAGGAATAGAGTCCTTGACTGGTTGTTCAGCTTGGCTATTGTTGGTATATATAAAGGCTACAGATTTATGGGTGTTGATTTTGTAGCCTGAGACATTGCTGCATTCCTTGATCACTTCTGAAAGTTTTGTAGTAGAATCCCTGGTGTTTTCCAGATATAAAATCATGCCATCTGCGAAGAGTGAAAGTTTGATCTCTTCTGACCCTATGTGGATATCCTTGATTGCCATTTCTTCCCTAATTGCAATGGCTAAAACTTCCATTACAATGTTAAAGAGCAATGGAGACAATGGGTAACCTTGCCTGGTTCCTGATCTAAGTGGAAATGATTTCAATTTAACTCCATTCAATACGATATTGGCTGTGGGTTTGCTGTAGATGGTCTCTATGAGTTTAAGAAATGTCCCTAATATACCAATTTTCTTAAGTGTTCTGATAATTAAGCGATGCTGAATATTATCAAAAGCTTTTTCTGCATCAATTGAGAGAATCACATGGTCTTTATTTTTTAATTTGTTTATGTGCTGAATTACATTTATAGATTTATGTATATTGAACCAGCCTTGAGACCCTGGGATAAAGCCCACTTGGTCATGGTGTATAATTTGTTTAATGTGTTGTTGGATTCTGTTTGATAGGATCTTAGTGAATATTTTTGCATCAATATTCATTAGTGACATTAGTGTATAGTTTTCTTTTTTTGTTGGGTCTTTCCCTGGTTTAGTGATCAAGTGATGTTTGCTTCATAGAATGTTGGGTAGTATTCCTTCTTCTTCTATATTTTGGAAGAGGTTTGGTAATATAGGTGCTAGTTCTTTAAAAGTTTGGTAGAATTCTGACATGAAGTCATCTGGTTTCGGGCTTTTCTTTTAGGGAGATTTTGTATAGTTGATGCTATTTCAGAACTTGATATAGGCCTGTTGAACATTTCCACTTCGTTCTGGCTAAGTCTTGGTAGGTGGCATGCTTCTAAGTATTGATCAATTTCCTTCAGATTTTCATATTTCTGAGAGTGAAGTTTCTTGTAATATTCGTTAAGGATATTTTGAATTTCTGAGGGGTCTGTAGTTATTTCGTCTTTACCATTTCTGATTGATGAAATTAGAGATTTTACTCTTTTTTTTTCTTGATTAGGTTAGCCAAAGGTTTATCTATTTTATTTTCCTTTTCAAAAAACCAACTTTTGGATTTATTGATCTGTTGTGTAATTCTTTTGTTTTCAATTTCATTTAATTCTGTTCTAATTTTGGTTATTTCTTTTTCTGCTGGGTTTGGGGTTGGAATTTTCTTCCTTCTCCAGTTGCTTGAGATGTCCCATTAAGTTGTTAACTTCGTCTCTTTCCGTTTTCTTAATGAAGGCTTGCAGTGCTATAAATTTCCCTGTTAGGACTGCCTTTGCAGTATCCGAGAGGTTCTGATAATTCATGTCTTCATTTTCTTTTTGTTCCACAAATTTGGTAATTTCCTTCTCAGTGTTGTCTATGACCCATCTGTCCTTCAGCACAAGGTTATTTAGCTTCCATGTTTTTGTATGAGTATGCAGATTCCTGTTGTTATTGAATTCAACTTTTATTTCATGGTGGTCTGAGAAGATGTAAGGAATAATTTCTATTTTTTAAAATTTGCTGAGGTTAGACTTGTGACCTAAGATGTGACCAATTTTGGAGTATATTTTGTGGGCTGATGAGAAGAATGTGTATTCAGTTTTGTTGGGATGAAATGTTCTGTAGATGTCTGTTAAATCCAGATTTTGAATGGTTAAGTTTAAATCTAAAATTTCTTTGCTTAACTTCTTTTTGGAGGATCTATCCAACACTGCTAAAGGGGTGATAAAATCTCTGACTACTATGGAACTAGAGGAAATCAAGTTGCTCATGTCTGTTAGAGTTTCTCTTATAAATTGAGGTGCATTCTAGTTGGATGCATAAATATTAATAATTGAAATCTCATCATATTGAGTATTACCTTTAACAAATATGAAGTGTCCAAAGCCTATTGTATCTGCGAATAGTATTGCAACGCTTGCTTTTTTCTGCTTTCCATTTGCCTGGAATATAGATGACCATCCCTTCACCTTAAGTCTGTATTTATCTTTTAAGGTAAGATGTGATTCTTGTATGCAGCTGATATCTGGCCTGAGTTTTTGTATTCAGTCAGCCAACCTGTGCCTCTTTAGAGGACAATTTAAACCATTCACATTAATTGAGAATATTGATAAGTCTTTAAAAAGTCCAGTGGACATTTTTAATCCTTTCGCGAGTGTGGAAGTTGGAATTTGATCAAAAGTTTCTTGGTGAGTTTACTTTTGTGGTGGAGGATTACACTGGTCTTTATGTAAGCCAGGTCTGAGAATATCCTGGAGAGCTGGTTTAGTTATGGCAAATTTCTTCAACATGTGAATGTCACTAAAGTATTTAATTTCTCCATCATAAATGAAACTCAGTTTTGCTGGATACAGGATCCTGGGTTGAAAGATATTTTGTTTTAGGAGATTAAAAGTCAATGACCATCCTCTTCTAGCTTGAAAGGTTTCAGCAGAATGATCTGCAGTTATTCTAATACTCTTCCCTTGTAGGTTATGGTTTTCTTACGTCTGGCTGCTTTCAGAATTTTCTCCTTCATATTAACTTTAGTGAAATTGATTATGATGTGTCTGGGTGATGTCTTATTTGGGTTGAGTCGTGCTGGAGTTCTGAAACTGTCTTCTATCTGAATTTCAGAATCTCTTGGCATGTCTGGAAAGTTCTCTTTCATAATCTCATTGAGAAGAGAGACTCTGTGCCTTGTGAAGCTACTTCGTCATTTTCGTGGATCCCTATCAGGCGAATATTGATTTTCTTCAAATTATCCTAGAGCTCTCTGAGAGAATGATCTGTTTTTGCCCTCTTCCTCTTTGAAAATTTGGGAGCATTCAAAAGCTTTGTCTTCAATGTCAGAAATCCTTTCTTCTACTTGCTCCATTCTGTTACTGAGGGATTCTACTGTATTTCTCAGATCTTTGAGGGATGCAACTTCTTTTTTTTTTTTTTTTGGATTTTCTATTTTATTAGATTTAAAAAACACAACAAAACCAGTAGGACTAGAGGAAAAAGTGAAGAAGGAAATGAAGAAAAGGCCTGGGTAAAGAACAGAGATGACAAGGTAAGAAACAGGGAGAGAAAGGGGGGGGGGGATGCAACTTCTTGTCTCAATGTGTCAAAATCTTTGGTCATTTGGTCTTTCAATTTGTGAATTCTTGAGACATCTTTTGGATTGCTGCTTGGAATTCTAATTTAATTTTATTTGCTATCCAGATTCTGAATTCGGTTTCTGACATCTCAGCCATTTGTTTATGCATGGGATCTTGTACTGTGTCTGCCTTGTTGTTCTTTTGGGGAGTTGATCTATTCTGATTATTCATATTGTCAGAGTTCTTCTGCTGATTCCACCTCATGATTGTTTTTCACCATTGCCTCTGGCCATCTTCAGAGTTGGGGTGGTGTCTCTCCGAGATTAGACCCCAGCGGGATCACTCTATTATTGCTGGATCTTTGTGGGGAGTGACGCTGTGTAGCTCCTCTGGGACTGGCCCAGCCAGTTCTAGCTGTGGGAGCAGCTCCGGAATGTGGCACACCCAGATCCAGCAACAGGGTGGGAGATGGTATACACGGTTCTCGAAGTGACTGGCACCCAGTGACTTTGGCACAGAGAGCCCAAGGCTCCAGCAGTCTCTGGCCATGGGGAGGGCTCCACGCATAGGCAGGAAGGGCTCCGGAGGGAGGGTGTGGGTAGCACAGCTACCAGAGTCCCTGGCTAGATGGGTGGGCCAGTGCTGAGGCAGGGAGGGTACAGGAGGGAGGTCGCAGATTGCGCAGCTCTTGGAGTCCCTGGCAGAGTCTGACAGAGGCCCAGTGGGTGCCAGGCACGGGCGCAGGTCGCTGGCTTGCACGGGCGCTGGCAGAGTCCTCTGGTAGTGGTGGGGCATGGGTCATTGCCTCATGCGGGTGCCAGCGGAGTCCCCTTTCCCGGGTGTGCACGGGTGGCTGGGTCGCATGGGCGCTGGGTCACGGGAGCGCTGGTGGAGTCCCCTGGCTGGGGCAGGTGCCGGTGGAGTCCCTGGCGGGACTGTGGTGGGGTCAGTGGGGACTCCACGTGGCCCCTGGAGTCTCTTGCTAGGGGAGCACTTGGTCCAGGAGACAGGGTGGGGGGGCACCGCTTAAGAACCTCCTCCGTCAGTCTCAGCATAGATTAGGCTTCTGGTTCATTGGGTAAGGGGGTGGGAAGGGTGTACTGGAAATTCAGAATGGCAGGGAAGACTTTAGCTCAGTTTTTCTGCCTAGTGAGAGAGTGTTCAGTCACAGCAGGGTCCCTCTGAGGAAGTAGTGCCCACTTTCCACAGCACTCACCTGTGGGGTGAGACAAGAAGTCCACAGTTCACCATTTGTCTGTAGAAAACCCGCAGGAGCAAACAAAGAGATCCAAGTGGGAAATTTGAGGAGACACTTGGATATGACAGTGTAGAGTTGGGAAGTAGTCTGGGCAAGAGTAATAAATGTAAGAGTCCCAGAGTATAAACGGTATTTGAAACCATAGACTAAATAAGAGAATGAGTCTAATACAGGGAAAAGAAGAGGTGGTCCATAGGCTGAACTCTAAAGCATTTCACTTTTAGGAGTTTGGTAAAATGAGGACAATCAGCAAATGGGACTGAGAAAGGACCAGTGATGCATAAGCAAAACCAGAAAATTAAGGTGTCTTAGAAGCCAAATGGGGTGGCGCCTGTGGCTCAAAGGAGCAGGGCGCCAGCGGAGGCGATGAGTTCAAACCCAGCCCATGGCCAAAAACTGCAAAGAAAAAAAAGCCAAATGTTGAAGGTGTTTTAGGGAGGAGTCAGTGAAATGTATATGAAAGGTCCAGTAAAAGAGCTGAGAATTAACCATTAGATTTAGCAACATGGAGGTCATTGGTGACATTGGGAAACAATAGTTGGGGGGAAAAACCTTACTGGAGTAAGGTTAAGAGGAAATGGAAAGATATGCATTAGTAGTGCTAGAGAAGCGCAACAAAGCCTAGGGAAGTTACATGATGGGGGAGCAGGGAGATGGAATTATTGATGGAAAGGGACAGGGCTAACAGAAAAAAAAAAAAAAAAAACATTTAAGAAAGAAGAAATCCCAGCCTATATTTATACTGATAGGACTGGTAGAGACAGACAGTTGATCCAGGGGAATATCTGGATTGTGTCCTTCAGTAAGGAAGAAGGATGAGCTCTAGTGGAGACATTGCCCTGGGAGGGGACAGTTAGTCCACCTATGGTACAAAGAATAGAGAAGGAACTTGCAGATAATAATTGTGGTGAGATGGGACCCTCAGTCTTCAGCTGAGAGTGAGGACTGGGGAGGAAATATGGCATGTTTGAGGAGGCAGGGAAGGTATGTAATAATTATCAAAGGGAATATAGTATGATGCCAGGTTACCTTAAGGATTCATTTCACATTAATACTCATACATTTTGAGTGAGACTAGTCAGCATCCTTGAGCACCTTTCTCCAACTATGTCAGTTGTCTGAGTCGGGAGCTGTGGCATAGAAAGCAGCTGATTTTAACCAGGATGGGTTTTTTTGGTAATTATTTCTTATTTACAGTTAAGGTTATCATCTAAAAAAAAAAAGCCCAGAAGTGATGTATTTCACACTGTATTTGCATAACATCAACTTGTGTGTTCATTGAATAAATAGTAGCTGACATTTTGGCCGGTAGTGAAACAGACATGGCTCCTGCGCTCAGGAAGTTCATATGTGACCCATGGAATTCATGTTTGTGGAAGGCTGTGTGGTGAGCTTGAATGCTACAGGTCTGGCGTGCGGAAGGCAGAGATGATGTGCTGAGACTGGAAAATGAGTAACTGTTTTGAAAATGTGATTTCTAGGTACAAAGACATTATAGCAGTCACAATTATTTTTAATACTTTAAATAAGATTGTCTCAAACTTTGGACCCAGGGCTTTTTTATACTCTTAAAATTTTTTTGAGGACCCCATAGAGCTTTTGTTTATGGGGGTTATATCTATTGATAGTTACATACTAGAAATTAAAATCAATAAACTAAAAGCATATTTATTTACTTCAAAAATAACAATAAAGTCATTACACATTATTTTATCTTCACACACATAACATACTTTTTATGAACTATATTTTCCAAACAAAAAATGCTTAGGATTGAGAGAATGAGAGTGCCATTGTTGTACTTCTTTTTTTTTTTTTTTTTCAAATTTCTGATCTAGTAGATGCACCTGGATTCTAATCTCTACTTCTGAATTTAGTCTGTTGTGATAGCATGTATCACATAGCCTCTAGAAAACTCCATCATATACTTGGGAGAAAATAAGAGCAAACAAGGCAAAAAGCAGCTTATTATTATTATAAAACTAATTGTGACCTTGTGGACTCTCAGAGGGTCGTGGGGGCTCCAGTGGTCTCCAGAGCCTTTTGAGAATGGTTACTCTCAGTAGTAGCTATTACAAAGGGAAGCAAACATGTGTATTAGCTATCACAGTAGCCAATGGGTGCTGCATCAGAAAACAGAATTATTTGATAGTTTAGAGTAGAAAGGCATTGATTGATAATTTATCTTTTTTTATTTTTGCCTTTTCTTTAACTAGTATGTTTATTAAAAACATAGAATTGATGAAATTTAAGGGAGTCTGGAATTCAGCTGTTACAACTCTTCATTGTGCAACCCTGGAAGATGAAACTGAGGCACAAAGAAATGATAAATGGTGGTTGCAGTGATGGTTAGGGATAGCTAAATATTTCAAAATCTAAAATGGAAATCTACTACATTGAGTTGTTATCAAAACCACTACACACAATTAGGATAAAATTGAGTATTTCAAATAATACAATTTAGCATATAGATTTGATTGACTATCTAAGGAGGGTGCCATAGATAGTCTTTTCTTTCTTTTTTAAGAAAGAAAAATCTGTATTAAAAGTTTAATACTCATTTATACTGATAACAAAAGAACCCTTAATTGCAAAAGTCAAAGGTGACTGGAGTGTTACAAATAGAGTAGAATTTTTTTTTTTCTTAAAATATGTATACATTTTTTGGTGTCCTCTGAAACAATTTTAATTTTTTTTTTAGACAATACTACTCACACACTTCTAATTATTCAGAGGTGGTTGCTTTGAGATGAGGCACAAAATTTGGAGGGGATTAAGAAGTTATTCTTGGATTTTCTTGGTAATTTCAAATTCTTTTCAGTCATGGTGACACTATAGTACGTTAGTCATTTGCTTCAAAAACAGCAAAGGTAAAAAGGAAAGGAAAGAAAGGAAAAGAATAGAAAGAAATAGGTTCATAGTTTGCTCTAACCCATTTTCTTTCCCTACATCATGGAAATAAAGATCCCTTTGACAGCAAAGCTTATTTCATGAGCAGCACTTGGAATTGCTGTGAATCTTCACTATCTGTTACACACTTTAATTACAAACTGAGAAACAGCAAAAATCCCAATAGCATCTTTAAAAGAAATTCAAATTCAACGTATGCTATTATCTGATGCTAGAAGCAGCTTACCCACACACACTCACATGCCCCCCCACTGCAGTTGCCAGCCCCCACACACATATTGCAGTGGTATGTCTGGAAGGAGGAGCAAATATTACCTATTCTGTTAATACATTATTCAGAATATTTTTATAGAGGAGGTAATAGTTGTATAGTTACAAGCTAGCTAGGAATTTAAAACCTATAAATAGAAATCTGAGAAAAGATAAGCCAACATGTCTTCAGAATCCTTTTCTTTCAACTTTTTTAAAGATATGCATTTTTTCTTTTTTAAGACAGTGGTACTTACATGAGATAGGATCATCTGTAATCAACCTTATGCAGCCTTGAGCTCCTTCTCTGTTTACCATTTTCTTCTTCCAAGGTCCAACAGAGTAACATACCTCTTTAAATGGCCACCTTCCCTAAGGTTATAGGCTTTCCCTAAAGTTAAAAGTGAAAGTTGTGTACAAATGAAACGTTGAGTGGACCCTTAGAATAAACAACATTCACTCAACAAATACAATGATTCTCAATCCTGGTTGCACATTAACACCACTAAGGAAAATTTTTAAGGAGCACCAATGCCCTACATACATCCCAGATGAATTAGATCAGTGTTTCTAGGGTAAGGACCAACAATCAGAATTGTTTTCTTTTAACTCCTTCATACTAATGTGCTAGAAACTCCCATATACGTTGAAGATGAGTAAGTTATGTTTCTTGTCTTCAAGGAGCTCTCAGACTAGTATGGAAGACAAAGATACATGTAGAAAATTGCACTATAATGTCATATGAGGTACATAAGATGAATTTTCAAGCTGTTACATACTATATTCCAGGGACTACACATGCAAATTTATTTCTAACCTAGAAAACGCTATACATTCATCATAATTGTCATAATTATACTAGTGTTGAAATTATATTTTTAGTAAACGGACCCAGTTCATGTACTAATAAATGGCAAAATGGATATTCAGCTCGTATCTTTCCAAGATGGAAGTTTGACTCTTTCCACTAAGGCACACCATAGCTAGGAAGGTTCTCAAGGTAATAACACTTGAGTTTAATCTCCAAAGACAAGCAGACTTGGTTACTTGGGCAATGAGATAAGGAGATTTCATGTTGTACCAAAGACAGAGACCTGAAAGACCATGGCTCATTGGAAAACTATGCACAGTTATGTAACTATACATAGTTATCTAGACTGGTCTCTAATATGCTTTGTGAGTGATGGGAGGTGAAACTGTAAAACTAAGCAAGAATTAAATCATGGATATTATATATTTTTAGTTAAATATCAAAATGTCAAAGAAATACAAAGTAAATGCATGGTGACTTGGAGTAGATGGCCCATTACTTTGCTAAACTTTTTGTCCTGGAAACATTATTTTACCACTTTGGGGCTCTACTCCCTTCCCAATGATGTGGTCACATGATTCTTACATACCATCTCTTGTTTTCTGACTCCGAACAACTGACCTCTCTTTATTGACCAGGAAAGTAGCCATGGCAATCAAAGTCCTTCCCCAGGGTTTTTGACCTAAAAGGGAGGAACAAAGTTGGTACATTCCACCTGACAGATTCTGTGGGATGTGAAGCCCAGGAGTTGTTGGCAACTATGTCCCTACTCAATAATGGGTAATGCAAAGACACCCACATTCTTGGCAAAGCAGAAATGGGAACTGAAACAGAGAGTCTCTGATTCTGACTGTCCCATAGGTCCAGCTGTATTCCTAATTGTACTAGGATGGTCAACATTATTTGGTAGTATCTAACAGACCTCAAACCATAGTGGTTTAAGTAATACTGGCTTATTTCTTGTCCACTGGCTTATTTCTTGTCATATCTGTTATGGATCAGTGGAGGGCTTTGCTCATCACGTTCCTATAGGGCCCCCTATGTGGGAAACAGACCCATCTCTGATATAGTTGCTCCCCATTCCAGAGAGAAAGGAGCATGCTCTGAAGGATCTCTCTCAATCATTAAATGCTCAAGTCCAGAAATACCACGTACCACTTCTGTTCACAAATCATTGGCCAGGAGTGGTTACATTGCCCTCCCTAACCACAAGAAGAACATGAAGTTCAGACCATATAGCGGGACTGAGGGGCCACTAGGAAATGACGATCACAGCAACCTTCCTACAGATTGTTTTTTTCAACCCCTCACATTCCATGACTAGTGCTGTTAACTTTCCTTTCAATTTTAATTTCATGCATTAATTTTTGCTTGCATGAAGTAATAAATGACTATAAAGTAAATGGTGCTAAATGGCTTTTAAGAAAAGCCGGAGTCCTCCCTGACACTTCCTGTCCTCATCCCGAGGGACAATCACTTCAAACTCTTTCTGGGATTCTCCCTTCTGCTGTATCTCTAACAGTCCTTCTTCTGCCCCAAACATGTTGACATCTCTTAGATGAAATGCCCTCACAAACAGGTGTATTCTTTTAGTAAGGATACACATGGAAACAAATGTGACATCTTTGGCAATGTCTTTTTCCCCCCTTACATTGAGAGTTCATCCATTTTTTTTTAAAAAAGCGTACTTAACTATTGTTTTGATGGGGTTTCAAAGGGAAACAGAAATACGCCATGTTTGTTTATCTTCCCCACTTCTGATGTCCCCAGGTTGGGGGTTTCACTTCATTGAGAGTAAGGAAGTCCCAGAAAATGGGCAGCTCTTTTAGTGTCTGGGTCTTCAAACCATGGCAATAACATGGAGATGCCACAAAGAGTACAGAGGTCTGTGGAATGACATTAATTTGATGTAAGTATTACACACACAAAATTCTTCCCTGGAAGTGTGGCATGTTTTCTTGTTATGCTAGAAAAGCCAACCTTGAATTTACATGTAAACAATTCAGTGTGGAGAATCTAGGAAGTATTCCGGAGTTCCACTTAGTCATCCTTCATTCCAGTTTTATTTTCTGTGGTTTCAGTGTGGTCCAAAAATAGGTGAGGACAGTACAATAAGATATTTTGAGAGTTATAGAGACAATGGTCATATAACTTTTATTACAGTATATTGTTATAATTGTTCTATTTTATTATTAGCTATTGCTAATATCTTAACCTAATTTATAACTTCATCATAAAGTTGTATAGAAAGAATTAGAGTATAATATGTTTTGGTGCTATCCAAATTCTTATGCATTTACTGGGTGTCATGGCACATAACCCTCAGAATAGGGAGGGCTATCATATTTTAGCATTTCAAGGCTCTTTTCCACATAGCTCAAGAATTACAGTACAAATGCTAACCTAGCTTTGGGACTCAATAGAGAGAAATAAAATTTTTAGTCTTGTCAGGTCATTGATTTTATGACACCGACTTATTTTTCCCAAGGCTTCAGAAATCTTTTCAACTTTTATCCCTCTTTTTCTCTGTTTTGTTTTGAGAATCTCTCTGAGGAATCTCTTAGAGATTTCCTTTTTTTTCCCAATAAAGGTTAGAAGCATCTTGGGGGCCTTTCAAGAATACATGAGAATGACAGAGTAAAGAAGAGAATTTGTTTTCAGAATGGTATATGAACTCGATTGTATATACAGAAACTAGTATTTAGGTTATTAAAGATATGTGGATATTGACAAGTAAGATGATAATTAAGAGAAATGATACCTTCTAAACATGTATTGTAGTCACTGTGATGCAGAGAGAAAAATCAATCACCTTTGTGATTGATGGTTTGCTCAATTCTCAGAGAAAATTTTATAGGGTTAGGACTAAATTTTTATATTTTAACTTAGGAACTTTGTTATACTGATATTGTACATATTTATTTTCTGTGTTGTGTTAATAGTAGAATTGAGGCACCTGAAATGTAAGTATCTATTGCATGTGGAGTAATTCTAGCTTAATCAAAATTTCCGACATCCTACAAAAAACTATATGCACATATAAAATTTCGGTTAAAACATTTGTTAAAGTATGGAGACAGTAGTCTTCTTAAAAATAAAATGAATTGTATGATACAAATTTCTTCAATAATTAAACCCTTCTTGAAAGAAGGGATGTGAGTAGTTATCTTTCAGCCATCCCTTGAAAGAAGGGATGTGAGTATTGGTTTAGTACTTCATATTCAGTACTTCATACTTCAACCTAGTACTTCATATTAAGAGAGGGTAGGAGCTTTCTTAAGAATGATACTTAAGAAATAAAAAGAAATGACTACTTTTATTTTTTGTAGACTAAGACTGAGACATTACAGAGACATTATAAATTCCTGAGTACATAAATTGTATTTTAGGATGAATGTGGGTACTAATCTCACCCATATATACATGTATTTCTTGCTTTACAAAATATCTTGTCATCTGTATGAGTTTTGCATATGCTGAAGGGGCACAGTCCCCTGCACCCTTGTAAGGTGAATCAGTCTCATTTGTGCTCCTTGAGGTATAGGAGGCCCTGAGAAAGAACATTTCCAGTACGTGGGCTAGATGTGAGTTATGGGGAGTATTCTCTCCCAGCTCGCATAAGCAGCTTTGCTAAAAAATGCAGGCAGTTACACCTTAAAGGAGAGATAACGCCACAAAGGCTATGTTAACCACTGTGATAAAAATGTGTCAAATGGTTTATGAAGTGAGTGTATGATGCCCCATGATCATATCAATGTATACAGTTATGATTTAATAATAAAAAAAAAAAGAATGTGCCGGAGGGCCCTCAACAAGCCAAGTCGTAGCTGGAGACAGACCATCTGCCTGGGGCAATGGACTGTTGCACTTAATCCCCTACCTCTATTTACACAATAACTTTCAGTTAGTCATATAGGGAAGGGGGCAAACAGAACAGACAACCCAGCCCTTTGTGGTTCATTTCCATTGTTGTTTATCTCCAAACAGGATATTCTTAGTTTAGAAAGGTGTGTATGTACTTTGCTGTATTAACGCTGATAAGGACTCTTGATGACAGTTTTGTTATCTTTTGTCTTCTTTATTCTTGGATCATTTTTATCTGATGAGTTTGGGTATATAAGAAAGTCAATAAAGACAGCTGATTGCTGTTGCGACTGAGCGAGCACCAGCCATCCCTTTTAAAATCATTCATTTCATCTGTGGTGCTGCTTCTTCGTCATCGACTAGAAGCCCAGTGGACAGCAGCAATATGCTGCTTCAGGTCCTCCTATAACCATCTCCAATGAAATAGGTGCCATAAAATTGCAGAACTGAAACAAACTAGTTTCCATTTTAAATAAAGGCTTTTTAATTTGAGTTTTATAGACATAACAGGAACAAGAAAAATCGCATCAATTACCCATTCTTTTCTTTTCTCACCCTGGCATACAAGATAAAATATTTTCATGGTTGGAGAGTTCTCTTTCAGTATATTTGGAGATGAGTGTGACCTGCCTGCCTTCTCTTGGACTGTGACTTGACTGCTGTCAGCCCCCAGCACCACCTAGTTTTTTGAATTTATTTGCTGTAAAAATTATGAAGGTTCAAACTGGAGCTCACAATATTAGTTGAATAGGCAGGTGGGCACCACAGAAACCACCCTTTTCAGAAGCTCAGACAAGTGAGAGAATTTTTTTTACATACTCATGTCCACCAGGAGTCTCTCCTTCACTGTTCCATTTTCCAAAATCTGCTAAGTCAGAATTAGTTGACTTTTCCCCCTCTCATCAGTTTATTTATTATTAAGATTTAGTTGGGGCAGTGGAGAACTAATTAATATGGACTCTATTACTTTAGCTTACTTTGTACAACACAATTTGACTAATGAAGATCAGCACATTTTCTGACCATGTCCTTGTGACTAGCTCCCACTATTTCTGTTTGTTAAAAAATTCATTCATTAAGTATTGATTGAGGATTATCAAGTACCAGGTACTTTTCTAAGTGCTGTGTGTATAACTATGGAGAAAAACAGGCTATGCCACTATTCCAATGGAAGTGCATTTTAGGTATGGGAGATAATAAATAGCTAATCATGTATGTCAAGAAATGATAAATGCTAAGAACAAAAACAGAACAAGGCTAGAGGATGAGGTAATGGTGCCATGTGTGGTGTTTTGAATAAGACTATCTGGAAAGTCCTCTTTGGTAACCTGTAATTTGAGTGAAGCTAAATGAGGTGAAGAAAGTCATGCAGGTATCCAGGAGAAAATGCATTTGACAGTGGGAACAGCAAGTGGAAAGGCTCTGAGCAGGTGCGTGGTTGTCCTATTTTAGTTTTAGCAAAGAGGCCAGTGTGGATGAATGGAAGTAGAGAGTAAATGTGACAGATGAGACAAGGGAGAAAGGGAGGTGGAATGATACAAAATCTAGTAAAGTAAGCCATGAGAAAGCTTTTGATTTTATTCTGATTAGCCAAATGAGATAACATTGGAAAAATAACTGACATAAAATAATTTTCTATATTTATGGGGTACATAGTGAAGTTTCAATACATATATACTGTATAGCAATCAGATGATGGGACTATAGGCACCTGCCTCAACACCTGGCTAAGTTTTCTATTTTTGGTAGAGATGGGTCTCACTCTTGCTCAGGCTAGTTTTGAACTCCAGAGCTGAAGTGATCCTGTGGTTTCTGCCTCTCAAAGTGCTAGGATTACAGGTATGAGACACCATACCAGGTGAATAAGAAATCTCCTAACAAAGAAAAGTTTAGGACTGGACGGCTTTACCACTGAATTCTACCAAACCTTTCAATTATTACCAATTTTTCTTGAACTATTAAAAAAAAAAAGAAAGGGAAGGAGTTTTTCCTAATTCATTCACAAGGCCAGCATAAGCATGGCATGAAAATCAGAGATAGAAACAACAAAAAATGAAGATAATTTTCCTAATGAACATAGATGCAAAAATCCTCAACAAACTAAATCAAACAACATAGCAAAAAGATAACACATCATGATTAAGTGAAAGTTATTTCAGGAATGCAAAGATGGTTCAACATACACTAATCAATAAAGGTGATATATTGTATTAACAGAATGAAGGACAAAGACATATGTTCATCTCAATAGATAAGGAAAAAGTATTTGATAAAATTTAACATTCCATTGAGATAAAAACACTCAATATATTAGGTATAGAAAGAAAGTATTTCATATAACAAAGGCCATGTAAGGCAAACTAAAACTTTTCCTCTAAGAACTGGAAAAAGACAAGGATGCCCACTCTCACCACTCATACAACATAGTATAGGAAGGCCTAGCCAGAGCAGTTAGGCAAGACAAAGAAATAAAAGGCATCCAAATTGAAAAGGCCAAAGTCATATTTTCTGTTTGAAGATGACATGATCTTATATGTAGAAAATCTCAATATTCTACCCCAAACTCCTAGAACTGATAAAAAAATTCCGTAAAGTTGCAGGTATAAAATCAATATACAAAAATAAATAATGTTTCTAGCCATAAACAATTAACTAGTTAAAAAAAAAAAGCAAGGTTGGAATCTCATTTACAATGATTATACAAAAACCTAGAAATATGTTTAACTGAGGATGTGAAAGACCTCTACAAGGAAAAGCATGATACATTGGTGAAAGAAATTGAAGCAGGTACAGACAAATGGAAAGACATCCCATGGTCATGAATCAGAAGAATTAATATTATTTAAATCATCATACCACCCAAAGCATTCTACTGATTTAATGTAAACTCTATCAAAATCCAATGACCTACTTCACAGGAATAGAAAAGAATTCTATACTTTGTATGAAATCGCGACAGATTGTGAATAGCTAAAGCAATCCTGAGCAAAAATAACAAAGTTGGAGGCATTGCATTATCAGACTTTGAAATATACTAAAAAACTACAGTAACCAAAACAGCATGGTATCATCATGAAAACAGATACAAACACCAATGGAACAGAATAGAGCACTCAAGTAGTTAGTTCACATATCTACAACTAACTGATTTTTGACAAAGGCACCTAGAATAGTCATCAGAGAAAGGACGCTTTCTTCAATAAATGGATAAAAGGTGCTGGGAAGGTTAGATATCCATAAGGAGAATAATTACACTATCTCTGCTCCCACCATTAACAATATAAAAAAATTAACTCAAAATGGGCCAAAGACCTAAATTAAAGACCTCCTAATGATAAAACTACTAGAAGAAAACATATGGGAATCACTTAAGGACATTGGTCTGGTAAAAGATTTTATGAATAAGACCTCAAAAGCACAGGCAAAAAAGGAAAAATAAACAAATGGGGGTACTAAAAAACTAAAAAATTTCAGTTTGATTGCAAAAGAAACAACAGAGTGAAAAGACAATCTATATATGGGAGAAAATGTTTGCAAACTATTTATTCTACATGGGACTAATATCCAGCATATACAAAGAACTGAAAGAACAGCCACAAAACCAAGCAAGGTTATAGAATATTTGAATAAAATAATTAGCAAAATTGATATTATAGAACACTAATTCTAACAACGGCAATATGCATAGAAAATTCGTCTAAATGGCCCGTATGCTGGGTCTTAAAGTAACCCTCAAAAAATTTCAGAGAATTAAAAACACAGAAGACATGTTCTCTGATCATAGTGAAATTGAGCTAGAAGCCAATCACACAGAGACAATTAGGAAGTGACTGTATACTTGGAAATTAAAAAATAATTTACTAATAAATAATTCATGGATCAAAGGAAAAATTATAGTGTAAATTAGGAAATACATTGAACCAAATGATAATAAAAATAAAAGCATAGGGCGGCACCTGTGGCTTAGTGAGTAGGGCACCGGCCCCATATGCCGAGGGTGGCGGGTTCAAACCCAGCCCCGGCCAAACTGCAATAGAGAAATAGCCGGGCGTTGTGGCGGGTGCCTGTAGTCCCAGCTGCTTGGGAGGCTGAGGCAGGAGAATCGCATAAGCCCAAGAGTTGGAGGTTGCTGTGAGCTGTGTGACGCCACGGCACTCTCCCTGAGGGTGGTACAGTGAGACTCTGTCTGTACAAAAAAAATAAATAAATAAAAGCATAAAGTCTTGTGCAAGCAACCAAAGCAATGCTTATAAGGAAACACATTAGAAAAGAAGCAATACCTAAGATCAATGATCAAAAACATACAGAAGGACTGGAGGGTAAGGACGGGCACCTGAATCCGACTCTCCTCACACATCCTCTTCCCAAGTCATAAGATCAATGACAGCAAAGAAAACTGCACAGAAGTCATACTTCTAGCATCAAGAGGAGGCAGAGACTACTGTGACCTTTGTATTTCCTGTTTCTAGAAAAACAAGCAACCATTTCCAACAGAGGTTACATCATTGCTATAAATCCATGGGTTGTGTAGAGTGGAGAAAGTTGACTTAGATGTCTGTAAACAAAAGAAGTGAGAGGGACAGAGGAGATGGCTGAGGCATAGACAAAATCACCTTCACAACAAGAAAGTCCAACACCAACGGTCCCTTGACAGGTTACGGGACCTGGTAAATCACAGCACCAGTGGAAAGCCTCCTTCAGGGGAGGCAACCTTGGGGAAACATCACTTTGGGGGGGTAATAAGTAGAGAAGGTATAATTGGGGGTAGGAGAAGGAAGGACGAGGGGGAAATTAAGTCAATATTATCCACAAACTCTTCTTGAGGAATGTAACAGATGTGTTTCCTCAAGCCTAAAGATAAATATAGGAAAACTTCAGTAAAATGACAAATAATGAGCATTTTCTATATTTAAGTGCAGAGCTAAGACCAAAATAAAGGGTGGGACAGGATTGGAAAAATAGTTTGTAGACACTGCATGTTCTGACAAAGGTGAAATTGTGCAGCTAAACTACTAAGAGGTAAACAGAGAGAGAAAAAGGGAAGTAGGCCATCCTTGACTGCTGGATAGGTAGTAGGTGGGAACCAAAGTATTCCATCTAAACTGGCTGCCCAGACAGCAAAATGTAAGGAAAAAGGGGCTTAGGTGGGAGGTACGTGGCACTCCTCCTGGGTGAAGGACTCAACTACATCTCAGACTTTAACTTACAAACACAAACAATGTAATCTAATCATAGGTACCTCACATTAATCTGACATTTAAAAAAAAAATTAGACGAATTTGGCCCTGCCTCCAAGAAAAGAGAGAAGAAGGAAGGGAGGAAAGGAGGGAAGGAAGGAAAAAAGAAAGAAATGGGCTTAAGAACACAATAAAACGTATGTATGCCCATAAAGGCAGCCAATAAAATTAAACTACAAACCATCCTAAAACCAGAAAAAAAATTAAATAATAAATAAAACACATCAAAGAGAGAAACACAGAATAATATAATTTACATAGCATATGCATATAAAATAAAAATACAGTATGGAGTTGAAATCAGGTGTATCAGTTATGTCAATAGGGGTGAAAGGGCTTAGTTTGTCTACTAAAAGAAGATTTTAAAATTGGCTTATAACACAAAAAACAATGCTAGCTTGTATATAAGAAATGCAGCTAAAACACAGTGTTTGAAAGTTAAAAATAAAGGGATAAACAAAGATGCAGCAAACATGTAAAAAAAGAAGAAAGCAGATGTTCTGATTCTTAGATAATTTAAAATTCATACCAATAAAAATTAAATATGACATAGAATGATATCTTCTAATGTTAGAATAAAAGCTCAAATTCACTATGAAGATAAGATCTGTGCACCAAATATTGTAAGTTTTGTATAAAGTGAAGAATAAAAATAAAGTTCCTAACTAAAAAGCTTTCATTTTCTAAAGAATAAAAGAACCCCCAAGGAAGTACAAGCAGGAAAATACAAGAGATAAACATAAAAATTAATAAGGTGGAGAATGGAAAAGCAAATCAAGTCAATAAGCCAAAATACTGGATCCTTGGAAAAATCAACAACAACAACAACAAAAATCACTGGCAAAAGTATTCAGGAAGACAAGTGAGAAAAAATAAAATAACAAATGGTAGCAATGATAACTGGTATGGGGGATTTTTGGGGGGGGGGATTTTTTTTTTAAAATCACAAGATACTACTCAATACACCTTTATGCAAATAAAATTAAAAACTTAGATGAAATAGATATTTTCTTAGGAAAAGAGTTTTCCAAAGTTGATCTCAGTAAAAATAGATGGCTTAAGTAGACATATTTGTATAGAAGAAATATAAGAGTTATCAAAGTTCTACTTCCTAAAAAAGATGACAGAGCCAGATAGTTTTATAAACTTTATAAACTTTAGAGACCAATTAGTGCCATTCTATATAAATTATTTAAGAGAAAAATTTTTAAGTATGCATTCTTTTCACAAATCAAATATAACATCCATGACAAATTTGTTAAATACAACACAAAAAATTATAGATAAATACCACTTATAAATATTAGTTAAAAAGTCTTAACATGAAATATAAGCAAGAGCGACTTCATTACCACCCTAAGTAATAGACTATGGCTGAGTTGAATTTGCACTAACATTGTAAGGTGGCTAATATTATTATAGTTAATCTTATATAATTTGCCATTTTAATCGAGCGGGAAAGAAAAATCATATGATTTTCAGGTGAATGATGAAAAAGCCTTTGACAAAAATCAACTCTCATTTGTAATAAAACCCTCCAAAAACAGGAATGGATGCATTCTTCTTTAACATGATGAAAAATATGTGTTCCATTCTAATCCTCCACTATAATAAAAAAATGAAAAATGTCACTAAGATGAAAATGTGTCCTAGTAAGAAGATATTTGCAATATTAGTCTGACAAAGGAGTTAGATCCAAAAGATAAAGACCTCTTACAATTCAATTTTAAAAGAATAAACAATTCAATAAGAAAACTGCCCAAAACATTTGAAAAAATACTATGTAAAAACAGAGTGTAAGAACATGAAAAGTTGCTTAAGCATCATGGATCACAGGAAAATCAAATCTGAAAACTGCAAGGAGATTCCATACACACCCATTAAAATGACTAAAATTAAAGAATTTCTAGCAAATATTGGTAAGGATGTGAAACAGTGGACACTCTATACTCCACTCTCACGAGTGTAAAAGGGTATCACCATTTTGGTAATACTTCGGCATTTTCTAATAAAGTAAACATACTTCTACCATATGACATGATGCTTTCATTCCTAGGTATTGACCCAAAAGAAATGAAAACATAAGTCCGTGCACACACCTGTTCATAATATTCCATTCATAATGGCCCCAAACTGGAAGCAGCTTAGGTGTTCATTAGGAAAAGGGAACGTCAACTTGTATATTCCATACATAGAATACTGCTCAGAATTAAAAGAGACAGACTAATGATACATGAAAGATACAAAAGAATATCAAAAATATTATGTTCGGTGAAAAAAGCCAGAACCAAAAGAGTACATATATTCCAGTTATATAAAATTCCTGCACAGGCAGAACTAATTTAAAGTTACATAAAGCACATCATCAGTATGTGTTAATAATGTAAATCATGGTTGTTTGGGGGGTAGTGTGATTCTTTTTAGTTATTTAAATATTTAAAAGTCAAATTGGACTTTTGGCTTTTAAAATACTGATTATATTTAGTTCAAAAAATTAAACAGGGTCACAGGTATTTAGAAGTCTGCATTTGTTACGGTATTTCCCTCAACCCATCACAAACGGACTAGCGTATGCTCTAACAGAACAATTAGGTTAAGAATCTTTGAGAAACATATGACTTCCTCACCCACAGTGTTAACCTGGGCCACATTTCCACAAGGAATTCTTCTTTGTTCATGAAAGTTCTTCATTTTCCTTTTGATGCTTTGCTTTCTTCACTGTAACACTGTCAGAGAAAACCCAGGATAAATTGCGGCTACATAAAGGGAAGTTTTATGCTAGGTTTAGTTCTAAATATTCTTTACTGATGATAAATGTTAAATGAATTCGTTCATCTTGTTGTAGGAAGCAGAATCAATTATGCATCTTTGTATTTTTTAGGTTTAATAACTAATTAGCCTTCTATGGATTCTATGATTTATTCCATTTTATTCTTTTGAACAGAATCTGTGTTAACTTTTCTACTTGTCATCTCTCTGTTCCTGCTAAAATTGGGCTTGAGTAAGTTTCTCGGGTATTAATCTTCAGTTATTAAAAACAAAGAAAAACAACACAAGAGTTTGAAACATGAGTATTACGCTCTTACTGTGTAGGCTTGACTAATCAAGAGATCTCAGATAAGGAAGAGCTGTGTGACAATTTTCATAACTAATTACATAGCTTATTTTGGCATGAGGGAATTTTGATCTTTAAAATATTCTTTAGAAAAGATCAAATTATTTTTGTACATTCATTTATAGTTTGTAAAAATTCTGTTTCTGCCATTACATAATCATTTAAATAATGTTTGGAAAATAGGAGAATTTGACAATTGTATAAAGTGTATAGAATACTGTGACTCCTGCATTTATTATCTAAATCCTGTTGAATACTGTGACTCCGCATTTATTGTTTAAATTTTTGGTTTAATAGGAGAATTTGACAATTGTATAAGGTATATAGAATACTGTGACTCCTGCATTTATTGTTTAAATCTTGTTGGTCATATTCTCACAATCAGAATTTAAATATTCTCATTTTCTTTCTAAGGTTTTATGAAAATGATTATTTCTGTCTTTTAGATCTGTCTGCTTTGCATCAATAATCTCCTCCTGAGATTAAACATCATCTCAACACACTGTTCAATGTCTCTGGAAGACAAGCTTTTCTAGCATATGAATTTTAAGGATATGAAGCATATACTTTTAAATAATAAACTTTATTCTTTTAGAAATTTAATAAAGTATTTAAAAAATGTTATCTCTACCTTTTAAAACAAAATGTCCTTAACCTAATTTAATAATGATAACTTATATATCATACAACATAGCAACTGGTATCCTCAAATTCAACTTCTAAAATGAACATTTTCATCATTTCTGTTATGATTATTATTGATGGATGCATGGAAGAGTACTATAATTTTAATTTTTAATTAATTTTGCTGGGGTCATCCTACACCAGGTTCAGGATCCTTTAAGACATGTAAAACTGGCAGTGATCGACTAAGGAAAAGCAAAATTAGAAACTGTGAGAGGTGAAGAGAAGAGAATAAGAGTTTTTGAAGGTGGGAAACACAGGGGCCATTGCTATTTTGTGGGGTTCCAACAAATGGCCCTGAGTGTTTTTTCCACTCAGTTTTTATTGAGGACTATATCTCATTTATTCCAGAGGGTAAGCTGAGGAAGGGAAAAAAACCTTCAGCAGTTTCTCTGAGTAAGCACGTTAGTTCTTATTCTATCCATAATCATTAACTTTAAGGGTCTGAGCAGCCTTGCGAAATCTAAAACCTGAGCTTTGTGTGTGGGGGCAGCCTCCTGTCTGTGGTCATACACACTGATTCCTTGGGGGATCTTAATCCTCTTTCGTCTTCTGTGGAGTAGACACCACCAGTGTCATTCTCCTCTGAAAGAATCAATGGAAAAGAAGAATTTTCCTGTTATTTCCAACCCAGAGGCATCTTCCTCTGTGATAAGGGTATATAAGCATCTTCCCTGCCCACATTTCAGGGCTGGCGCTGTTCCCTCTATCTCTGCCCTGGCCATAATACAAATCCCTACTATGGGTATTTGCTTTGACTGTTGACTGGGCAGGGGACAGCCTAGTTAATGTTCCTTGCCAGGTCTTTCCACAGCCTCCTCTACAGCCATTGTCTTCTTCACAGTGTTTACAGACCCAGCAGGGGTATTTGGAAGCTGCATCCCCTACAGCCCAGGCTTTAGGAAAAGCAAGAACTGCTCAGATAAGGAATTTAGCTGCTGGTTTTAAAGTAAACTAGCTAAACTTTTTATTCCACCTTGCTCAGCTTATTTCTCTCTTTCCCTTTTTCTGGGGTGTTTTCCCTCGCCAAGAAGGGGATGTTTGGTCCCCATTATGCTTGCAACTTTAAATTTTGAAATGAACTTTGCTATTGTTTTTAAGTTTTTTCAATTAAATTTTTTTAATGTCAAAGTTGTTTGTATGCAGTAACCATGCATTACATAAAATTTACCAAGTTAGGCTGGGTGTAGTGGTTCATGCTTGTAATCCTAGCACTCTGGGAGGTGGGTGGATAGATTGCTTGAGCTCAGGAGTTCAAGACTAGCCTGAGCGAGCACGAGACCCCTTCTCTAAAAATAGCCAGGTGTTGTGGTGGACACCTGTACTCCCAGCTATTCCAGAGGCTGAGGCAAGAGGATTGCTTGAGCCCAAGAGTTTAAGGTTTCTGTGAGCTATAACACCATGAGACTCAACCCCAGGGCAACTGAGTAAGACTCTGTTTTTTAACTCAAGTCAACCATTTTTTTAAGTATACAAGTCAGTAGTGTTAAGTATGTTCAACAATAGATGTCCAGAACTTTTGGAATTTTGTAATGGTCTCATTATAAAATACTAAACAGTGTCAAAATGCTGAGTTTAAATTTAGAGGTATACCAGTATATTGAGTAGGCTTGTCATTGGCATTTTAGGCAATACCAAAAATTTGGATTTTTTTTTAAGAGACTCATTTGTAAGAGAAGTTTTCTGCACAAAGGCAATTCTAGTGTTTTTCTTACTTTTCTCTCTTTATTATCAAATTATAGGATGAATTTTAAGTCCATCTTCTTTATTTGAGATATAAGTTTTGGTTAACTTCATTTAGAGGTCACAGTCATAGTTATGGATAGGTCTAGCTGCATTACAAATGCATGAAATGGATATGATTAAATTATATCTCTCGTGGAGTCTCTTTGAAGACTCTCTAATCAGTGTATGCTAACAGCCATGACGGAAGACATGGACCGGGTTCTAATAGCAGCACTGGCTCTCTTCACATATCAGGAAAAATGACTTTAGAGTGTTGACTTCAGATTTGAACTTCAACATGAACCAACAAAATCAAAAAAAGATTTCAGAACATGAATGTGTTAAGAGATATGAGTAAGTACTGAATGCTAAATAATCATGACTCAAGCGGCAGCTTGAACTTGGCATGTTAGAGCTAAATCAAGTCAGCAGAAGGGGATGCGTGGTGCATGGGTTACACTGTCTTTGCCAGAGCAGGTCTGAAGATGGAGTGTGGAGGCCCAGCTGTAGGCAGGCTGTACTTCTGCTGTCTTCCTGTGACCTTTGTCCGGGGCTCTTCTTTTCCTTCTGTCTGGACCTCATTTCCTATCATTACCACCACCTCATTCTTGTTACTTGCTGTCTGCAAAGGCACTAGAATCAGAGGGTCCTTGGTGACTGCAAAAAAAAATGAGTGGGCTTTCTCAGACCAGCTCTTCTTCTGTAGAATAGTGATGTAATACCCACTTCATAGGTTTCTTGTTAAGATTAAACTGGGCACTACTTAACTTGCAGGCAGCTCAAACCAGGAGATAAACGCACTACCTTTTATAACTTTTATGCCTTGGGATAGGAGTGCATAGAAAGAGGCTGCTATTATGTACACCATAGAATATTATGCAGCCTTAAAGAAAGATGGAGACTTTACCACTTTCATGTTTACATGGATGGAGCTGGAACATATTCTTAGCAAAGTATCTCAAGAATGGAAGAAAAGACGTTCGCGCAGACTCCCGTCCTGCGTCTGGCCCCGTCTGTCTCCTGACTCGCTGCTCTTGTCCTTCCTCCCGCTTTTTCTTCTCTTCCTTTATGGTCTAAAGATGCCCTCGGCCACCAGCCACAGCGGAAGCAGCAGCAAGTCGTCCAGACCTCCACTGCCGTTGGGTTCCTCCGGGAGTGAGGCGGTGGCAAGAGCCCGGGCAGCTGCGCCAGCTTCTCAGCACCCGGCAACCGGCCCCGGTACTGTCCAGACCGAGGCCATGAAGCAGATTCTCGGGGTGATCGACAAGAAACTTAGGAACCTGGAGAAGAAAAAGGGTAAGCTTGATGATTATCAGGAACAAATGAACAAAGGGGAAAGGCTTAATCAAGATCAGCTGGATGCTGTGTCTAAGTACCAGGAAGTCACAAATAACTTGCAGTTTGCAAAAGAACTACAGAGGAGTTTCAAGGCATTAAGTCAAGATATTCAGAAAACATTAAAGAAGACAGCACATCGGGAACAGCTTATGAGAGAAGAAGCCGAACAGAAACGTTTAAAAACTGTGCTTGAACTGCAATATGTTTTGGACAAATTGGGAGATGATGAAATACGAACTGACCTGAAATAAGGTTTGAATGGAGTACCAATATTATCTGAAGAGGAATTGTCATTGTTGGATGAATTCTACAAGTTAGTAGATCCTGAACGGGACATGAACTTGAGGTTGAATGAGCAATATGAACATGCCTCCATTCGCCTGTGGGACTTGCTGGAAGGGAAGGAAAAATCTGTGTGTGGAACCACTTACAAAGGAAATTGTTGAGGGTGTTTTTCAGTCAAACTACTTTGATAGCACCCACCACCACCAGAATGGTTTGTGTGAGTTAGAAGAGGCAGCCTCAGCACCTACAGTTGAAGACCAGGTAGCTGAAGCTGAACCTGAGCCAGCAGAAGAATACACTGAACAAAGTGAAGTTGAATCAACAGAGTATGTAAATAGACAATTTATGGCAGAAACACAATTCAGCAGTGGTGAAAAGGAGCAGGTAGATGAATGGACAGTTGAAACAGTTGAGGTGGTAAACTCGCTCCAGCAGCAACCTCAAGCTGCATCCTCTTCAGTACCAGAGCCTCACTCTTTGACTCCAGTGGCTCAGGCAGATCCCCTTGTGAGAAGACAGCGAGTACAGGACCTTATGGCACAAATGCAGGGGCCCTATAATTTCATACAGGATTCAATGCTGGATTTTGAAAATCAGACACTTGATCCTGCCATTGTATCTGCCCAGCCAATGAATCCAACACAAAACATGGACATGCCCCAGCTGGTCAGTTCATTCTGAATCCAGACTTGCTCAACCTAACCAAGTTCCTGTACAGCCAGAAGCTACACAGGTTCCTTTAGTTTCATCTACAAGTGAGGGGTACACAGCATCTCAACCTTTGTGCCAGCCTTCTCATGCTACAGAGCAACGACCACAAAAGGAACCAATTGATCAGATTCAGGCAACCATCTCTTTAAATACAAACCAGACATATTTGCATATTTTCAATCAGACAAAAGCTTGATAACTAGGATCTATAGAGAACTCAAATTAATCCACATGAAAAAGGTCAACAATCCCATATATCAATGGCCAAGAGACATGAATAGAACCTTCTCTAAAGATGACAGACGAATGGCTAACAAACACATGAAAAAATGTTCATCTTCTCTATATATTAGAGAAATGCAAATCAAAACAACCCTGAGATATCATCTAACCCCAGTGAGAATGGCCCACATCACAAAATCTCAAAACTGCAGATGCTGGCGTGGATGTGGAGAGAAGGGAACACTTTTACACTGCTGGTGGGACTGCAAACTAGTACAACCTTTCTGGAAGGAAGTATGGAGAAACCTCAAAGCACTCAACCTAGACCTCCCATTTGATCCTGCAATCCCATTACTGGGCATCTACCCAGAAGGAAAAAAATCCTTTTATCATAATGACACTTGTACTAGACTGTTTATTGCAGCTCAATTTACAATCGCCAAAATGTGGAAACAGCCTAAATGCCCACCAACGCAGGAATGGATTAACAAGCTGTGGTATATGTATACCATGGAATACTATTCAGCTATTAAAAAAAAATGGAGATTTTACATCCTTCGTATTAACCTGGATGGAAGTGGAAGACATTATTCTTAGTAAAGCATCACAAGAATGGAGAAGCATGAATCCTATGTACTCCATTTTGATATGAGGACAATTAATGACAATTAAGGTTATGGTGTGGGGAGGAAAAGCAGAAAGAGGGACGGAGGGAGGGGGGTGAGGCCTTGGTGTGTGTCACACTTTATGGGGGCAAGACATGATTGCAAGAGGGACTTTGCCTAACAATTGCAATCAATGTAACCTGGCTTATTGTACCCTCAATGAATCCCCAACAATAAAAATAAATAAATAAATAAATAAATAAAATAAATACAGACCAGACAACAGCATCATAATCCCTTCATGCTGCTTCTCAGTCCCAGGTGTTCCAGGCTGGGACTAGCAAACCTTTACATAGCAGTGGAATTAATGTAAATGCAGCTCCATTCCAATCCATGCAAACGGTGTTTAATATGAATGCCCCAGTTCCTCCTGTTAATGAACCAGAAATTTTAAAACAACAGAATCTGTATCAGGCCAGTTATAACCAGAGCTTTTGTAGTCAGCCTCACCAAGTAGAACAAACAGAGCTTCAGCAAGAACAGCTTCAAACAGTGGTTGGCACTTATCATGGTTCCCAGGACCAGTCTCGTCAAGTGACTGGGAACCACCAGCAGCCTCCTCTGCAGAACACCGGATTTCCACGTAGCCGTGGTGTATCTCGTGGAGGCTCTCATGGTGCTAGAGGCTTGATGAATGGATTTCGGGGCCCTGCAAATGGATTCAGAGGAGGATATGATGGTTACCGCCCTTCATTCTCTAACACTCCAAACAGTGGTTATACACAGTCTCAGTTCAGTGCTCCCCGGGACTACTCTGGCTATCAGCGGGATGGATATCAGTAGAATTTCAAGCGAGGCTCTGGGCAGAGTGGACCACGGGGAGCCCCACAAGGTCGTGGAGGGCCCCCAAGACCCAACAGAGAGATGCCGCAAATGAACACTCAGCAAGTGAATTAATCTGATTCACAGGATTATGTTTAATCGCCAAAAACACACTGGCCAGTGTACCATAATATGTTACCAGAAGAGTTATTATCTATTTGTTCTCCCTTTCAGGAGACTTATTGTAAAGGGACTGTTTTCATCCCATAAAGACAGGACTATAATTGTCAGCTTTATATTACCTGGATATGGAAGGAAACTATTTTTACTCTGCATGTTCTGTCCTAAGCGTCATCTTGAGCCTTGCACATGATTCTCAGATTCCTCACCCTTGCTTAGGAGTAAAACATGATATACTTTGGAGGGTGATAAATATCTCCATAGTTATTAGAAGTGGCTTGAAAAAAGCAAGATTGTCTTTTTTGACATTGGATAAAATCTACAAATCAGCCCTAGAGTTATTCAACGGTAATTGACAAAACTAAAATATTTCCCTTGAAAGGAAGATGGAAAGAGTGGAGTGTGGTTTGGCAGAACAACTGCATTTCACAGCTTTTCCAAATCAGAGCATTGAACGAACGGTTAGGTGCATACCAAATTATGCATGGGTCCTTAATCACACATGTGAGGCTGGCTAACAGCTTTGACACGGCACCATACGTCTGGCCAAACGACTGTGGTTAAAAAGACATGTAAGTTGCTTTTTACCAGCTGATACTGTATACAACAAAGCCAAAATGCAAAATTGGGCTTTGATTGGCACTTTTTGAAAAATATGCAACAAATATGGGATATTATCTGAATGGCCGCTCCTGTACTTGATGTGAAGTATTTAGATAACCTTTTGAACACTTAACAGTTTCTTTTAGACAATGACCTCTGTAAGGATTGGTAGCGTATATCATTCCTTATGACATGCACATCGTCTGTCACTAAACCTTGGATCTTGCTGTATTGTCACCTAAATTGGTACAGGTACTGAAGAAAATCTCTAATGGATAATCATAACACTCTTGGTCACATGTTTTTCCTGCAATTTGAAAGTTTTTTTTTTTTTTTAAAGGAAAAGATATCAAACGCCTGCTGCTACCACCCTTTTAAATTGCTATCTTTTGAAAAGCGCCAGTATGTGTTTTAGATTGATTTCCCCATTTTAGGGAAATGACAGTCAGTAGTTTCAGTTCTGATGGAATAAGCAAAACAAATAAAACATGTTTATAAAAGTTGTATCTTGAAACACTGGTGTTCAACAGCTAGCAGCTTATGTGATTCACCCCATGCAATGTTAGTGTCACAAATTTTATGGTTGTCTCCAGCAGTCATTCCTGTAGTATTTGCACTTATTTTTTGTCTATTTAACCCTAATTGAAGTCTCCTTTTCTCATGGAGGCATTTATATTCAAAGTGGTGATTCCTTCCCTTAGATGCATAGGGAGAGTCTCAAGTTTGATGGAAATGGACAGTTGAGTAGCGACTTAGCCTTATGTACTATGTTGGAATTTGTGCTAGCCGTTTGAGCACTAGTTCTGTGTGCCTATAAATTTAATGCTGCTTGTCGTCCCATTCCACTTTGACTTCATGGAAAATTAATCCCACCAATTAAGCAAAGGCTACTAAGTTAATGATATTTTCTGTCCAGAAATTAACTTTTATTTTTAGCCTTTAGCTAAGAAATTTTTCCAGTAGGTGCTCAGCTACTTAAAAACTGTTCTCAAACATTCATCATTAGACAACTGGAGTTTTTGCTGGTTTTGTAACCTACTAAAATGGATAGGCTGTTGAACATTCCACATTCAAAAGTTTTGTAGGGTGGTGGGGAGTGGGGGATCTTCAATGTTTATTTTAAAATAAAATAAGTTCTTGACTTTTCTCATGTGTGGTTGTGGTACATCATATTGGAAGGGTTAATCTGTTTACTTTTGCAAATGAGTATTTCTTTTGCTAGCACCTCCCCTTGCGTGCTTTAAATGACATCTGCCTGGGATGTACCGCAACCATATGTTAGCTGTATTTTAGGGGCTGTATGAAATATTTGTGGTTTACTGGGTAATCCCAAAAAGATGTATGCTTGCAATTCTATATAAAACTAAATTTGCTGTGTAGAAAATAAAATAAAAAAAAAGAATGGAAGAAAAACTATCCAATGTACTCAGCCCTACTATGAAGCTAATTTGTAGCTTTCCTATGAAGGCTATAACCCACCTATAGCCTAAGAATATGGGGAAAGGGGAAAGGGAGGGTGGGGGGACAATGGGTGGAGGGAGGGTAATTGGTGGGACCACACCTATGATGCATCTTACAAGGGTACATGTGAAACTTACTAAATGTAGAATACAAATGTCTTAACACAAGAAAAAGCCAGGAAGGCTATGTTAACCAGTGTGATGAAAATATTTCAAACTGTATATAAACCAGCTCATGGTACCCCATGATTGCATTAATGTACACAGCTATGATTTAATAATAAAAAAAAAGAAACAAAGAGGCTGCTATATGAAAATTACCAGTAGTGTTTCTGATTTTGTTCTCTTTTCTTTGAGGAACAGATTGTTCCTTTGTTTAGCTAAAATTTCTATTTTAAAAAGCACCACGCAGGTGTGAGAAGCCTGACTGTGGAGAAGTGTGGCTTGAAGGTCACTCCCACAGTGAACTGCTAAGCTGGCTTCTCAAACTCAGCAGCAGCCACAGGGGTAGCCAAGGGGATGGGGAATGATCAGGGCACATTTGGTAGTTGGGGGTGGGGTCCAAAGGTGGTCATATTTAGCTTCCAACACAATGCACAGGTTAAATTTTTCTATTTAGTTATGTGCAATGTTTTAGTAACATTTTGTGCTAAACATTGAGGGTTCAAATTAGCTGTGCTTTGGGGAGGGCCTTGGGTATGTGTTTCTGTACTGGGAGAAGAGGAAAGAGGCTGAGAGGTGACCTGTTTAGGGGCACCACAAGGGTGCTGATACAGCAGAAGACGGTACATCGTTGTGACATATACATTCCTCAGGGATTCCAGAGACATTGGAATTCTGGAGGTCACACAGAATTGCACACTTGGATTATTGTTATTTGGGCATTAAGGAAAATGAAATGTCCCTATTACTTATGTAAAACAATCTACTTTCAAGTGATTTGTACCTTAAGGGGGTTTTGCTAAGATGGAAATGACGGTCTATATCCAAAAAATGGCTCAAGAATAGTGAAATATGCATAGTGATGATATTTTAGGAAAGGTGATATATTTAGGAATCCTATCAAAATCATACCAGGTAGGCTACTGCATATTGGTTCCTGATATGTTCCAAAAATAAGCCTCACATCAGAGCCCTCTCATCTCACCAAAAATTTTGGACGCCATTGAAGAGTTGGATCTGTGTTCTGGATTAATTCCTGTGCTTACTTTTTGTCTAACTGTTTAGTGAAAGGAATAAATCATCTACCTTGTCACCATCTTCTGCCACTGGATAGAAAATTTATTTAGAGTAAAGATTATTTCTATGTCCCTTATTCTCCACTGTCCGGCAACCCCCAACCTTGCCTATGGCTATGTTAGTGACTCCATAAAGTGTTGTTTGGTTAATGGTATAGGGTCTAGGTGATGCTGCTGTTGCTGCCAGCAGGGACTCTAGAGTTTCCTAAGTCTCTGTCTGAGGAGCAGTGTAGCCCTGGGTGTGCTGGGATTTCAGTTATAGGTGCAGGAGATATATTGGGAACTTCAAAAGGATTGGCCCTAGACTTTTCCATTGTAGTCTCCCACCTCTGGAGTGCAGAACTGAGTGGTTTTTTTTTTTTTTTTTTTTTTACTTGAGGGCTGATAAAGTCAAGGGAATTGGTGAAAGGGGGCTTTACACTGAGTGTCCACAGATGGCCAGAAGAGTGCCATCTGAAGAATCAGAAATGGATTGATAGGGTGGTCTGTATTTCAGAATTGACTTCTAGTGTCAGCTTACACTGTATGTCACTTTAGAATCTATTGGGTTACTGCGGAGAGAAACTGGGTGTTTATTTCTATCTGTGGTATATCCTATTTCTTTCTTTCTGGACATTTAAGTCATATATATTTTTTCTCTACATTCCCATTTGGCTTCATGGCTTTTAAACTAACATGATTTATGGAGATACAGTGTTTGCTAGAAACAACAGCATTTTGATGTGTTTAAGATGAGTAAATGCCTGATTCCTCTGGATGTTAAAAATCATCTGAAGACTACTGTTATTGACCAAACTCATCTTCTATTTCCCAAAAATATGAATTTTGGTATTGTTAGGCAAATTAGCAGCAGGATGCTTCTTTAGAGAATTTATATAACTTATATAGAATTTATATAGGATATCATAAGCATATAACTTATGATATCCTATAACTTCTACAAGTTATACAGAAAAAATTGAGACATTCTGGAACAGAAGTGGTCACCAGTTTACCTGAACGAGATAATTCTTGACTGTCAGGTTAATTAGTTATACAACTTTCATTAGAAATGAAGTGGTAGTGCTTTATATTTGTCTTCTGAAACTTTTATCCAATGACCAATTTAATAATTTTGATATAGTATGGCATCTTAATTTCAACATCTGAGTAGGGAGAATTATCCTCATAAACACTATTAAGGCTTGCGGCCTTAGAGTATTCTGCTTTATAAAATCCAGATGAATTTTAATTCCAAATTTTTGCTAGATTTTGGGTAATTTGGCTGTTTACAACATCTCCATGGTGATTTCCAACACACTTCACACTTAATCTTAAAACGTGTGTTTTCTACATCTTCCACCCACTCTTTTTTTCTTCACAGAAACTGTTTTAGGTGATACATAATAGTGAAATATAGTTCTGTTTACAAACAGATATAATTGCCTAGCAATTTGCTTCGTTATTTCTGGGATTAAATCTTGTTATATACCATTTTAAAAGCATATTATAAATTTAAACACAAATTATCTCATCCATCATCTTCCTTGTTTTATCATTATGATCCTTCCTAATCTTAATGTATAAGGCACATCATGACATTTCTGCTGGTAAATTCTGGAAAAAAAATTTAAGGCATATTCTTTCATATGAAGTGATACTAATAGTAGCAAACATTTAATTAGTGCTTACTATGAGTGAAGTGATTTACAAACATTGACTAATTCCTCATGAGCACACTTCGAGGTAATAATCTTACTCCAAATTTATAGATGAGAATAGTAAAGCGTGACAGGTTAAGTAAACTTGCCAGTGATAGCTAATAAGTGATGGATATGAAACGGGTGTCTGAGCCAGCACTGTGTGTTTTGTCATTTAGCAATTCTGTATAAAGACGGTCTTTGCTTCTTATTTAAGCTGTTTGGAAGCTAGATGTTAAGAAATAAATCACTTGTGGGTGAGAATGGACTTTTGTAATCAAATATTCTTACAGAGTATTACTGATAACATGCTTGAGTATTACTGATAGTAGGTAATTTTGTTCATTTTTCTTTTGCTATAGAACTGCCCCAGTGGGTGTTGTGCATGGATTCACCCCAGTAGGCCATAGCTACATGTGTTGACTGGGACTTCCACCACCTGCTTCCCTGGCTCTGGTGCCTATAATGCAGAGCCCTATTTTATTTGTAGTCAAAGATGGTATCCTGAGAGGGTCTCTTTGGTTATTCCTTGGGATACACCCTCCTTTTTCAAGAAGCCAGTTCCTCTTATATTTCCTCCTTTACATTGAGAGGTTTCCTTTGCCACACTGTGCTAAAACCCACGCATTGAAGTAAGACAACTGAACCAAACTTGAAGATCTTTTGAAATACCACCTCGAATAAACAAGGTAGACAGACCCAGAAGGCAGCAGATACCAATCAAGACAGAGATTCTGCACAGAACTCTCTCTGCTGGCATTCTTGATTCTAGCCTAGAATGAGGCTTAGGAATTAGGACGTTAGTATACAAAGCCTAGGAATTAGTGCATAATTTTAGGAATTAGGACGTTAGTAGCAAGTCTACCAATAAATTCTTGTGGAGCTACAAATCATTTAACACTTTGGGCATCAGTTTCCTCATTTGTAAAACAGAGAGAGCAATGGTTCCCCAACTTCACAGAGTTGAGATGACGAGTAAATACCTTTTTTTAAAATTGGATCATAACTGTGTACATTACTGCATTTATGGGGTACAATGTGCTGCTTTTATATACCATTTGGAATGTTTACATAGAACTAGTGAACATAGTGTTCACCTCACTTATTTAATTGTTGTGTTTAGACATTTATACTCTACCATTAATATATTTGACATATACCCTTGCAATATGCACAGTAGGTGAGGTTCCACCAATTACCCTCCTGCCACCTGTCTACGCCTGTCCCCTCCCCTCGCCCTCCTCTTCTCTCCTTCTTTCTGGGCTATAATTGTGTTATATCTTTCGTACAAAGGTATAGGTGATTATATATTGATTTCATAATAGTGTTGAATACATTGGGTATTTTTTTTCCATTCTTGAGATACTTTACTAAGAAGTATATGATCCAGCTCTATCCATGTAAACATAAAAGAGGTAGTCTCCATCTTTTTTATGGCTGCATAGTATTCCATGGTGTACACATACCACAATTGGTTAATCCATTCATGGGTTGATGGACACTTGGGCTACTTCCATGACTTGGTGATTCTTAAAGTATTTTGAAAAACATAAAGCAGCACACAAATAAAATGTGAATGTATACAGTGTTTTCATGTAGCACCTTGGCATAAGCATAATAACTCAGGCCTGTAAGAAATAACAGTATTCAGAAGCTGTGAGAACTTTCTTTGCAAGAAGATCCTGATGACTACAGGAAATAAGGCTGAGAATGTGTTCTAGGGAAATTTGGCCTTTTCTCTCTGATCTCTGACATGACAGTATCTTTATAGGTTTGTTTTTCAGCTCAGTTGATTTCAGGCTTCTCTGAAAAGTCTCTGCTGCCAGGATAAAAGCAAAAGGTGTTTGCTACACTTCCAGGTAGGAAGTGTGAAGCTTAAGCTAATTGTCAAGGACAAGAAAGAGATCCCAAAAGCAACACTTAATTGTTCTATTAGGAACTTTTAGTTTGGGATAGGCTACTTATGGTAAGTAGAATTTTAAGATGCTTCCCTGGTCCACACCACCCCAAGATTTCCTGCTCTAATCTCTTAGACTGTTGAATATAATTAACTATCGTATCTAAGGTTATGAATATATTTAATATTGATAATCAGTTGACTTTGAGTTCCTCTAAAGGGACACAACGCAGATGGACCTACTCTAATCACTTGTGCCCTTTAAAACCGAAGAATTTTCTCTGGTTTAGCAGAAAAGAAAGTCAGAGAGATTCCAAGGAAGACATGGATTCCACATGCCCTTGCTACCTTCCAAGATGGAGGGGCCACATGACAGGGGTTGTGGGTGACCTCCAGAAACTGACAGTGGCCCCTGGTGATGCTGGCAAGGAAGCTTCTATTTAAGTCTTAACAACTTCAAGAGGCTGAATTCTGCCAGCCACTTGAATGAGGTTGGAAGTGAATGCTTCCCCAGAGCTTCTACATATGAGCTCTGTGTGGCCAAAAACTTGCTTTCAGCTTGTGAGGCCCTAAGCAGAGAATTTAGTCAAACCTTCCTGGTGTTACTTACAGAACTATGAGCAGTTCTGCAAAACTATGTGTTTGTGGCAATTTGTTATGCAACAACAGAAAATTAACATACTATTGACATATATATGTTTCTACATCTAATTTTTTTCCTGTTTTACTCCTTTGGCTCTACCGCTGAAAACTGTATTCTGTCTTCCTTATGGCTATGGCCAGGAGCTCTTTTTCCATTGACTTAATCTCCTATGAACACATCTGACTTTCAATATGGATGACATATACTCATGCATCCTTTCATTCAATAAATACTCATTTAGTGTCTGTTATGTTCTCTAGCTCTTCTAGATACTGGGGATAGAATCATGAAACAATATTGTCTTTGTTTTCATGGAGCTTGCACTCTGGCAGGTGAGATGGTTAATAATAGAATAAACATAAACTACAGTGTTAGCTATTGTGAAGTATAAGGAAGTATGGTTGCAGAGGTAAGCCAGTGGCCAGATTCTGTTGTCCATGGCAAGGAATTTAGATTTCATTGGAAGATTTTGCAGAAGGAGTAACAAGATCCAATTTTTATTATAAAAGGATCATTCTGAGGCTGGGCATGATGGCTCACACCTTTAATCCCAGCACTCTGGTAGCCTGAAGAGAGTGGATTGCTCCAGCTCAGGAGTTCCAGATCAGCCTAAGCAAGAGCTGTCTCTACTAAGATAGGAAAAACTAGCTGGGTGTGGTAGCAGAAGCCTGTAACCCAGCTACTCAGGAAGCTGAGTCAAGAGGATCACATGAGCCCAGGAGTTTAAGGTTGCTGTGAGCTATGATGACACAGCACTCTAGCTAGGCTGAAAGAGTGAGACACTGTCTCAAAACAAACAAAAAAAGTCACTCTGGCTGTTCTGTGGATAATAGAGCAAGTTGGGAAGTGGGGGTGGGCAAGTAGCCATAAGGAGAGGTGAGGGCACACGATAGGCCTGCAGTCAGCGCAAAGCTTCTGCGGGATCACTAGTTGAAAGCAGAATATTGTTTAAGGTTTCCATTTCTGATCTGTGATTTTGAAAGCTCTGCAACTCATGCAAGTAATGTGGTGCCTGACTGTCGAACATGATCCATTATCAGTTCTTCACTATTCTTTTAAAACATAAAATGAAAACTACTGAATATATAACGTCAATGCTCCTGGCATGCTTTTAAGATACAAAGAGGGCAATTTTATTCCTTGAACAATTATTTTGAATGCCTACTATGCACCAGCTATTGTGTCTGACACAGGCTACAAAGTTAAGTCAAAAGAGACTCAGTCCTTGCCCACATGGAGCATGGAGTCTAATAGAGTAAGCCAACATTAACCAAGCACTCATGCCAATAAGTGTACAGTTGCAAACTGCGAAAAATTCTATGAAAGAAAGAGCAACATAAACCTTATTTTGATATTAAATAGGAAAGAGATCTTGTTCTATATGTATTTGTCTATCTTCTGAAAACATCTGGAGAAAAAAATACATTTTCAAAAATTTGGATATTCATAAACATTTTTCTGGGAGCTATTAATTTGGAAACCTTACTTTAAACTAAACAAAACATTTTTTTTCAATGAACAAAGCTTCCAGCCTCAGCATTTAACCTTTTATATGTTCCATATGGTATCGCCATCCCCCTGAGCATGGCACATAGCCTGCCTTTCTTTCTATTAATACAACTTTCGCACTTTTATGTCTTCATGTATTCATTCATTTATTATTCTTTCAAGAAAAATTCCTTCTTATTATATTCTTCAAAATTGCTAGAATTTGGTCAAGTCTCAAAATTGATAACAATAAAAATGACAGTTCTCATTACATTCCTTTTATATGCCAGGGATATATATATATATATATATATATATATATATATATATATATATAATATACTCTTCCACTTAATTCTTTTAACAATCTCGAAATGTAGGTACAGTTGGCTCTCTGTATCTGTGGGTTCTGCAGCTGTGGATTCAACCAACCATGGATTGAAAATATTCAGGTAAAAAAACTGCTTCTGAACTAAATTTGTACAGATGGTTTTGCTTATCATTATTTGCTAAACATAGCATAACAACTACTTATGGAGCACCTACATTGTATTAAGTATTATAAGAAATCTGAAGATGATTCAAAGTATACGAGAGGATGTGTGTAGGTTATATGCAGATACTGTGCCATGTTATATCAAGGACTTGGGCATACGCAAATACTGGAATTCAAGGGGGAACCTGGAACCAATCACCTATGGAAACCTAGGGACAATTGTATTAGCCTCATTTAATATAAGGAAACAAGGTCCAGAGAAATTAGCATATTAATCAAGGCCATGCAGATAGCTGTTACCTAAGATTTAAATCAGGTAAATCAGTTTCTAAATCGTACATTTTCTCACCTCACTGCTTTGGGAAGGACAGTGTCACACGTACAATCGTTACCGTACAGGGCGGTACGTGATGAGTGCTGTATTCTGACATTATAGATCAGAGAAGGTGGCATTTTTAGCAAAAATGACCACACTAGGTATTTCTTCCTCTATTTACCAGTTGCCTGGACCTGCTACATTTCGTTTTGAGGTCTCTCTACCTAGCATATCATTATCTCCCTCTTCTTTATGCAAAAGCCTTGAGAATCCTTACAAATTGAGGAGAAAAGGGTATTGCTGTCTTTAGAAGTGTTCTCTGTTGAAAAGATTGATCAGGTGTGTAGGAGACAGATTTACAGTCTAAAGTACTCATTTTCACCTCTCATTTCAGTTGTCTTAAGAGACACTCAATTCATAATTCAAGGCTGCTTCAGAGTATCAAATAGGTATGTAATGTCATTTTCTTGTTTTTAGCAGTAATGGCATATTTGATGACTCCAATCTCAATTTCACTGCTGAGTTAGGAGGCTCATGAAGACCCATCTGGCAGCATCTTGTGAGCCAGTGCCAGCTGGTGAGGCAAATGGCTCTGTGGGCTTGAACAGCATATCCCCAGCCTCCGTCAGATTTGGATCACTTTTTGGTACGTACCATGCAAATATGCACTCAAAAGTGGACTGTATATTTCTTTCAGCATGTTAATTCAACCACTCTGATTAGGCTAGAGAAAAAAGATGGTAGATCATATCAGTATACTGCAATTTTGCAGAACTATTTAAAAATTCTTAAATTCAACAAATATTACAACAATAGTTGGCAAGTTTAAAGCTTTTTTTTTTAACTTAAGATTAATATGAGGGTACAAACAATTAGGTTACATTGTTTGCATTTGTTATATAAAGTCCAAGTTGTGGTTGAGCCCTTCACCCAGCCATATACCCCTACATTACGCCTGTTAGGTGAGAACTTGTCAACCTCCCTCCATCCTCACCTTTCCCCCTACTTGAGTTTAATTCAGTTGATATCTTATGTAAGCATGTATTATTCATCTAGTATTCAGTGCTTTGGGATACTTGTTTTTCTATTCTTGTGATACTTTACTAAGGAGAATGTTCTTAAATTCTTTCCAGGTAAACGCAAAAGATATAAAGTCTCCATCTTTTCTATGACTGAAGAGTATTCCATGGTCTACATACACCACAGTTTATTAATCCATTTATGAGTTGATAAGCACTTGGGTTGGACTGACATCTTGGTGATTGTGAATTGAGCTGCAATAAACATTCTAGTGCAGATGTCCTCATTGTAAAATGATTTTTTTCTTCTGAGTAAATAGCTGGTAATGAGATTGTGGGATGAAATGGAAGGTCTCCATACCTCTTTCTCCACACCTCTTTCCATAGAGGCTGTACTAGTTTGCAATCCCACCAACAGTGTAAAAGTATTCCCTTCTCTCTACATCCATGCAAACGTCTACAGCTTTAGGACTTGGTGATGTGGGCTATTCTTGTTAATGTCCTCTATGTCCCTATAATTGTCCCTATATTTTGTACCTTTCCCCAGGGGTCTGTAGTTTCCTGAATAATCCATATGTATTCCAAGGCATAACCTGAGTATTGGATATTTCAAATTAAAGGGCTTAGGTTAAGTTGGAATCTGTTACCCATAGTTGATCTTTGGCAAGTCCCTTACATTATAAGGAATCAGTTCCCTCTCTGAAACAAATGGTAGCTAGGGTGGCACCTGTGGCTCAAAGGAGTAGGGTGCTGGTTCCATATACCAGAGGTGGTGAGTTCAGACCCAGCCCCGGCCAAAAACTACAAAAAAAGGTAGCTAAAAATGACCTGTCCTACTTACCTCTCATGGCTTTAAAAAGAAAAAATGTTAGACTATGCAAAGAATGTTTCATGACTTGTAACATCCATACAAAACTAGTAGTCTCTCTGTGCTACCCTGTACACCCGCAGGAAACACAGAAATGCACTTTATAAGTCAATGAGTAACATTTTAATGGTAGAGATCATTTAAGTGGAAGTTAGGAATTTTATAAGACTTGATCCTGGAAGAGCTTTAGAATTCCTGTGTGTCATGTTCCTTGATGAAATTGAGACTAATAGCATCTGGCTTATTTGTTTCATTGGGAAATCAAAGAAAATTTGAGATGATGCCATTTCCTCCTTATTTCCATTAATTCCTGGCTGACGAGAAATGAGGCAGAGAAAAGATATTTATCAGGGTTGACTCCAGCAGTTGCCTGTGAACTTCTAATTCAAGTGTGACTTGAATGAGTAAAAGTTTGAAGAGACTGTATCTATTTGCCGTTCCTCTCTCCCTCTGTCATTGGTGAGCAAATGTGAAATTACAGCTATTCATCCCGCGCATCTGGGGGCCTGGATTAAAGTCTCCAGCCAGCCCATGATGTGCATGTAGAAGGAGTGAGAAACAAACTCTCAAGGTGATAGTCATTGAATTTTGGTTTTAAAAATATTTTAGTCTGGTAAGAACACTTAGAGTAAGATCTATCTATCGTCTTAACAATTTTTTAAAGTGTGCAGTACAGCACTGTTAGCTACAGGCACAGTGTTGTACAGCGGTTCTTGAGAATATACTCCTTTTGTATAACAGAAACTTTATGCTGGTCTGTTAACAATTCTCCATTTTTCCCTCCCCACAATCTGCTAGAAACCAACATTTCACTTTCTGATTCTAGAAGTCTGACTCCTTTAGATTCCCCTGTAACTGGAATTGTGCAGCATTTGTCCTTCTGAGACTGGCTTCTTTTACTCAGCGTAATGTCTTCCAGATTCATTCATGTTGTCATATTTTGCAGGATTTTATTGTTTTTAAGGCTGAATAATAAACACATTGTATGTATATGCCTCATTTTCTTTATCCACTCAACCGTCCACGGGTATTTATTTCTACTGCTTGGCTATTGTGAATCATAATGAAATGAACACAAGAGTGATAATGTCTCTTTGAGATCCTAATTTTGCTTCCTTTGAATCCTCAGGAGTGGGATTGCTGGATCATATGGTGATTCCATTTTTAATTGTTTTTGAAGAACTTCGGTATATTGGTGAGGGTTCTCCAGAGAAACAGGATTGATAGAATGTGTGTGTGTGTGGGTGTGTGTGTATAGAGGATGCCAAAAAATGTATACACATTTTAAGAAAGGAAAGAACTAACTGCATTAAAATAGTAATAATATATACAAAGATGAATACAAGTCACATTGAGCACCCATTGTAATTACAGAAGTAAAATGTGAATTCCTATTTTATATGTATAATGGGAATTGGCTTATGCAGATATGAGGCCAAGAAGTCTCAGGATCTACCATCTGGAAGATGGATAAGCAGGAACGCTGGTGGTGTAATGGGTGTAATGTCGCTTAACTGAGGGACAAAGGTGTAAGTCCCATGAGTCCTAAAGCTCTAAAACCAGTAGTGGTGGTCTGAAGGTAGAAGGTGGGGGGCCCAGCTCACGCAGGGAGAAAGAACTCATTTAGCCTTCACTTTTTTTGTCCTACTCAGACTCCCAATGGATTGAATGATTCCTACCCATATTAGTGGGCAATCTTCTTACTCAATCTGTTGATTTAAATTTTAATCTTTTCTGGATGCGGTTTAAGTCTTTATTTTTGTGTACAGTGTAAGATAAGGGTTTGATTTCTTTCTTTTTCTGTTTCCAGCTTCCCTCTCTCCCTTCCTTCCATGTGAGTTGCAGTTTTCCTGCCACCATTTGTTGAAGACTATCTTTCTTTATATCCTTGTTGAAGATCAAGGATCCCTGTATGCATGAGTTTATTATGCTCCATAGTCTGTAGTTCTATTTTAAGGCCTGCACTATGATCTTATTACTCTATGTTTTAATATATTTTGAAATCAGGAAGTGTTATGCCTCCAGCTTTGTTTTTTCATTCTTAAGATTGTTTGGCTGTTCGTGGTCTGTTGCAGTTTGATGTGAAGTCTAGGATTGCTTTTTTCTGTTTCAATAAAAAAAAAGTTCCCCTGAGATTTTGATAGTGATTAACTGAATCTGCAGATCATTACAGGAAGTATGGACATTTTAACAATGTTCATTCTTTCCATCCATGAAAATAGGATGTCTTTCCATTTATCTGTCTTCCCTTTATCAATGTTTCATAATTTTTTAGGGTACACGTGTTACACCTTTTTGGTTTAATTTATTTGTAAATATTTTATTCTTTTTTGTTGAAATGCCACTGATTTTTGTGTCCTGGAACTTTGATAATTTTTTTTTTCTGTTGAGTTGCTAGGAATATATATATGCCTATGTATATATATATATATATATGATTATGTCATCTGTGAATAGAAATAATTTTACTTCTGCTTTCCAATTTGGATGACTTTTCTTTCTTTCTTTTTTTTTTTTGTCTGATTGTTCTGGCTAGGACTTCCTGTACTATGTTAAATAAAAGTGGTGAGGGTGGGCATCATTGCCTCTTTGTTTATCTTACAGAAAAAGCTTTTAAGTTTTCACCATTGAGTAGGATGTTAGCTGTGGGCTTTTCATATCTGGACTTCGTTATATTGCCATGCTTTCCTTTTATTCCTAGTTTGTTGTGAGGCATTTTTTAAAATGGTAAAATGTGTTGAATTCTGTCAGGTTCTTTTCTGTGTCTATTGAGATAATCATGAGGGCTTAAAAAAAACTTTCATTCATTTAATGTGGATTACCACATTTATTGATTTGCATATGTTGAATCAGCCCTGCGTCCCAGGGATAAATCCCATTGTTTCTTAAAGTGAATGATCCTTGTTAACATGCTATTGAATTTGGTTTGCTAATATTTTGTTGATGGTTTTTACATCTATATTCATGAGGGATATTGTGTAGTTTTGTTTTGTGGTGGTTTCTTTGCATAGCTTTGGTATCAGGGTAATGCCGACCTCATAAAATAAGTTTGGAAATATTCCCTCTTCTTCAATTTTTATTAGAGTTTGAGAAGGATTAGTATTAATTAATCTTTAAGTCTTTGGTGTTTTCAACAGTGGTCTATCTGGTTTTAAGCTTATTTTTGGGGGGTGGGCAGAAAATTTTGGTTACTGATTCAACATCTATACTAGTTATAGATCTGTTCATACTTTCTATTTTTTCCATAATTCAGTTTTGTTAGGTTGTATATTTCCAAGAATTTATACATTTCTTCTAGGTTATTCAGTTTGTTGGTATATAATTCTTCATAATAATCTCTTATGATCCTTTGTACTTCTGTGGTGTCACTTGTAATCTCTCCCCTTTAATTTCTGATTTTATATGAATATTTTCTCTCTTTTTTTGGGTCAGTCTAGCTAAATGTTTTCAATTTTGTTTATCTTTTCAAAAAATAACAACTAACTCTTGGTTTCATTGGTTTTTCTATTCTTTATTTCTACTTTAATCTTTATTTTTCCTTACTACTGGTGATTTGTGGTCTAGTTTGTTCTTGTTTTTCTATTTCCTTAAGTTGTAAAATGAGGATGTTTATTTAAGATCTTTCTCTTTAAATAAACATTTATCCTATAACATCCCTCTTAGTAGTACTTTTGTGGCATTCAAAAGGATTTTTATAATGTGTTTATGTTTTCACTGGTATCAATATATACATATATTTTTGTTTGTTTGTTTGTTTGTTTTGTTTTTTCATAGAGACAGAGTCTCACTTTATTGCCCTGGGGAATGCTCTGGCGTCACAGCTCACAGCAACCTCCAACTCCTGGGCTTAGGCGATTCTCTTGCCTCAGTCTCTCGAGTAATTGGGACTATAGGTGTTCGCCACAACGCCCAACTATTTTTTTGTTGTAGTTTGGCTGGGGCTGAGTTTGAACCCTCCACCCTCAGTATATGGGGCTGGTGCCCTACCCACTGAGCCACAGGCGCTGCCCCTCAAGATATTTTTTATTTGTTTGGATTTCTTCTTTGACACATTGTTTGTTCAAAGTGTTATGTTCATTTTCCACATACTTGTAAACCTTCCACTTTCCCTTTGTTATTTATTTCTAGTTTTATTCCATTGTGGTTTTAAAGGTATTTTTTATAATGCCAATATTTTTAATTTTGTTAAAAACCAATTGTTTGGTTACCTAACATGTGATCTATACTGACTAATATTCTGTAGGCACTTGAAAAGAATGTATACTGTTTTGCTGTTTAAGATAATTTTCTGTATAGGTCTGTTAAATCCATTTGATTTATAGTGTTAATTCCACTGTTCTTATTTTTTTTAAATTTCAGATTAATATAAGGGTACATACAATTAGGTTATATTATTTGTGTTTTTTGGGGAAAGTCTGAGTTGTATTTGTTTACCTGGGAGGTGTGCCACACACTCCTACATTGTACCCGTTGGGGAGGGGGGCTTTCTGAGCCCCTCTTCTTTCTCCCCTACCTACGCCCATTTGAATTTGTTTTTCCTATCATGTGGGTCTGTAGTTGTTCATCTACTACTTAAAAAATACTATTGAGTACATGGGATAATTGTTTTTCCATTCTTGAAATACTTTGGTAAGGAGAATGTTCTTCAATTCCATCCAGGAAAATACAAAAGATGTGAAGTCTCTATCTTTTTATGGCTGAATAGTATTTCATGGTGTACATACACCACAGTTTATTAATCCATTCATGGGTTGTTTCCACATGTTTCCACACGGATTGTGAATTGAGCTGCTATAAACATTAGAGTGCAAATGTCCTTATAGTAAAATGATATTTTTTTCTTCTGGGTGGATACCTAGTAATGGGATTGCTGGATTAAAAAGAAGGTCTACTGTTAGCTCTTTGAGGATTCTCCATACGTCTTTCCAAAAAGGTTACATTAGTTTGCAATCCCACCAACAGCGTGTAAGTGTTCCCTTTTCTCTGCATCCTTGCCAACATCTGTAGCTTTGGGATTCTGTGATGTAGGCTATTCTTAAATCATATTTCAAGGTGGTTTTGATTTGCATTTCTCTGATACTTTGGGGTGATGAGCATTTTTTTTTTTAATGTTTCCTGGCCATCCTTCTGTCTTTTTGGGAGAAGGTTCTGTTCATTTCTTTTTCCAGTGATTAATTAGGTTGTTAGATCTTTTTGTTGTTGTTGATTTGCTTGAATTCTCTGTAGATTCTGGTTATTAGACCTTTGTCAGATTCATACATGCAAATATCTATCCCATTCTCAAGGTTTTCTATCTGCTTTGTTTATTGTGTCCTTAGCTGTGCAGAAGCTTTTAAGCTTGATCAGTTCTCATTTGTATATTTTTGATGCTGTAGCAATTCCCAATGGGTTTTTCATAAAGTACCCAGGTTTATATCATTATGAGTTTTTCCCATGCTTTCTTCTAGAGTTTTTATTGTTTGATGTCTCAGATATAAATCTTTTATCCAGTGTGAGTCAGTGGTGAGAGGTGTTTGTCCAGTTTAAGTCTTTTACATGTGGCTAACCAGTTCTCTCAGCACCATTTATTAAATAGGGATTCTCTTCCTCAGTGTATCCTTTTGTTTGGCTTATTGGAGATCAGATGGTGACACAAAGTGCGTTTCATTTCCAGGTTTTTTATTCTGTTCCATAGATCCTCTATTTTAATGCCAATACCATGCTTGCTTGCCCTTCCTTCCTTCCTTCCTTCCTTCCTTCCTTCCTTCCTTCCTTCCTTCCTTCCTTCCCTCCCTCCCTCCCTCCCTCCCTCCCTTCCTTCCTTCCTGCTTGCCTGCCTGTCTTCCTTCCTTCCTTCCTTCCTTCCTTCCTTCCTTCCTTCCTTCCTTCCCTCCCTCCCTCCCTCCCTTCCTTCCTTCCTGCTTGCCTGCGTGTCTTCCTTCCTTCCTTCCTTCCTTCCCTCCCTCCCTCCCTTCCTCCCTTCCTGCTTGCCTGCCTGTCTTCCTTCCTTCCTTCCTTCCTTCCCTCCCTCCCTCCCTTCCCTCCCTCCCTTCCTTCCTGCTTGCCTGCCTGTCTTCCTTCCTTCCTTCCTTCCTTCCTTCCTTCCTTCCTTCCTTCCTTCCTTCCTTCCTTCCTTCCTTCCCTCCCTCCCTCCCTCCCTCCCTTCCTCCCTTCCTCCCTTCCTGCTTGCCTGCCTGTCTTCCTTCCTTCCTTCCTTCCTTCCTTCCTTCCTTCCTTCCTTCCTTCCTTCCTTCCTTCCCTCCCTCCCTCCCTCCCTCCCTTCCTCCCTTCCTCCCTTCCTGCTTGCCTGCCTGTCTTCCTTCCTTCCTTCCTTCCTTCCTTCCTTCCTTCCTTCCTTCCTTCCTTCCTTCCTTCCTTCCCTCCCTCCCTCCCTCCCTTCCTCCCTTCCTTCCTTCCTGCTTGCCTGCCTGTCTTCCTTCCTTCCTTCCTTCCCTCCCTCCCTCCTTCCCTCCCTCCCTCCCTTCCTCCCTTCCTTCCTTCCTGCTTGCCTGCCTGTCTTCCTTCCTTCCTTCCTTCCTTCCTTCCTTCCTTCCTTCCTTCCTTCCTTCCTTCCTTCCTTCCTTCCTTCCCTCCCTCCCTCCCTTCATCCCTTCCTCCCTTCCTTCCTTCCTGCTTGCCTGCCTGTCTTCCTTCCTTCCTTCCTTCCTTTCTCCCTCCCTCCCACCTTCCCTCCCCTCCTTCCCTTCCTCTCTCTCTTTCTCTCCTTTCTTTGAGATAGAGTGTCACTCTGTCACCCTGGGTAGAGTGCTATGGTTTTGTAGCTCACAGCAATCTCAAAATCCTGGGCTCAAGTGATCCTCTTACCTAAGCCTCCTAAGCGTCTGGGACTATAAGTATGCACTACTGTGCATGGCTAGTTTTTCTGTTTTTAGTAGAGAAGGCCATGACATACTTTTGTTCTTGAGGATTCATGTCCTTCTAGATTCTAGATATTGTTGTGTATATAGTTTGCAGATATTTTCTCCCATTCATTAAGTTGGCTACTTGGCTGATTATTTCTTTTGCTCTGCAGAAACTGTTTAGTTTAATTAAGTCTCTTTTATTTATTTTTTCATGGTATTTGCTTTTGAGAACTTAGTCATGAATTCTTTGCTTAGGCTAATGTCCAGAAGAGTTTTTCCTATGTTTTCTTCTAGAATTTTAATGGTTTCAGGTTTTACACTTAAGTCTTTAAGTCTTTATTTTTGTGTGTGGTGATGTGAAGTAATCTAGCTTCATTCTTCAGCATGAGGTTCCCCAATATTCTTAGCACCATTTATTGAATAGGGCATCATTTACCCCCACATATGTTTTTGTCTGCTTTGTTAAAGATCAGTTGGTTGTAGATGTGTACTTTAATATCAGCATTTTCTATTGTGTTCCATTAATCTATATGTCTACTTTTATGCCAATACTGTGTTTTGGTTACTAGTATAATTTGAAGCTGGGTAATGTGATGCTTCCAGATTTTTTTTATTATTTTTTTTTTTTTGCTTAGAATTGCTTTGGCTACATGGGTTCTTTTGTAAGTCCATAACACATTTAGGATTATTTTTTCTAATTCTGTGAAAAATGATGTTGATATCTTGATAGAAATTACACTGAGTCTGTAAATAACTTTGGCAGTATGGACATTTTAGAAATATTGATTCCTCCAATCCTTGAGAATGAGATATTTTTCCACTAGTATGTGTCAATGATGATTTCTTTCATCAGTGTTTGTAGTTCTCTTTGTAGAGATCTTTCACCTCCTTAGTTATGTATATTTCTAGATTTTTAAAATTACATCTTACGGGGTCATCAAGATTAATGACACACTTAAATCTATAAGGGATAATAATCCACATCATATCTTCACTTAATTCACTGGTTTGGACTTTAAGAAAACCAAATATATTTCAGTCAAATGCAGTAGATTCCTGAAAACATAACTAAATATTGATGTAAAAGGATCTGAGCCATCTGGGACTTCTGCAGAACATGACAGCAATCCACCATATCAATGACATCATATCATTACTCCAGATGAACAAGTATTGGCAAGTGCCCTGGAGGCTGCAGTAAGACTGCACATTCCACAAGTGGGATATAGAAGAATGCTCAGGGCCCAGCCTTACCAGTAGGGATTTTAGGGGTCTAGTCAACTAAGGCATGCTGTCACACACTCTCAAAGTAAAAAATAACGTACAATTTGTTACATATCATACTCTTTGCCACTTGAAAACAAAAATAAGTAAATCATGACATATATTAAGCCCACCAAGGCTATAGAGGCAGTGTACATGTATTCCTTTCTTGGAAATGTTCTCATTCATTTACTAAGTGACAAGAAAGGCTGCCAGTTTTGAGGAGAGCCCAGAACAGAAAAGAACTAATCAACAGATCCACCCAGGTGTAAACAGCCTTGCTGCTTATGCCAGATGACAGGGAAAACTTTACGGTGTTAGCAATACCTATTTTGGGAAAATATGTCTTGTTTAATTTATGGCAAGCTGAATAGGAGAATCATAATGTAGACCTCTAGTGATTTTAAAGAAAACTGTAAACAATTTGAAAATCACCTCATGATATGCTATAAGTAGGAAGGGACTGGCTGAGCTAACCATCATGGGCTGGGTCCCTTAGTCCCACCAAGGCCTCAGGTGGAGTAGCCCTCATAGAATTCTATTGGAAGGTAAAAGCTGTAGGTGTACAATTAGGACCAGAGGGCACAAGAAAACTGCATGTGAGAAGGTAATCCAGGTCTCATGCCATTTACTACTATTGCACTTTGGTTATTCTCTTCGTTCATATTTAATGACGATATGGGGGGTCCCGTATGACCAGCTGATGGAAAAGGAAAAAGGCCAACTTGATTCCCAGAATGAGTAATTTGATATGTAGGGGCAAGTAAAAGATAAAATGTGTCTGTACTTCTCATGGGTGGCTCTCAAAAGAGAAAGTGATGGAGGCAAATGGTTCGAGCTTCCAATAGTGCACCTGATCATCCAGGAAAAAGATGCAGCCCAAGGCAACAATATATGTAGACTTGTTGGCAGTGGCAAATGGCTTGACTGGACAGAGGCTAGGCAAGAAAAACTTGGAATATTGGCGACAAAAGGGGAAAATATACATACTGTCTTAGAGTTATGGGCACTAGAGTGAAGAACTTTGTTTCAAATTTTAATGCAGATCAAAGAAAATCTCCATGGATGAGGCACTAGGCAACTAACTATGCAGAATAACTTGGCTAGTTGACATACACAAGTCTTTGTCATGGCCTCCTCACTACTAACCCAGTAGACTCAGAAATACAGTAGCATAGCAGCAGAGCCCAAAGGGTTTTTTGCTTTTTGTGTGAGCCCAAAGGCATAGGTTCCCATTTACTGAGGCTGATCTGGCTACTCCACTGTTGTATATCCACCTGTCAACAAAAGACACCCAGGATGATTCTTTTATTTATTTGCTTATTTTTGAGACAGAGCCTCACTCTGTTGCCCAGACTAGAGTGCCATGCAGTCCTATCTCACAGCAACCTCAAACTCTTGGACTCAAGCTGTTCTCTTGCCTCAGCCTCCTGAATTGCTAGGACTACAGGCACCCACCACAATGCCTGGCTAGTTTTTAGTAGAGATGGGATCTCACTCTCCTGGTGGTCTCAAACTCCTGAGCTTAAAGGATCCACCTGCCTAAGCCTCCCAGAGTCCTAGGATTATAGTTGTAAGCCATTGAGCCTGTCCACCCATGCTTATTCTTGATATAATATTCTTCTTCTTCTTTTTTTTTTTTTTTTAAAGAAAATACACAAACCAGTAGTCACTCAGTTAACTGATTAGTTAATTGTTTGGACTCCTCATGCTGGGGTGGTCAGTGGTTTGTGGTGATTAAGAGAAAACAGGGGCTCCTACAGAACAATGCCCTAGATCAGCAGTTCTCAACCTGTGGGTTACAACCCACACAAACTGTATTAAAGGGCAATGGAATTAGGAAGGTTGAGAACCACTGCCCTGGACTAATGGGTCCATGTTACATAGAAGTTGCATTAGCAGGTACATGACCATAGGATGTGCTAGTTCTATCATATACCACATTACCTAGAAATTTCTGGCCAGAAAGAGCAATGTTGAAAGTCAAGCTGAACACCAGCTTGTGTATGGTATTTTGTGAAGATGGCATACCATGTGCACTTTGAATCAACAGTGACTGTGTGATCTTGAGATGTGTTTGAGAACCAAGGTTATCCCACTTAACATCACTCTTAGAGGCACATTTGGGGAATTCTGGTTATTTCCATAATTTTTGTCTCTGTGTGTCTGGAAGTACCAGTTCCCAGAGGGCAACATCTTCTACTCTGATAAAGGAGTCCATTTAACATAAGATTAATTTCTCTAAATTCTTGCCTGGTAACTTTGGGTTCGCCTTCTCAAGGACATGTAGACAAAGAGAGGATTCATTATAGCAGGAGGATGATTAACACTGACCATCAGGAGAAGGGCAAACTGCTATAATAATGGGGGCTTCCCCTAGGGGGTGGTCTTGATGTTCCCCTGGCTAATTTTGATAGTTAATGGGCAATTGTCCCTTTCAAGGCCTGAGAAGGGCATGGTAAGAAGGGATCAGCACATGTGCTAGCCAAGGATAAGGGGGAACAAGAATGTATTGTTGAGGCAGGAGGCACTGAGTGTCAGTTGTGGCTGTGAGACCAGATTTCACTATGCTTACTCTTGCAATTTCCCCAGAGGCAGAGAAAAGCCAGAATCCCAGAGAAACTGATCTCACAGAGGGATGGACTTATTTCACAGGGCAAGTGGATCTGTGTAGCCCAGGGGTGGAGAGTAGTGAAGGCTGTGGTGTCTTTTTCAGGACAGAGACACTTATTCCACCAGATGCCAGAGGATGGTCTGCCTACAACCCACATCTGTGTCCTTCTCTTGGAATTTCCTTGATCCATGGGAGGCTGCCTTGCCTGATGGGCTCCTTCCCAGGGGCAGCTTATAGCCAGTGGTTGCAGAGGGGCTCCTGATTGCAATCCAGTACCAGCTGGAAGGTCCATGCAAGATGCAGGTGAACGCCTCCTTTGTAGCTGCACTGTGGTTCAGCCTTTTCCTCTCCACAACCCTGCTTTCTTCACCCTTATACAGACATTGTTCCAGAGAGGAAACCATTATATCTTCTGTATGCAATCTTCAACTTGGAGTCCACTTTATAGAAAATCCTCCCTGAGATAGTAGATATATAAATGTACCCATAGAAATATGCCAGATTTTACAGAGGTTTTCTTGGGTAATGGGATTTTGGATGATTTCAATTTTCCATTTTCTATTGCTCTGTTTTTCCAAGTTTTTCTATAATGGTCATCTATTACTGTCATGCTCAGAACAAAATAATAACTGCTATAAAGTAAAAAAAGAACATAATAGTTCTGAAGCCAGAAAATTAAGGTTCAAATATTGGCTGTGTAGCTTTTGTCAAGTCATTTAGCCGTTGTTCTTCTGTAACCCAGTCTCATGTGCCGTAAGATGTGGATGGTCCTTATTACACAGCTTAGATTTGCTGTGAGGAGAAGCATGATGAATATAAAACACTCAAAATGTAATGTACTACAGAGACATTATTTGTTTCTGATTTTATTATCTCTTGGAACTGTTCCCTATGGCTTTTGTTTTTACATGTTGGCACCAAATGAGAGTGCTGCGAGCTTAAACGACCAAGCCAATCACTATACATATCTTATTTACTTTTTAAGTAAAGATTTGAGTTGGGCCCATTCCTTCAATCAGACTCTGCCTTGGTCAAATGTTGACATTTTTCACAGACTTAAAGGAAGTAAATACCTTGTTTGAGCTCTGCAACAATTCTGTATGCACAATTACATGTGGGTCTCTGAGCCAGAACGCTTGATGCCTCCCAAATAAATCTCAAGACATTTCTTGTGCTGTTGGGACATAATTCATGAATGCTTTATGAAGATTTTGCTTTTACTCAACTCCCTAAAAGAATCTAGCAAGGCTCAGTAAGGTCGGGACGGTTTGGATCTTATTTATGGGAGCCTTTACGCTTTCCCTGGGCAGCGGCATAGGCACGTGTCATTGTGGTTAATAAAATCCTGTCTGCCTCTAAAGCTGGAAAGCATCTGTTCTCTGATGCTGGAGGAGTCATTCTCAATTGAAATTTGTGATAATTGCTATAGAGTCAACCCTGTTCTTTAGTTAAATTAGTCTTGTTTTAGTCAAAACTAATTTGAAAGGATAGCATGCATTTCTATGCCTCGTATTTGACTAAATAGCTTTCCCTTCTGTGGTGGCTGATAGAAGGAGATGGTGCATATGTAATAAAAGCCTTAATTGAGACTAAAGATGATGAGGTCCTATTTTTACACTGGTTATTCATTTCATGCAGTGGGGATTTGGGTTCACAGAAACTGTAGTACATTTAGGAGAAACACTGCCCTGTACAAAGAAGCGTGATAAGCAAGTACACAGAGTCTCAAATGCTGTATCCTGAGAATTACTGTTTGGGAAAATTGTATGTAGAAAATGGTGAGTAAAATTTGTAGGCACAAGAAAAAGTTCCTGCTTTATTGGCGGGTTTTCTTCTTAAGAAATCTTTTAGGATGGGAGAAATAATATTCCTTCTACCCTAAAGTGGCAAACTCTTGTGGCCAAGATGGAAAGAGCCAATTCTGTGGGTGTCTACTCTTCTGAAGGAAAGGAGATACTCCATTACAATAGGGCTATCATATTCCCTGACAGCAGCAACTATTTATTCCACATGGCATCTAGTATATTGTTTTGTCTACATAGTGTTATTAGGGATGAGGTTAAAAGGAATAAGAAATAGATGGCCAGGTCAGATGAAAAATACAGATACTAGATAAAAGTATAAAAATCTAGTCCAAAAAAGGGAGAGATTTTTCACTTTCTGTAACCTTATCAGGAGCCTCCTTTTCTTTAAAAAAATTTAAATTTTTTAAATATTTTTTTTTCTTTTCTTTTAGAGGTATAGAGGTAGAGTCTCACTTTGTCGCCCTTGGTAGGGTGCCATGGTGTCACAGCTCACAGCAACCTCCAGCTCTTGGGCTTAGGCGATTCTCTTGCCTCAGCCTCCCAAGTAGCTGGGACTACAGGTGCCCATGACAGTGCCCAGCTATTTTTTTGTTGCAATTTGACTGGGGCCAGGGTCGAACCTGCCACCCTTGGTATATGGGGCCAGAGGCGCTGCCCTAAAATCGTTTTATTAATGCATAATTGGCATGTAATAAACTGCATGTAAAGTGTACAATTTGATAAGTTCTAACATATATAAATGTACATACACACCAATGAGATACATTGCCCATATATATCATCTCCAAATTTCCTCGTGACATTTTGTAATTCCTCCCTCCCGTCCTCTGCTCTGTTCCCTGCTCTGCTTTTTGTCACTATACATTAGTTTGCCATAATCAGTACTTTATATAAACTTTTAATGAAAGTTTGGTTTGTTTAATAAACTTGCCCCTCATTTTTCCTATTGTCACTTTCTTTACAAAGCAAAGAAAATATTAAAAAGAACACAAGGATGAACTTAAGTCGCACATAAGAAGTGAGCAGTCAGGTAGCAACTGGAGAGACCCTGGGAGGAAGTTGACTTATGCTTATTGAGTTCGTTATAATTTAGTCAAACACGTTTCTAGATATTGGGAAAGCAGATTTCAAGAAGTTTATGTATTTAGTGTGTTATTAAAGGAATTTATACTTTTGATGTGAGGTTGGATTAAGTTATTCATGCACTCCCATTCAACTGTAGATTCTATTTGATGATAATACAGATTATTACCTAACATACCTTTGATTAGCATCACATATAGATGCTGAGTTGAAATAATAATCACTAGATATTATTCAATGTAAGAAATATGACATAAAATTACAAAGTAAAAGATCCTCAAATCATGAGAGCTTGTATTTTGCTCTACTTCTGTTACACTGGGCATTTCCTTCAATTCTCGATGCCTGATTCCTCCTTATTAAATGGGGAAAAAATCTAGGTCCTCAGTATTTGCCCAGTTTTTTTTTACAGTTAAGTGAGATAACATGTGTGAAATTACTTTTGAGATATATAAAGTGGCATATAAAATCCTTAATATATAATGATTCGATTACTTCTTTGTTCTGCTCAATGCTTTATTTGAATTTCCCGCTTCTCAGTAATAAATGTCAGAGAGCATCATAAGATATACTCAGATGGGTTTTAAAGGAGATATGGTTTGCATCCCATCCACATTTGAAAATAATTATTCTAATGTACAGTACTGTGCTACACTGAACCTATTGTTCAGAGGTCAAATATGATATAGAATCAGAGGTTCTGAGGATACTCTCAATGTTCTCTGGGCTTCTCACATAGTCCAGCTTTGGGCTGATCATGAACTTGGTTACCACACATGCCTAAGGAATTGCATAGCAGTGCCAGTGCTTGGCAGACAGGTGCAGACAGGTGTTTCTATTTGTCATCTCATTGGCCTGCCCATTTCACTGGTCAGCAAGTTCCAAACCCAGCATTTTCCAAATCTTGTGACTGGTGAGAAAGCATACTCTGTCCTCTCTATGAATTTTTTGTCTTCTTGTAAATCACTGCCACCACGCAAGAAAAAAAAAGCTATTTAAATTTAGCTATCTGTGTGATTTTCCTTACTAATCTTCATGTTTGAGAGATGTATAGAATTTTATGGGGGTAAGGAAGGGAACTACAGACAGATGGACTGTCAGACTTGGTACATAAAAATGGATACAGAGACCTGACTGGTAATATCTTCTATCCCTGAGTCATGTTCTTGAGTAAATTATTTAGAATTTACATATGAATGATCTGTTTGAAATCCGTTTTCCATCTGTGACCTGACAGCTTGCGGATGAACATTTTACGATTGACATACGTCCATGTCAAATAAAAGCACGGATTTCCCTCTTCCGTAAGTTCCTCTAAATTCTCCTCACTAATGGCTAATGATAGGACTTCTTTCTTGCATCTGCTTTGTAAGAGTGATGATGTCTGTTACTGAAAGTCACTCAGGAAAGAATGCACCATTTCTTGGTGGTTACAGTTGCAGCCCAGATTCTGCATGCCTGCTCGTTTGTTTCTCTCTATCTATCTCATCTTCAAACTTTGACATAATAACCCTTCTCATATGAAGATTTATGGTTTATGCTCTTACTACAATGCAAACAAGCATTTCTGAATTGTGCAGACAGGATGATTCATTTTGTATTTGGTTCTTTTCAATATACTAGTCCACATGGCGAACTCTTGGATTAGAGGTTATCTCGAAGTTGGAATCCTTTTGGAAATAGTAAAAATATAAGACTCTTGATTTTAACATTCTTCAATAGAATATACTTTCATTGTTATGTTTTAATTAAGGTCTTTTGACTGATAAATCTCTTAAAAGTTTGATTGTGTTGTTGAGGTTTCTAATTTTTACATTAATGTTCTCACTTATCTGTTATTTTCTTCCTTCATTATTATAGAACTGTGTTCACAATTAAGCCATTTTTTTAAGAAAAAACTCTTAATTTTTGATAACTAAATACAATATTGTAAAAATATTTCTTTTAAATATTTGTCTTATGAATAAATTGATATTGGATTGTAATTTTGTATTCTTTTTAAGATTCCTGTATTAGGTATTATTAATATTTCCACAATTATTGTCAATAATTGCATTGTATTCTGTTGGATATTGTACTGTTACTGCTTTTACTATTCCCTACTATCTTATCTTTTATTGATTTCTAATTTTGGTATTGCTATAATGAATATCTTTGGATACATGCTCTTTCTTTTTTATATTAATAATTCATGATTTTGAAAAATTATTTTCCAGCCAGAAATATATTTTCATAATTACATTATTATAATATATAAATATTATATATTATAATAATGTATCACTTTCACCATATCATCACAATTGTGTTCATAATTTAAAATTTTTCATTTTAATAAATAGAAGATTATATGTAAATACCATTTTAATTTTAATTCCTTTGATTATATCAAACCAAGACTGAATGTTTTTAAAAATTTTTGAAGCTTTTTATATTTTCTCTGCAATCTTAAATTTTGTCTTTCTTTCTTTTTTTTGAGACAGAGCCTCAAGCTGTTGCCCTGGGTAGAGTGTTGTGGCATCATAGCTCACAGCAGCCCCAACTCCTGGCTCAAGCAATTCTCCTGCCTCCCCCTCCCAAGTAGCTGGGAGTACAGGCACCCACCACAACACCCAGCTATTTTTTGGTTGCAGCCATCATTGTTGTTTGATGGGCCCAGGCTGGATTCAAACCTGCCAGCTCAGGTGTATGTGTCTGACCTTAGCTACTTTAGCCACCGGCACTGAGCCTGGAATCTTAAATATTTTCAGGACAGTCATATAAGCTTTTTATTTTGTACAGGTGCTGGTACTTTGTTTTTTATACTTAAAAATTTTCCCAAACTGTTTTTCTTTGGGGGGAGGGTATTCATTCTATTTTTCTGATTTTTAAAAATTGTACAAATGTTTTGAAAGTCAAATAGGTCAGTCATCTCTTTGTCATATTGTTATTGAAAAAGAAGTTTTGCTTTCAGAAATTAACTGTAGTTGATCCTAGAATGGGGAATAAATTCATGTAAGAATATCTTTTGTTAATGGAATTAGAATCAGAATTGCTTATTAAGATAGCTTTCATTAGTCAACTGGCAACTTTGAAAACAGAATACAATATTATGTAATGGGTATTTATTGGCTGTTTAATGGTTGAAAGTTAGAGCTATTCTTTGGTATGAATATCTGCTTTGATCCATGTTAGAAGCTATAGAAATGGATTCATCTGTCTAGACAAAAGGTAAAATACTGGAAGGCTATCAGAGGCTCAGTGAATGTGAAGAAGCTGGAGCCCCAAGTTAGAAAAATATGTAGGAACATGAGAACTTTGAGTGATGCCATCATGGCTGAGACCCAACATGGCAGCAGTCTGGTCCACTGCTGCCGCCAGGATGGAGGCTCAAGGTCTTTCTCAGGAGCACTAACTCTAAGACTACACCCATGAGGAATTCTACAAAATGGAGATCAGGGTGCCCATAGACAGGGAGCTTTAGATGTTGGACACTCCCTTTGGTAAGTGTTTACAAAAGCACTTGCTGATCCAGTCTCATTTATCTTCAGATTTCAGTTTATTGCTCATGAAGGAATCGTTAGACTCTCATCAACTGAAACACGTCAGCAAAACTTGAAGGAAACTAGACTTTTTCTTATGCCTACATTAATTTTTGGAGAGAAGATATAAATAGCTTAAGTCACTTATTCTGTCTTCTCTTTTTTATCTCTTTGTTACTTCAAATAACTATTATTATCGATATCTTATCCAATGGTAGTATCAGAGGGAGTGGAAGGTTATTATTTTAGGAGTCATTTCATTCTATTCACTTTAGCACTTGGAAGATTTATTGTTTTCCACTCTTGGTGTGTTTCTATTCAGAGATCTAAACTTGGTTATTGTATGAGTTTCCTATTGCTGCTGTAACAAATACAGTAAGTCTTCACTTAACATAAGTAGGTTCTTGGAAGCTGTGACTTTAAGTGTAATGAGTTATAACAAAACCAATTTTTTTTATCACTGTTATAATGAAATGTCACTGAATAAAATGTTATTTGCAGACCTACTGTATATTGTTTTGCTAAAAGTTACAGTTTTCAAGAACATATTGATGATAGTAAGTGAGGACTTACTGTACTACAAACTTAGTGGCTTAAAACAACATAAATTTATTACAGTCCTGGAGGTCAGAAATGTGAAATGGTTCTCTCTAGGCTAAAATTACGGTGTCAACAGAGCCTGTTCCTTCTGAAAACCCTTGGAAAAAGTCCCCCCCCTTTTTTTTTTTTGCCTTTTCCAAAGGTCATAGGGTGCCTGCCTTCCTTGGCTCATGGTTCCCTGCCATTTTCAAAGCCAGCAATAGCCATCTGAGTCTTTGTCATGTGGCATTACTCTGACACTAACTTTCCTGCTTTCCTCTTCAACTTTTAAGGCTCTTGGTATTACATTAGGTGCACCACAGTAATCCAGGGCAATCTCTTGGTATTACATTAGGTGCACCACAGTAATCCAGGGCAATCTCTTTTTTTTAAAGGTCAGCTAATTGGCTGACCAATTTCATCTGCTACCATGATTTTTCCTTGCCATGGAATGTAACCTATTCACAAGTTGCAAGGATTGGGATATGAACCTCTGTGAGGAGTCATTATTCTACCGGTCATGGTTATTTATTCATAGGGCTTCCCTCCTTCCCTCCTTGTTGGACTTTTGAGCTAACACATCAATTGCTGGTCTCCTTTTGAGAGTTCATGTAGGGGTCCTCTTTTTTCTGCTTGTGGCTAGAATAATGAGCTTATGCTAAAACAGCTTTTCTATTTTGAACTTTGCTAGATTTAACATCTATTTTGTTCATTATGCATTAAATATTTGGAATATTTGAATTTTATTATCTACCACTTTACCTAAAATTTGTGTGATCCTTCAATTAATAGCCATCTACCCATCCAACATTTTAATTTCAATTTAGACCTCAAAACTAGTAGGAAAATTGATATACAATTGTTAGAACTATTATAATTGTTTGAACTGAATATCTAGTCAATTATTCAAATTATTACTTGTTCAAAGGCAAACATATGTAAAAATATTTCAAAGATTTATATTTTGTAAGGATTAAACAAAGAGTGTTTTTTACTATAAAAATATACTTCTGAAAAAAATGTGCTGAAGAAATAACAGTATTGCTTCACACTCTGCACAAGTATGTCTTGGTCCAAGTACAGTTTATGTAATTTTGAGACACATACATAAATATTGAAACCTGAACAAGGTAAGAAAATACTTTGATTAATTTTATTTTTTTGTATTTTCTTCTTTATGATGAAGATACCAGGCATTAATAATTAAAATTAATGACTATGGGAATGGGAAAAATATTCTGAAATGTCTGATCATTATACTAAGATTCATTCCACTACAAACTTGGCTTTTAAATGAGCTTATTTCTGGAACAACTTGGTAGTAAAGAGACCTCTAAGACTTTGATTCTTTGATCTTCAAGGTAAAGAAATATTAATACAATCCAAAAAAAACAAATAAACCTACCTTGAATTATGATAAACCTACCTCGAATTATGATTTCTGATTATAATTAAGAGCTACTGTTGCCTGAAGGCCTAATCAAGTTAATCGGAGTGAATCCACATAGAGCCCTATTTGTTTTATAATTTATACACTATTTCTTATACATTTTCCATAGATCACTGTGACAGATAATTGGCATTCACATAATTAATATCATCACTATATTCAAGAAGTGTACCACTCAAAATGCTATTAGTAAAATTAATTTAGCATGTTATAACCTCTGCACTATTTTCCCCACAAAATCCTAAACGGTGATTGGCATGTCTGTCCTACATTATTGCTTATCCATTGTTCACAGCTGACCTCAAATACAGTGTCATTAAAAAAAACAAACAAACGAAAAACACCAAACAGTTTACTACTATCTCTCAAGGTTCTGGGAGTTGCCTGGCTTCTGCTAGGTAGCCCTCACTTGGGCTCTTTTATGTGGTGGCGAGATGAGGCTAGGGATAGAGTTACATTTGAGACGTCCTCAGCCACATGTCTGCTAGTTAATGCTGCTTATCATGTAGGACCTCAGTGAAAGCTGTTGGCCAAAACACCATCCAGCTTTATCTTCCTTACAGCATAGAGCCTGGATGCCAGGAATAAGCATTCCAAGGGAGAGAACCAGGTGGCAGAAGCTCTATCACCTTTTGAGACTTGGCTTTGGAAGTCACATAGTGTCACTTTCACTGCACTTTGTTGGTTGGAATCACAAAGGAGTGATCACTTTCAAGTGGAGAAGACAGAATCTACCTTTTTGAAGAGTAGTAACAAGAGCCTGTGGAGATTCTTTATACCCTGTTTCCCCAAAAATAAGACAGTGTCTTATTTTAAGGTGTGCTCCCAAAGATGTGCTAGGTCTTATTTTCAGGGGACGTCTTATCTTTCCTGTAAGTAGGTCCTATTTTTAGAGGATGTCTTATTTTCGGGGAAACAGGGTAAGCCATCTTTGAAAATGAAGCCATCACACCCAGTTAATTCCCCCTGGTATACTTGAGAATTCTCAGCTACATGCTGAATGTGAGTTTTTCAGAGAGTAACCTGGTAGCAAGCAATTCCAGCAACACAAAATATAAATAAGTAAGATCTGATCAAACTAAAAAGCTTCTGCATAGCTAAGGGTACTACAACTAAAGCAAACAGACAGCCTTTGGAATAGGAGAAGATTTTTTTCATGCTATGAATCTGACAAAGGCCTGATAACTAGAATATAAAGAGAACTCAAATTAATCAACAAGAAAAGAGCAAACAATCCCATTTCTTGAGACTTGAATGGAAACTTCTCTGAAGATGACAGACAAATGGCCAACAAACACAGGAAAAAATGCTCATTGTCCCTGATCGTCTGAGAAAGACAAATCAAAACCATTCTCAGATATCACCTAACCCCAGTGAGATTAGCCCACATCACAAAGTCCCAAAGCTGCAGATGTTGGCATGGATATGGCGAGAAGGAACACTTCTACACCGCTGGTGGGGTTGCGAATTAATACAACCTTTATGGAAAGAAGTATGTATAATTCTTGAAGAACTAAAAGTCAACCTTCCTCTTGATCCCACAAATCCATCAACTAGGTATCTACCCAGAAGAACAAAATCATTTTACCACCAAGATATGTGTACCAGAATGTTTATTGCAGCTCAATTCACAATTGCCATGTCATGGAAGCAACTCAAATGCCTATCAGCTCATGAATGAATTAACAAACTGTGGATATGTACACCATGGAATACTATTTAGCCTTAAGAAAAGATGGAGACTTTACATCTTTTATGTTTACCTGGACGGAGTAGGAACACATTCTTCTTAGTAAAGCATATCCAATGTACTCGGTAGCAATATGAAACCAATATATATTACATGCCCACACAAATGAGAAAACACAAATATAGTCTAGCAAGGGGGAGGGGAAAGCTGGGAGGGGTTGGGGGAAGATAATTGGCAGGAGGAGGGAAGATGATTTGGGGGATGCAATGTGTGCACAGTGTGAGGGTGTTCAGCACTCTCCCTGGGTAAAGGGCTCAACGACGACTTGAACTTTACTTTAGAAGTGAGAACAAGGTAACCTCCAAATTTGTACCTTCATATTCATTTGAAATTTAAAAAGAAAATAAGACCTGTGGAGTAAGAACCTGACAGAGATGCCTAACCCCTTCCTCCTTTTTGTCTGTTGTAGAACTCTGGCTTTTGGCTGACTGACTTGTTATCCACTCAGTCTGTGTCTCCCGGACTCTTTTATCCCTTAATGTGGCTGTGGTGTTGTGTTATGGTCAGTGAGATGTCAGCAGAAGTGTGGGTGATGATTTCAGGAGTTCCTTAAAACCCTCATTATTAACTACTAGAAGCTGAATTTGCTTTGTAATTTACTTTCATTGAAAGTGCTCTGTGTCACATAACCCATGCCTTTTGGAGTTTTTTTTCCAGTACAAAGTTGTTATTGCAAGTTTCACAGCTGTCTTTCCTTTCTCTGTACTTTGGGTTTTATTTCACACTTCTAATACCAACTGACCTACCTCCCCTTTCCAGGAACCTTTAAAAATCTATCCATTGTCAAGGGAATAAAGAGAACAGGAGATTTTTATTTCAGAGTCATGATTTGTTCTCAAAACCTAAAATTTGCTCTGAGATGGAAAGATTTTAAGATAATATGGCAAAGCTGCACAAAAATTGATTTTTAACTTTATTAGAACACACTTCTTTAAAAGACCCTGATTTTTATTTGTTATCAGTTTGAACTTATCAAAGTACATGCAATCTAAATCATTTAGTCAAACATCCATTGGGTGGCCAGAGTTACTCCAGGGTTCGCAAAAAGGCCCAGATAATTATCCAGTAATACTCATTTGTGTTAGAGATATGTTTTAAAACTTGGAATAAATAGGCCTTTGACATTTGTGCTCGACCAACCTTTCTCTCTATCTCTCACCCCTGCCAAAAAGCAAAATGAAATCCAACAACTGATTATATAAAAATCCTCTGATGCATTTTATTCTCTTAGACGTGGTTGAGAGAGAAAATTTTACTTTTTTCACTTACCCGAGTGAATTTCTCCCTCTCAAGATGGCTCCATGTTGTAAATCCATGTAGTATATATTATTCTATTTACTTCTAAAATTTTATCCTCTTCCTATTTTCATTATTGCTTGTGTAGTCAAGTTAGGAATCTCCTCAGAATCCATGTTTTTAATGTCAAAATTGACATAAAAACAGCACAATAAACAAATTTGTCTATTTTCTAATTAATGTAAATATGAATATATTGGTTGCTTTACCAGCACTCCTGTTTAATGCATCAATTCACTGAGGCTTACTTTAATAGCGTATATTTCCCTTCGTCACGATCTCCCTTCCTGCAAGAGAATGTAAACATCTGAGTCAGATGCCAGTCCTGAAAATGCTTCTGACAATTTACTTTTAATATAAACTCATTTAGACTCAGGAAAGATATTAGAGGAAAGAAATATGGACTAATTTATGACTATTCCCTTGCTTTAGGAAATCATTAACTTTGGAAACTATGCGATTACGATGACTAAGTTTCTCCTTAAAATAGCCAAGATCTAGGGAGAATTGTGGGCTGGATAAAAAGTACTAGTTCTAAGTACAGAGGGCACAAGTGGAGGATTAATATATTCATAATTAGATCATAGAGCAAAAAAAGGGGCTAAAATTTAATTCATTTGAGGCTTTTCTGGTGTAGAATATTTTACTTGCATAAACACACATAAATTAGAAAGTCAGAGTCCTCCTGAATTTCTTCTAATTCTGACCGATGTTCTTAGGTATGCCGTATTTTACAGTTTCCCCACTGACCTTTCCCCACCATGTTATTTTCCTAAGGGATACCACTTATGGGCTGCCCTTCGTCACATGCTTCTTTTGATACAGGACTTTTATGAATTCTAATGGTCTTGTTGGCCCTGGTAAGCTGGATTGGGCAAATATATAACAAACTTTGAGGTGGCACCTCCATCAAGCTTACTTGAAGGTTGAAGACCTAAACAAACAGAGGGGACCAGAATATGCTACCCTAAGTATACCACTTTGACATAAGCATAGTGTTGAGCTGAAAGTAATTAGCTCTCTGCGCTCTCCTTTTTTCTGTTTAAAAGTAGGACATGTAAGTGAGGTTATTTTAGACTCTCTAGTCCTAGTCACAGACAGATGATTGAAGAAGCTTAAGTGACTGAGGTGAGAGCAGCAGAAGAACCACCCAGCTAAGACCAGTCAGCCCACAGAATTATGAGACACAACATATTGTTGTTTTAAGCTCCTGGATATGAAGGACTTTGAGATGCACCTGCGTGTTATTGGTGATACACGGGATGAAAGGTGACTGAACTTAATGGACTTAAAGGAGAAAAGCCAGATACACTACGAGAGATACAGATGGGAGGCAGTATCAGAAAGGTCTGGATGTATGTAGCAGGAACACAGTCTATGCTTGAAGATTTTAGGAGGAGCAGAGAAGATGGACTTGTGCACAGTGGTAGTAATAAGGACCTGGTTGTAAAAACTGGTGCATAAAGTGAGGATAAGGACGTCACTAATGTGACATTGATTCACAGAGGTACTGCATACTGGATCAGGCTCCAGGTCAGGTAGGAGGAAGGGTGGCCAAAATATCCAGCTAGTCTAAAACAGTGAGCTCTTTTTTATTATCTTAGGCCTGGTTCTGTTACATCATTTTGTTGAAAGATATACTGTAGGTCGTCTTTGTTCCCCGGCATGTTATCTTCATGTACTAATCTTTCAAGAGTTCCTGGAGGGCAGATATATGACAAGGTTCCTGCCCTCCCCTTGTCTGCAGTTGTGTTGCAGGGATGGGGCATTACAGGACAAGGGGGACAAGGATGACAGACAGCATGGAGTTGAGAAACCCTGTACACCTGGACCTCAGTGTGAGAGTGTGAGGAGGACGGAAGCAGGGATGTGGGGGAGGACCATGTGTCGAGAGTCTCTGAGGCTTCTCCAGTGTGAGAGGAGAAAGGCTCCTGGCTGGCAGGAGGTGACAAGGGAGAGAAGGAAGTAACGGAATCAGAGAGGGATGAATTCTAGTTACGTAAGTCCCATTCTCCATTTTTCACCAATAATCAACCCCAATTACTTTGCCAAGGTGATAATGCTACCACAGATAAAGTTAGTCATGAGCTACAGTCAGAGAGAATGACTGGGCGTTGGCTGCTTCGGGGGAAGATGTTTCTGTCTGTGGCACCTCAATATGTCTGAGTGGGACACTGTGGCCCACCCCACCATCACTTTCAGGGCCCTGGGTCTCGGTCCCTGCACCTTCAAGCTGACTTCTGACATTCCGGAAGAATGAATATCTTTGTCAATATGGGTTTAAGTCTCAGTTAGTGTCGTGGGTTTTAAATTAGGCTGTGACACCTCACTGTGGCATAACTGAGTTTAGCAAATTGCATATGCTGATGAGTTGTCCAATGTACAAGGCCATATTAAACAAATTTTCAATTATGGTTAAGAAGACAGTGTTTGTGATTTGACTAAGGGGAAGGCTTCCCTTTTCACTCGCCAGACTATGCAGGGACTTTGTAAGTTTAGCTTTTAAAAGTCTTTGAAGACTTTTGCTGCAGCATATTCAGAAAGAATGTGTATCTTTGATGCACATCATTTTATTTTGCTTCCTTTCTCGACGATGTATTTTTCTTACCGACTTTGCCCTGGCTGCAGAGAAAATTGCTAAGGTGGCATTTCAAATCAAGACAGAGCATGCTAATGGTCTGAGGGCTGCTGCTTCCAAATGCTATAAACAAAGAGTGAGATGGTCCCTCAGGAATGGCATAGATAATGATATGTTACGATGAAGTTGATTGTTTGGGCTATGCTGTTGAAGGATTGAACACACTTGTTGATTTTTAATCTCAGAAATGAATGTCCCAAAGTGGAACGATGGTTGTGAAATTTGCAGCAGATTACTTAGCCAGAAGTGCTGCTGTCTTCACCTGCTGATGCTGTAACATCTGTGGTGAATAAAGGCAGCATCACTTCAACTGCTTCAAAAGCCAAGATGTCAAGGTGTGGACGGACAGGGCTGCATGGGTGTCATCATAACTGGGACTCTGAGCTTTGGGGGTTCATCTCGGACTCTGGAAGCTCTGCCTCAGCGTCCTTATATTTTGCCATCTGAGACTGCAGCCTTTGAAGAAGCAGCAGTCTTTCCCTGAGGAAAGAAATCAAAGCAAATGTGAACTGAATTGCGTGTGGGCCATTGTCAAAAAACATAGAAAGCAACATTTATAAATGACAATGTAGGAAAGTCTCTATTCCCAATATAGTTATTAACTTTGCCTAAGGCAAGGTTTCAAATGTATCTGTTGAAATAAACCAACTCTTCATGATTTATCTGTGATTTGATAATTATTTAAAGCAGATATGTTATTGTGATACAATAAAGGAATACATGTTTGGTCTTTGTTTTAAAACCCTTGTAATTTCCCAGGTGATAGGGGCATCTTTTGTTATTCAATCACACCAGAGAGGTAATTTGACTAAGAGGTAATTTTTTTTTTTTTTTTGAGACAGTCTCACTATATCGCCCTCTGTAGAGTAATGTGGTGTTGCAGCTCACAGCAACCTCAAACTCTTGGGCTCAAGCGATTCTCCTGCCTTAGCCTCCTGAGTTGCTGGGACTACAGGAGCCCACCACAATGCACGGCTATTTTTTTGTTTTAGCAGGCCCAGGCCGGGTTTGAATTCACTGGCCCAGTGCTTGTGGTCAGTGCCCTAACCACTGAGCTATGGTGCCAGGCCCTATGAAGTCATTTTTGAAAAACTCCTACTGATGGGGGACTGGTTTTTGCCAGGGATGTGATTAGGTGGTTGGAACTTTCAGCTCCTTCTCCAACTTTCAGAGCAGAAAGAGGACCTAAAGATTGACACAATAACCAATGGCTAATGATTTAATCAATCAAGTCTGCGTAATGAAGTCTTATAAAAACCCGAAGGACACTTAAAATCTATTCTCTGTTGGGGAACCTAATGTAGGCACACATGAACCCTCTCCTCCCCCTATCCCTCTCCTCCTAAGACAAAGACACAAAGAATCTGGCTAGACTTGCCCTCTGGGAAGTTCATGACAAAGATCTTAACTTTCTGGGCAAGCTGTGGAATTTGCCTACCCCATATGGCCCCATAGAAAAGTGGTCTCTAACTGCACCCTGGGCCTGGACACCATCTTTGCACTGTCCAGGCGGGCCACCCTTCCCTTTTGATAAACCTGGCCTGAACATCTCTGCTCTGGTCTCATCTCTGGGCAACATGGCTTATACCTTTCACTCTTCTAGCATTTTTCCAGAATACAATGTTGTTAACTGTAGTCTCCATGTAATACAGGAGATCTCTTGCACTTATTCCTCTTATTTAACTGAAATTTTGTTAAATTTTTCCTTTAGTTAGCTTGATTTAGCCATCCTAGAATGTATATATATTTCAAAACATCATGTCGTACATAATAAATATATGTAATTATATCTGTAAATTAAAAAAAATAAAAGGACAAGATTCTGAGAACTTCCTGATTGGTGAACCTGTGGCATTGCTAGGAGGGTGTGTGCCCAGAGAGGCTTCCCTCCCCCAATCCTTACCCTATGTATCTCTTCCATCTGGATGGTTCTACATGGTATCTTTTAATCATAAACTAATAATCTACTAAGAAAACAGTTTCCTGAATTCTGTGAACCATTCTAGTAAATTATCAAGCCTGAAGAAGAGATTTGGGGAGCCTCTAATTTATAGCCACTCGGAAGCACAAGGGACAACCTGGAATTGTGATTGGCATCTGAAATGGGGGGCAGCCCTTAATCTGTAGGGTATGTGTTAATGCAGGCAGTTACTATCAAAACTGAGTTAAATTGCAGGGCACCCAGTAGGTGTTTCCTGGAGAACTGAATTGCTTGCTATAAAAAACTCACATATTTGGTGTTAGAAGTATGGAATGTATAGAAAAATGGTGTTTTTATTTATTTTTAGCTAGTTATATTAAATCTGAAAGTACTTAGGAAGAATAACATTTGGCATTTAAAACCTATCATGTTAAAGAAATAATAGAGTAGTTTTAATTTCTACTCATAAACTGTCAGAGGTTCAAGTGCTGTCACATAACACAAATTCTAATTCTTTTAGGAAATATACCCTTTTAAAGACAAATCTGCCATGATGCTGTCAGAGTGGAATTTATGCCAGAGTTTTAGTCAATCTCTCATAAATGAGGTGATGGAAAAGGAAGAATTGGTAAAATAGTTGAGTGGGAGTCCTTTAAGCTAAAATGGCTCCAGCACTTGGAGCTTCCGCCTGAGCAAACCAAAACCTAACTCAATGTAAACAGTAAAACAAAACTTAAGTTTAATAAAATAGGATTTGTCAGCAAACTTCTAACTCAGGACTTTCCACTTTATTCTTTTTCAAAAAGTAATATATAAATAAGCTCGGCCCTTACTAAAACAAAACTTCATAAAATGTAATTTTTTTAGTACCTTCACAAGTTAGTATATATCTGTAGATATTTATCTGTAAACAGAATGAACTAAAACGTTTCTAATGAGCTATTTAGGAGGACTAAACATAAAATATAAGAAAGCCATGTGCAAATCTGACAATAAGTGGCTTTAATCAAATAAGTCTTTTTATGTGTCTGCAAAAGTACATTCTCAATATTGTGAACATAGATGATAAAAGACTTAGTTATTGAGGAAACAGAAGAAAATTTAGAATGTTCTTCAATCAATAGAGCAAGCGGGACTAAATATTATTGGGAAGACATAAGTAATAAAGGTGGCACATAATCAATGACATTTTATTTTCAGAGAGTTGACGGAGAATTAACGTAATTTTACCTACATCATAACTTTATTATTTAGAAGTATTTAGTTTAGTCTACGGCCATACCACCCTGAACGCGCCTGATCTCGTCTGATCTCGGAAGCTAAGCAGGGTCGGGCCTGGTTAGTACTTGGATGGGAGAAGTATTTAGTTTAGAGACAATAATTAGGAGATAATACAGAGGTAATAAAGTCAGGGGAAAGATAATTGCACTAATTTCTTCTGCTTCAAAGGAAGTCATAGGTGAGCACCTGCACACCAACTGCTAAAATAAAATATCAGTAAAGTAATGTGAGACAGAAAGCAGCCCTATGTTGTACATCCTAGTTAAAATAAAGCCCAAGGGGTTCTTGGGGATAGTATAGAATGGTGGTTATGAGAATTAAGTTTAACCATAATGCGGCGACTTGTTGGCTATGTCATCTCAGGCTAATATATTACTGAGGAATTTTGAACTTCATTTTTTCCATCTCTGAGATGATGCCAATAACACCTATCTGGACGTGTCTTGTAAAGGTTATATAGGACAATATGTCTAAAATTAGGTGCACACTGAATGGCAGCAAATAGCGAAAATTATTAAAGAAATATACAATAAATGATTCTGAAAATATAGTACTTTGAGGCTAGCATAATTTTCACACAATAAGATAAACCCACAGTTTGGATGAATTTTTGACAATGTATACATTCTTTAACAACTACCGCAGTCCAAATAAACATTTCCATCACTCTCCAATTGTCCTCATGCTCTTTTGGAATGAGTCTTCTAACCCTTCGCTTTCCCTTGGCAACTGTTGATTTGCTTTGTGACACTATAGTTTCCAGTTTCAATCTGCCCTTTTTAGAGTTTCATAGAAATGGAATCATCTGCTGTGCGTTCTTCTGGGTTTGGCTCTGTTCACTCTGCGTGACGCTTTTCTGAGTCAAGCACATAGTATATTGGTTGTTTAGTTGTTTGCTGCCCTCTTTGTCAGTATCCTCCCTTTTATGAACGTGCCATTACTTTTTTGTCTCCAATTAAATGTTAATGGTCATTTTAGTTTTAGTTTTTTTTTTAGCATGTATTCCTGACTCTTGGGTAAAGATCAAGGAGCAGAATTGCTGTGTAATGAGATAAGTGTATGTTTCAATTTATAAGAAATGGCCAGCCTGCTTCTCTGGCAGTGCTGGCTCTATTTTGCACTCACTCCAGCAGTGTTGGAAGAGTCCCCTCTGCTTCTATCCTTGCCAGCCTTTGGTATGTAGTCAGTTTTCTTACTCTAGTCATTCTAGTGGGTGTGGAGTGATATCTCCTTATGGTTTCAGTTTTACTTCCCTGATGGCTAATGACATTGTTAGATATTAATATGCTTATTAGTCATGTTATCATCTTTTGTGAGGTATCCACTCAAACATTTTGTGCAGGACTCAAATCGTGTAACTGTGTGTCTGTGGCTTGGCTTATCAAGGTTTGGCTTCATTTACCTTTGAGGTGGAATCTATTGTACCTTTGTATTCCAAGACAGAGGTGAATTTCTATAAGGACCAACATGGAACCAAGATAAATCTAAAGTCTGTCAATCGACTGGGAACTTGTCATGTTTTATTGATAATGATGTAGGGAAAGCTGGAGTTGGTTAGCCTCTCTTGCTGCAGTTCTGCCAGAAGGTCCTATGTTTTTCCTAGACAGCCATAACTGCGCACAGTGACGTCATGATCATGTGACTGCTGCTTGGTACTGCACCACTATTGTTCTCCTGTACTGAACTTTCCATGTATGTGGACTTCGCAAGTGTGTTCACACAACGACTGCAAGCTAAATGAAAGCGTGCCATACCTGCCCTCATTCCTAGGTATGTCCTATTTGGCCTGTCCAAATTGGATCATTTGTATTATAATGACTTTTAAGAACTTTAAGGATACCTGTGGAAGTATAAACACATTTATAATGCCACACTGGACTAATATAACCAATGCAAAATATATACTTGGTGATTCCTTCGTCAATACATTCTTGCATTTTTCAACATGAGATCCATGTGAAAACAAGGGAATGTAATTGTGTAATTAGCTGTAGGAAATATCAAGATAAAATAAAAGTAAGATTGTGAGGAGAAAAGAAAAAGAAACACATTGTTTAAATCCCTTTCTCCTCTCCAGCCCTCCCTCCCCCTTAAGATGTGGTTGGGGAAAATCTATGCAGCAGTTGCAGTTTATCTGTCGACACACTTTTTGTAAGTGTGAACAACATGCATTTTTTTTTTTTTTTGGATAGTTTTACATTCAAAGATTTTTTTTTTTTTGAGACAGAGTCTCAATCTCCCTGGGGTTGAGTGCTATGGTGTCATAGCTCGCAGCAACCTCCCAGCACTTGGGAGGTTAAGATAGGTGCATTGCCTGAGCTCATGAGTTCGAGACCAGCCTGAGCAAGAGCAAGATCTGTCTCTAAAAAATAGCCGGGCATTGTGGTGGGCACCTGTAATCCTAGCTACTTTGGAGGCTGAAGCAAGAGAATTGCTTAAGGCCAAGAGTTTGAGATTGCTGTGAACTGTGATGCCACAGCACTCTACTGAGGGCGACAAAGTGAAACTCTGTCTCAAAACAGACAAACAAACAAATGAACAAACAAACAAAAACCCTCTTGGGCTCAAGAGATTCTTTTACCTCAGCCTCCCAAGTAGGTGGGACTACAGGTACCCTTCACAACACCTGGGTATTTATTTATTTTTTTAGGGTCGAGTCTTGCTCTTGCTCAGGCTGGTCTCGAGTTCCTGAGCTCCGGCAATCCACCTGCCTCAGCCTCCCAGAGTGCTAGGATTACAGGTGTGAAACACTGCACCCAGCTTAAAGAATATTTTTTAGGTAAGGCCATTTCCTTTTTTTTTTTTTTTTTTTTTTTTTGTAGAGACAGAGTCTCACTTTATGGCCCTCGGTAGAGTGCCGTGGCATCACACAGCTCACAGCAACCTCCAACTCCTGGGCTTAAGCGATTCTCTTGCCTCAGCCTCCCGAGTAGCTGGGACTACAGGCGCCCGCCACAACGCCCAGCTATTTTTTTTTGTTTCTTTTTTTGGTTGCAGTTCAGCTGGGGCTGGGCTTGAACCCGCCACCCTCGGTATATGGGGCCGGCGCCTTACCGACTGAGCCACAGGCGCCGCCCGGTAAGGCCATTTCCTGTGTGTGAAGGCATGAAAGCAAGTCCAAGTATTTCCCTGGTAATGTTAAAATGGTAGTGTGAGTTCTTTCTATGCTATTTGTGCCTACGCAGGGGTATCTGTGCCATAAAAAATGGGGAGAAAAGATGCATACATTGTTTTCAGTTTATTTACAACTATTTCTGTGGCTAAGGGAAAATATATATTCTTTAAGGAGAAGCTAGTAAATACTTCTTACCCAGGTGGTTCTTCAGGTCATGAAGAATCAGTTAGGACAAAGGGTGAACTCAGTGCCAGCTAATAGAGAACTAGTTCCCATTTGCTGCTTCCTGTAGCCAAATCAGGGACTAATCACAAGATTGTCAATCTGTGTGAATCTATGTCACCTCCACTGGGCTTGGGGGCTTTGAGAACCACTGGCATACTTAGAAACTTTAATTACACAGCAGTTAACTGGTCAAGAACAGACTGATTCTATCTCAAGAGAAATGTATTCTTAACTGGGTCAAGTCTACTTAGTCTCTCCTCTATAACAAATTACACTGTGTTTGTTTTACTTGATATATAAAAAGATATTTATATGCATAATGAGTTAAGGTATTTCGCTTTTATATTCAAGAAATGGGGTGTTAGCTTAAGAACAGACCTCCACGTATAAGCTGATTTATGACATTTACCTTACTCTCCATAGCCTTATGAAGAGGTTGGAATGAAAACAAAACTTCTGTGGCCCTTTACATTTTCATTTCTTTTTTCAAAAAAAACCTGAGTCTTTGTTGAGGTTACCTGTACACACCTAACTTAAAAAAAAAATGGTTTTGATATGACCTTGACTATGGAATGCAATATGTGTTGAATATGATAATTTGGTATCATGCTATGCTAGACAAGGCTTCCCAGAGGATGCGGCTTCTTAATGAATAGCATGGAGGCAATGGTTTCAATAAATAAATTTTAATTGTCCTCTTACTAAAATAAAAAAATGGTTTTGGACATTGGTTATATACAAATTGGTTGTGTTATAAATAATAAGAATTCGAATAGGGAAATTTTAATATCTTATGAAAATAGAATCACAAAATATGTTAGGTTTATTAGAACTTTAAAGAAAGTGTCTATAGAGGGCTTTTTTCAATTGACAGTTTAGTTTTGAATTCTTTTTTCTAAGAACTCATGGTGTGTTCTGTTTTAGAGAGAAAGCTCTTTGGACAATGGGAGGTACTTGTGGAAGATTGGAAGGTGGGAATGATGGGAGCAGCCAGGATAGTTTACCCCAAATCAATCTGCCTCTTGTAGCATCACTGGCTGGGAATGATTTCTTCTGTAGCTACAAGCCTAACACAACTGCTTCCACCATGGTCCCAGCCATGCATCTTCTGATGGTCTATCCCCTGCCAGAAAGCCTGGCATCTACCCTGTTTCCCCAAAAATAAGACATCCTCCGAAAATAAGACCTACTTACAGGAAAGATAAGGCGTCCCCTGAAAATAAGACCTAGCGCATCTTTGGGAGCACACCTTAAAATAAGACACTGTCTTATTTTCGAGGAAACAGGGTGGTTTCTGGTAACAACATCCTCTCCCATTGTCCCTGTAACACTGGGGTTGGTAGCAGTTTCCAGCTGTTGTCAATCTCTGTTGTTTTGTTATCTCCTTTCTGTCTTCTCAGCCCTCCCATCACCTGTGAAACCAATTTGCATATAATTATAGTCCTTGTGTTTGAAAACACTGAAGTGGTTCTTTCATTTCCTGGCTGGACCTTGCTGGTTTTATCAGGAAACTGAAAAGAGGGTGGAGCATTCTCATTCTGCTATGATGGTGTGAGTCTACCCTAGCTGTCCTAACTTTGATGACAAGTAGAAACTCAAAATAAAATAAACAGCAATGGAAGGTCTCAGAAAAGCCCACTAAAGCAGAGGATTGTGGAAAGGAATCATGACTGGGAGAAATCAAATCCTTGGAAAAGGTGCACACTATATTTTTTTCCCTTTCATAGTTTTACACCAAGGGTAAGGCCCCAGCCATGGAGTTTCATGTTGCCATATGCAGCTAAAACTGATATCGGTTTTATCCTTCTGGCCAGAGAACCCAGAGGAGGGACCTTCAGTGGGCTAAATAGATTGGGGGAAAATACTAGGTGGAAGAGAGCTAGGAAAGGGTTGTCTTAATTTGTGTATTAACCCGAACTGGTGTCAGACTGAGCCTGAGTTACGCCTGCATGGGCTGCAACCAAAATCCATAGCCAGGGCGTAGGAGACTTACCTGAAATTTGAACCTCTCCATGATTCTCCTGAGCAGCACATGCATGGTAAGGACCCAAACCGACATTGCAGAGGGTTAAGAAACTAAACAGAAATTACAACCACCCCTACAGAAGCAAACAGAATGTAAGTTTGGAAACTAACCAGGTTAGCATCCTTAACATTCAGGAAGGTATAACTGGACTCAGAGCCTAAACGCCCTAATATCATAGTGTTTAAAATAAATCCGTGATTACTAAAAATGCAAAGAATCAGGAAAACAAATATGTGGCCAACTCCAAAAAGAAAGCAGTACACACACACACACACACACACACCCCAACTGTGAGACTGACCTGACCTGGCAACTAGCAGACAGTAACTTTAAAGCAGCTATTGTAATAAGGCACCATGGGCCTAGAAGATTATATTAGATGTCATGTGGCTGTTGTATTTACTGGTATGGGAGGCAATGATAATGATAATGGTAATAATAATAGATTTGGATTGCTTCTTTTCAGTAAAATATACATAATGCAAAATTAATTGTTGTCACTATTTTCAAGTGTGTAGTTATGTGGGATTAGGTGCATTCACTTACTGTCCAACCCTTGCTACTGTTCATCTCCAGAACTCTTATCATCTCACACTGAAACTCTGTATCCGTCAATTAATAACTCACCATTCTCTTTTCTCAAGGTATAAATTTGCAGTAGCCAGGTAGAGGTACGTAACTGTCCGAAAAAAAGTTAACAAAAACCATAGAAAGCATTAGGGCTGGAGTGGTGAACAGGGTGCCTTGAACCACAGAGAGCTATGATTATAGGTAACGGATCGGGGAGCTTTTAGGCCAGGTAGAGGAGTGTGAACTTTTTCTGTATGTTTTATGGAGGTCTTGTTAAAAATGCATTTAATGCATTTGCCCAGACACTAAACTAGATGTATCAAATCTCAGTCTCTTGAGGGTGAGTCTGGAAACCTAGGTTTTCAACACCTCAAGGTGTTTCCTACCACACTAAAATTTGGGAACATCTGGTGGAGCCTTCAGAAGTTTTTATTAGTATTGTTTCATAGTCAGATTCTATGTAAGCCATTCTGGCACCATTGAGGAGGATCAGTCAAAAGACAGGGACCCAGATTACAAATAGAGAGAATAGTTATTCATTTATCAAACATTTGAGCACTTCCAATACACTTGGCAAGAAAAAAGTAGATGGAAAAGAGACAGATTAAGTCTAACTTTATCTGCTTGTCATCTCATGAGAGAGATGGACAACACACAAGTCAACAAAATTCAAGGAAGATAATTCCAGATGTGATAACTCCTCTAAAGAAAATAAACATAGTAATGTGACAGAGGGTGTGTGTATTGGAGTGTGCAGGGGGTGATTGAGATAGGGTGGTCAGGGAAAGCCTCTTTGAGGAGCTGACATTTACTCAGACTGGAAGAAGGAGGAACCCAGCCTGGGGAAAGGATTAGTCTTCCAAGCAGATCAAATAGAAATAAGACGATGATTATCTTTGAGAAATAGAAAGGAAGGCATAGTGCCTCCAGAGTAAGGTGGGTAGAACATAGTAGAGAAAGGTGTGGTTATAAGGAAGAAGAGTAAGATCAGGCAGAAGGCTGTTAGAACAAAATAGAAAGTTCATGCTTTATTCTAAGTTTTATTAGTATGGGAGAGAAGTGCAAGATGGAGGCAGTGAAGATGCAGAAGAGTAGAAAGATATATTTGAGAAATATGTAGGGAATGTGGTAAAATGAAAAAGCTCTAGATATTCACTGGATAGGGGACAGGAAGGTAAAGAAGGATTCTAGGTTGTTTCTTGGGTTTGTGGTTTAGATTCCTATTTGTAGACTGTGGTAATATCTAAAAAAAGAAAGACTGTAAGTAGGGAAAGGTTTGAAGGGTACTGAGCACAATTTGAGCACACTGAATTTGAAGGGTTTGTGCAAAATATCAGTGACATAAATCTACATTAGAATATTTGACTGTAAGTGACAGTCAAGTGACAGTCAGAAAACTGAAAAAATATCAATAATTTAAACAGGAAAGAAGTTTATGTCTTTTTCATGTTGATAAGGTTCAGAGATAAGAGTCCAGGACTGATCTGTGCCCAGGTCTTAATGGATGAAGGTGGCTGAGTGACTATGTTGAGAGGTCATTGCCACCAGAAGAAAAGCTTGACGTTACAGTAACTCTGGAAATGAAAGGCATGGGTTGCCATGTCGGCCGCACAGGAAAGCCCGGAGTCAGTCAGTGGGGGGAAAGTAGTTTTTCTTCCCTCCCCCTTCTGAATCTCTACTGTTGCTTTTACCCCTCTGTATTCCCTTGGGTACCTGTAGCCTAGCTCCCACTTACAAGTGAGAATGTGTGGCATTTGCTTTTCTGTTCCTGAGTTACATCAGTCAATGAAGTTACTAGTTAGAATCATTCCAGTAGGTCTTTGGGCTGGTAGCAGACCCTGGGTTGATTTATGACAGGGAGAATATTGGCTTGGTGTGTGAGTGAGATGAAGGATGCAGTTGTGGGTATGGACTCAGTATCAGTTGGTTTGCATGTGAAAGACATGTGAGCAGGCAAGTTGCTTTGTATTTCTAGGAATTAGCTAGATCTGGGTGGGTCAGTCTCTCCCTATTTAACTTTAGGACAAAAGAAGGGGAGGGCCAATATGCAGGAGAGTAAGAATCAACATGATTAATTAATGACCTAAATTAGTAACAAGTTGCTTTGAACATTCTCAAAGTTACTAAATAAATTTGCCACCCCAGTGTTAATATCACTGTACTTTTCAATTCTCTCCCTGGCCAGCAAGGACCCCAAGATGTCAAAACATAACATAAAATACATGATGAATACGGGTCCGGTAGAGCAGCCACATTATTATCAGTGAAGCCTTTTATCTTGTTCATTCTCTATCCTCAACGTAGGGGTTAACCTCACGGGCTAAGATGGATCTCTGATCTTCAGATGTCACACCTGCTTTCTATCTAGCAGGAAAGAGTGAGGACAAGTGCATCCTGTCCCTTTAAGGATATTCCTGGCTGTCTCATAAACCAGTTTCTTTACATCCCATCAGTGGCCAGCAAGAAGAATTGCCCTGGGAAGAGGACAAGAAGCAGGCCATGGAAGCCAAGAGAGAGGACTTTGGGAAATGGGGGAGGGGTCCACCGTGGGTAGTGCTCTTTTAAAATGGTTGAGAGATGCAGTGGACCAGACTGCCTGGTCCTTTGGAATCGTGTGAATGAAGGGCGCTTACTGTCACAGCAAGTTTAAGGGAGAGGTATGGAAGGGATAAGTGGGAAGTGAGGAAATCTGCAAGGCAGCAAGCATGGACTACTGTCTTTTGTGGTTTGGCTGTTGAGTGAAGGTTTGACATCAGAGGACACGTAGGATTAAGGGAATATTACTGTAGATACCAGGTTGACAATCTTTATTGTATTATATCTAGAAATGATAATATATTTTACAAAATAGAGACCGGCTTGTAAATAAAAGTAGGAATACACAAATAATAGTTAAATACAGTTCTTACAGCAGTCTTTTGAAATGTATGGCCCCTCACAGTACACTAGGATAAGCTAAAACTGAATGAACCACTAAGTCCTCGTTCTGACATTTATCTATTACACTTCAAAGAAAAATGTTTTAGATGTTGAAATGGCTAAGATGCAAGTGTTTGAGGGCTCTCATCTATTTCTGTATGCGCAGCTGACAACCAGGTTGGCATATGCAGGAATGGAAGGCAAGTTTAGGTCATGTGCCTAAATTTGGCCGTATAAATAACTGCCTATGTTTTCTAATGAGATGTTTTTATAAATATCAATGTAGATGGATTTTTGTTTACTTCTAGATCATATGTTCTCCCAGAGGAAATGTTCAACTTGAGATTTTTATTTAGAAAGCTAATGAAAAATCTATGATATATTATGGAAGAGAGTGTTAGTACCATCCCTAAATAAAAGTTTTTGAGGAAGGTTTCCTTGGGAAAGCTTTATTATGTAACCTGCCGGATAGTGTCAGTGCCAAACAGGCAGAATTTAGAGACCAATAAGAGACTTAAATGTTAATGTGACTTGTACTTTCACGGGCAACCAAATTATTGGCATTCAACTAGCATTTCTTACTCTTTAACAGGAAAAAAACCGCCCTCTTATTTTCTACCTAATACTCAACAGCGCCCTTAATTATGTCACTGATCTTGCTACAATTGCTGCACTTGACGTCTCATAAATCTGATTCTAAATTGGTTTGTAGTCGAATTTTGAAAAGGATCAATAGATTCATTTACGCCGATTCTTGCTCTGAAACTGAAAACGTGCCTGTACATGCAAAGAATGAGATTACCAGATTTGACTCACAGCCTCTTTGCTGTCTCAGAAACAGCATCACACCTGGAATTCTGTATAACAAATGAAGAATTAAATTAGGAGTTCTACTGGCCAGAACTGACTCTCTCATCTGTCTCTAATCTACGGCAACCCTTAGTGAGAAGCTGATTTCTCCTACCATTAGCAAATACCTTCGTTTGGATTTTGTAGACTCAAAAATAAACCCTTAACCATCATCATTATCAATAGTAGTATTAATAACAATTATGATAGGATTGAATGCTGTGCTATTTACATGATTGTAACTTTGAATAGGAAAAAATAGATAATAGATTATCTTTTAAATTTAACCTGAGGAATTTAGAAGAAACTTATTAGGGAAATTCATGTCTGTGCATATCATTAACTATTTATTTTCTATTATTTTATGGCATTATTAGAATTATTTCAGCAGTTATTTAAAGAATATACTATGCCATTATGGGTTGTCGTGTGGTGAATAAAAATACACATAGGGTAGGATCTATTTTCTTGGGTAACTACTAATTTAATATAGACCACCAAGTATAGCTAAAGACGGTGTAAAAACATTGTAATAAAAGTCTCAACACCATACAATGGTTGCACCAACAAGGTCATAATTACTTCCAAATGGGGATTTCGGAGAGGGCTTATGTGGAGGTGAAAAAGTACAAAGCTGCCTTTGAGGGAGAGGAAGAAAAGAAGGCAGAAGAGTGTGTTGGGATAAGGGTGTAATCACAGCAAGGGAAATGTAATATGAAAGGACATTTCATACTTGGGAAATACTCCAGCATAACTGGGGTAAGTTGTAGACAATGAAATGCGGAAAGTTATAGTCAGATCAGGGAGGCTCTTAAATACCAAAGTATAAAGCTTGAATTTAACTTCAGGACAAAAGAAGGGGAGGGCCAATATGCAGGAGAGTAAGAATCAACATGATTAATTAATGACCTAAATTAATAACAAGTTGCTTTGAACATTCTCAAAGTTACTAAATAAATTTGCCACCCCAGTGTTAATATCACTGTACTTTTCAATTCTCTAACTCAGGAGACACCAGTTCTGCTCCTGGCTCTCTCAGTGATTAGCTTTGTGACTTGAATAAGTCATTGCACTTCTGTGTTCTACTTTCTTCACCTATAAACTGAAAGTAGGGGTCCCGAAGATCAAATGAGGTTACAAAAGCAGTATTTGTTGATATCAAAAAGTAGTAAAAGGGTGTAACTTTACCTCAGAAGTTATACCTTAGCTTGTCCTTACTTTTATGTGATAGATCTTTTGGTGTATATAATGTTTATGCACGGTTTAATGAATAATGCCCACCAAGTCCTCACACTCAGGCTTAGAAATCTAACTTGAGGACCCCAAATGGGTTCCTCTTGCTCACTTCAAGATAAAAAGCATTACTTTTTAAAAAAGTTTTATCACAGATGTTTCTATAAATATTTAAATTTTGTACCTTTATAATCTTTAATTAAACCATATATTACTTATTTTTTGATTTTTTTGAGTGCAATATTAAGGTTTTACAATTCCTGCACATTTTTATTTTTGTTCAGACACTCAAAAGATACTTGAGCCCATTGGGTGGCAGACCTAATTGTAGATAGCGGAGATTCCCAGAGAATAAAACAGAAAAAAATTCTTGGCCTCGTTGAACTAGATTCAAGTGGGGGGTATATAGTAAATAAGCGTAATAGATAATTTAGCGAAGTAGGAATTCTATGGTGCTATACAGCAGCATGGGGACTGCTGGGGAGATCTACAATTTTAAAGAGTTGTCAGAGTAGGCAGATCAGAGAAGGAACTTGTGTTACTCAGGGTTCTTCAGGGAAACACGATGAGTAGGACAAGTATACAGAGATTTATTTTAAGGAATTGACTCACCTGGTTAGGAAGGCTGGCAAGCCCAATATCTGCAGGGTGGGCCAGCAGGCAGGAAGGCTCAGGAGGAGCCAGCGCTGTAGAATTCCCTCTTGCCAGGGAGAGGCCAGTCATTTAGTCTGTTAAGCCCTTTAACTGACTGAACCAGGTCCACACACTGTGGAAGGAAACATGCTTTACTCAAAATCCACTAATTTATTTTATACATATATTTTTATTGTTTGGGATTCATTGAGGGTACAAAGAATTAGGAATAGTATTCCATGGTATACATATACCACAGCTTGTTAATCTATTCCTGGGTTGGTGGGGATTTGGGCTGTTTCCACATTTTGGCGATTGCAAATTGAGCTACGATAAATAGTCTAGTGCAAATGTCCTTATGGTAAAGTGATTTTTTTTCTTCAGGTAGATGTCCAGTAATGGGATTGCAGGATCATATGGGATGTTTAATTTGAGTTCTTTGAGGATTCTCCATACTTCCTTCCAAAAAGGTTATATTAGTTTGCAGTACCACCAGCAGTATAAAAGTGTTCTCCTCTCTCCACTTTTACACCAGAGTCTGCAGCTTTGAGACTTTGTGATGTGGGCTAGTCTCACTGGGTGCAGGTGATATCTCAGGGTGGTTTTGATTTGCATTTTCCTGATGATCAAGGATGATGAGCCTTTTTTTCATGTTTGTTAGCTATTCGTCTGTCTTCATCTGAGTAAGTTCTGTTCATATCTCTTGCCTAGTGGTAGATGGTATTGTTTACTCTTTTTTTTTGTTGTTGAGTTCTCTAGTTATCAACCCTTTGCCAGGTTGATACCTTGCAAATATCGTTTCCCATTCTGAATTTTGTCTTTTTTCTTTACTTGTGTCCTTATCTGTGCAGAAAATTTTCAGCTTAAGTAAGTCCCATTTGTTAATTTTCATTATTGTTGTGATGGCCACTGAAGACATTAAAATATTTCCCCAGTCCAACATCCTCAAGAACTTTCCCTACACTTTCTTCTAAGATTTTTATCCTTTTGCATTTTAGATTTAAGTCTTTTATCCATGTTGAGTAATTTTTGTAGGGGTGAAATGTGTGGGTCGAATTTCAGTCTTTTACATGTGGTTATCCAGTTCTCCTAGCACTGTTTGTTGAACAGGGATTCTTTTTCCCACTGTATGCTTTGTTTGCTTTACCAAAGATCAGATGACAAGTAGAGACTGAGTTCATCTCTTGGTTTTCTATTCTGTTCCATATGCCTATATCTCTATTTTTGTGCCAATACCATGCTGTTTTGATTACTATGGACTTGTAATATAGCCTGAAGTCTGGTAGGGTGATGCCTCTGACTTTGTTTTGATTACTAAGAATAGCCTTAGCTATATGAGCTTTTTTCTGGTCCTATACAAAATAAACTATTTTTTCTAGATCTTCAAAATATGATGTTGGTATTTTAATGGGATTACATTGAATATGTAGATTGATTTGGATAGAATAGACATTTTGACAATGTTGATTTCTACCCGGCCAAGAGCATGGCATGTTCCTCCATTTGTTAGTGTCTTCTGCAATTTCTTTTCTTAGGGTTTCATAATTCTCTTTGAAAAGATCTTTCACCTGTTTTGTTAAGTATATTCCTAAGTATTTCACTTTCTTTGAAACTACTGTGAAGGGAATTGGGTCTTCAATTTGCTTCTCAACTTGGCTATTATCGGCATATACAAAGGCTACTGATTTGTGGACATTGATTTTTATACCCTGAGACCTTACTATATTTCTTGATCACTTCCAGGAGTTTTATGGTTGAATCTCTGAGGTTTTCTAAGTATAAGATCATATCATTAGCAAAGAGCAAGAGTTTGACCTCCTTTGCCCTCATTTGGATGCTGTCTTTTGCAAAAGTCTCAAGGTCTCCGTGTGTCTGACATGTTTGAAGAATAATGAAGAGGCCGTTGGGATGAGAAAGGGGTGAGTGAGTGAAGGTTGAGGATGGCAGAAGATGAAGTCAGGGAGGTAATGGGGCCAAAATGTAAATCTTCTGGACAGGTTCAAGGCTTGTGACTTTATTGTTCAAGGGAAATTGAGAGCCATGTCAGGGTGTTGTACAAAGGAGGGATAAGACCTGACTCAGCATTTGAAAAACATTACTTTAGCTGCTATGATGCCACAAAAAAGAAAGTGAAAGCAAACAAACAAATAAACAAGTACCCCTCCCCCAGGGGAAAAAAAAACCCTCAAAAACATAGTGTGGAAAGTATTGCAGTAAAATTTTCCCTAAATAATTGTGATCCATGTAGGGCGGTAACTGGAGCTAGTGTGGAGGGATGGGTTCACATATGTATTTTAATGACAGTTTGAGTATTAGGTAAGAGAGAAGAGAAGCCAAAGATGAATCTACTGGGTTTGGCCTGAACCAGCTGGAAGCATGGAGTGGTCATCAACTGACTTGGGAAAGACTGAGAAGGATACATATTTTTGTAGAATATCAGAAATTCAGTTTTGGACATTTAAATTTGAGATGTCTCTGAGACACTCAAATGGAAAGACCAAATGAGAAGCTGGAAGTGATACAGGAGTCTAGAATTCAGGAGGGAGGTCTCAGCCGAAGATACAAGTTCGAATACATCAGTATAGGCACCTAGAGTTGTGAGACTGGGTGACATCACCAATGAAAAAAGAAATGATAGCCAAATACAGAGCCTGAAACATTCCAACATTAAGAACATTTAAGGAAGAAAAGAAGCTACCAGAGACTGAGAACAGACTTCTGAGGTAGAGAAAAAAGCATGAGGGGTGTTCTTGAGGCCAAACCAAGGAGTGGAAAATAATCCACTGGGTTAGAAGCAGCTGGTTGGTTACAGTGGATACAGTAAGGTGGGCAGCATAGATTATCTCGAAAAATGTGGTTTCAGAGTAGTATTGGTGGTCAGATGAGGACCTATGTGGAAAGAATTTAAGAGGGACTTGGATGATGATCAGAGAAGGCCGGTATAGGCAAAGCTATATGGGCGAACTTTGCTGCAAAAGGAAGTAGAGAAATGGGATGGTAGATGCCAAGGGGAAGCTGAACTGAGAGGGGATTTTTAAGATGGGAGAGTTAACAGCATATCTATGTGTTGATGGAGATGTTCCAGCAGAGAGAAACAAATTAAGGATATAAAAGTATAAGTGACTTGCTGATGTCTATGAGCTGATGAGAGGAAATAAAATCTGGACTACAAGTGAATAATCAGTTTTAGGAAGGTGTGTGGGCAACATATGAAAAATATGAAAACAAGCAAGGAGAGAGTACAGAGGATACAACTGAGAGAGTGGGTTGGGAAGATCTGTGGTGGTTCTCTTCTGGTGGCTTGAATTTTCATGGTAAAATAGAGAACATCAACTGAGAGTGAGCATGAGGTAGGAATATTGAAGATTTGAGGATAAAGAAGAAAGTTATCTAAAATAATGGGAGGGAGAATGATCAGGGAACTATGTAATGGGTTAGCAGCATTAAGGCCTTCTTGAATGTTGAGTTTGTGGTCATGAATTTAAAGTGAAAATTCTAACATGGTTTTGTGTTTTTCCCTAGCCATGTTGAATTAGAATGATATTAAGAGACATGTTTTAAAAACATGATTCTGATCATTGAATTATCCCTTACAATCGCATGCCTACGATAAAGCCCAAATGATTTACCTGGGCAATACTCTTCCCATGCTGGCCTTTTCCTAAAGGACTCCATTCCCATGTTTTTACCTCATCCATCAGGCTTTTGATCAAATACTATGTATCAATTCCCAGAGACAGTGCCTCGACTGATTCTTTCACACTAATCGCTTTTTCTCTCTTCATATTGTTTTATGTTCTTCTTTAACATTATCACTTATTAAGTTATAAATAAACTTAATTCTTCACATTATTATTATTGTTATTTTTTTGAATTCCCTTTCTCCAGGTCAAGTACAATGAGTCTGTGGCCTGGGCCTATGTGGTCTTCTGCTGAATCTCCAGTAACACTCACATAGAGTGACTGGTGCTCAGTATATAGTGGTTCACTGGTTAATTATATCTGGACATAAATTAGTGAAATGTCAGGATAATGAAGATAAACAATTTAATATTTCTGAGAGAAAGAAATAATTATTTCTTACAAAGGAATGAGCATTTTATTGGCTTCAGCCTTCTCATTTACAAAACTAGTTGCTAGACAGCATCAAACAACACCTTTAAGATTATGGGGCAGGGAGGTTTTAAACCAGCATTTTAGGAAGTATTAATCATTGATGAGAGTAATATTCAGATGTTACCAGACAGTATAGGGCTCAGAAAGTTTATCTCTGTTCCACCTTCCTCAGGAAGTTCTCGAATATAGATTATGGCAAAATAATAATGAAATACAAAAAGTAGAAAGAATAAGATGCAAGATACAGTGAGCTTAACCCAGGAATGCAATGAGTAGAAAACTAAACATGATAACTTAGTAATGGATTGGTGTAAATTCAGAGTGATTAGAGAAAAAGTGTCTTTAGAAGAGCATTGTAACAGATATTATGGCTTAGTTGATCCCAAATCTTACCAGAAACCTCTTCTCCTTACACCCAGGAAATTCTAGGAATGACCCTAAGACACAACTCTGGCCCAGAAGAAAAGGCAAAATTACATTTATGCACTTTTTTTTTCTTGAATAAAAAGACAATGTCTTGATAGAAGAGAATTTCTTTATGTGTTCTTTTCCTACCAGGTGGTGAGGCTACCAACTTGTAAGTAAGAGAACCAAGAAGATGTTGAGGCCTGTGTGCTAAGAATTGTGGAGTGGGAAGATGGACAGTTTGGGGACAATAACAGTGTCATTATACTACTGGACCAGCTTGCAGCTCAACGAGTGATGCAAAGAGATTCATGTCTGTTTAAGACACTCTTGGTTTTCACTTTTGTTGAGCCGAACCTCTTTCTAACTGATTCAAAAACACATCCATGTTAGTAAATATTATAACTTCACCAGTGATTCTTTTAGTGATAAGTTAAGGCATTATTTCTTTAAAAGTGGGGGGGAGCATTAGAAATTCCTTCAAAAGGAAAAATCTTTGAAAAAGTTTAAATATAAAATTGTGTTTTAATGATGGTGTGATTGAACATTGGTGATAGTTTCAAAGAATTCATTTGCTGATTTTCTTGGTATATTCTCCCTTTATCTGCACATATTTGATGAATTTGTTTTTTTTTTTTATTAAATCATAACTGTATACATTGATATGATTGATGAATTTGAATTCAATTTCCTTCTTTGTGGGCCCATTCACGCTACTTGGTTACTTAATCAATGGTATTACATAATCATAGTATTGTATATAATTTTTTTAATTTTTCACATCAATATCGAGAGAACTCATGAAGATAATTCATGAAGAGCGTTATTATAGTTGTCTGACAACTTTAAATACTGTCAGATGAAGAGATAATTGGATTAGGTTGAAGGGTAAGAAATAAAAGTTTAGTTTTATCATATAAATGAATAACTGTAACTAATAAGTAAAGAAGTATAAGTGGTAAATTTAGTGAGGGGAGTGTGGAGGTAATCATATAGGTGAGTTAATTTCCTAATCTTTTATTAAGGGAGGCAATCTCTGGGATTGATAGGCAAAGAGTAGAGATGTGAGCACAGTATTTGGAAGTAAGAAAGAGACTTCTAGAAGCACCAAAAAATGAAGCAATTATTAATAATTATTATTACTTCTCGGAATTGCATCTGCAGATACTTAGAAGACTATTGCTTATCATCTCATACCCCACTACTTACTGTTCAATTTTAAAAATAATGCTCATATATTATTTATATAATAAAATATTGCAATCCAACTTCAATTTTGAGTATAATTTTATGTGTTATGCCAGATTTTTGTAAAATAAGCACTATTTCTTCCCCCTTAATTTTTTCTAATTCAGAGACTAGCTGCCTGGGTTGCCTATTTCCAAGAATTATTGCTACGGAGTTGGATATCTGATTTGATCAAGAGAGGAAAAATAAAATAAAATAAATAAAAGAAAAGAAGAGAAAAGAAAGAAAGAAAAAAAATGAAAATGGGAGAGAAATAGAAGCGAGTGGCAGATTGTTGCAAATATGGGGTTTTGCCAGTAGGTTTAGGTCATCCACCAGCAAATGATTTATTTCATTGCTGCAGGCAGTTGAGATGATCCGCCAGGCTTTTCTGCAATTTCTATACTTTCTAACTTCCTGAATTTTAGTGGCAACTCTCCCTCACCTTCATTCTCTGAGCCCCACCAATGGTTTTGTAAGCTTCTAATCTCCAGCATTAAATTCTCTCCTGTTTGAAATACCTGGAGTGGTTTCTGTTTTCCTGAACAAAATCATGACCGATTTTGTTTTGATAGTTTCAAAGTGTCTTAGGTTTGAGTAGAATTTTTGGTGTGTGAAATTTTAGCCCTCAGAGATTAGCTAGTGCCCCTTCACTTCAGTTCATTTGAAGAGAGTTATTGTGATTGTATTTACATAGGTGGGGGCAGGTTATGACCACACCTGGTCTGAAGGGGCAAGGTTTGGAGTGCAGGGCACATGGCTGTGGGGACAGAGACACTAGATGGGGGCAGTGGCCTTTGGTAGATGCATGTGGCCAACCTGTCCCAGCTCCAAAAAGAAGGAACTGTGGAAATAGAGACCAGCCTTACCGTCCTCCTGCCCTTTGATAGCTGCCTGTGCCTCCCACTGGCCAAATGAAACTGGAATCCAGAGATCAAGGGGGACTGTGATATCGTCCCTCCAGCTCCTGGAGTGTAGATCAGGGCAAAAGGAAAGAGAGAAGCTCTGAGGGATGAAGAGAGGGTTTTCAGTACAACTGGTGATACTGATTGAGTCTCATGCCCCTTCTTTTATACCATTCGAGCCACTTTCCCAAAGCTTCTCATTATCATAGCCCAGAAATCAAAGGCATTTTAGTTATAAATAAAATTATTCATTTTTGTTGAGGACGTAAGGGAGAACTTAAAAATATTGACTCAGGGTAATAGAGACGATAATGTTTTTCTTCCTTAAAAATTAATGTTTTTTTCTTTAAAAAATATATACATATATATATTTAGAGAGAGAGAGTTTCATGGGAAAATTTATTTTTCTTTATTCACTTACAAGACAAATGTTTAAATACAGACAATGTGCCTGTCACAACCGTGATAGCAGACGGTTCCTGCCGCCCTAGAATTTAGAGCCCATCCTACACGCCTTACTGCAATTGTCCTTCCTGTTATCCGGCATGATTTTACTTTATTGTTAGTCATCGTGTGCCTGGGGAAAGCTAATATTTGCCAAAGAAAAACATAATTTGGAAAGTAAATCTTTCTCCCTAAATTTGAAAGTGAATTCCAAAGAGTAAAAGGGTTCTTCTATTTTGTCTGGGCATATCTAGATTTTCTTCATTGTCATTAATAAAAGTTGCTGCTGTGTGTGTGTGTGTGTGTGTGTACACGCATATGCTCATCCCATCTGTGTGCGTTTATATGTACATTTCATATATAAAATTTTAATATAAGCACAACTGTTCGGGGATGAGTCAGAAAATAAGCTTAACCAAACTGAGCACTTTCCCATCTTGGCTTCGCTCGCTTGCTGTGGGATCCATCACAATCTGCTTCCAACTTCCAAACTTATAGTGGTGAAGAAAATGCTTTTTGCAAGCTTCTATTCCATTGAATCAAACAGAGAGGTGATTCAGAGCAGATGACCTCTAGGGTGGGCAACTGACGAAGCTCTCCATAAATGTCCTCACAGCTGCTCTACAAAAGACTCATCTCTGGAGTACACCTGGATGAGGAGATTGCCTCAGAGTTTTCAGATTTAAAATTTCTCCATAGAGACGTTAGGATTTGTCCATTTTTCTTGAGCATTCTTGAATGTCAGATACTGACATTTAAGTATTATATACTTTTTCTCATTGAGTAGTTGCAGCACTGAGGTGGCAAGATCCCTTGAGTCCAAGGATTCAAGAACAGCCTGGGAACCATAGCAAGACCTTTTCTGCCCCTTCCAATTTTTAAAAATAAGATAAATAAATACTGTAGTTGCAACTGTTCTATGAGGTAGGTATTATTATTGCTTTCTGTCAGAGATAAGAAAACTGAAGTTCAGAGATGTGAAGTAATTTGGCTAAACAGATGCAACAAGTATGTATGGGAACCAGGAGATAAATACAGATTTGATTAGTCCCCCAAATTTGTGATTTTGACTTTATTATATTATTTAATTTTATTATATGATTTCCCCAATTATCCTCAATGTTTAACATTTTACTTTCTTATTCTCCTTTTTTTTCTTTTTTTTAAAACTGATGTCTTTACTTGCAGGTACCAGAAAAGATGAGACTGCACGGTCAGTGGCTTCATGAATTATGTCACATCTCTGAAAAATGACACAGAAGATCAGTTTTAGTTGCTAGCTAATAAAATAATTATAATAACTTATGAAAACTTACTAATGCTTTTGAGGTCTGTCTTACTAACATAAAATCAACAGGCACTAACGATGCACATTTCAAACAGTTTGCCTTCTAACAGTTTATTAAGAAAGCCGAGTGATAGAACGGAAAGAGGACTAGAATAAGAGTCAGGACTCTTGAACTTGAATTCATTACACGTACCAATTAGCTTGACAAATTTTCTTTGAATCCTGATTTCCAAAACTTGTGAGGCCATTTTCATCTCCAGCTTAAAGTTCTTTGACTTGGGAACAGTATTAGTTCATTTACAGCTTCTCAAAAAGGCCAGCGTGAGTTCAGGTATGATCTCTGGTGGTATTAAGAAATCAAACTATTGTTAAAGACAATGTTATTTCATGATATTATTTAAAGTATGGTAAGGAAGAATTTATTCAGGAACATGCAATCACATTTTGCAGGAAGGGAGAGAGATTGGGCCTTACTTTGGATACATCATGGGCAAGTGGTAATTTCTTACAAGGAGCAGCGTGTTGGGGGTATCAACAGAGGGAAAATTACTATGAGAAAACATCAAGGAAACGGCGGTTTTTGTCTAAACCAAACTAATAGGATTCTTCCTAAAGACTTCCAAAGTTCTGGCTAAAATTTGACTTTGTAAGGAAGTACACAGTTAAGCCTAGGAGAAAGTTCATGAGCTTAACTAAAATTTGGACAAGCCACGTGTCTTTGTCACTGTGCATGACATTTGTTGAGGTTTTTAAAAGGCAGAATGCAGTGGATTGGTTGAAATTATAGATTTCATGTTGTTCCTGGGACTCATGTCATCTAGAAGCTTACATCTTGAGAAGATTTCAAACTAGGTAATGGGCAAGAAATGAGTGGTGAAGAGGTGATGCTGCATGTTAACTCCAAAGCTAATCATTCTGAAACAGAGCAAGCTCACCTACCAGATTGCCAGGGACGAATGGGAAAGACTCAGGGCCAGACAGCTGTGGGGGCATCTGAGTTTCTTTCTGGCATTGGTAGGAGCAGAGCACACTGATGTAGGGATGTCATTTGGTTTTTCATGCAATCTCCCTTTCAATTCAGTGGAACATGAAGGGTAGAGGATGTGCGTGGGATATGGAAACATGGAGGAGAGGAAAGAATTCAGATGCCAGAAACCAGAATAGGAAATATATTCAAATCTTACACTTTAGGAAAGATAAAAATATATTAATACATAAATGTTACTGCTATTCCTGATACTATCATTTCAGTTCATTTTTACATAAACAGAGGAAGCTTCATTTCTGTAATTGTAGCTCAGGATGGTATTTCTGCCTGGTTTAATAAAAGTTTCCTTAAATCATATGACTTAGTGTGATGAATACATTCTGAAATAAAAATGAGTGATTGGATGAAGTCTGAATAGGGCACACTGTGCTCAAATTTTATCATCTCATCAGTGGTGTAAATATTGTCAACCGAAGCCAGGAACATATGGCTTAAAATTCAATAATGCAGGCAATGAGGCAAAATATCCCTGTATCTATGTACTGCCTAAAATTAGAAGTTAGATTTCCTAACTCTCCCTGAAGAGAACATATTTCTGATGTCTTTTATGAAATTGATCAAGAAATAGGCCTTAGTTTAGTAAATTTTTTACAGCCTATTTTGCTGATGGATGCCTGCTATATAAAGCAAGCTCACCCGGAGAATGCAGAGGTCAACAGGGGTGTGCCCTTCTTCACAGCTGCGCACAATAGAACATATGTGTTGGAGCGAAAGCAAACCTTTTAATAAAAATTTAACAGAAAGAAAAGTTCCTACTTTGTGTGTTATTTTAACATCGATTCTCCTATATTAGAAACATACTTTCTTGTCCTCTTCTCTCACTGGACAAAACATGCAAAGGATTTGAATAGGCAATTCACAGGAAATAAAAGTTTTCTATTTATGTTAGTGCTGTTGCAAAGCTAAACAAAACTTAGGTACTTTTAGAACTTTAAAATCTCTGTCTCTTTTTCAAAAAGGAAGAGCCTTGCTCTATAGTGCTCAGACGTTAAAGTGAGTGGAAAGTTCCTTTAGCATAAAATAGGGTTTTAAGTCAAGTAGAACAAGAAGGTAGTCTTCATTTGTTGTAACAAAAAAATTACTTCATGAAGGGTGTCTTGTCACAGTCTTCCTTTAAAGACACTCACTACCTTTGAATGCTCTGTCTGTTAACTTGACCACTTCCACGTTTACATTTGTCTATGAACAAAGGAAATATCCATAGACTAGAGAGAATGACACAGATGACAGATAAATCTGTGTCAATATTTGCAACATTACTCCGCACTGCCTCTCTTTCCCCCTTTTCAACTTTCTGTTTCACTTAGCCACATTTGTCTTTGATATTTATGTCTCTTCTTTTTCCTTTCCCTCCCGATTCCTTTTTTCTTTTTTTCTCTTTTCTCTTTGATCTCCATACCTCGCTCCTCTCCTTGTAACTCCTCATTCCTTCTTACTTTCCACATATCTTCTGTTCTACATTGTTATTGTTTTAAAAGATCTCCTAAGTGTTGTTTTATTTTTTTTTTATTATTTCATTACCTGTCTAGTCTAGTTCATTCTTCCTCAATTAATTTTTTCACCTTTTCAATTTCCTTTGCTGCCTGTCTTTCTGTCCTTCTGTTTTAAATAGAAGCAGGGAACACAATTCCTTGTACAAGTTAATTGGTTAAAACCCTCTGCTCTAGTGTAATTGAGGTTTGTAGCTGTCAACATACCTTTTCCCAAACTGTAACATTTCACTAGCCTTATGCTACATATAACTTGTCCCATTTTGGCCAATACCCCCGCCCACTGCAAGAAAAAGGAAAAAAGCCTGTGGGTGTGCCTGAGTGTATTAGGCAGTCTGAATTTACTCATAGATTCATTAAACAAAAGATGGAAACATTGAACTGGGCGGACCTAGTACTGGTTTAAAGTAACTACTTTTGCCTGGGTGTGGTGGCTCATACTGTAATCGTAGTGCTCTGAGAGACTGAAGTGGGAGGATTGCCCAAGTTCATGATGTCGAGACCAGCCTGAGCAAGAACGGGACCCCATCTCTACAAAAAATGGAAAACCTAGCAGGATTTTGTGACTGGTGCCTGTAGACCCATCTAATCAGGAGACTGAGGCAAGAGGATCTCATGAGCCCAAGTGGGCAGGAGGAGGAGGAGATGATCTTGGTTTAGATCAAATGATAGTCTCAGATACAAATTAAAAAGCTCCTGAGCAAAGAGGTCTGGCCATGCCAGGTCAAGGGACAGTAGTGTTAAAATCTTACACTTAATAACATCCATATGCGCACATGTTTGATTGCTAACTCATTTGATAATGAAGGAAACACTATAAAACCAAACCTTTTGAAATCACATGAAAAAATGTGACTTGTAAAGACCAGTGGAGCAAACACAGGACATCAAACATTAACCAGCAGGAGAGAACGTGGAACCACCCCAGCCGCACTTAACATTTATGGTTGTCACAAGACACTCTGATTCTATACAAGGAAACCACAGATTTAAATGATGAATTAGAAAATTAAATACTCTACCGACCCTTCATTTTGCTCCTGCTAGTATAGACTGTAGTGTGCAAACTAAATCCCTTTTTCAGTAATGAGGCACTCATTCCTGCAGCTACAAAAAGTGTTGAGTGATGAGGACTCATAATTGGGTGCTTTGAAAGAATTTCCCTTATTAAAGAGAACTGCTTTGCCAAATGTTAATCTATCCCACTGCCCACATGCAATAATTGGATGGAAGCGTATGAAGGCCCAGCCCCCTTGCCTCAATTCAGCATCTCTGAATGGCTGCTACAACTACAGAGCTTGCTAGGAGATTGGCTGAATTTCCATTGCAAACACATCACAGGGCAACTCTCCCTTTGCTTTGGCCTTCTTCACTTACTTCTTTACCTACGCTGCTTCTGGGTGCATATCCACAATAAATTTTCTGCATGTAAATTTTCATTTTACAATCTGTTCTATGGGGAACCAAAACCATAGGGTTAATACCAGAAGTTGTGCACAGGAGCAGACTCTCAAATGAAATTTTGGAACTGGGTCACTCAATGGCTGTCAATGAGGGAAGCCATGATACCACATGGCTCCTGTAGCAGGTCATTAAACTGAGATGACTTATATATACCAGGGCCTCTAAACCAGTGGTGAACTGCGTGGAGCTCTGATAGAAGGAACTGCATCTGGGGACAGGGGCATCTGAGATGCTGTGGTACAGCGGAGTAGGAATTACAAAGTCTATGAATTTGGAGGCTTTACTGATCCCAAGTATTGAAACATTGGATTAATCACAAATTTAGGTAAAGTGTGAAAGCCAGTGGGCCTTCTAGGCAGCATCTAAAAGGCTTCCATATTCTACAGACAGAGAGCAGAAAAATCTGACGATTGGAAGAATTATTTAATTATAAGGGTAAAAGAAAAGATTGAATTATCAACCTCTGCCGCTCAGCTACTCCAAGATTAGAGCCCTGATGGGACCTGGGTGGTCTGGACATTCTGCAGAATATCTCATTATTCACTATGTCAATAACATGATGTGAATTAGATCCCAGGAATAAAAAAGAGCAAGTAAGTTAAACAGAGGGAAAGAAGACATCACTGTGCTAACATATCTGTGAAATCGGGAGCCTGGTGGCCAGGAGCTTGCCAGGGCTTCTCCTCCAATACAAAAGATAAATTATTGCATCTTGCACATATTATCACCAACATGGAAGCACAGTGACGAATAGGCCCCCTCAGGTTCTGTAAACATATTCTACATGTGGGAATACTCTTCAAACTCATTCAAGAGTGGCAAGGAATGCTGCCAGGTTTGAGTAGGACCTAAAACAGAGGCCACTATTAGGTAAGTTCTCAGATCGGAATGTTCTCAATTACCCAAGTAGTAAGTGTTTGGATCACAAACCTACATAACAACAAAGTTCGTCCACACCAATCCTTACAGCAGAGTTTTCGTTGGTGGTGTTCTTTCTGTCTTATTTTATTTTCACTGAAATTCCAGGACAAGATTATCAGGTTCCCTCATATGGGCTTTTTACTGATTTGTGGAATTTTCTACCTCATCCCTTCAACAGGACTATAGATCTACAAGGGTTTATGCAGAAGTCTGAAGCCCTATTACCCTCTCATGATGACACAGAGTGCCAGCTGTGGCTTTCTCTGCACAGCTGTGGAACCAACGCTCTGGGGGACTGAGGGTGGCAGACTCCTCAATATGGCCTCGGCATCAGCACTCGCTACGCTGGCTTTCTGTTCCCCCTTCATATTTGATTACTCAACATTTCCATTTTGTTCTTCTCATTCTAGCTCTTCATTTTAAAGGACATTTTTTATAGTCTATTTGGCATTTCTAAGTGCTTTGCAGTGGGACAGTTTCAGGATATGTAACACACCGTACTACACCACTGTAGATATTTTGATAAAAAACATGATTAATATAGATTTTCAGGGTGAAAATTTATTGAAAACCTTAGAAGAACAAATGGGAGGAGGGTAGTGCTACAAAAAGACTAGGAACTGAAATGAAGCTGCTTTTGTGCCCACAGGGACTTGTTTTTAGTTTGCACCTTTGTTACTGTACTACTGCAAAGAAGCCAGGTTGTCTTCTGGCTGTGGTTAGTTCATGCTTGTCTTCTTTGTTGCCATATACCTGACAGGAGTGCATACTAGATGACTGCTAGAGTCTGAAAAAAAAAAATGAATTTAGCTTCTGTCTCTCTCCTAACTTCATGCAAGTGCCCCATGGACAGACCCTGCATTGAAACTTTACTGATGAGAGAGCCTTTAGGGGAAAGCGAAGAAGGGGAAGAAGGGTGTTAAGCGCTAAGGGGGCTATCAGGCACGTTCACTCTGGATTGTTCAGCATCGCGCATGCTCCTAGCTTAAGCATGTTCATTGCAACCATCCTTGTTAAAAGAGAGTGATCACAGTGGTGCCTGCGGTTCAGTGAGTAGGACACCAGCCCCCTATACTGAGGGATGGCAGGTTCAAACCCAGCCCCAGCCCAACTGCAACAAAAACAACAAAACATAGCCAGGCATTGTGGTGGGCACCTGTGGTCCCAGCTACTTGGGAGGCTGAGGCAAGAGAGTTGCCTAAGCCCAGGAGTTTGAGGTTGCTGTGAGCTGTGTGACACCATGGCATTCTACCGAGGATGATAAAGTGAGACTCTGTCTCTACAAAAAAAAAAAAAGAATGATTACAACATCCATAAAATGAGATGGTCAAAGCATCCCTCAATCACTGTGTTAATATCTGAGTTTTGTTAAGTCTTTTTCTTTTTAGTCACAGTCTTACTTGTGCAAGATTTATAACCTAAAAACACTAGGATAAATATAGGCGAAAAGCCTATATGCCTCTGTGCCCACCATTCTGAGAGTGAGCAGAGACAAATTCTTTGCACAGTCAGGCTGAAACTGGGGCTGAACCCTAACTAGGCCGTTAAGCCTGAGTGCTTTGGAGGTAAAAGTCCAGTGCTCAGAAGCTGGCCATGGGGCTGGGGCGTGCAAACACATCATCTTTCAGTCCTAGGCATCTCCGAGCTGTGGTTTTGTAAAATAAGGTCTTTACCTCCAGGTGATTTGGGCCTTCAGAGACCGGGAGAACAATCAACCTTTTCCCCTGCAGTGGTCTTGTGACTTAGTGGTTTACAGGAAAAATGGCTAACAGCATGTTTATCTGGGACTACTATTTTTAAATGTAATAGACAGTTTAGAAGAATGAGTATCGATTGATCAGTAGATTAGCAGATTCCAGGAAAAGGTTAATTTGTTTTTACAATATACCTATGAAATGATTGTGTGATTATTAAAAGTGTGTATGTGCAGAACTGGCTATTTAAGCTGGTCAGAAATAAAGAAGTTTGCTACCTGCCACCAGAGCTTGTAGTCCTCTTTGCCTCATACTATTTCAACAAGCAGGTCTAACCTCCGCATCATCAACCACCCAAATGGCCCTCACACAAATGACAAATTATATGTAAGGAAGAAACATAGGCAGACAGAAGAGTTCTTGTTGGAAACAATGAGAGCCGAAAGATAGTGGAGCAGTATCTTTAAAACTCTGAATGAAAAAAGAAATAGTCAACTCTAAATTCTATATTCAAGGAAAAGCTCTCAAAAAAGATGGCAAAATAAGCCATTTTAAGTCATATAAAAGCTGAGAGTATTAATTACCAACAGACCTGAAGAAAAGAAAGGTAAAGGTGATCCTTTGTGCAGAAGAGAGAGGATATCAGGTGGAACTCTCAATAAATAGAAGGGAATAAAGAACACAGAAATGATAAGCACCTGAATAAATTTAAAGACTTCTTCCTTCTTATTATAAATCTCTCCAAATGTAATTGACAGATGTGCACTTTTGACCAAGATGGGAATAAGACAGAGTGTAATTTCCTATCTGAAACAACCAAAAAATGAGGAAAATATATGAAACATTGACTGTGAATGTATTGAACATTAGACAAAAAAAAAAAAAAGATAACAGATTAACTAAGTAATTTAGGTATTTTCCACACTGCATATGTAGACCTGCTTTTAACACAAAGACTGAAAGTAACAAGAAAGGAAAACCATGTCACACAAATACCAGATAAGTAAATAAACCCCTGTGGTGTAGCCATTCTAATAGCTAGAAAAGTATAATTTAAAGCAAGATGAATCACTAGAGATAAAAGAAGGATATTTTAAAATTATAAAGGGGGAACTCTGCTAGAAAGATACTACAGTTCTAAACTTTTATGCATTCAATGTCGTAACTACAAAATATATAATGGATAAGTGACCAAAGTAACAGGATAAACAGACAACTCCAAAATCATCATAGAAAAATTTAAGACTGCTTTCTTAGTAGCCAGTAGAAAAGGCAGACAAAAATACTATAATGACAGAGAAGATATATTTCAACACAATTGACTTATTAATGAGTATACTGCCCACGAAACATGGATCAAAATTGACCATATATTTAGATATACAGGAAGCCTACACAAATATCAAAGCATTTGACTTAGTGCATTCTTCTACCATAGTAGAATTTACTTAGATATCAGTAATAACAAAGATAAGTAAAAAATTTATAACTAGTTATAAGTTAAAGAAATCACAATGCAGTTGGGAAATATTTGAACTGGATGATAATGAAGATACAACATGTTAACACTTTTCATGCAGGTAAAACAGTGACTAGAATGGATCTGCATGTATTAGAAAAGAAGACAGGTAAAAAAAAAAATCAATGATCTCATATTCCACCTAAAGAAAAAGAGAAGCAAAATAAGATGATAAAAGAAAAAAAGTGATAAAAATAAAACTAATTAATAAAATAGAAAAATTCTAACAGTAAATGAACAAAGTCAAAAGTTGACACCTTGAAAAGAGGAACAGAATTTATAAACTCTCAGAATAAGCTTTATCAAGATAAAAGAAAACAGTACTGTCAGGAATGCAAAAGGGAACATCACTATAGAATCTACAGAAATTAAAGAGATAATAAAAATATATTCTAAATAGGTATAAGCCAATGGTATAAAAATTAAATAAAATGGATATTTTAAAAATGCAACTTAAACTGAGAGAATAGGTCATTTAAATAGTCCAGCAACTATTAACAAAAATATATCCTTTATTAAAACAAATTTTTAAAAGAAAACAGGCTCAATTACTTCCACGGTGAATTTGGTTAAACCTTTAAAGAAATGATAACACCTGTATCATATGAAGTCTTCTAGAGAACAAAGACAGATCTGGATAACTTTGGTATCAACACTTGACCAGAGGGCGGTGGAGGGGGAGGGCGGGGGGATCCCAGAGTTGCAGTCCTTGCGTGAGGCTGGGCCAGACCCAGTCTGGGGCTGCCGGAGCTCGGCCGTTAGAGACCCCCCCACGGCTATCGGGTCCCAGCCCCTGTGGACTCGAGCGCCCTGCCCTGGAGCCTCGCTGTACCCACCCCGCTGCAGCTCCTGTCCCCCGACTCCAATTAGAGCAACCCGACTGCCATGGAGGCTGAAGAGAGACAGAATGCCCGGGAGTTCCAGGAACATCATAAAATGATCCTTCTAGACTGAATGAGCAGCAAGAGCTGGACCGATTTATTGACATTGCCCTGATTGTCTACAGACAATTTAAGGCCCACAGGCTGTTTTGGCTGCTTGCTGTAAGCTCTTCTCCAAATTCTTTCAGGAATTTACTCAGGAACCTTTGGTGGAGATAGAAGGTGTCAGTAAAATGGCCTTTCACCATTTAATTGAGTTCATATACAGCAAAATTACTGATTCAAGGAAAAGAAGCCCGTGATGTGTGGAAAGGAGCAGAGTTTCTACAAATGCTAGAAGCTACCAAAGCCTTTGGACTCAGCTCCATTAGAGGAAAATAGCACAGGAAAAAGTGAGCTCAAAAAAAGGAAGAGTGTGGAAACTTCAAATATGGTACCTGAGTGGTTGCCGTCTGCAGAATCAGAACCTGTTGAAATTGAGGTAGAGATGGCTGAAGGCACAATCCAAGAGGAAGATGAAGGCAGGAAACGTGAGAGGAAGTGGCTTCTGCCAAGCAGTCTGTAAAGTACGCACAGAGCACAGATTCCTCTGACGAGTCAGCTCTGGCACTGGTGGCAGATGTTACCAGCAAGTACCGTCAAGGCCATAGAAAGGGCAGATTAAAGAAGAAGATGTCTGTGCACTTGACCCCACATGGGAACAGGTGGAAGGAGCACATGAAATCACACTCCTCTGAGAGTTTCAAGTGTGAAAGATGCAATAAAAGCTATCTTCGGGAGAGCGTGTGTGGAAACAGCACTAAATGGTTACCACCTTGAAGAAGGCCGAGGTGGTAAGAAGCAAAGAACCGGACAAAAATTCACATGTCAGTACTGTGAGACACAGTTTGACCATTTTGGACATTTTTAAGAGCATCTTCCAAAACATACAGGTGAGAAACCTTTTGAATGTCCAAACTGTCATGAACGATTTGCTACAAATAGCACTCTTAAATACTACCTCGCTGCATGAACTGGAGTGGGGTCAAAAAGGGAAGAAAGGAGCTTTCTGAATGCCAGGTCCGTAACTGTGCTTAGCAGCTGGGACCAGTTCAAAGATCACTTGGTAATGCGCGCCGGAGATAAACCCAACCATTGTACTTTATGGGACTTGTGGTTCATGCAAGGAAATGAACTGAGGAGGCATCTCAATGACACAGTATTTCAGAGCATCTGGTAACTGAAGAAGTTCTTTCATAGAAACACAGGTGCAAACTGAATCTCTGACATCAATGACTATTACAGAACAAGCTGGGAAGGTGCACGTGTTACCATTACTTCAGGTCCAGGTAGATTCAGCAGAGGAAACTGTGGGGCAAGTCCATCCAGATCTGGTCCAGGAGCCAAGGGCACGATTCACATACAAGCGAGCCTCTAGAGCAAGTCCAAGAGAGTTACCTAGAAGTGGGTTGAATTCAAACTGAAGAAGGGGCGGAAGTACAGGTGGAGCAGCTGCTTGTTGAACAGGTGAATCAGACTCCCGTGGAAGTACAAACTGAGGTAGGCACAGACTTGGATCACAGGACCCCAGAAATCACGAACCAAGAGGAGAAAGACCCCAGCCACGCAGAGGCTGCCAGGCAAGATCAGGAAAATGCTGACGATTTGGAGACCAGGCCAGCAATGGATTCCTAAGCTGAAAAGGCAAGGGAAGAGGACAGACTGGCTATGCCAGTTTTAGAATAAAATAACAAGTGAATATATTTTTACATTTACATGTTGGATTTTGGAACTGTTTAAGGGAAGTGGCTTCACAAGGCAGAATGAAGTGAAGTGCATTGTTACTGTGCAGTTGAGATTTGGCTTCTGGCTTTCTTTAGTATAAAGCATTTCTGGTCTTTCAAAGTTTGTGCTGTAAGGAGCAACGTAGATGATCCTATAACTTTTTATTTTTGCTTATAATGACAACGACCAATTCCTTTTCACTTAAGTTAGGTTGAAAAATTTTATTTAGTGGCAGCTGAAATTTTCAATTAGGAAAATTCATTGACACCGGTAGTAAACTTTTATTTTGATGAAAAGTTGCACCAATATTTTACAAGATAAAAAAAAGATATGTGTTTTTTTTAGTGTTAACTATATTTTATTTTTATTTTTTATTTATTTTTTACATGTACATGTGTTTATTAAGTTTCCATCTTTTGCCTTCACAAAATTAAAAAGGCTTAAAATTTAATAACAATAAATGTTTAAGATAAGGACTAGGAACAAAAACCTCATAAAGAACGAATGAATATAAATACATTCAGAAAAGAAATCAGACGATTGCTGCATCGAAATGTTAAGCAATAATAATAATAATGCAAAGAAAGTAACATTCACATTGTCAAATAACAGTATGTCTATTATAGAATGCTTTGACTCTGAGATTCAGTATGGAGTCATCAGTTAACTTAAAAATTAATGTATATAAAATAAAGTACAGAGAAAAACATGTACGTAATTAGCAGGCTTTGTTTTGAATGGCTGCCCCTCCTTCATGTAAAGATCTTGTGCTATAACTTTTAAAGCCATATAAAAAAGAGCTGTAAACTGTGGACTTAAAAGTAGGTGTGTAAATATTTTTAATTGGTATTATTTGGAAAATAAAATATAACAATCACACAAATAAACCAATGTGCTATTTTCTTTACCTGTTCAAGATTGGGAGATATTTACCTTTTTAAAGTAAACTTTAAAATTATGTGCTTAAAAAAAACTTGACAAGAGCAACTAATCAGTGAGAACTTGCAGATCAGTCTCCTTCCCCAACACAGATGCAAAAACTGTAAACACAGTATGAGCAAAGAGATTTCGGCAATATTAAAGAGCAAACACATTATATCAAAGTGAAATATATTTCAAGCACACCAGAGTGGTTTATCATTTGCAAAACAGAAAATCTAATTCATTATGTTAACATAAAAAGGAAGAAAAATTGCATGATCACATTGATAGATTCAGTAGCAGAACCTGATAAATTAAGAAATCATCCATTAAAAAAACTCACAGCTCTTAACAAGTATAAAAGGAAGACATATTTCTTAGCATAAGAAAGAATTATCAGAGACATCATATTTTAAAATGAAATGTTGAGATTTTGCCCTGAGATAGGGAACGTGATAAAAATGTGATAAGAATTCACCAGTTCTTTTCAACATTGTGATGGAAATTCTACACACTGCAAGCAGGCAAGTAAAAGAAGGGAAAAGAATGAGAATTGGGGAGATAGATAGGACCTAGGCTGTCATTATATTCAGAAAATAGAATTGTTAAATAAAAAATGACAAAGAATCTGCAGACAAATTTTTAAAATTTATAAAATAGTCTCAGCATAGTCATAGGATACAAGTTCAATATGTAAAAATCAATTTTATAATAAAAACCAGAGGCAACTATATATATATATATATCACAGCTTGTTAATCCATTCCTGGGTTGGCGGGCATTTAAGCTTTTTCCACGTTTTGGCTATTGCAAAGTGAGCTGCAATAAACAGTCTAGTGCAAATGTTCTTATGATAAAAGGACTTTTTTCTTCTTGGTGGATGCTTAGTAATGGCATTGCAGGACCAAATAGGAGGTCTAAATTGAGTTCTTTCAGGATTCTCCATTCTCCCTTCCAAAAAGGTTATATTAAGGTTATATAAAGTGACATATTATGCTCATGGATTGAAAGACACCATATTGTGAACATGCTTTTTGGCAATTTCTGTGTCAAGTCCTACCAGCAGTGTAAAAGTCTTCCCTTTTCTCCACATCAAGTCCCATTTGTTAATTTTTGTTGTTGTTGCAATGGCTGCTGAAGGCTTTGTCATAAAAATCAAGAAATACAGTAATGTCTCAGGATATGAAATCAATGTCCACAAATTAGTAGCCTTAGTATACGCCAATAACAATCAAGTTGAGAAGCAAATCCAGGACACAGTTCCCTTCACAGTAGCTTCAAAGAAAATGAATTACTTAGGAATATACCTAACAAAAGAGGTGAAAGATCTTTTCAAGGAGAATTATGACAACCTAAGAGAAGAAATTGCAGAGGACACTATCAAATGGAAGAACATGTCATGTTCTTGGCTGGGATGAATCTACATTGTCAAAATGTCTATTCTACCCAAAGCAATCTACAGATTCAATGCAATCCCTATTAAAATACCAACATCATACTCTGAAGAACTGGAAAAAATAATATTCCTTTTTGTATGGAACCAATAAATAGATAAGGCTATTCTTAGTAATAAAAACAAAGCCAGAGGCATCACCCTACCAGACTCCAGACTATATTACAAGTCCACAGTAATCAAAACAGCAAGGTATTGGCAAAAAATAGAGAAATAGACATATGGAACAGAAAAGAAAACTAAGAAGATGAAACCAGTCTCTACTTGCCATCTGATATTTGATAAACCAAAAAATAAATAAATAAATAAATAAAATAAAATAAAAGCATATAGTGGGGAGAAGAATCCCTTGTGAACAAATGGTGCTAAGAGAACTGGATAGCCACATGTAAAAGACTGACACTCGACCACACCTTTCACCCCTTACAAAAATTGACTTAAGATGGATAAGAGACTTAAATCTAAGACACAAAATAATAAAAATCTTAGAAAAAGTGTGGGGAAAAAGCTTGATGACTTTGGACTGGGGAAAGATTTTATGACAAACTGATTTTAAGATTCCATTTGAAATACAAAGGTCCAAAAATAACCAAGGTGATTTTAAGAAGAGGAACTACGTTGAGGACTATACTAACAAATTAGAGGAACTGTTCTAAAGTTATAGTAATTAAGATAGCATGTTATTGGCACAAAGACAGCATCATCTCATTTCTAACAAAATCATTGTATAAGGCTGTGTGGAAACAATAGTCTTTTCAATACATTGTACTAGGTCACTTGAATACTACTATGAAGAAAATGCACATCTGTACACTACACACCACCACTACACAAATTAAATGATCAGAATTCAGGAATAAATGGGAAAAGTAAACAATACAGCTCTTTGGAAAAGATATTGAAAACCATCTTTATGCTCTAGGAGTATCAAGTATTTTTTTTTTTTAACTTAACACTATACACGGTAGGCATCATTGAAAAAGGAGAATCTAGACTATTTTAATATTACAAATTTCTATTCCTCAAATGACACCATTATAATATGAAAATGTAAGTCACAAGGAAGGCAAAGAACTTCTGCAACTGAATCATAGCAAACAACCAAAGAAGATTATATAAAAGACATGAAAAGGGAGTTCACAAAAAAGTAGATATCCAAATGGTTGATGGATATAAAAAAGGTACACAAAACATGATCAGATAACAGAGAAAGGCAAATTAAAACCACAACACGATATACAAATACTAGAATGAGTGAGACAAAAAAGACAGAAAAAAGAGAGTGCTACATTTTGGGGGGGATGTGAAACATCCAAATTCTTTTATAATGCCAAATGGTAGCAATAAACTGTATAATCACTTTGGAAAATAGTTTATTGATACATGTGAAAGAATTCCACTCCAAATATTTCAAACAAAAATACCTACATATAATCACAGAAACACAAGTATGAGAACATATCTGCTTTGTGTGTAACAGTCCCAAACTGACAATGGAAGTATCTACACGGTATATTCATGTAAGAATGGACAAACTACAGTTTTATCTAAAACATGGATGAAACTCACAAACATAATGCTGAGTGAAGGAAGCCAGACACAAAAGAGTAAATATTCTGTGATTTCATTTACATACAGTTTAATAAAAGGCAGAGTTAAACTATAATGCCATCAAAATAGTGTCTGTCTTTGGGGAACCATAACATGAGAAATATTCTGTGTCAATAGTAACATTCTGTTTATTGACCTGGGCTAGAGTTCTGGGGAAAGACAAGGAAAAAAAAACAACCAATAATATTTACTAATACCTAGAATATTTAAAAATAGGTAATAAACTAGCATGGAATTTGAAATATATTTGAGAGCTTATTTCTCAGATATGGTTTTATAAACTAATAACATTTTACATTATAACTGCGTGTTTTTTATGTGCTTTGTTCGTTTTAGCCTTTATTGCATTCACTGGTCATTCAATAATACCACATGCTTGTTTGATCTTTAATGTTAGCTTAATATCCAAATTGTATCTCTGTTGGATTTGTATTACCGTTTTGTGTAATTATTTCAAAATAAACTTCATTAGACATGAAGTCATAATTCCCAATGGCAGAAAGTGCATTTTTTATTTATCAATTCATTTCAAAATTTAATGGGAAAATTTCGAATTTGGTTTTTTTCTAAGAAGATAGGCAGATGGATTTGTGTCCAGACTCATTCTTGCATTGAAATATAAAGACTTAAATCCTTGAAACAAGAAGTCTCAGAGCACCTGGCCCAAGGATATGGTCTCTCCCAGCTCACCAAATGAGCAATATGTTTAGAGGGACTTAGATGAAAGCTGGAAAATGATGGCTGTGTTCTTTGTCTTGTGGATATAAGGGTGACTCAGTAATTTGGAGACTAGTTAGTTGCATCAAACAAAAGAATATTTATAGTTTTATTCTTACTATGATTTTGTCCTTAAGGATTAGGAGCCATTTGGATTTGAGCAGGACTGGTTTAAAGGGATTTGGCAGAAGCAATCAGCACTCCTATGAACAATTGTTATTGTTAACCATTTTCTTCTTAAGACTACCTCCTTTGATTATAATGATTTAATTTTTCATTTTCCCCCTCTCCTATTCTCATCAGCTATTCATTCTAGATTCCTTTCAAAGACTGTTTTTACATGTTCAGTCTTTTAAGTCTTAATTCCAAAAGGCCTCATTTCGATCTCTCTGATATTTTCATTATAAATATAATCCCTGCAATAACTTAAAGAAAACCCCATTGGAACATTTCCTTTACCTTTTGATGATTCTAAAATCTACTCACGAAGCCTGCCGGGGGGAACCTATATTTCCAATGGCCTAACAAATATGTCAATTTGGAAGGCCTACAGGTACCTGGAATCAATCACATTGAAAAATTAATCATTACTTTCCACCAGACTCCTGTATCATCTGTCTTAGTGAATGGTGCTACGCTGGCCTTGTATTCTTTCTTCTCACATACCCTCCTCAGTGAGTATCATCAGTTCAGTTATTGCACTCCACAATTTCTAGCTTTTATTACCTTTCATATCTATCATTTATTCTCTCTGCAGGTTGTCACCAGATTTTTGCTTGGCTTTTAAATCTCTGTTGACTAATTGCTCCCCCAAACCTGGTAGAGTCTTTCTTCAACTCAGTTCCATAGTACAAGGAAGATGAAAGTGGGAGAGAACATTCAAGGTTGAGCAGTTAGGAAAAACCAAACTGGGATGAATAGTCAACAGGGCGAGCGGGAGCGTTTTGTGGACAGAGAACCCCTCGGCCAGCAAAGATTCCTTGGAGGACAGATAGGAACAGAATAGTGCCTGGGAAGAGGAGATGAGTGTTAGGGTCATCTGATCAATCTCTGCACACGGTTTGTTCTCTGAACAGAGATGGTGGTTATGGACATGGGCTAATTAACTGAAGTGACAAGGCCTGTAGCTGAGCAAACAGTTAAGAGCACAACCAAGAACTGCAATATTAGGACCCAATGAATACCGATCAGTCACAAACAAATCTAAGTGATTTTAAGGGCAAGAATAAGAATGGTCTTGGGTATAAGCTAAGATGCAAATGCTTTAGATACGCTTGCAGCCAGATCTGTTAATTTGCCAGAATGAGGATTAGTGCATAGAATTGTCAGAGAGGTGAATTTCTGTGCTCTCTGAGAATCTCTTTTAGTCATCAGAATCGGTCAGCAAAAAATTGGGCTGTCTCATGAATGACTGAGTTCCCAGTGATTGAGAGGATTCAGATGAAGATGTAGAGTGCTGTGAAGCCTTGTAGGCTATTTCCACACTGTGTAGATGAGGAGGGTAGATAATTGCTAAGCTCCTTACTCTTTTTTAAAAAAATACTTTTATTTTTATTTACTTATTTGTTATTTCATAATATGATGGGGGGTACAAATGCTTTAATTGACCAACACCCATGTGCGCCCTTGAGAATAAAAACCAATGGAAAGCAAGCAGGTGACAGGGGGTGAAGGGGAGGGTAAATTCATACCTACCAGGCCCGATGCACACTATTTGGGTGGGGGGCACACTTATAACTTTGACTCAAATTGTAAAAAAGCAACTCATGTAATCCTTTGTAACTCTTAAATACAAGTTTTTGTTTTATCTCTCCATTTGAGAGTTATGACTTGGTTCCAACAGGGCTATATGAAATTCTCACATTCTCCCTCCAGATAGTGGGTATCAATTTGTAGAAAACCTCCTTGTATGGTATTCCATAGCCTCAAAAAACTGAGTTTCATACTCAACAAATGCTGGATTTATTTGTTTGTTTTTAGTTTGATATCCCCTGCCTCCTCCTGAAGGAATTGAGCTGCCAAATAACTCAGCCAGTTAATTCAATCAGACCTCTGGTTTGACTGTGTCTGTTAGTTGAACATGAAAAATGAAAGCCGCCGAAAGTGCTGTGTCCAACGTGAAAGTCAGCTTTGGCAAACAGAAGCGCATGAAACCCGACTGGCCCTTCCTGGAGAGACCAGGGCCAGGCAGCAGTGACGGATCTGACTCCGGAAGCTTCTAGCTGAGAAAGCTGTGCTTCTTAGATGTGTTGTCAAATGTAACATTTGGAAGTGGTAAATCACCCAAGGAGACAGTGTGCTTGGCAGCCACATCTCTGCCTGGATTGCCGGCAATACAAGCTGTGGCTTCTTAGTCTCATACAGTTCTGATGGGGACATGTGAGCCATCAGTGACTGATCATTTTGGGAAAACCTGACAGAAAACAGAAAATTTTCCGTACTTTCTGTTGCTATAATGAAGTGAGCAGAAGCTGAATGAAACAAAGTTGTCTCATTTATTATTCAGATGACTCACATGCTTTCTGACTCATGCCAGTAAAATCACTCTGCCACTGGCAGAAATATGCCCGAGCCTAAGGAAAATGGTGCTCTGTGCACACCCCCCATGCCCACCACAGGGACCTGGGGGATCAGGATGCTCTTCAGATTTGCCCTTCTGCCTCGGAGCTGGGGCAGTAAGTCATTTAGCTGCAAGATAACTTTTTCAGTTGTGTTTTAGAGATACCCTTTGGGATAGGATTCTGTTAATCAACCCTGTCTGTGACATCATGAAACTAATAGCTCCTGCATATACATATATAATAGCTGTGTCATTCCCACAATGTAAGATGCTTCTGTTCTTTCATCTTTCATCAGGTAAAACAAAGATGCGATGGAAATCTGTACTTTCAGAACAGATGCCTTTGTAATTGTACCGTTGGAAAGAATGTGCTTCATGCTCTGCGTTATGTCTCTTTCCCATCTGTTTTCTGTCTGGTTCTGTATGAGCAGCAGCCATCTTTCCTCCTTGGCTTAGTTTTGAAACTCAATGTGATGGGGCCCTGCCTAGAGTTTGAAGGGAAGCAGAGTGTAGTTGTGTGACTTCATTGTAATACTTTGAGAATCTATCATATCAGTCAGGACTAAAATTTGTTTGGATTGTCTTTTCAGAAGATGTGTAAGTGAACGATTTTTAAGTTCATACTAAAATACGAAACCAGTCGTGATTAGTATTTAAAGACAAATGTTGACTTTTTAGAGAAATACATTTGGTTCATATCTATTGAGATTTGCTACTTATCAAGAGCAGGTTTTCACTTTTTCTATTAGTTTTAGAAAATTTTTCTGTGGAAATAATAAAAGAAAACCTAGATCTTCAAGTGCTTTTACTTTCTTTCATTTATCCAACTTCTCTGTGAATGTGGAGACTTCAGCACAGGAAGATGAAGTGAACTACCTAAGATCAGAGAAAAAAATCGACACTATGATACGTGGGCTTCAGCACCTCTATTCTGGTAATCTAACAAGCAGTGAATTCTGGGCAGCATTTTCTTTTCACATATGGTATTTATATGATATTTATTTTTAGGAAATGGTTATTTATTTAGAAAAATATTCTGGTTCTTTCTTGATAGGTTTTACATTCTCTTCTTGAAAAATAAAAATCATTTCTGCATAACTATTTATAGTGGTCAAACATTTCTCTCTTCCCATTCAGCAGTCTTCCTTTTCTTTGTCTATTACATTTTTTTTTTAAAGGATCTATTTATTTCTGGAATTTAAGTTTTTCTTTTTTTTTTTTTTTTTTTTTGTGGTTTTTGGCCGGGGCTGGGTTTGAACCCGCCACCTCCGGCATATGGGACCAGCGCCCTACTCCTTGAGCTACAGGCGCCGCCCTGTCTATTACATTTTTATCTTCACCGGTAGGCACCTGGCACATGGCTTCTTAAAGAAAAAAGGGAGCAGAAGACATCTGTTTATGCTAATGTTGGCTCTCTTAAAGAATAAAATTGTATGTAATTTGAACTAAAAATTTAGGAAAAATTCTAAGACAATTTAATAAACATATATTGGTCAGTAAAGTAAGTTGGGTATATCTACTTATTGACCTATCTCTGAATCAGTAAAATTGCACCTTATTTGAAGTTTTAAAAATATATTGGAGCTTATTTCTGTATATTTCCTCCAGGAAATAAGTTTTCCCTGTAAAATAAGCATAGTGAATGTCAGATAATATATTATTTCCCTGTTTTATAATGCATATTTGCATGGTGGCACTTCTGAGATGTCACATAATCAAGAAACTTGTTTGGATATGTTTAGCTTTAAATACACTATCCTTTCTCCCTGCCATGAACATTGGCACGCTGAAGAGTATGTATCCCACAGGACATTTATCAGGAACTTCTGGACTAATTTTTTCTTCCAATGGATCGTATAGAATTATGTCTAAAAATCATTACTAAAATGCAAAGTATGGAGGTTTGGGCAAAACATACATTATATTTTTTATGTTAGATAAGATTATGTATTTGAATAAACAATTGCTAGCTTTGAAGATAAAAAAAGAAACTGAACTGTGAACTTCTTAAGGATAGGAACCAAATATTTATTTTTACATTCTTATCCCTCAATAGTACCCCAGACAAAAGCCAGCCTTTGTTGTGCTCAATCTTCGTTGAGTTAGTAGCAGGAAATAAAAAGATATCTGAGGATTTTAGATCACCTTGTATTCAAGAATGGTCACTCAAATGCTAACAAGAAAATTAAAATGCTTGTATCTGTGCAAAACGATACATTTTATTTAAATGACCCACTCTATTGTTTATGAAATAACTCTAGTCACCAGAACAGTCTTATTGAGAGTGAATATCTTGTATTTATATTTTTCTAGGCAAAACCAGAAAATTCAGAACTATTGAGTAATTATTATAGTTGTACCCTAAGGAATTGACTGGCTGTTTCTTTCTCACTTTTTTTCCATGAAAAACATGACTGTGATCTAAGAGATAATAAAAATATTAGTTAAACCTGTGTATTTTTTTTCTGGTACTTCCAATGCAAGTCATAGAGTCATTGAAATTTTTATCACTCCAGTGATAAAAATAAGTATATCTTATTTTTCAGTAGAGTTTCTGTTTTGCTTTCATTTTTGTTTCAAAGCTATTGGAAGTACCATGTGATAATGTCACATGTGGATGTGTAGTCTGGCGAAATAGGAACACAAAGTGACTTTAGCCAATGTAGTGGTAATTTGGAGTTAATGATAATGTGGCATTTATAGTAATCCAGTACCATTTATTCCAAATCACTCTGTTTTCCTTTTGATACCTTAAGACTATTGCCTATTTTGTTATATGTTTTACTTTGGGGGAATAGAGTCATTATCCAGACAAGCATGGAGAGGGGTGCTGGGTAGACCAGTAAACAGTGACATTGAATCCATGTAGAGTCGTGTTCTGCCAACATATTCATTAGATTTGTAGGTCCTGCCTATGCACATATCTGACATTCATCTGGTGGAAATATCACTATGCCTGAATACCAGGCAGAGAGGAGAGAGCCCCAGGCTGATAGAAACTATTTACTATATACTATATAATAGATTAGTGTGCTGTAGAGGCCAGAGAAAAATTTTGACTCTCTGGATCCATGTATTTGTTGGATCTCATTGAATTATTTGCTGTTCAATATTGCCCCTTTTATTATTTTTCTGGCGATAGTTATTTAACTACAGCATCTAACCTTTTTTTCCTGATTAAGCCTTCTGGATGGTTGCATTTTATTCCTGCAGTATTTTATTTTTCTCAGTAAAACTTTTCTCTTATTAGTCATCCAGCATCTGGAATTCTGTATCTTTCTTAAAATGTAATTGAAAGAGAATTAACATTGTCCCTTCATAGCCTACTCCGTCATTACTTCATTCAATACATGTATTAAGTGACTTTGTTCTTACAATATGAAAAGGAAAAAGAATAATGAAGGAAGTACATTCAGCTTAGTCTAAAATTTCAATGCTTTAATGATTAGGTTAGATGAACTAAATCAGTAAAAAATTTAGCTAGTATTTATTGAATACCTATGCTGTGCTGGGCTCTAAGTACCTACCCTGTTTCCCAGAAAATAAGACAGTGTCTTATTTTAAGATGTGCTCCCAAAGATGTGCTAGGTCTTATTTTCAGGGGACGTCTTATCTTTCTTGTAAGTAGGTCTTATTTTCGGAGGATGTCTTATTTTCGGGGAAACAGGGTAATATATACCAGGTGATGAACATACTGTGAGAACAGGTAAATAGGATTACTTCCTGTTTAGGATTTATTGTCTATTTGCAATACATAAAGATATATATGGGGAGATAACTAACTGTACATTATTTATACTTCCTATAAAAAAGTGGTGGATAAAGTAAGGATGTGTCAGATACATAGGCTTTGAGTTGGAAAAAATCTGTCATCCACCTGCCTATTTATGTGCAAGTCTGGGTCTCAGAGAGGACTAGTCTAGATTGAAGTTGTGAGCGTTGAAGTCAGTCTATATAGATGGGGCTAGAAGCAATCTGAATCAGAGAACATTAACAGAGAACAGTGAGTAGTCTTAGGGATGAAGTGAGCTTAGGAACCCCCCACCTGTGGGATTTTGGTAAAGGAGGAGAAGCCAATAAAGGAAATAGAGAATGAGGGACCAGAGGACAGGTGGACAGGCAGGGAAGGCAGTGACACTGAATCTTAGACCAGAGAATGTTTCAAGGAGAAATAAGTGACCACCTGTGCCAAATGCTGCTACATAGTGAAATAACATGCAAATAGGTTCCTCAATTTAGCAACATGAATATGTTGATGACCTGGACAAGAACCACTTCAGTGGAGTTGCGGGGATGTGGCCCCGGAAAGCACATTGTGAAAAGTGAATGTGAGATGAGGAGGAGGCAGAGCGTGCACAAAGTTCTTATGTTTTTGTTTGTTTGCTTGCTTTTTAAATGAAAGGGAACAAAGAAATGAGATGGAAGCTAATATGGAATGTGGGGGCCAAGAGAGGTTTATTTGTGGCTGATGAAAACTCTTGATACTTTTAAAATAAATTTTTTAACACATACATTATTGATTATTTCATAGGAACAGAGACTCCAAAAAATAGATGGAATTCAGCTGTCATTGACTGCAGGAAATTACTTGCAGTCCGTCACCTACTTTCTTAGTTCTTTACTAGATTATAAATGTATTGACTAGAATGATCCAGTGAACAACTAGTGTGAAATAAATGTTCCTATTATACACAGATGTCAGTGTCCAGAATAATCGTGGGGAGCAGAAACATATTCTCTGTCTGAATGTGACCTTGGTGAATGGCAAATTTTTGAACAAAACTACAATGTCAGTTCAATAACCATAGCCACAACAGAAATGGAAAACTTGTGCCACATTACCTCCAGCTTGTCCTTCTCGTCTGCTGAATTTATAGTGAAGCTTCTGGATCCCTGACGCCACTGCTACCTCTGCCTTGTCAAGTCTTTCTGGAGTGGTGTTGTTAAAGCCAGAGGCCACTGTGAATAGAAAATTATTTTCTACCTTGATGGTGGAGTTCTGCAGTTCTCAAACACTTCAACAACAGGGCAAATTTGGCCAGAGAGAAGCACTGGGCTCAAAGTCATCTGAGCGGCCTGTGATGTGACCCAAGGCCTTCCTTTCTGTGTGGTGTCAGCCAAGGCCAGTGGCACTACCTGTGGTTCCTACCAGTGGCCCCAGACTGGGATACCTGGGCCCTTCTGTAGAGGAAGTGACACCAGGGGCATCTGCTCTGATATTCCGCATGTGATATTGCCTTTACCAATGGACATGGTAACACAGAGTTTGGGGGTAAAACCTTTTAAAGATTTTTCTTGCCCTTCAAAAACTATCTCTGAATTCAGAACTTTGAGGGTGATTTTGCCTTTTTTTTTCCTTTGATCATCAGTGTTTTGAAAGCTTCTGCTTGGACTGGAAGGAATTAAAGTGAGGCAATAACATCAGAGGGCTCCAAAAACTGCCAAAGGCAGAGAGTCCTCTTGTGGGTGGAGTCTCATTTAACACTTAGAATGTTTGGATGAGTGTTCAAGGGACATATAATGTAACATATTTTGATAGGTGAGAATGCTGTTCTTCATTTTGGCAAGGATATTGGATTCGGGGACCATCTCAACTGTTGCTCAAAAGACGAGAGGGAACATCTTCCTGTTGATGAATGAAATATCGTCTCCTCAGTCAGAGGCACTCCGGGATTGCAGTGGGCAGCAATTACTACCTGACCTGAGCTGAAAAGTGCCTGTCCATTCCTGCAGGGCCTCTTCCAAATCTCCTGGCCTAATTTTATCTATAAGGCAGTCCAGGAAGAGAGGTGAAACTTGCTATAGAGCAAATTCTTTAATGTAAAATTGTGGTGGATGTCAGCTTTTTTATTTCTGAACTCCAGGAAACTGTCAAATGATGCATTTGGAGATGACAGACATCTAATCAACATGTTTACTGTTGTTTTAGGATCTGCTGATGGTTAACTTAATGGAGGCTCTCCTGTTCCATAAAGGTCAGTCTGTCAAGTAATTCCTATCTGGAGAGTCTCATTCACTGACATGTGGATGCTTGAGAAAGAGCAAGGTAGTAGGATGGTTTCGGGCAGATGCATTTATCTGTGTGCCTCTGATGTGGAATTGGGAATGAAACTCAGAAAGCATCAGCACCATTCCTAGTATTTTTGTTTCCTCCACCCTGTTCCATAAGCTTAACTCATAGAAAAAGAAAACAAGTGAGCATAATTAAATGATCTCATTTAGAAATGATAGACTTTTAAAATTGACTAATGAATTTATCTTGATGAAAAAATTCTAAGTTTTTGGACTTTCTTAATTGTGTGTGTGTTATGTGTTGGAGTTGAAGGAAAACACTATTTAAAAATAAAAGCTGTTTTTATTCTGTAATATCCCTTCACAGACGTAAGTTAAAAGTGAAAATAATATTGTCTGATATTATTTTTAAATCGTAAGTTACAAAGAGATTTGGTCAGGGTTTTTTTGTTAGTTTGTTTTGGTTTTTTGTTTTCTTAAGAGGAGGATAAGAACTCTCAATTTTATGAAATCAATGTGTCTTAATCTGTGCTGCTATAACGTAATAAAAAATAGAAATCTAATTTTCATCATTCTGAAGGCAGGGAAGTCCAAGATTAAGGCCTTTGCATTTGGTCTGGAGAGAGACTTTTTGCTGGATCTTCATATGGCAGAAAGCTGAAGGGCTAACGTGCTCAACACTGAAAGAAGCCCCTTTTATAAGGGCCTTCATCCCATTTAGTGAGAAGGAGCCCTTAGGGTCTAATCACCTCTTAAAAGCCCCACCTCTTAATACAGTCAAATTAGCAACATCTGAATTTTGGAGAAGACACACTAAAATCATAGCACAACCCTACCCTTTAAGCTGGTCTATCACACCTATGCACAGACCTGTTAACTTCTAAGCATCATTCAACACTGCATCACAGTTTTTCTCAGCCAGCACCCCAGACCTTCCTCACTTATCTTGGACTTGCCTCCTCCGACCATATTTCTGAATAATTCAGATCTTCATTTTCTGTCCCAATGTTGCCTCTTAGATCCTTCTTTAGACTATGAACTCCATTGTTATTGTTTTAAACACGAATCCTAGGACAAGTGAATGCTCTGAATTTATTTTTATATTTAAAATTTAAACACAAAAATGTTTAAAGTTTAAGGTTAATGTTTAGAGTTTAATGTTAAATTTACCCCTCCATAGCATCTGGTCCTCAGCTTTATTTGGTCAGTGGCGACTCTCTGGCTCTTGACTCTCTGGCTCTTCCCATTCTTGACTCATTGGGTAGGTTTGGGTAGGATTACACCTGTTTTAAGTCCTCTGAATTCAACCCCTGACTCAAATACAGCCCTGGTGCCTACAGACCTGCAGACTCAGAGAGGTAATTGTCTATCGGTGTCACTTCAGCACTTCAATATGATAGATTAAATCCTTTCGTGACTAATCCTAAGTATAGCTTCACTGTGCATTCACTGAAGTTTGCTGGTGAATTAGTAAATATCATCCTGAACTAGCTACTATGGTCAGGCATTTGTATCTTCAAAAATGACCAAAAGGTAATTGGAAGATCAACTTCAACCCCATTACCCACATCAAATTATTTAGAGTTATTTACTTTTTCCCCATTGGTAAGTTAAAAGTATTCATTGAAGAGAATGGTCATGATGAGAGTCAACTTTTTGATCCATATTTCTTAAAGTGCTCTTATTTTAGCACTTTTGAATGAAATCAAAAGTATTTTCACAATAACCCTAAAATGTTATTTTCTCCCCTAATTTTATCATGTACACACACAGCAGAATCAACTTGGAATTTGAAGTTGCTTTCTGTTCTCACCAGACCACATTTTCCAGAGCTGCATTATGTGTGATGGACATTGCTCTGACAGCTAATGGGACGTGTGCTTGTGTATTCTTGTGTTTTAAACTCTCACAGTTTTAATTTTTTAATATACTCAATATCTATAGATACAGCTTGCATAAAATAAAGGCATTTTGGGATCCTCAATAATTTTCAAAAATATAAAAGAATGCTGAGACCAAAAAGTTTGAGAACTTCTGATTTAGTTATAGAAAAACATATCTATTACTTGTATTGATAGAATCCACAAGATAATTTATTTCTCAATGTCTCCTCTCCCAGATTTTGATTATTATTTAAACCAATGAAAACCTATGACATTACTTACCCTTCAAAGAACAATAAAAATTCTCAATGAGCTTAAGTTGGATCAACTCTATGGTATTTTAAAAATATATACATAACTTAAAATGATTAGAGTTTAGCCTCAAATGTTAGACTACTCAACCATTGACCAGTTGAATCTCCTCCTCTGCAAAATGGAGGTTATAACTCATGTGGCTGTGAAATATACATGGGATAGCTCACTTGAGGCTTTTAGACCCCAGATTAACATATGGCAGCACTCAAAAAACATTAGCAATCAGCTGTGACTATTATTTCTTCTACCCATTGACTACAATATAATGAGAGCTTAAATTTAGAATTGGGGTCAAAATTTCCTCTGAGATTCACCCATATTGCTGAAAACTATATGATTTCCTTTCTAAGGCTGAATAGTATACAATTTATTGTATATAAATATATATGGTCAAACATTTAAGCTTGTGAATTCAACCTAGAGAAAGTGCTACATACTTCATTGCTGAATATCACTATGGTTACATTCAAAGTACTCCCCTCAGGAAGCTATGCACCAATGCCAGTGCCTCCCTTCAAAGCACCTTTTCTAGGATCAATTCATGAACTTAATTATCAGACCTCATACAACAACAGTTTTGATGGCTATTCCAGAAAAAGAGTTCCAAAATTGCATTAAAGGGTGGCCTAGGAGCTGGTGTCAGTGCATAACTTCTCAAAGGGAGTACTTTGAAAATGACCATAGTGATGTTCCACCATGGGTTGTGTGACACTTTTTCTAAGATGAGTGCATGGACTTAACTGTTGGACCTTGTATATTACATTTTCCTTATACATTCATCTGTTAATGGACACAGGTTGATTCATTATTTTGGAAATAACAATGAAATCCCAAGAGGAAGTTAATTACATATATCATACACACACATATCACACACATATATTTTTCCTGCACACCAATGTGGAGCATACTTTTTATTCATTAATGGTTAGAATAAAATTTTGGGTCATGTAATTGCTCTCTTATTCTTTAGTAGGTTTAATTGGGGATTGCAGAGAACAGAATGGAGACAATATTCAAAAGAAAAGAGAAGTAATAAAGACTTGGCAGTCTGATTAGAATGGGGATAGAAGAACCTGACCTAAAACTAACTAGTTACCCACAATTCACTGTTCTAACTCTAGAAAAAGGAAAAGAGATTGAAGTGCTTTCCAGATATCATGATTAATCATTTGGAATTGTTTCTAAGGCCAAAATTTGCTTCTAAACTTTGAACATTCACTTTTACTCCACTGTAAAGTCTCGGGATAAGTATTAAAAACATTAACAATATAGATAAATGACTTTCTGTTTTTCAATTAGGTCCAGTTTGCTGAGGATAATAATTTGTGACATGAACCTAAAGAAGCTGCCATAATTGACATAGTCCAAAGTAGAAATCTGATTACACTTCTCTCAATTGTAGCGTTCTGTAAACTAATTCCATCTTGAACTTAGGGAATGATGTCAAAGTTTCTCACTGTATATTTTCCTTGTATATAAATAAAAAGCAGTGTCCACTGACATTTTACATGTGAAGATTTGAACAGAGAATTTGGTTGGTTTTTATGTTCAGATAATCTACAGTTACACCAATACTAGGTTGTAATTGGACCATAGCCCTGGGACTACCCAAATTCCTCCTTCAACTTGTTTCTACAGACGGCACATGAGTGAAAGTACATGTCGTTGTTTACTAGGCACTGTCCCAACCTAGAGAGAGTTCGGCAGCATTTAGAGAGCACTGCTTTGCTTATGCTGGGTAGGCAGAGTACCAGAATGAAAGCCAGTCACAAACCTGATTTGCCTGATTCCAGTTTGAGCCCAAACAGAAATCGATGTTGTTACACAATTTATACAAGCAACCCTGAGTACAACAGTGAAAGCAGAAGGGAGTTCAGAAGTGAGATAAGGAGCAGCTTTGGCCACCAGTCCAAAGCTCAAGCTGCCCTTTCCTATGGGATACACCTTTGTCCAGGTACTGCCCTCAGCTCAGTCTGCTGGGTGGGAAAACAGCATCACCCAAGGAGAAAGCAGCTACAGGAACATGAGGAATCTGAAGGGTAGGGGGGCCAGACACCACATATGCTATTGACCTCTACCTCCAAAATGTGGGTTAATCAATTTTCTCATTGTGAAATAAAGTGAATAGCAGAAGGGAGGGGCCGAATGAAGTTCTGAGCTTGCTTTTAGCCAATAAATTTAACCCACTTGCTCAAGCTGCTTTAACATCATAATACAGAGTGGGCAGTTCCTAAACAACAAACACTTATTTCTTATAGTGCTGTAGGCTCAAAAGTTCAAGATCATGATGCTGGAAGATTCAGTGTTTGGTGAGGGCCTGTTTTTTAATGGATGGTGTTTTCTCTGTGTCCTCGCATGATGGGAGAGACAATGAGCATTTGGGGGCTCCATCCCATTCATGAGGGGTTCATCCTCATAACACAATCATCTCCTGAGACTATCACCTTGGGGGTTATGATTTCCACATTAAACTTTTTGGGACCACATTCAAACCATACGATTATCTTATTAATTAAGTGCTGCTAATTTCTATAGTGCATTTAACTAAGTTCAATGTAATTAGGCATGGGGGGAATGCTTTTCCAGCTGGGCCAGTTGGATGTAGATAAAACATTCAGAATCCTTTCCCTGACAATACTATCCACGCCTTAGTCTTCCATTTTTATCTGATAATTTCAAAATCTAAGTATCTTTGTGTACTCTCCAAATATCTGTTAGTTGGATTTGTAATGAATCCATGCTCTGTCCTACAGGCCCCTCAAACTCAACTTTTCCAAGACTGAACTCATGTCTACTTTCTAAACCTGCTTACTTATATTTTCTACCATCAGTTCAGTTTTGTAAATGGCAGAGTCTGAGGTATTTCTAGACATGCTCCTCTCTTACTTTCCCAGTCCAGTTATCACTCTGACCTGCCCTCTTAGACTTCAGCAGTCTCTACCCCTTCTCTTAATCTTCACATTGATTTTCTTTCATGAAACTATCCCCATCTTCTAAGCATTGCTTTCTTCAAAACAGTCCTCAAAAATGCTACCATAGAGTTAGATTTTATGACAAAAATTCTTCATTGATTTCTTTAGTGTTATAAAGGAAAGGTAAGTAAATTAGCATTTATTGAGCACTACCAAATTTTAGGTGCTATGCTAGGAATGGGAAATACTGTATTTTATTCGACCTTCACAATAATCCTGTGAAAGAGCATATAGTCCATTTCATAGGTGAGGAAAGTGAGTTTTAGAAAAATAAAGTAACTTGCCTCGGGTCACCCAGCTTATAAGTGAAAGTGCCAGGATTTGAGGCCAAGTTTGGCTGACTGTTTTCTCCTGATTCTCTTTTCTATTCCATTTGCATTCCCAGAGCCTATCATTGTTTCTTATGACTCTAACTTCTACTATCTTCTGTTCCTTTGTTTATAGGCGCCTCCACTGTCCCCACACTGCTCTGGAGGCCCTCCTGTAGACCAAAAGTCCTCTTTTAAATCTTCCTTGATTTCCCAGATTTCTTCTGTACAACATGCATACCTTTGTTATTGGCAGATAAAATGCTTTATTGCCATCATTTTTGTGTTTCCTATGGAATAGCTGCTTTCCTAACAGCTGGGGAGTTCTCTAAGGGGGGCTTTGGATTTTCTAGCTGAGAATTTCCAGAACAGTACTCAGTGTCTAATACAAAGTGGGCATGAAAAGTGCACACCGGGGTGGGTGAATGCAGAATAAAGCAATCATAGGCATCACTATTTTTCCAGTTCTGCTGAAATTTAATATGAGCAAATATTTGCCTTTTGTCTCTTCCTACTAGAAAGTGTCACGAGACAAAGGTTTTTATGTGATTCGTGCACTGCTGTGCCCCTTGTACTAAAACTGCGTCAAACTCATTAAAAAAAAATCACTTAATACATATGTGTTAAATTAATTAATTTCACCAAATTACTAATCCCCAGATTCTCATATAAAATGATTATATTTTTTCCAAAGCCCATTTCATCCCTTTAGGTCAATAGATTTATTAAAATTTTTGAGCTCCAAATATGTGCCTGGTATCATGCTAAGTATTGGAAATAAAAAGATGAATAAGCAAAATTCCTTCCCTAAGGAGCTTACATGTAAATAAGTAGGCAATTACTGATAAAGCCAATATAGCTATTTTTAGGAGTTACAGTGAAGACAGAAATAAATAATTTTCTGGAATGCTAATAGTTAGATTTGCCACATTCTCTTAAACTTTTATTACTGTGATCTCCCTTGAGGGCCATTTATATGGCAGAGAAATAATTAGCCAACACAAAAAGAGAGGCAATGATTGCATTATGGAAACATATAGCCCACAACTCTGTCATTTGTAAATTCATAACAAATTCAAAAGACCTGAAGTTTTGATAAAAAAATTAAAGATATTAGTCTGTTAAGTATGAAATATTTGCATTTCCATTTTCTAGAAGATAACTGTTATCACACTGCCTTAATTAAAACAAATTCTTTAAATAAATAATCCATAAAAATATAATAGTCTTCTTCTGTCATTTCCAAAAAGCATAGATAGGTGTCATTGTGAGCTTCAAAGCATTTTGTCTTTAAAATTATTCTCATAAATCAGGAAAAAATAATTTTTTGCTGTTAAATAAAGGTAATGATGAGGAAAATATTATTAAGAATTGTTCAGGAATTCTATTTCTTCTTGGTTGAGTCTAGGGAATTTGGGTATTGCCAAGAATTTGTTCATTTTTCTCCATATTTTCAAGTTTGTGTGCTTTGAGATTTTTATAGTATTCAGAGATGATATTTTATATTTCTGTAGTATCAGTTGTGATTTCTCCTTTTTCATTTTTGATTGAGATTTTAGAGTGATTTCTTTTCTATTTTTGGTTAATCTAGTGAAAGCCCTGTTGATTTTGTTTATCTTTAAAAAGTACCAATTTTTTGTTTCATCAATCTTCTGTATAATTCTTTTGTTATCAGTTTTACTTGTTCTACTATGATCTTGGTTATTGCTTTCCTTCTGATGGGTAAGAATTCCTGAATAGACAAATATCAATTAACAAAGCTGAAGTGGCAATAAAAAAATCTTACACCCCAAATGTCCTGGACAAGGTGGTTTCAAACCCAAATCTTACCAGATCTACAAAGAAAAGCTTGTACCTATATAAGGAATGATTCTGTAACCTAAAAAAGAAGGAATTCTCCTAACTCATTCTATGAAGCCAATATCACCTTGATACCAAAGCCAGGAAATGACACACGAGAAAATGAACACTATAGACCAATAATTCTTATGAATAGAGATGCAAAATTTATGAATGAAATCCTAGCAAGATAAATTCAGCTGCACAACAATAATCCATCACGATCGAGTGGGTTTCATCCCAAACATGCAAGAATGGATCAACATGCAAGAATCTATAAATGTAATTCACCACACAAATAGAAAGAAAAACCAAGCCCCTATGATCCTCTCAACAGATGCAGAAAAAACATTTGACAAAATTCAACACCCTTTTATGACAAGAACACTTAACAAAATAGGCATAGATGGAAGATACCTCAAAATTATAATACTCATATATGACAGATCCATAGACAACTTCATACTGAGCAGAACAATGTGGAAAGCATCCCTGCTTAGATAGGAAACCAGAGAAGGTTACTCACTGTCACCACTCCTATTCCACATAGTGCTGGAAGTCCTAGCCAGAGCAATCAGATACGAGCAGGAAACCAAGGATATCTAAGTGGGGAAGGAAGATGTCAAACGATCACTTTTTGCTGATGATGTGACATTATATCTAGAACGTGCCCCCCCCACCCCCCCATTCTGCCAAAAGACTCCTGGAATTGATAAAAAAAAATTCAGAAAAGTCTCAAGTTACAAAATCAACATACACAAATTAGTGGCATTGGTTTCACTGACAACAGTCAAACTGAGTATCAAATAAAAAATGCAATATTTTTCACAATAGCAACACAGAAAATAAAATACCTGGAAATATATTTACCAAGGTGGTAAAAGACCTCCACAGGGAGAACTATGAAACACTGAAGAAGGAAATTGCAGAGGCTGTAAAAAGAAAACATCATGCTCATGGATTGGCAGACTCAACATTGTTAAAATGTTTATACTACCCAAACTGATCTATAGATTCAGTGCAATCCCCATTTAAAACACCAATGAGATTTTTCTCAGGTCTAGGAAAATTAGTTCTATACTTCATATGGAAGCAGAAAAGACCCTGAATAGCCAAAGAAACCTTAAGCAATAATCACAAATTTGGAGGCATCACTTTGCCAGGCTTCAAGCTATATATCCTACAAGGGCATAGTAAATAAAACAGCATGATACTGGAACAAAAACATAAATACACCTACAGATGAGAACAAAGAAGGAAATGTCAAATCACTTAGAATGCAAGGCTTTCAAACTTTTTTCACTCGTTCTTTTTTGTTCATTTCTCTAAGCCCCTTCCTTTATAGGCATACCCAGAATAAAAAGATTGTAACTTAGATTCTCAGTAATAAAGCTGACAATGATACCAGTTAACTTGCATTAGCCTAACTTGGGAAAGTCCCAAATTGCTGGCAGTATTGTAGCTTTTACAATGAAAATCAATGAGCTAATTGGCTAGAACAAATAAGGTGGCTGAGGGTAATGATGAGTGGCAAAAAGAGGGAGAAACCTGCAATTTCTGAACCAGGAAAGCCAGAGCAGTTAGCTCAGCACAGCAACTTGTTGAAATACATTGGATAGTTAATTATATATTTTAAAAGTGATAGCTAAAGATTTTATTGTTTTCTCTAATGGAGTTACAAAGAGGGCTTCTTACTGAGTATTTTGTTCAGATGAAAAATTCAGGATCTTATTCAAATTAGAATTGTAGAGAAAGGCATTTGCCAAGGACATGTAGGAGATCAAGTTGGGTAATTGGAGTATGTCCAGGAAAATGTTGCATTTTCACCAGATTGAAAAATAAATCAGCTGTTTATTAGTGGTGTAACACTGTGAATGAAGCATTTTTGTTGATGCTCATGTGAGCAGTGTATTAAAGATCTAATTTGATACACACAAAACTCAGTATGATTATTCACCATTGAGCCCTTGCAGAAATGAAAAAAAATGGCAAAATTTTCACTTCTGAGTCATTATTTTAATTAGAAGACCATAAAGGGGTGTGTGAGTATGTGGGTTAGAATTGAAGGGATAGGACATCAGGACTTCTACAAGTAGTCCCCTTCCTCTGCCTCTGTGATATCAAAGATGCCAAATTCAATTATGACTGGAAGGAGGTGAAATCAATGATTGATGTTTGCTAAGGGAAACCATCAATTTTGCAGATCTGTGCTAATCGCCAACACATCCATGGTCACTGCCACCTCTGAAGTTCAATGTCAAATACTGAAAAGTCCTATGACGAGCAACTGGTGAGTGGTAAGAGAACCTCATCATGCTAACTCTAATTCTGAAAGCTTCTGAAAATATTTCAAGCTGCAAGATACTTCAACCAACTACACAGGACAGGGTTGCATTCCATCAACTGACCATTGGATTAAAATACAGCAAACTACCATGATGCCTCGGGACAAATCAGAGGATTTCCAGAGACCATCTGGAAATGATGAGGTGGGAGAGCCTGCTCTGGTGGACTGGAATCCCTCTCCCCAAACTGCTAAATGATAATGAATGGATATTTTGGGTGTCTGACTCTAGTAACATTAGTTATCTTTTAGTCAGGTATATTTATGTGGCTTAGATTTTCTTCTGTGCAACACTGAACAACTATTGGGTAGGTGTAGGATGGTGCCATTAGGAAGGGGGAGGGGAAGGGTTATGAGCATGGGTGTATGTCCTTAGATTTACACAGTGCCCCACACTCAGAGGGTCCTGTGCTGGTTGGACTATCTGCTGGTTGGACTTTCTTGGAATTCTTAGTACTTTTAAACAAGAGGCCCTGCCAATTATGTAGCCAGTTCTGACTTCAAGCACCTCTCATAGACATGAATAATAAACATACAGGGGTTGTACCACACTCAGCTCATCCTTGGTATCATTCAAGACAAAAGGGGCCTCTACAAGTGGTTGACTCATTCAACATTTTTCAACAGTTCATGGTTTCGTTTCAAGTGTATCATGCAGATAGAATTCCTTAAACATATATTAATATGTATTTTTCTTTAAATATTTCAAGTATAATGAGTTTGTGCATTATAAGGCTATTCAAAGTTTATATCATGAATAAAAAATCTTTCAAGGTATCTAAAATGCAATTTGAAAGACTCATAAGAAAAACTTGAAAGAGATGCTAAAGTTATTTAAAAACTTGTAGAAGGTCAAATAAACCATTTTAACTGACATATAAATGACCTTTTTGGAACATTTCAATAAAAACAGAAGAAAAGTACACATTACTCCTGGTTTTGAGGTATATGATTATAATCTTAAAATTGATTTACCAAGCATATGAGAGAAAATTCAGATAAAGGATAAGATCATTAGAAATTATTCTAGAATCCAGAATTAATAGTAAGACAACAATTGTCAGGCTGGGAGCAGCAGCTCATACCTGTAATCCTAGCTCTCTGGGAGGCTGAGGTGGGTGGATTGCCTGAGCTAACAGGTTCAAGACCATGAGCAAGTGCAAAATCCCTAAAACAAACAAAAAAAAAGTTGGGTTTGTGGCAGGCACCTGTAGTCCCAGCTACTTGGGAGGCTAAGGCAAGAGAATTGCTTAAGCCCAAGAGTTTGAGGTTGCTGTGAGCTATAAAGCCACAGCACTCTACTAAAGGCAACAAAGTGAGACTCTATCTCACAAAAAAGAGAACAATTCTCAGATTATATCCAAGAAAAAGAAAACAGAAATTTCACTTGAAATAACTAATAAGTTTTTTATTTAATAATAATTCAATAATTGAATAAGAATAAATTATCTCTATAGTAAGATACAATTATATGTAATAAAATCATATACATATGATTAGTGATGCATTCAAATTTGAAGTGTCCTGAAATCTTTGAGTTCATACACACAAAAAAATGCTATAGAGGCTTTCGCAAATTTAAAAACATTATAAAAATTTACACAATGTTGCTGATAATAAACAGTAAATTTGAAGGAAACTTTTCTATAACATCAATTTTTAAAGCTTTAGTAAATATTTCTAGAGGAAATAATAAAATATATTTTTATTCTGTTTATAGAAAATATTATAAAATGTCATATTGTTATATAAAGAGGCTATAAAATGTGTATAGCAAAAATGTAGGTTAAAGTATTGCAAAGGCGTGTCAGTAGGTCAGTTAATAAACCACGTTATGTTCTTTTTTCTGATTTTGGTGATATTTGTGGTTGTGAGCTACTTAAAATTTGCATTGTTTTGTGATTTCCTTTTTCCTTATAAATAAACACTTACTTCTAAGAACTCTAATTTGATACTTACAATTTTGTATTTTTTAAATTCTAACATCCCCTCCAATTTTATAACCTCCAGGACTCACAAAACTTGGCTCCAGTCCTGTTCAATTAACTCAAATAAATTAGTGAAGACATGAAGCTGCTTGACCTGGTTTCCTGATACTAGAGCCAGTGGCTTAAAGTGATACTCTGATCTTAAACTTAGAAACAATCCTGTAGACATGCTCTCATTGTAAAATGAGTAGGTACCCTGAAAAATGATTAGGTACCTAATCCACTACCTTGCTGTCTTGAATCTTTGGCTTTGGGGGGGCTTTTGACCAAGTACCCAAATTTGTAAATTAATGAGGTTTCTGAGATCCATGAGGCATACAGTGAATATAAACACCATCTAATCCAAACCTTTTTCTTTTTAAATGAGGAAAAGGAGGTCCTTTTACTGCACACTTGATCAAACCAGGAACTGGTGCTAAAATGTAGGTTTAACTCCCCTCCCAGCTCTTTTCCCATTTATTTCACACGCTCATTCATTCAATTGAGTGCTTATTGAATGAATGTCATGCTCTCTGTAAGGTCCTAGAGATTCAGCAGCAATCAAAACAGACAATCCCTGTTTGGAGAGCTCATATTCTAATGAAAAGCAGAAAATCAAGAGAAGTAAAGTATATTAAGTACTGACACAGGGTTCTCAACCTTTCTGCTTCCATTCCCAGTATCTGACTTGTTTATACCAGGTCTTCGTAAAGAAGGCCGGCATCTTATAGCTATTTTGAATCATACTCTGAAAAACTCTCCACTAGTCTTCTAAGACAGCCCAATGTCAAGTGTTCAAGGATCATTGACAACCAGTGAGTGGTCAAGTATTTCCTCTTAATTAGAAGATTTCATTATATTAAGGTCATTTTGGTAGACATTTACATATGAAAGTTTTGCAGGAACACTGCATTTCTGATACAGTCTTGACAGTTTAAAGTTGACAACAAATGCCAATTATAAAAAAAAATTCTTAAATGAGCCCAATACCCATAGAGCATTGTAAATAAAGTTAAGATTCACATCCATATTTGAATAGACAAATAATAAAGGACTAGGTTGTCATTGACTAGAAGTCAAAAAGTGAAATGTAGTATGTTCCAGAAAGATAAAGACCTAAATAACTGACATTAAAAAAACAGGACATTGTTTTTACTAAAATATGTAGAGAAATTCTATTCAAAATTATTGGAAAAGTCTTCATGGAAGACTAATAAACAGCATTTAGCTAGAAGTTTTGGGCAAAAAGGACTAGATATTTATAATTATTTACCTTTACAAGGTAAAGATACTAACATTCTTCTTATCACAAGTAATTAATATCAATTATCTATTCATACAATTAATGACATTCTGGGTGAACAGTACCATACTCATTAGTAGCTGGGCCCGCCTATGTCTTGTAATGGAAATTAGTATCTCACTGACTAATTTTCTCTTGTTTCTAACAAAGTAGCACAACAAATTGCATGACAAACAAATGGCTTGAAAAGTATAGAAAGCCCATTCAATCTATATAGATAGTATAGGATCCAAAAGAAAACAGACTTTTGAATGAGGCAGTCTCTCAGGAGCATGAGACCTGTGAAGGCCAGAATGTGCTTGCTTGCTAATGACAAATGTTTTGTGATTGCCAACCATGTGTCCATCCTGCCCACATAGGCTGAAAATAACTAATCAATTATAGGGTGTGTTAGAAGTTGTTAAATGCTCAGGAAAGAAAGAGCAGAGTAAAATCTATGTGACCAGGAGTGCAGGGGTAGGAGTGCTGGAATTCTAAATAGGATGGTGAAAGTGGGTCCCATTGAGAAAGTGACTTTTGAATGAAAACCTGAAGGAGGTGAAGCAGGTGCAGTCATGGATATGCAGGGATCTGGGTGGTGGATGGGAGAGCATCCCAAAAGACTGTGCGAAGGCGTGAAATGGGTGCACAGCCAGTGTGTTTAAGAAACAGAAAGAAGGCCATTGTGCCTGCAAATTTTTCTTTTCCTTTAAAAAATAAGGATTGATCAAATGGAGGTAAGAAAAAGCAAAAGATTTTATTTCTAAAAATAAGAACAGATTCAACAATTGGAAGGCTGGAAGTGGATTATGTGTTGATGAAATGCATGCTCAAAAGCATGGAGACATGAGCAAATGGTGAGATTATCTAAGGGAATGGCCAGCTAGAGCTAACCAGCAGGATTCAGAGCAGGACATGTGGGAAACAACGGGGTGAAATCATGGAGCAAAAGTCCTTAATTTGAACAGATTTTGGATTTCTTTCATTAGGTGATGCGAAAACCATCAAGAGAGCAACTTGATGTTGTCAGGTTCAATTTTATTATTTTTTAATAGTTCTAGTGCACTGGTCTCCAACCATTTTGGCACTGGGAACTGGTTTCATGGAAGACAATTTTTCCATGCACTGGGTGGTGATATGAATCTGCAAGCAATTGATTTATTATGGTCTTAGGGCAGTCAAACCTCTCTGGTAAAGATAATCTGTATTTACAGCTGTTCCCCAACACTAGCATCATTCCCTCAGCTCCACCTAGACCATCAGGCATTAGATTCTCAGAAGGAGCCAACACAACCTAAACCCCTGGCATGTGGAGTTTACAGTGGGGTCTGTGAGAATCCGGGCCACCGCTGATTGGACAGGAGGTGATGCTCAGGAGCAATGGGGTCACCCACTGCTCACCTCCTGCTTTGTGGCCAGGTTCCTAATAGGTCACAGAGTGGTTTAGGTCTGTGATCTGGGGATTAGGGACCACAGATTGATAGAACAGTCCATCTAACAACTCTGGGAGATACATTCTTCTCAAACTCAAATGGAATTCACCAAGATAGACCATGTTCTTGACCCTAAAACACACCTTAGCAAATTTAAAAGAATGGAAATTATGCAAACTACATCCTGGATCACAATGAAATAAAAGTAGAAGTTAGTAACAGAATGATAGCTAGAAAAACCATCGAACATTTTGTGATTAAATATCAATTAAGGGAATACATAAATAAAGTGTGCATATTCACACAATTAAATAATAATCGGCTATTAAAAACAAGACTATTCACACATGCAAACAAAAACATTATGTTAATGAAATAAAACATGTCTATGAAGTTGAAGAATATGCCGAATTAACTAGTAATAATAGATGTTGGAACATTGGCAAAGAGTGTAGGCTGCTGACTTCAACAGATCATGAGGAAATTTTCTAGAGTGTTGAAAACATTTATACTTTGATTAGGGTTATAATTACTTTGATATTTACATATATTGCTTAAGAACACATTTAAATATAAATGTGAGATATCTGTATATAAATTTTACTTCAATAAAATAGTTCCAAATGTATGTTGTATACCTACACACATTTATATATATCATCACCCTATACATTTATGACCATTTCTTACGCATCTATGGCACATAGCATTCACATATCACATATATATGTGCATGTGTTTATACATATATATTTACATCTACATGAACTGTATGGAAATAAATTCACGTAAAAATACATATTCAAAATTTTACAATAAAAAAAGATTCTTAGACGAAATTAAAATTCATTTGTACAGATTCTTTGGTCAAGTGTCTATTTAAGACTTTCATCCAATTTTTATTGGTTGTTTATCTCCTACAATTGAATTGCAGAAGTTCTTTATATATTATGGATTTAAGGCCTTTGTTAGATATATGATGAATGGTGATATATGGTGAAAAAGCCAGTAGATGGCTTTTTTTTTTAATTTGAAAAGCAGAAGTTTTAGTTTTGAAGTTCAATTTATCCATTTTTTTAGGTTCATATTTTTTGTATGCTATCCACAAGTCTTTGCTACTCTGAAGTTGCAAATATTTTCTCCTGTGTTCCTTTAGGAGTTTTACAGCCATGGCTTTTACCTTTAGGTCTGTGATCTATTTGAAGTTAATGTGTATGTATGGTACAAAAGTAAAGATTTATAGTTATGCAAACTCAATAGAGGATGCATTCTGAGAAATGTGTTGTTAGGCGATTTTGTCATCAGGCAAACATCACAAAGTGCACTTACACAAACCTAGATGGGACAGCCTACTGCACGCCTAGGCTATGCGGTATAGCCTATGGCTTCCAGGTTACAAACCTATACAGCATACTACAGTACTAAAATACTATAGGCAACATTAATACAATAGTAAGCATATATAACTAAACTTACCAAAACAGAAATGGTGCAGTAAAAGTATGGTGTGAAAGATTAGACAGAGTACCCTGGAATAGGGCACTTGCTATGTATGAATGGAGCTTGCAGGACTGAGGGCTGGTTTGGGTGAGGCATTGACTGAGTGGTGAATGAACGTGAAGTTCCAGGATTTGACTCTACACTACTGTAGCGTTTATAAACACTGCATACTTAGGTCTCACTAAATTTATAAACATATAATAAATTAACATTAACTTACTTTTTAACATTTTTAATTTTTTTATGTTTTTATAATAGCACTTATCTTAAAACATAAACACATAGCTGTACAAAAAAGATTTTCTTTCATGTTTTCTTTTCTCATAGCCTTATTCTGTATGCTTTTAAAAAATGTTTTGTTTTACTTTTTAAACATGGTTTGTTAAAAACTAAGACACAAACACACACATTAATCCAGACCTCCATAGGGCCAGCATCACAAGGAGATACTTGGTGACAGAAAGTTTTCAGCTGTACTATCGTCTGGTGGGACCACTGTCATATATGAGGTCTCTGTCAACTGAAATGCTGTTATACAGCACAGAATTGTATTTATCTTTCTGTTCCAGGAACATTTGTTGAAAACATTATCTCTTCTCCATATAATTACCTTGCCATCTTTGTTTAAAATCATTTGACTTTATGTGTGTGGTCTGTTTCTAGACTCTGTATTCAGTTTCATTGATCTACATGTCTATCTTTACTCCCAATCCACATTGTCTTGATTATTGTAGGTTTACAATAAACAGACGAGCTGTAGTTCTCATACTTTGTTTGGACTATGTAAAATACTAATTAATTACTTGACACGGATCTGTTCAGGAGTTCTATTTCTTCCTCTTGAAATTAGGGAGGCTGTGTATTACCAAGAAAGTAGATCTACCATTTGATCCAGGAATTACACTATTTGGTATTTCCCCAAAGGAAAAAAAATTCATTTTGTCAAAAAGATACATATGCTCAAATATTTATTTAAACACAATTCACAATCACAAAGATGTAGAATCAACACAAATGCCCATCAATACATGAGAGGATTAATAAAATATGATATATATAGATAGATAGATAGAGAGAGAGATAGATAGATATAGGTATATACCATGGAGTTCCACTCAGCAACCAAAACAAAATGATGTTCCAACAACAACCAAACGAAATGATGAACTTTTTGCAATAACTTGAATTGAACTAAACACCATTCTCCTAGGTGAAGTTTTGTAAGAATGGAAGAAGAAACACCACATGTAATCACTGTTAAACCAGAACTAATCGAAGAACACCCAGGTGCACATTTGATAATAAAACTCAACAGAAGGCAAGCAGGTGGGACAGAGTAAAAGGGGAGGGACAAATTCACACCTAATAAGGTACAATGCACACTGTCTGGGTAAGGGGTACATTTATAACTTTGAGCTGTAAGGGAAATTCATGTAAGTAAAACATTTGTACTACCACAATATTCTGAAATAAAAAAAAATGATAGCTTTGGATGATATCTCATAAAAGAACAATGAAGCTATCCCTAATGGGGTCTAATGTAAAAAAAAAATAATAAAAATTTAAAATCAACTGTTCTAAATTATCACAAAAGAGAGAAAGAATGAAGAAAATGTAAAACAGTCAACTAAATGATGGTGTCTAAAATTCAATTTATCCTTTCAAATTGAATTCATCATTTTCTCCCTCTTCCTAAACACACAGTATATATTATATTCTATCTGAGCATGCAGCATGTTTATGTTAGTTGTTCAAGCATTTTGTGAAAGATATAGGCCTGGAGACACAGGGTCACAGAACATGGAATAATACTAACCTAAAGGGAAATAGCAGATCTATGTTATCTTTGGAAAATAGTTTGGCTAACTATTATTAACTAAAGCATATTGGAGTAGAATAAATACAGGCATGCTCATGTATCTTCAAATTTTAACTTAATTTTTTTTGGTCATAAACCTTAGTTATGCTCAAAATTAGTATGCATGGAACCAAAAGAAGTGTCTGAGCCCTCAAAACATAATTTACAGAAAAGATTTTATAAACGCCAAGATAAAATTATTTTATATAACATATTGTAGTCTTCGAAAGACTTTCATATTAATTCAGCTTAAAGATCAGAGCATTTTGAATTATTGACTCTTATCCTTGTTTGTTCCAATCCAAGGGGAATTATATTTTTGTCGGGGAGAACTTTTTAAGGAATTAGGTTGAAGGCAAATAACATCTTGGGCATTTTCTGAATCATCTATCATGATGTTGAGGTAGAAAATAGGACCCGTAATAACATTCTAGAACTTAACCGGTTATAAAAAGTCATGCTTTGCAGAGGCAAGACTGATTCTTTTGACCAGCAGCCAAAAGCACTATGTCAATTCTAAACAGAATACGCATACCTACTTGCTATGTTGATTCAATCTCCGGCATTTTAAATGAATCATCTTAACATTGAGAGGATAGAATTGGCATGAATGGCATTGAACCTTAAGATAATCAATTCAACCTCCAAAATCTTTCTTCTGTCCATTCACTCTTCTCCAACTTCACTGCCACCAGCCAGTCTAGGCTACCATCCTCTCTCTCTGGGACCTGGGCAGTGTCTCTTAGTTGGTCTTTCTGTTTCTACTCTTGCCCTCCTATAATCTATTCTCTGTGCATTAGTCAGAATGACCTCTATAAATACTAATCAAATTAGCTTATTTGTCTTCTTTAAACTTCTATAATGACTCCCCTTTGATCTTTTAAGAAGATATAAATGCTTTACTTATCCGCAGCCTATCTCTCTCGTTTATTCTTGTGCTCATATCACCCACACTGCTATTCTGTAGCTCCAGTGCTTTGTCTCCTACTCTTAGAAAATACTGAACTCCTTCCAGCCAGGATCTCTGCACTGCCGTTTCCTCTGCTTTTATTTACAATGTCCTTCCCCACCCTAACACCTGCCTACCATCCCACTAATGAGCAGCATCTCATCCATCTCATCTTGGTTTAAGTGTCCTCTCTGTAGCTAGGCCTTCCCTTAACTACATATATAAAATAGGCCAAGGTTATGGTCTATCACAGCACTTTATTTCTTTCATAACACTAGTCAAAAGATGTCATTAGAAATGCATTTATTTGGGGTCTTCCTTTGCTCATTCATTCAATAAATATATGTGAGCAATTATTACAGGCCTGGTACTTTTCTAGGTACTGTTCTAAAAGTAAGCAAAAGATAAAAATATTCATGAAGCTTAAATTCTCTTATGGAGAGACAGATGATTAAAAAAATGAAAATGAGTAAGTTATATATTAGAATGTTATAAATGTTGATATTTAAAGAAAGAGAAGCAATGGCCAAATGCAGTGGCTCATGCCTATAATCCCAGCACTCTGGGAGGCTGAGGCAGGTGGATTGCCTGAGCTCAGGAGTTTGAGACCAGCTTCAGTAAGAGCAAAACCTCGTCTCTACCAAAAATAGGAAAACTAGCTTGGTGTTGTAGCTGGTCCTTGTACATCCAGCTACTCAGAAAGGTGAGGCAAGAGGATCCCTTCAGCCCACGAGTTTGAAGTTGCTGTGAGCTAGAATGGTGCCATGGCACTGTACTCAGGTGACAGATTGAGACTGTCTCAACAAAAGAAAGAAAGGAAGGAAGGAAGGAAGGAAGGAAGGAAGGAAGGAAGGAAGGAAGGAAGGAAGGAAGGAAGGAAGGAAGGAAGGAAGGAAGATTAATAATTGAAAAGGAGTATTCCTGGGAGAAAGTGATCAGAGCAAAAATTCCTATATTCTTATGGAGGACAGTGCCTGGTGGGGCTGAGGAAGGGTGCCAGGAACAAAGTGAGGGATAGAGAGAGAAATAAAGAGATCAGCAGTAACGAGGGGCTTTGTGTGAGGCTGTGGAGGGTTTTGCTGCTCTCCATTGGACTTGAACTTTGGCTCTAAGGCAAATGGCAGGTTGCTGAGCACAGAGGCTGTCAGAGTCCTGTATATGATTAGGAATAGGCAGGCAGCCATGGAGGCTGCGAGAATTAGTGGGATACGGCTACAGTGAAGGTATAAGCAGAACTATTTCCCAGTGGATTGGAGGTGATGTCTGAGATAAGGAAACAACTAAAATGTGACTCTTGTTTTCTCCCTCATTAGACTGTAAGTCGCAAGAGGGCAAGCTCTCGTCTCTATTGATTGTTACCAGATCCCCAATTGCCAGTTCAGAGCTTGGCACATATCAAATGCTCAGTAACGTTTTGGTGAATAAAATTAAACATATTAAACAAGAATCAGTCACAGAGGAATAATCAGGCAGTGGCTGAAAGCAAAGACTATACACTGAAAATAAAGCGGAAAGTATGTACATCAAGGAGAGTACACAGACTTGGGAAGAAGGAGCAGAGTTTTGGTAAGATTAAGTCAGTCTGTGGAGTGATCATGTTCATACTTCTAGTCTAGAGCTCTCTCCTCTGCTTTATGCATCTTTATTCATTCTATTCCTCACTGGATATTGCTACTTAGATGTCTAAATTCTTTTTATTTTTTTTTTCTTTTTGTCTACATTATTTTTCAAACTCACCCCCAACCATCCACACATTTCCCTCAGAGGAAAGGCCTAAGCTCTCACAGTGGCCTAACAGGCCCTAAATGATCAGATACCTGCTTCCTCTCACCTCTTTCCCTAACTTCACTATGCACATCATGGGATCCTTACTCAAAATACAGTTTACTTCTTCATATTTTGGCTTAAATTATAACATTCTTGATGAAAACTCCTCTGACCATGCTTTATAAAAATGTAACTCACCTATGTTACCATGGCATCCAGCATTCTGATCTGCCCTTTTGTTGTTATTCCCAGCCCTTACCTTGTAACATTCTGTGTAATTTATTTTTCAATGTTTATTGGTTATTCTATATAGCCCCTTATTAGAAATAGAGTTCCACAAAGGCAGAGAGATTTTTCTCTTTATTATTTTTCCCTGATATATTTCAAACACTCAGCATAGGGCCTATTACATATATTCGTCGATGGAATGAATAAGATTAGAATCAAGTCTATGTCAGTTGTGGAGGGCCTCAGAGTGGAAACGTAAAGAGATAGTAATGTTACAGGACAATTTTGAGAGATGTCATGTGTGGGAAACAGTGCTGTATAAAGCCAAATATGTATTGAAGTTGAGCTTTTGCTGCCCTGGAGAAAGACTGGAAGAAGAGGCCAGTCTTCTGGAAAAAGCCTCTGGAAAAAGAAATATATATATATTTTTTGTGGTGATAAGATATGAAGTAAGATGATATTAGTAGGAAAAATAAGGAATATCTACAACAGATTATGGAAAAAGGAAGATATAGGACTTGAAGTCTGATTACTACTAAAAAATAAAGTTAAATTTCCTGTGGTTGGGAAACTATCAGGGATGAAGGTGGAGGTGTGATTTTTTTTGAGAAGAAGAGGCAACATTTCATTTTAGGCAAAATAAGATAGGGCTTGGGGTGATGCTGAAGCTTGCAAGAAAATACCCCAGTGTCCAATGGAGCTGTGAACAAGAACTAAGCAGAATCCCTGGAGGCAAGGCCAAGGAATAGACAGCGGAGCAAGAAGAGGAAATACTCACAATGGACCCGAGGGCTGCGCAAAGTTATAGTAAAAAGACATCACTGAGTTGTACAGAAATGGAGCAGCCTGGAGGTCGGGAGGAGAATCAAGGTGACCGAATCTGGTTAAAGAAAATGAGAACCAAAAGAAAGATAATGAGGTTACGAAGAAGGCAATTATACAAGAGTCCCAGTACCATGGTTTTAATGGAGCCAGCTGTAAGGAAATAAAAGTAAAAAGTTGAAGAATTGAGGCATTCGCAGGAATGAAAATTACAAGGACCTTTTTTTTTTTTAATCCTCCAAGAACTCTGCACGTTTGCAGGTGAGGTCAAAAGCCCTATTTTTTAATTATTTGTGTGTTCTCCACTTATTAATTTATTTTCTCCATTATTTCCTGTATTTAATTACTTTGGAGGCTTATTTGTTCTTAATTTTATAGCTCCTGAAGTTGGAAAATTTGATCATTATATGCTTACCATCTTTTTTACACACAAACTTCCTTTTGTGGAATTTTCTAGCTATATCATCCAGATTTTAATCTTTGAGTTCAAACATGTTACATCTTTAACCCATGGATGTTTTGATTTCTTTATGTATAATTGGGGATTTTCAAGATATCATATTACTGATTTCTGTCTTAATACTGCAATGGTCAGATGGCATTCTTTGCAGAACTTCAATCCTTTGAAACTTTTAAAGACTTATTTTATGGTTCAGCATGTCTTCTATTTTAATTAATGTTGTATGTGAACATGAAAAGAATGTATATTCTCTAGTTATTACTTGCATATGTACTGTAAATACCAATTAGTCCAAGTTAGGTCACAGTGTTGTTCAAAACGGTTTATCCTTAATTATTTGCTCTTAATGTTCTATCAATTACAAAGGAAGAAAGGTATTAAAAAATCTTAGTATGTGGTAACTTCTGTATTTTTCTAAATCCGTCCATTTTTGTTTTATATATTCTGGAGGTTTTTTTTTTTCAAATTCTAATTTCTTTTCTTTTTATTTCAGGTTAATGTGAGGACACAATCATCCAAGTCACAATATTTTAATTTGTTAGACAGAGTCTCTCGTGTGGTTGTGTCCTACACCCCAAAGATGTGCCATGTACCCTTACATTGTGCCTGTGAAGTGGGAGCACACTAATTCCCCCTCCTCTCCTTTCCCCCCTCTCTCTTTCCATCCTCCCCCAACTTGAATTGAATTGAGTTTTTCTCCTATGTGGGCATATATATATCTACTGGCTTCATCTTAATATTGAGTACATTGGATATCTGTATTTCCATTCTTGTGATACTTTACTGAGAGTAGTGTGTTTCAACTCCATCCAAGTTAATACAAAAGATGTAAAGTCTCCATCTTTTTGTGGCTAATTAGTATTCCATGGTACATATATCACAGCTTGTTAATCCATCTTGAGTTAGTGAGCATTTAGGTTGTTTCTATATCTTGGCAATTGTAAATTGATCTGCCATAAACAATCTAGTGCAAATGTCTTTACAATAAAATGATGTTTTTTTTCTTCTAGATAGATGCCTACTAGTGGGATTGCAGGGTCAAATGGGAGGTCTAATTTGAGTTCTTTGAGGATTCTCCATACTTCTTTCAAAGAGGCTGTATTAGATTGCAGTCCCACCAACACTGTAAAAGTGACCCCCTCTTTCTACATCTGCACCAGCATCTGCAACTCTGTGACTTTGTGACGTAGGCTATTCTCACCGGTGTTAGGAGATATCTCAGGGTGGTTTTGATGTGCATTTCTCTGATGATTAATCATGATGAGCATTTTTTCCATATGTTTGTTAGCCATTCATCTGTCTTCCTCAGGGAAGGTTCTGTTCATATCTCTTGCCTAGTGATAGATGGGATTGTTAGCTCTTTTTGTGTTGATTAATTTGAGTTCTCTGTAGATCCTAGTTATTAAGCCTGTGTCAGATTCATAACATGTAAATATATTTTCCCATTCTAAATTTTGTCTATTTACTTTAATTGTTGTGTCATGAGCTGTGCAGAATTTTTTCAGTTTAAGTCCCATTTGATTATTTTTGTTGTTGCAATTGCCACTGAAGTCTTCTCGTAAAATCTTTCCCCAGGCTGATCCTCAAGAGGTCTTCCCACACTTTTCTAGGATTTTTATGGTTTCACATCTTAGATTTATATCTTTTATCCATCTTGAGTCAATTTTTGTAAATGGTGAATGGTATGGGTCCAGTTTTAGTATTGTAGTTATCTAGTTCTCCCAGCACCATTTATTGAAAAGGGATTCTTTTCCCTAGTATATGCTTTTGTTGGTTTTATCAAAGGTCAGATGGCTATAAGACACTGCTTTCATCTCTTCATCTTATATTCTGTTCCATTTGTCTATGTCTCTATTTTTGTGCCAATACCATGCTACTTTGATCACTGCAACTTGTAATATAACCTAAAGTCTGGTAAATTGATGCCTCTGGCTTTGTTTTTATTGCTAAAAATTGCTTTGGCTATATGGATTTTTTTTTTGTTCTATAAATTTAAAAAATGATTTTTTTTTAGTTCTTCTAAGTATGATGTTAGAATTTTAATGGGGATTGCATTGAATCTATAGGTTACTTTGGGAAGTATAGACATTTTAACAATGTTGATTCTTCCCTGCCAAGAGCATGGTATGTTTTTCCATTTGTTAATATCTTTTGCTATTTATTTTCTTAGGGTTTCATAACTCTCTTTGTAAAGATCCTTCACCTCTTTGTTGGGTATATTTCTAAGAATTTCATTTTCTTTGGAGGTACTGTGAAGGTAATTATGTCCTTGATTAGCTTCTCCACTTGCTGTTATTGGCAGATGCAAAGACTACTGATTTGTGGACATTGATTTTATATCCTGAGATGTGATGCATTTCTTGATCCACTTAGAGGAGTCTTGTGGTTGAGTCCCTGGGTTTCTCTAAGTATAAGATCATATCTTTAACAAAGAATGAGAATTTGACCTCCTCTTACCCCATTTGGATGCACTTTATATCCTTCTCCTGCCTAACTGCAATGTATGGCTTCCAGCCATACATTGAATAGTAGTGGTAATAGAGGACATATATATCTGGTTCCAGTTCTAAGTGGAAAAGCTCTCAGTTGTACTCCATTCAGTATGATTTTAGCTGTGGGTTTGTAATAGATGGATTTAATCAGCCTAAGAAGTGTCCCACCTATGCCTATATTCTTATGTGTTCTTGTTAGAAAGGGAAGATGGATTTCATCAAATGCTTTTTTTTCTGCATCTGTTAGAGGATCATATGGGCTTTGTTTCTGCTTTTCTTGATATAATGAATTACATTTATGGATTTGTATATGTAAACTAGTCTTGCATTTCTGGAATGAAGCCTACTTGATCATGATGTATTATTTTTTTAATGTGTAGCTGTAATATATTGGCTAAGATTTTATTGAATATTTTTACATCAATCCATTAGTGAAATTGGTCTGTAGTTCTCCTTTTTAGTTGTGTTTCAGTTGTGTTCTTCCTGATTTTGGTATCAGGGTGATGTTTGCTTCATAGAATATGTTGTGGAAGGTATTTGCTTTCTCCATGTTTTGGAATAGGTTCTGCAGTTAGATACAAGCTCATCTTAGAAGGTTTGATAGAATTCTGGTGGGAAGCCATCTGGTCCAGGGCTTTTCTTCTGTTGGAAGTTTTTAAATTTTTTTTTTTTTCATTCTCAGTGCTTAATATTGGTCTGTTCAAGAGATTTATTTCTTCGTAATTTCTCTAGGGAGATGGTGTGATTCCAGGTATTGGTCCATTTCCTTCACATTGTCAAATTTCTGAACATAGAGTTTCTTGTAGTAGTCAGAGATAATCTCTTCAATCTTAGTTGTATTTGTTGTCATATTGCCTTTTTCATTTCTGACTGAGGTTTTTAGAGATTTTACTTTTATGTTTCTAGTTAGTCTGGACAAAGGTTTATCTATTTTGTTTATCTTTTCAAAGAACCAATTTTTTTGCTTCATTAATTTTCTGAATGATTCTTTTATTTTCAATTTAATTTATTTCTGATTTAATTTTGGTTATTTCTTTTTTTCTGCTGGGTTTGGATTATGTTGCTTTTTCTTTTCCATTTCCTTTCCTTTTTTTTGACATATAATTCATCGTTTTTTATTTATTTTTTATTATTAAATCATAGCTGTGTACATTAATGCAATTATGGGGCACCATACACTGGTTTTATAGACCATTTGATGATTGATTAGGTTGTTGATGTGCTGTCTTTCTGTTTTTCAAATGTAGGCATCAAATGTGATAAATTTCTCTCTTAAGACTGCTTTTCTAGTATCCCACAGGTTTTGGTAACTTGTAGCATCATTGTTGTTATGTTTGAGGAATTTAATAATTCCCTCCTTTATCTCTTCCTTGACCCAACTTTAATTCAGCATAAGGTTGTTTGATTTCCAAGTCTTTGTCTGAGGATGAATGTTTTTGTTGGAGTTGAGTTCCACCTTTATTGCTTTGTGGTCTGAGAAGGTATAATTTCAATTCTCTTCATTTTGCTGAAGTTTGATTTGTGTCCTAAGATATGATCTATTTTGGGGAGTGTTCCATTGGCTGATGAGAAGAGCATATATTCCTTAGCTTTGTGATGGTGTCTTCTGTATATTTCTATTAAGCCAATTTGTTCTAGGCTTGCATTTAAGTGTCTTGTGTCTTTGTTTAGTTTCTGTTTAGATCATCTGTCCAGTCTAGAGCTGTGTTAAATTCCCCTGACATTATCGTGTTGTAGGATATCATATTGCTTAGACAAATCAAGCTCTGTTTCTTGAGTCTGGGAATGTTTAAGTTGGGTGTATAAATATTTAGAATTGAAGTTTCCTCTTTATGCATTGTTCCTTTTACCAGTATGAAGTGACCATCTTTGTCTTTTTTTACTTCCATTTCTTTAAATTCACTTGTATCTGAAAATAGGATTGTGACCCCCTTCTTTCTTCTGATTTCCATTTGCCTGAAATACTGTTTTCCAATCCTTCATCCTGAGTCTTGTTTTGTCCTTCAAGGTTAGGTATGTTTCTTGATGACAACATATGGATGTGCTTTGTTATAAAAATCATCCAGCCTGTGCCTCTTCAGTGGGGGATTCAAGCTATTAACCATTATTGGAAGAATTGATAAGTGTGATGGAGTTCTATTTATCTTATTTTGTGAATGTATGTTGCATAGTTTTATCTTTTGTGTCACTGTGGAAGCTAGGTTTTGTCCTTTAGTTGCTGGTTGTTTACTTTTATGGTGGTCCATTGAGATTGTCAGTATGGAGAACAGGTCAAAGTATTTCCTGTAGAGCTGGTCTTGTTGTGGCAAATGTTTTCATGTCAGTAGAATATTTGATTTCTCCAGTGATTTAGAAGCTTAGTTTAGCAGGATACAGAAATCAGGGCTAAAAATTGTTTTTTTTTTCAAGAATGTTAAAAGTAGATGAGCATTCTCTTCTGATCAGAAAGTTTTAGCTAAAAAGTCCAGTGCCACCCTAATGGATTTTCCTCTAGTGGTCAATTGGTGCTTACTATTGGCTGCTTGCAGAATTTTCTCTTCTTTCTTGACTTTGGACAGATTCATTACAATGTGTCTTGGAGATGCTCTATTTGTGTTGTGATGACCCAGAATTCAATATCCCTCTAAATGGAGTGTTTTGGAATCTTTAGTAATACTGGGGAGATTTTCATTTATGATATTCTTCAGTAGGGCTTCTATTCCTTTGCAATATTTTTCTTACCCTTCAGGGATACCTATAATTTGACTATTTAAACACTTTGTGATCTCTCATAATTCTATAAGTGAACGTTTGGCTTTCTCTCTCTTCTTTTCTGCCTCTTTAACTGCCTAGATTAGCTCAAGAGCTTTATCCTCTATCTCTGAGATTCCTTTTTCTCCATGGTCTAATTTGGTATTCATTATTTTCTACTTTATCTTTAAATTGCCTGATTACTTCAATTCCTTAAACTCCACCATAGCTTTTCTATATTATTTGTATTTTTTGTCGATTTTTTGGTTCTGTTTTTCCACTTTCTCTTCAATTTCTTTTATTGTTTTTAAAATCCATACTTCAAATTCCCTTTCTGCCATTTCCATTAATTCTTGATAGGTAGAATTCTCTGTGATATCTTCTTAATGATCCCTTAGTGGGGTTACTCTTTTCTTGTTTTTCATGTTGCCAGAATTTTTCTTTTTGCTTCTCCTTATTTATGTTTTCTTCTTGTTCACTTCCTTCCTCTAATTTTTCCATCTCATTACCTCCTTTGCTTTAAGTTACCTTGCCTTAAAGCTTAGGCGTTGGTATAAGGCCAAAAGGAAGATAAGAGTAAAGAGCAAGAAGGGATAAAGAAAAGAAAAGAAAAAAATGAAGGGGAGGTGGAAGGAATGAATTGAAGAAAAGAAGAGAAAAAGGACAGAAAGAGAAAAAGCAATAGGAGAAGTGGTGGTATTCAGGATGCTTTAATCATAACTGAAACTCTAGGATTTGGGGGAAGCTGGGCTAGGCAAGTCCCTTGAAGTCAGGAGTTCCTTGCCAGGCTGGGAAAAAGCAAGAGCCCCACCTCCACAAAATATAGAAAGAAGTCAGCAGTATTCCACAGTGAGGAATTATCAATAAATTCTTTCCAAAGACCAAAGCTAGAAGGACACCCTAGACCAGTGGTTCTCATGGTGCTGTGGCTCTTTAATACAGTTTCTGTCGGTCAGGACCCACAGGTTGAGAACTGTTTCCCTAAACTGTGAGCTCACAGCCTTCTTGAGCCAGAACATTGCCATGATTCCCCAGCCAGACTAATACCATGACCCCACAGCCCTCAGACAAAGGAAAAAATAATGAAAAGAATAGATAAAAGACACTTTTTTATTTATAGACATACTATAATAGACATACTCTTATTTGACAATGTGATAGTTACTTTCTTTGCATTATTATTATTATTGCTTAATATTTTGATGTAGCAATTGTCTGAGTCCTTTTCTGAATGTATTTATGTTCGTTCTTCACGAGGTTTTGTTTCTAGTCCTTATCTTAAACATTGTTATTTTTATTAAATTTTAAGCCTTTTTAATTTTGTGAAGGCAAAAAAGGGATACCTAGTAAACACATGTATATGTAAAAATAAAAAAGATAAAAAAAGAATAGATAAAAGAGAATAAAAAATACAATTATATAACATAAAGACAAAAAGTGGATATCTTAGCTGCCATATGAGAAAAGTACCTGGGAAATATAAGAAAAGTAGAAAAATCTCTACCAAAGAAGAGAAAAATAAGAGAACTTTCAAAAAAGGTGGGGGTATGGGTGGCGCTGAGAAACTTTAACCTAAATGAAGAAACTCTTGATATTGAAGAAAATAAAAACAAAAAGATGTACAACCAAATAACAACAACAAAGAATAAAAAAGCTAAGGAAAAAAATTTTAAAAGCAAAAAGTTAAAATATATATGTGTGTGTGTATATAGTATATACATATATGTACCTACATATATTGCCTGGACACCAGGTGGCTCTATAGTTTTAGGAGACAGAGAACACACATCATGGTTTTGCTGCATCAGATGGGGGTCAGAAGCCACTCTCTAGTGGCAGATGAGATCTATTCCTATCTTCCTGACTTATTTGCCCTCAATCAGGGCCTAGGTTGCTTCATCAGCATTTAGTCCCCGTGGGATTGGCATCCTAAAGCTCTTGCCAGATTTCAAAGGAAGCACATCAAACAGTGCTCTCTGATAAAAAAAAGTGGCCTTCCTCCGGGTGCAGGGATTTTTCAGTTCACGCCAAGGATGGTGGGCACACCGCAGTTAGCTATGCACTAGAACCCTGCAGACTGTTCCTCCCTCATTTTGCCTTCCCAGAATGGCAGCACCCTGCTAGTAGCCAAGCCAATGGGAGATCTTCTCTCTCTCTCTCTTTTTTTTTTTTTTTTCACTTTTAGTAAGTCATGTACACATAGATCATCAATACATTTATGCATTTGTGGGGTACAATGTGTTGATTGTTTTTTACAATTTGGAGTGCTTACATCAAACTAATTAATATAGCTTTCACCTCAATTTACTTACTTATTATGTTAAGACATTTATGGTCTATACTTGATAGATTTGACTTGTACCCTTGCAATATGTTCCATAGGTGTGTTCCCACCTTTTACCCTCCCTCTATCAAACCTCCTCCATCCCCTCCCATCCCCCTCCACTTCTCTCCTTCATCCTGGGCTATAGTTGTGATCTATCTTTTTTAGGAAGGTGGGAATAATTATAAATTGATTTCATAAAAGTACTGCATACATTGGATACCTTTTTTACATTCTTGAGATACTTTACTAAGAAGAATATGTTCTAGGTCCACCCCTGTAAACATAAAAGAGGTAAAGTCTCCATTTTTTTTAAGGTTGCATAGTATTCCATGGTATACATATACAACAAGTTATTAATCCATTCATGGGTTGATGGGCACTTGGGCTTCTTCCATGACTTGGCAATTAGCAGTTGAGCTGCAGTGAACAATCTGGTGTAAATATCTTTGCTGCAAAGTGATTTTTGGTCTTTTGGATATGCACCTAGTAGAGGAATTGCAGGATCAAATGGCAGCTCTACTTTTAGATCCTAGCAAGCAGAATCCAGCAACACATCAAACAAATTATACCCCATGAGCAAGTGGTTTTTATCCCAGGGTCTCAAAGATGTTTCAATATACGTAAATCTATAAATATAATACATCACATTAAGAAATTAAAAAACAAAGACCATATGATTTTCTCAATTGATACAGAAAAAGCTTTTGATAATATTCAGCATCCTTTTATGATCAGAACACTTAAGAAAATAGGCATAGAAAGGACATTTCTTAAACTGATAAAGGCTATCTATAGCAAACCTACAGCCAATATTACATTGAGGGGAGTAAAATTGAAAATATTTCCACTCAGATCAGGAACCAGGCAAGGTTGCCCACTGTCTCCACTGCTTTTTAACAATGTAATGGAAGTCTTAATCATTGCAATCAGGCAAGAGATGGCAATCAAGGGTATCCATATAGAATCAGAGGGGATCAAACTTTCACTCCTCACAGATGATATGATTTTATAGCTGGAAAACCCCAGGGACTCAATTACAAAACTCTTAGAAATGATCAAGGAATACAGCAGCGTCTCAGGATACAAAATCAATACTCAGAAATCAGTAGCATTTATATATACCAACAATAGTCAAGCTGAAAAACAGTCAAGGACTCTATTCCTTTTATGGTAGTGCTAAAGAAGATGAAATATCTGGGAGTATACTTAACAAAGGATGTGGAAGATCTCTATAAGGAGAACTATGAAACTATGAGAAAAGAAATAGCTGAAGATGTTAACAAAAGGGAAATATTTTCCATCCAGTGTTTAATCTTGGCTCCTGGGTGCTCACTGCTCCAGTAAGTTCAGTCCAAAATAAAAAAACTGCAAGAAATCCCTTTCCTGTCTCTAGCTCTCCATGGGAGGGTTTAGCCAGCCAGCCTCTGCCTATACTCAGCATTTGCCTTTTGTGCTGGTCTTCCTCAGCTCCAAACGTCCTTATTGGCTCTTGGAGTCTTCTACTGCTTCAGTGTGCCCCCAGACTGATATTTCTGGGTAAGTTCCCCTAGCTAGAGGTGGCTGGAGTCCTCTCTACCCTGTCTCACTGCAAGTGGTTGGTAAGGAGATGTCTCCAGTTTGCCATTTTTTTCCACCTTCAATTCTGAAGTCTGTTGTTAGGTCCACACAGTAGAATTGATATGACTTCTTCATAGATATACTTTCACAGCTTTGAAATATCTTTTCTTATCAAACCTTTCTGTTAAACTTTAAATCTCAAAGTTTATTTTCTGATAATAATATACTCACATCAGGTTTCTTAAATTTTTGTATACTATGTTTTTTCACTTTTACCTTGAACTGATCTGTATCTCTGTAATCAAAATTCATTTCCTTTAAACAATATACCTGGGACCTGTGTTTTATTTAGGATTCAATCACTGCCTTTTAAATAGTGGATTTAATTTTATGTAATATAATAATTGGTATGTTTGAGTTTAATTCTTGATATTCATTTTCCATCTGTTCCAGTCACTTTGCATCTCTCCTATCTTCTTTAGGGAGAGTCAAGTATTCTGTGGAATACTATTTTATCTTTTCAATTGACATTTTAGCTATATATTTTTAAGTTATTGCCCCATAGATTACAATATTCATCTTAGCTTTTCATAATCTACTTCCAAATAATGTTATACTGCTTCACAAATAATGCAATAACCAGATTATATAAATTCAGTAATCCATGGGTCAAAGAAATTTAAAAATATGAAATAAAGCTAAAATACAACTTACAAAAATTTGTAGAACACAAATATAAAAGCACTTAGAGCAAATTCATAGCAATAATACATATACTATAAAAGAGGAGAAATATCAAATTTATAATCTAAGTTCCTATATCAAGAATGTTTAGAAAAGAACAAAACCAATTAAATGCAAATGGAGGAAAATAAATGATGACGAGGAGAGTAGAATTTTAAAAAATTGAAATAAGTAAAACAATAGAGAAATACAACAAAACAAAGAGATTTTTCCTTGAGAAAATGAATTAAGATTGACACAAAATAAGACTGACAAAAGGAAGATACAGATTACCAATAACAATAATGAAACAGAATGCTATTATAGACATTGTAGTCATCAAAAGAATTATAAGAAAATGCTATTAAGAATTGAATCCACATAAATTTCACAACATAGATTAAATGGACCAATCTTTCGATAAAACACAAACTATTGCAATTTACCCAATACTAAATAGATAATTTGAATAGCCATGTGACTGTTAAGAAAATTGTATTTAAATTTTAAAAACTTTCTAGAAATGAATCTCCAGGCATAGATTATTTCACCAGGGAATTCTGTTAAATGACCAAATATTTAAAGAATAATTTACTCCTAAGGTACACAATAGCTTTCAGAATATAGAAGGAGGAGGAAATATTTTACAATTCATTTCATAAAGCTGGTCTTATTTTCATGTGAAAACCAGAAGAAGACACAACAAAAAGGAAAACTACACACTAATATTTCTCATGAATGTAGATGAAAAGTTTGTAACAATATATTTGCAAATAAATTATATATAATAAAAAATATATGCTATATTGTGTATTATAACCAAAGGAGTTTATTCCAGGAATGCAAGGCTGGTTCAACATTAAACAAAATCTATTAATACATCTGCCAGTTTAACAGACTAAAGAAAAATTGCATGAACATTCAATGTAGAGAAAAGATTAGACAAAAGTCCACATTCATTCATAATGAAAAAACTCAGAGAAATAGGAATTCTATAGCTAACATTCTACCACTAACATTATGCTTAATAGTAAAAATGGAAAACTTTCCTCTGATGACTAAGAATGAGGCAAGAATAGCCTATGTCAAAATATAAAAATTGTGAACACATTGTTGTTGAAGTGAAAAATACAATATTTATAACCATCCAATGAAAGGAAATATTTAGTATAAATTTAACAAAATATGTACAGACCTGTATGCTAAAAGCTACTGAATATGGACTGAAAGAAGTTAAAGATCTAAATAAATGGAGAGAAATACTATATCCACAGATAAGAAGACTCAAGATAGCAAATTGCTAATTCTCTTAAAATTGATATACATATTTAACACAATTTATATCAAAATTCTAGCAACCCTTTTTGTAGGTATAGATGAGATTATTCTAAATTTTATATGAAAAGGAACTTGAATACCTAAAATAATTTTGAGAAAAGAAGTTGGAATAATCAGTGTATCTGAATTTAAGACTAGTTATAAAGCTGTTCATTCAGACGGTAGGAAGAAGGTAGCCACATTCATCAGTAGAACAGAATAGAGACTCCAGAAATAGACTCACATAGATATTCCCAACCAAGTTTTGACAAAAATGCAAAAATAGTAAAAGCAGTTTAATGCAAATGACTTTTGCAACAAATGATGACAGAGAATTGTACATGCATAGACCAAACCAAAAAAAAAAAAAAAGAAAGAAAGAAAGAAAGAAAAGAAAAGAAAGAAAAAAGAAAAGACTAGAAAACATAAAACAAAAGTGACATTGACTTAAACTTCACAACTTATACAAATGCTAACCCAAATTGATCACACCCTTAGTGTAAACATAAAACTATAAAAAAGCAAACAAAAATCAAGGAAAAAGCTTCAGGACCTAAATATAGGGAAAGATTTCTTAGACATATCCTCAAAACTATAATCCAGAAAAGGAAAAATTGATAAACTGAACTTCATCAAAGTTAAAAATTTTGTTCTGCATCTAGAGAGGATGAAAATGCAAGATACAGAATGGACAATACTATTTGTAAACTACATTTACAACAAAACACTATCTAGAAAACTCAACAGAAACAATGCAAATAATCCAATTAAAAAGTAGCAAAAGCCACAAAGAGGAAAGTGCAGATGGAAAATAAGCACAGGAAACGATGTCAAATATCACTAGTCGTTAGAGAAGTGCAAGTTAAAAGCACAAGGAAATACCACTTACATACCTAACATCACTCTGGCAAGGATGCAGAGAAAGTGGGGAATCACATGATTATATTGCCGGTGGGAATGTAAAATGTTACACAGTCTGGTAAACCGATTGACGGGTTTAAAAGAACACAACAAACTAAACATGCAAGTATCATATGACTCAGGAGTTGCACTTTTAGTCATTCACCCAAGCAAAATATGGGAGGTGAATGGAAACTCTTACATGCAAAGTTTGTTCATAAAACCATGACAGAATTACTGTACTCAGGCAACAAAGGAAGATAGCTAAGGGAGTCACACTTCAAGTCCTGTGAAATCCACCCTGTCCATCCTGGCTGAATCTTAGTAGTCAGTGTCAACCCAGATTCTTTTTCAGGCATCGATCTTTTGACAGAGTAGTTTTCTGTTTTCCTTTAAAGACAGAAGTCATTGATGCTGTGGCAGGGAGATGGGAGGGTGGAGACACATTATTTCCATTTAACCTTCCATTGGGTTTTTGGGGACTCTGCCTACAATCTAAATATCAGTTTGGGAAGAATCACCACAGGGGATCCGATGTTACTCTGGCAACTAGGAATATATTTTGAGTCCTCAAGAGAGTACAAACATCCTTTATTCATCTTTCAGGGAGGCTTCTCATCAGTTCTGAGATCTTTTCACCTTGAATTTCTTCCTCCTTTATTTTTACCTTTCTCCCCTGCAGCTTGCCTAACCTTCCTGTCAACGTCTGTACAGCATGAATCGTCACATTGTTCTGAGTGGAGGATCTTCCAAGTGGGGACCAGTTGCCTTTGACAGTAAGAGTCTGAAAATTTTATTATAGTAATATAATAAGGATGCTGTGTGTAACCAGGAGCAAGGGAGCAAGATGCACTATCCTGCCATATGTAGTTTCATTAGAATATAAACATCTTTGGTGTTTGGGATTTTAAAATGCTCTCAGCCTTGTTACTGTGCTAGCCATCACGTGGGATTGATTCGTGGTCGCAATGGGCCATGTTCTCATATAGAGAACATATTCTCTAAAAGAACATATTTCTTACCCCAAATTCATATAATGATGATTTTTTATTTCCACCTGTGCTGTTTTAAGTGTGTTTTGGAAAAGAAGACAATACGCATTAATTATTTACTATTGCCAAGCACTCCATTAAGTATTTCATCTTAATTCTAGATGTGAGAATACCATTGGCTCACATGGTCAATAATGAGCTCTTTAAGTCTGTAGGTTTTTAGGCCTCTTCCAAGGATGCACAATGAAGATAGAATGTTTATATGGACTTGACAAGGTCTGTGAGTAAGGGAAGGAGGAAGAGCATGCTTAAAAACAAGCATATAGTGCTCTGAGACATGCAATTTTAACTTCCAGAAAATGCAGTACAGGCTGTATCTAGATATAAGCTATACAGGTGTAAGAATAGAGTCAGTATTTACAGAGAGATGACTACCAGGATGAAAACTGGGATTTAAATATAGGTCACTCCTTGTAATACTGTATCTGATACTGTTTTATAAAACAATTGTTGTCAATGGACAACTTTTTGGACTTATTCCTGAAGGAAAGGATAACTTATACCCAGGCTACATGATGTATCATGAATAAATGCTCCTTTTGAGAGCCTTCTCTCTTTCTCAGATACATAAATGAGCACTCACCCTGTGCATATTCACACATTCACATCAGAGTTCCCTAAACTGTGGTTTCCAGAAGAAATAAATTCAAATGCCATCTGTAGAATAAACTCACAGGTACCTATCTGCAATATTGTTCCAGGCCTGTATCAAACAAAGAAGTGATTGTCAGATTCTAGAGCTGTTTCTTATCATTCCCACCCCACGCAGATTATTTATTTAAAGGCTGGATGTAATGTTTTATGATGGACACATAAATAATAATAAACATAATCATAAGAAGACAAGAAAACAGGAGAAATGACATTTCAATTATAAAATTACTTGCAGCACATACTCATAGGGTACAATTACCAGCATTGCACACTGAGTGCCATTTGCATCACTCTCTGCTCAGGGTGAAATTGCTTTCACTGATTCTGATCTGCTCATATTAACAAGAAAACACAGAAGAGAGCACAGAGGAGCTTGTTTAGAACATATAAAACTCAGAATACCAAAGGACAGAGTTACAGCACAGAAAGCATCACCAGAATAGTAAATCCCACATAAAACAGCTATCCATGTAGGGCACACTGGAGGGAAAAATAATTAGGTTGAGGAATTAAGCATCATTTTTAAGTAAGAGATTGAATCTTTTCAGTAGATATGAATAATTTCATGGTATAAAAAAACTACTTACCCATGTAACCCAGGACTAGAATATTCAGAAAAGAATACCGGAACTACAATGTTCAAAGAGGCGATAAATGCAAAGTCAGACTGTCTCAAAAAAAAAAAAAAAAGGCAGTTTGTGCTCAGACTTTGGGGTCTTTCTCCGTTCATGGCTCCTGACTGTCCCTCTGGAATGCATCTTCACTTTGTGTCATTTTGTGTAGCTTCTTTCTTCACTTTCACTTCTTCTAGCTTCTTTCTTTTTCCTGTAATAAATGGTATGGGATTGCTCTGTATCTCTGATCACCTGCATTGTCTCAACTCAGTAGCAGTACTCACTCATTCCTGACCCTGGGAATCAGGGAACCAGGAAACACCCAATTGGTCCTATCCAGTTCATCCCTATTGTTGCAAATGGCAGGATTTTCTTTCTTTTCTTTTTTTTTTTTTTTTCATTTTTTTTTCAAGGGTGGGTACCTTTATTATTTCTTTCTTTTTTTTTTATTGTTGGAGATTCATCGAGGGTACAATAAGCTGATAGGATTTTCTTATTTGTAAGGCTGACTAGTACTCCACTGTGTGGCATGTGTATATACATGTACTGTGCTTTCTTAATTCAGTCAGCTGTTGATGGGCATACAGGTTAACTCCTTTGGGAACTGTGAATAATTCTGTGAGGAACATTTGACTGCAGATACCTCTTTGCTTAATTTCATTTTTATTGCTGAAAAATTCTGTTAACAATTTTTGCTTCTGTATTCACATGAGATAATGGTCTGTAGTTGTCTCTTCTGGTGATGTTTGTTTTGTTTTGTTAGTTTGGTATAAACTTTGTTTCATAAATTGCAGGAATTCTCAGAACTTTTACGTATTTTATTTATTTGTTCATTTTTTTAGAGATAGGGTCTCACTCTCTCATGCAGGATGGAGTCCAGTGCACAATTACAGCTACTGCAACCTCAAATTCCTGGGCTCAAGCAATCCTTCTACCACAGCCTCCTGAGTGGTTGAGGCTACAGATGTGCACCACCACACCCAGATGGACTTTCCAGAACTTTGAATATGCTCACTGTTATGTGAATCTTTATGTAGTTTTAAGCATTTATAAGTTCTTTTACAATGAAATCTATTTTCTAGAGTATTTTGAGGGACAAATGTTCCATGGAAAATGCTATGTGAAACACCATTACTGGGTAATAAATGAACACAATGTGCATTGGGTCCTAGGATAGTTTGGTATTTATGAGTTTCATGATGAGGACAGCATTGAAATTAAAATGATAAGAATTATAAAGCCTTATTCTAGAATTTTGAAGTTTATCATTAAACTTAAGATACTTATATGGAAAGCTGATCATAAAACTTTCATTTCACAATTTTAATTCAGGCATTTTCAACTAATCCTTTGATTGTCTTCATGGAACTTGGAAGCTTCTCTCCTGTATGCTGATATCTGGAATGAATGCCTACGGAAATATTCTGAAGCCAGCACTGGGGAAAATAGGTAAAAACTGCAACTATTCATAAGGTTGTTTTAATAAGCTTTATTTCTATTTCAATATGAATGGCAGTCTTGCAGGGGAGATGTCTGGCTTCCCAAAGGCCCATCACTTCAGGCTCCTAGTGGGCCCTCGTCCTTTTTTTACCCCATTTCACCTAAGACCTTTGTAGAAACATTTTGTCTTTCCTTTTCCAGGTTGATTTTGCATGTTTGTTCCCTTTTTTTCTTTCTCTGCCTGAATTTTCTCTGTAGCTTCATAGCAGGGTGTATATAGCCTGATATATTGTCAGCCACCCACATGTCCTCAAAGCATTTGTGTTGGTCATTAGGCTAACGAGCATATGTGCTATGGTGTTGAGTGCTATAAAAATAATCAATGGAAAGTCACTCATCTTGTTATTTTTCTAGCCGAGACATTAACTGCTTCAAGTTAAGGGTAGGCACAGTTTGTTCCTCCTGAGTTATTACAGAGCCAACAGTGCTTCTTCGGCAGGCACACCGCGGGAGAGTGTGCAGAGACTCAGCCAGTGGATTCAGTGATGGATCCTCTGTCCCCTCGTCAGTCAGATTAGCCTGATTGCTCTTCCTGGTTGGGACTCTCAGAGGGTAGAGGTTTCACTTAAACTGCATCAGTATTCTTTTAAAAGTCTGTAATAGCTTCATCAATATCTTGAGTCTGAGTTTATAAGCAGAAGGTGGCACTTACGGCCTTTTGCAATTTTAAACACTGTTTTTTTCATATCCTGGTCATAGGACATTGTGTTCATTATCTTTCTAATGGAACTTTGCAGAATGTTCAGAAACAACATTTTATGTTTTATGTTATTTGAAGAGTCCTGTATTTGCCACCCACCTACCTCACCCACCGTGCATTTTGCAGGCATAGTTGTTGCCCTCATCTGGAGAGACAGGGGCCCAACTTGGACCTGCCAGTACTTTGGTCAATGTACTGAATTCACAGCCTATTAGAAAACAAGCAATAAATCACAGCTGTCTTCACAAAGAAGACAAAGAAAGAGTCACAAGAAAAATTAAAACTTTTTGTTCACATTGACTTTCTGTCCTTTATGTGACTCACTTCCTTCCATGCTCATAAGAGGAGTCCTTATTTACCCTTTCTTCAAGGTTTGGCTTCAACCAGAACTTTGAGAATCAGTTAGGAGAAGGTTCTATTTCCTTCAAACCTTCAGGAAACTATGGCATTATGGAAGTTCAGGGTGCATAGAGAACTATCTGAACTACCTGGAAAATTGCCCAGCATAAGGGTTTGACTTAAATTCCTTCCACACTTGGCAGTTCCTATAGCTAAGTCTGCATTTCAATTCTCCCACCTGAAAAGGGGAACAGGGAAGACAGATATTAACTTGCTTTCCAGGATTTATGCCTTTATAAATAATAAATCCATGACCTCAGGGTTCCATATCAATCCAAGGAGACTTTTTTTTTTTTCCTGTTGCTGGAATATATTTGAATTGTCATTAAAATTTAAAGAGGAAAAGGACATTGGTCAAATGGAAACTAGCAACAGAAATGTAAATTTTCTTTTATTTATTAATATTGAAAGCATATTCACTTTGATCTAATAAGCTCTCCTATGTGGATGTCTTCTCTGTTTACTTCAGACTCCGTGAGTCCAGACCTGAGTCACTGAGGGAAATGTGACAGATGATCCGGCTTCCACAGGCCTTCTTTACCTAATTAGTGGAAAAGGGATAAATGTCTTTCTCCTTTTGCCTCTCTCTTTCCATATAAAAATCCAGTAAAAACACGTTTCCTAAATACTTGAATTCCTATAAACACTTATTACTATTATGTAAGAAAAATGGCTTAACTCTCAGTATAACATGCTTCTCAGAATCTTTTGTGTTTTGTTAGTTAAGAGGATCTGAAGTTGTACAAACAGCAACAAAAATGCTCTTTGTTAAGGGCATACCGAAAAAGACAAAGAAGTAAACTGGCGCATTGGCAACAACAGATCCCCAACAGCTCCGTAAAAGTTCACTGACTCTATCAGCAGCTCCAGCTGCCCTGGATGTGATTTTTGAGAATGAAGACCAAAGCCAGTCCATCAGTTACCACTGGGGATGTGTCCAAGTATCATTTGGAGATGTTTAAACTGCCAGATTTGTTTGTAAATCTAGGTCCAATTTCTCTGTCTGTGTTATAGTGAAATAATTAAGGATGTCAAGAATCTTTCTTTTTAAAATACTTGATGGTTTGCTGTTGAATTGGTTTGTTCAAAGATACTCAAAAGATTCATTTTATTTGGTCTTCTGAGAGTGAGTTTGCATTCTTAGTTGCTTTAGAATTTTAAAATGAATTGAGCCCTGACTTTCTTCCCTGGGGAAATAGCTAAAATATTTTGGGCATTACACCTACCAAAACATTCCATTAAAATGCAAATACTAGCCATCAGTTTAGATGAAATCCCTTCTCCTTTTAATCAAACTGTTCAACAAAATTGGGAATGAGAGCAGATGCTTTTGCCTTCCCCAAGATCTTTCCTTTCATCTTGTTTATTGTGGAACCTTCTGGCTGGCCTGTGACAAGCAGCACCATATTTCTTCACAATGCCTATCTCTGTCTCTTTTGAATGGGTTTCTTCTAAATTAACATTAGAAGATTAAAAAGAAAGAAAAAATTGAGCCCACCAGCCATCAGATACAGATGATTTTTTCCCCTCAGGCAGTGTTTTCCTTTCCAGTGTTGTATGTTATGAGATAGGTTCTTTCTTAGCTATTATTTTAGTTATAGATCTACTTAACTTCTAGCTTTCTCCCTTCCTTTGCTCACCTAGCGTTATGATTTCCTTAGTTCCTTTATGGTCCCTTGTTTGTTCAGACCTAACATTTATGAGAACTGCCCTTTTTATTACTTGAGGTTCCTAATAAAAATGCTGCAGTGACTTACTGTGAATGATTGAGGGATACGTTTCCTTAGCAAATAGTTTTAATGGCATATATATATGGGATAGAAACAGACAAGTTCTTCTTAAGAGCAAGGATCATGACATTTACTTCTTTTATTTTTTTATAGCATCTAATATAATGAAAAGACACATAGCAGGAGGCTAACAAATCTTCCGTGAATTGAATGGAAGGTTGCTAGCAGTTTTTCTAATATGAGCTAACAGCGGATTTGCTGTCATTCCTAGATGTGATGGGCAGCCTCAAGATGGGTTTTGGATGCACAGAGCAATTACCAGATATTTTAATGGCTTATGACAGACAAAGGTCCGGTGTATTTAAAAAAAAATTGTGCTTGGTTGGCTCGTTCAGCACAGACATTTATTTGCTCTACAGATATTTATTAAGAATTGCTTCTCTGGTACAGTGATAACCAGATACTATTGCTGTCTCCACGGAGCTCACAGTCTAAGCCAGTGGTTCTCAACCTTCCTAATGCCTCAATGTACTTTCATTGTTACAAAGGGGTAGTGACCCACAGGTTGAGAACCACTAGTCCAAGCCTTTAGCCAGCTTCAGGTGGACTTTTAGCAATGACAATGTTGTTAAAAGAGGTAAAGCATCTTGGAAACAAAGCTTTTGAGGCAATTAAGTAACTCTTCCTTTCACTCAAAATTTAAAGGCAAACCTTGAGCAATGTTAAACTCATATCCTTACCTTATTTCTTAAAGTATTGTTGATAGGTATTTTCCTCTAATATTTATTTGCTTAGTAAATATTTGGCCAACCAATTTGTCTATTTTCTAGGCTAATGTATATATGAATAGAACCCTCAGGTAACCTGAATCCCCAACTATTTACCTTATTCTATATTAAACTTTTCTAGGAATAGCTATCTTTGTAATGTCTCTCAATGTAAATTATTGCTGAAATATATTATGATACTACGATATTTGGAATTAAAGATGCTATAGATTGACTGTGTCCCCTTAAAACTTAAATTGTGAAACCCTCACACTCAGTATGGTGGTATTTGGAGGTGGAGCCTTTGGGAAGTGACTTTGTCACGAGAGCAGAATTGTCAAGAAAGGCATTAGTGCACTTCTGAGAGACCCCTGCGAGCTTCCTGGGACCAGAAATCAGGACCTCCCCAAACAGCAAATCTACCCATGCCTTCATCCTCCATTTTGTATTTCCCAGTCTTCAGAACTGTGTGGAAAAGACTTCTGTTGTTTATAAGCCATCAAATTTATGGAACATATTCTGTTATAGCAACAAAACTAAGATGAAAGTACAGACCTAGTACTGAAATTGATCTTCAGATTTAGAAGCCAATGACAGCATTCAGGGGATGATGATAGCATTATTTTAATGAAAGGATTTGTGTCAACTTTAATAATCTGCTGGTATTTTTTTGTAATCTATTTTTATTAGTCCTAACATTGCACAAGATGGAAAAGGGACATGTATTACCATAGCAAATCCATTTTACGTATGCAATGCTGATGCTTTGAGTTTAAATGACTTTCAATTATAATCCAAACCATTCATATTTAAAGTACAAATATTATGTGAAAGACACTTGGTGGATACTGAGTATCTTATTATATTTGAAATTTTGAGTAGAAGAGTTAGAAGTGGAACTATTATAGAGTTCTAGTATTATTCATAGTAAAATTTTTTTTTAATCAAATCACAGCTGTGTACATTAATGCATTTATGGGGTACAATGTGCTGGTTTTATATACAATTTGAAATACTTACAACAAACTGGTTAACATAGCCTTCACTGCACTTTCTTAATTATTGTGTTAAGACATTTCAAAAACATCTATGGGAATCTCATTCTTTGTTAACTTTAAAATATAGTAAATAATAACATTTAATGTCTATTTAATCTCCATTTCCTGTTATCTGTAAATACTTGTAATTATCTTTGTCAAACACCACAAGCTAGTTTTAATGAAAATAACTTTGCAATCTAAAACAGTGTTCATTCATTCTGTAGGGGAGGAAAAAAATACTTTCCTTTTACCCGTCTTGGATTCATTGGCCTAGACTTCATAAATTAGACTAACAAGAGAAGAACAGACTGATTGATTTAATATACATTTTATGTGACATGAAAGTTTTTTTAAAGACCCTTAGAAATGGTTACAACTGGGAAATGAAGACCCTAAAAAATGGTTAAACTTGAGAATTTTTTTATTTGTATGAATTATTTTGTGGGTACATGTGCAGTTTTGTTACATGAACATATTGTGTAGTGGTAAAGTCTGAACTTTCAGTGTAACCATCACCAGAATAATGTACATTGTACCCATTACATAGTTTCTAATCCTTCACCCCATCCAACCTTCCCACTCTTTCCAGTCTCCAATGTCTATTATTTCACATTTTATGTCCACGTGTGCAGATTATTTAGCTGCCACTGTAAGTGAGAACATGTGGTATTTCCCTTCTGTTTCTGGGTTTGCTGAAGAGTAGAGTGTCTACAAACAATGTGCTAGGACAAAGGCATATAAGACAGAGGCAATAAACTGGGGAAACTCAGCAGTCCTTTTCATTCATTTGTATTCCTGCTGGCATCCCTCTGTCTCTATAGCTGAGGATGTTACTCTCTGAGCATGAGGAGGGCCACTCTCCCGTGAAGGTCTTGTGAAGGGGAGGTCAGAAGATCCTTCCTGCACCTGCTGTTTCTGAAAGTTCCTTCAGTTTAAAGTAATCAGTCTACCAAGGCAACATGTATTGGGGTAGCATGATCTGAATCCTGTCAGTTCACTAATTTATTCAATCAGTAAATAATTTATTGAGTCCCTGCTGTGTGCCATTTATAGAGTTCCTGCCATATTACCAGCACAAAGAATGCAGTAATGATCAAAACACACAAAATTTCTGGCCCATATGGACTTTAATCAGGTCTTACCTTTTTGTTCTGGATGATTTTCTTAGCATTCTGTAGATATATTAGAAAATACCTTCCTGGAGTTTCAACAACATCCATGGTACAAATTATTATCAGTAAGACCATTTTATGCTTGTGTATAAAATGGAATATTCTAAATGATTGTTTCATTCATCACTTGAAGAAACAAACACACACACACAAATTTGTTCTTAAGATTCTGTTTGTAATACAGGATAATCAGTGATGAGCAGAGATTTTAAGGCAAGATCTTCCTAGTACATTGTAGTAAGGGTTCTTAGGTATCAATAGCAATTTGGACATTTTAATCTCAGCTACCTTGGGAGACTATTGGAAGAGTGTCATTCTTTCTTACAGTGTGAGAAGGACCTGAGATTTGGGGGTCCAAGGGGGGAATGATATAGTTTGGATATTTAGCCTCTCCAAATTTCACATTGAAATTTGATCTCCAAAGGTGGAGTTGGGGGCTGATTGGGTGGTTTGGGGCATGGGACAGATCTCTCATGGACTGCTTGGTGTCCTCCAGGTGGTGTTGAGTGAGTTCTTGCTCTATTAGCTCCCAAAAGGCCAGATCTTTAAAAAGAGGCTGGCCCCTCCTTCTCTCTTACGCCTTTTCTGACCATCTGACATGCCTGCTCTCCCTTCACTTTTTACCTTGACTGGGAGCTTCCAAAGCCCTTACTAGAAGAAGATTTTGGTGCCATGCTTGTAGTCTGAGCCAAGGAAACCTCTGTTCTTTATAAATTATCCAGCCTCAAGTATCTCCTTTAAAAGAGACTAATACATATAGCCTCAGCTATATAGCTTCATTTTAAGTAGTAATCTTCATTGTATGTCTCTGGTTTTTAATCTATGTACCTTTTTCTTTATGCTTACTAGTAATTTGGAGCCAATGTTAGAATTTTATGCCAAAATAATTGTCATGAATGCATTTAACATTTTTAGATATACTCTGTTTATTAAGTTCTATACAATATTATTTTTAATTTGCCTATTTTCAAAAGTCAGAGCACCATTTATCATCACTGTTATTTTTATGTTTTATATTTATTTGAAAATGAAGCAAAGAAAAATGAAAGGAGGATTTCACATTTTTCTGATTCTGGGTAGGTTTCATGTCTAGGCCAGTTTCCTCGTATTTGTTTTTAAATAAGGATCTGTTTGAGATCTGATGATATAACACTTACATTGATCTTTCCTTTCTCTATGCCTACTATCAAATAATTCAGACCAATAAATTATTTAAAATTTGTATTAGTCTATTCAGGCTGTTATTCAAAATACCATAGACTGGGTGATTTAAAAACAGAAATTTATGTCTCACAGTTCTGGAGGAAGGAAGATCTAAGGTCAAGGTGCTGGCAGAGCTGGTATTGTCCTAAGAGCACTTCTCTTGGCTGTGACAGCTGTTACCTCACTGTCTCACTATGATGCTCCTGTGACTTCTTGAGGGAGGGGCAGAGAATGAGTGAACATAGCAGAGCTATAATGTCTCCTTTAACAGCATCACCAATCTCATCCGATGATATTCCCACCTTTATGACCTTTTCTCACCCTAAACCGTCTCCCAAAGTCCCTGTCTCCAAATACCATCGCATTGAGGGTTAGGGTTTCAACATACAAATTTTTTTTGGAGGGGGGGAGGCAAAAACATTCAGTCCATAACAGTGTGCAATATAAACAAAACTTTGACTGTCAATGCAATTATTTTGTAGAAATACAGATTAATTTGTTATCAGTTATTATAGAAGTCTAATTATAAAGTAAGTGGTCTTTTATTCTTGGGAAGTATATTGAAGAAAGAATAATTACAGGTGAGATCTTAGGAAAATCCAACATGCTAAAAATCGGAGCTATGATTTACCATCAGTTCCCCTACAGCTTTCATGGCCAGTTGTAGCTCACAGTTAACTAAGTAGAGAGTACAGAAACTCATTGGGATTTGGGGGGGCTTTTCAACCACTGTCACACAACTGAAACTTGTGTTTTAGTTTTAAAATATTTTTATATTAGCTAAACATTGAATCAGTTGTAGTATCATTATTTTTTTTTTAACATTTGGGTATATTTTTAAACATTGAGATAAAATAACAGCCTACTGGGAGGTAAGGTTCTCTTATCCCCCATAAATTATCAATATGCAAACACACCTAAAAGCCATGCAGGGCAGAATGAATAATACAGTCTTGAAGGAATAACTTAACATACTGGTGTAGATTAACAACAGTCTTATTCTTAATTACTCTGAGGAAAGCAGCTTTCTTTACTTTATATCTTCTACCATCACATCATTTCAATGTTTTCCTCAGAAAATCTGTCTTAGATTCTTCATTCCCCAATTTTGGTCTGCATTCCCCCAATCCTCAGCTACATCTTACTTCTCAGTTTGTAAGCACCCAATTATACCGGGCTACCCACACAGAGCAGCCTGGGGGGAGTTAGCCCTCTCCAGACGAGATCTTAGAGATTTGTAGAGCCACATGAGTTTACTTCCAAACCAAGACCAAAACACTCAGAGAGAACTTTTTTGCTGGCCAATTCTCAAATCTTCAATTAGAGTAGTAACTCAACTCTTTTGTAAGAATTGGAATAAATGGAGATATAAAATAAAAATGGTTTGCATTATTTGGTATGTTGACTTAAATTCAACATACAGATTGCAGAACGATATGGATACATATAGAAATGTCAAATGTGAGCTTATGAAGCTGAATATTTTATTTCTAACACTGGCAAACCTATGGCAGATAATAGTTTCATGAAAGACAAAGGTTATACTTGGATCATTCATAACACACTTTTGAGAATCTATTTAGACCAGTTGTTCTAGGCTTGAATGGTCATACGCATCCCCTGGGGATCTTGTCCTGTGGCAGTTTGGATTCAGCAGGTCTGAGTCAGACCTGAGAACTTGCATTTCTGTTGATCTTCTAGCGGTGCTGATGTTGCTGGTCTGTTGGCGGCTTTTTGAGTAGGAAGGCACAATGCAACATTTGCTTTTGCTCTAAAATTAAATCATCAACCGAACATTTTCTAAACCATCCATGATATAAAGAAATTAAGTAGCATTTGTCTCAGAGACTTATAATCCTGAAAGATTGTCTTTCTGGCATTTATTAAAGCCATACAAAGATTTCTTTTTTGCAAATGCTAGAATGAATGGGTAACAGGAGATTGCTATTTTATATGGCTTAATGCAAAAGCCATACAAATGTAATCAATACAAGTGATTATTATGCTGACTCACTAACTTAAAAGATGAAAACAGCATACTGAAGATTTCCAGGAAGAAGCATTTCTTTTTAATTTCAAGTGAAATATTGGAAATTCCCTCCTTCTCCTCTGTTGCCCTTCTCTCTTTTTGTTTGGTCAGAATGTTTGCTAACTTACTGTCCCATCTTCCCCAGGTACCTTCTTGTGGAGAGTCATTATTCTAGGACTATGCCAGGACTTGACGACGGGGAGAGAAATCTCTAGCAGAGGACAGAACTGGACGGAAGCACCCAGCCCCTCTTTGGTCTGCCTGCTTTCTTATGTGGGTCATTATGAAAAGTTTGAGATACACAAAAGTGAAGAAATATAAAATCCACATGGACAGAAACAAATGAAACCCTCCCAGGAACACCCATAAGCCGAGAAGGTTGAAATTTCCACAGATGAATCAGAAAGGACTCTGTGAACTGTCTTTCTTGGCAGTGAGATAATGGGCCATAACATACACATACATAATCTGAATGTAATCTGATTCGAAATGTTGGACATATATTTTCTTTTCTGAGATTTGAATAGGGAAGAAACTATTTTTGTCTTTTTAGACAATAGGTATGGTGTAGGAAACTAAAAAAAGAAAAGAATATTTCTCATGGTATGTATTTATTACCAGTTGAATTAATATAGGGTAACCATAAAGTTTAAAGTACTTGTCTATTTTAAATTGCACACAAACTTTATGGCCATCCTGTACATTTACAGTCAGATAGAAGTTCAATGAGTGTAAAGACAAAGAAGTTTATTCTTAGCTGTTGTTGGTATTTTAGGTAGCACTCAAAGTAGCTGCCTTTGTAGAATCTACGGGCGAAGCATAACAGTTAGAGATAATGTAGATAGTTTATAATTCTTCCCAACTTCTCAGAAGGGAATACCTTTTATTTCTTGTTGTCTTAAAATAATCTTTCAAAAGTATAAACAATGATGGGACATGTATCATTGTTCCATTCGCTTAGCGATGGTTAAAAAATGAGGAGTTTTCATTAAATATTATCAACTAATTTTGATTTGAAATTTAATGTAGAAAATGGCAACAACATTGTCAGGGAAGTAAGTGATGGCATTGCTATGCACGATTGATCCTTACCTTAATAGTGCAACATCTGCCTGACAGATAGTCTACCGTATATCAATAGGTATAGTTACAGACATGTGCTATATATGTTTATTATTATTTAATATTTACTAACAAACCTCCATTTTATTGTGATTTTTATGTTAGTAACAATAATAATTTGAAATTTATGTCAAAATAAATATTAAGGTTATTTTCAAATATTTATATGACTTCAATTGAATCAACCAATGGTATCGACTTCAACTGAATCAACCAATGGTATCAATTGAAATTCTAAAGGTGTACAACTGAATTTAACATCAGGGGTCAGTATAGACCTACAGAATGGTACAGGAAAGCTTTAATCTCAGACCCTTTCATTTTATAAAATTTCTTAGAAATGATAAGTCATATAACACAAAATTTTGGAGTTTCAATGAGTAATTTTTCATTAGTCTCAATGTATAACTTAAACGCGTTGGATATAAGATTACAAAGGAGGTAAAATTTTATGAGTATTCCTGTCCACAAAAATTAATGATAAATTAAAATTCTGTAGTAGAGAAGGGGCTTCTGGAGGTGGAAAATTAAAAAAATGTGATATATATTCAAGTCATTGAAATTTTAGAGGATCAGCTGAATTTGTGATAAAATCATGAATAAAAAAATTCTCAGCTTGATGAAACAGGTTGAGAGAGAATGTATATGAACTTTATCATTGAATATATTTTCATAACTTAGAAAATAATATTCCAAGTTGAGAGAGCACAATAAAATTGCTACATCTACGATAATGCATCTATAACTTTCCTGATGTTGGAAATTAGTGATTAAACTAAATGAAAGGATAGTTCATCTAATCAGTTCATAAATGATTCCTGTAAATGTATGAAACTTCACAAGTCAATCACTGGAATAAAAAGGCACTAAATGTTACAGAATCTGATGATTGTGACCGTGTTTCGTCAACTTAATAATAAGACAACTGGTCATAAAATTCATATAATGTGCCTTCACAGTGTGTTAAAACCTATTTTAATAAAAAGGGTTTTTTATTTCATTGATGTTGAAGAGGTGATTAGTACCAATTTAAAAAGGATTAAGAGAAGTTCCCTGCCAAAGATCTGATTTAGTTTTAATAAAATATTGGATTAAAGTAGCACTGGTAGCAGAAATAAAACCAAGTAGAGTGACAGCAAAGTTTAAGAGAATTAGCCAGATTTTTTTATATACATTGTCATGCATATCCTGTGGACATTGTAAAAATGAGGATTAATGATGCAGAGTTAGAACTCAAAGCATTTTCTTCTTCTTTTTTTTTTTTTATTGTTGGGTATTCATTGAGGGTACAAGAAACCAGGTTACACTGATTGCATTTGTTAGGTAAAGTCCCTCTTGCAATCGTGTCTCAATACCATCCGTTCATTGTAAGATACTAAACATGTGGATTTAAAATACTGGGAAATGTTCCAGATACTTTTAAGTAAAAGAAAGCCTTGATAATCAGAAAACTATGTGGTTTGGCAAAAGTACATTGAACTATGTTATTGTACGTTATCAGTTGTGATTAAGGGATTTCTGGAGAATGCAAAAATTAAAAGTTTCATCAAAAGATTCTTTAAATATGCATCTGATATGAAAATGAAATGCTTATTGATAATAATTTTCTAACTTGAATTTTGCTTGAATTTGTTTAATGTTTCTCATTTCTTAGAGGAGTTCTTTCTAAAGGCTTTTAACATGAAAACTATAGAAATGTAGTTTTAACCTTTTATGAATCCTGACCTTTAGGAGAATCAGCTACTAGTTATAGAATTCTCCCTACAAAAAAAACTTAATAATTCATGTGAAACATTTAGCATTTGAGTACACTTCTATTGAAAACTCATTTTAAAATATCTAATGAAGACAATATCCAGTGAAGCTTAATTCTCTGTAAAAATTGTTTTTGTTGTTTTTTTCAAGCAAGGAAGTAATGGCGAAAATAAGAAATACATAAATAAATACAAATTTTGCACATAGAATAAAGTAAAATACATTGCCCTCAACATTTCTTCCATTTGGCCATTTCTGAGTTGTATTCTTTGTAAGAAAGTGGTAATAGTCAGTAAAATGTTTTCCTGAGTTCTGGAGTCATTCTAGCAAATATAAAATCTGAGATGGGATAGTAGGAATTCTCAGATTATAGCCAAAGAAAGTTGGGTGGAAAGCTGGGACTTATGAGTGTCATCTGAAGTGGGGGCAGTCTTGCCTGAATGAGCCCCTAACCTGTGATCTGCATTAACTCTGAGTAGCTAATGTCAGAGTTGAATTGAATTATAAGACTCCCAGTTGGAGTCTGGAGAATGGGAGGTTGGGCGGAGGAAAAACCTACACATTTGGTGCCAGAAGTGTTGTGAATAAAAGCAGTTCATGCTATCATAATGGTTCAGAGTGCAGGCTGTAGAGACAGGGAACTTGGTTACAATCCCTCCTGTCCAGTTAGCATTAGGACCTGAAGGTAGGCCAGGGGAGTTGGGGAGAGGTGCACAAACCATAACTCTGTATGGTAGATTAGCTGGATATCTTATTGTGCTCCTGGGTTTCATGCAGACTACAGCTGTTATAAACTCCGTGAAGAGGTATGAATTATGCTCTCCAGTGGGAGAAAATAGTTCTTGCTGTTCAAACTTCTTATTAGAGAGCAGGAATGATTATATTCCAAGTCTGTTTCAATTTCATTTGAATTTGTGACCTGGGCCTTGTTACTAGTTTTATTTTATAATGTTTTGAGTTCTCCCTGAAATTGTCATTCATCTATTATTCTCTATAAATCAAGAGTAAATTTTATGTAAAAAACCTTTGCTAACTTTTAAAAATTAAAATTATCCATGTATTATGTTAAGACCTGGGATAAGAAAAATTAGAAAAGTTGGAAATGTTTGAGTTTGGGGTCTTCAATGTGAGACTCCATTATATCCTATGAAGACAAATTATTCTACAACTGATGATGAGATAATAAGCTAGATATTGACACAGAATTGTTTTAAAATAATCTTCATTTTTTTCCTCAATAATTTCTGCTGCATGTCTATAACAAACTGAATAATTTTAAATATTTAATTTTTTGTTTTTTAATTCATTGATTGGTATTTTTATTCTTGTGCCGATGTGCCATTTTGATCCTTGAGATTAGTACTAGCTATATTAATTATAAAATTTGCCAATATTTACGAGCACTTACTATACATCAGGGATTATATAAAAAGCATTAGATCTTTTATTTGATTCAATTTATATGAGGCACTTGGAGGTGGCTGCTATTCCTTTCATTTGAAAAATCAGGAAGGAGAGATACTTACCTGGCAGGGGAGATACCACGATCACGAAGGTGGTTTTCCCAGGGCGAGGCTTATCCATTGCACTCTGGATGTGCTGACCCCTGCGATTTCCCCAAATGTGGGAAACTCGACTGCATAATTTGTGGTAGTGGGGGACTGCATTCACGCTTTCCCCTAAAGAAGATAGAAAAAAAAAATCAGGAAGGAGAAAGATAGCGACTTTAAGCAACTCGTCCAGCGATGAGTCATTTGTTGGTAGAACCTAGATTGAAATCCAGGTTGATTTCTCAGCCAGGATATATCTATTGTCCTAGATAAATCTGTCAAAGAATAAATCTGTCTCCTTTCTCTTTTTTATAATTTATGACTATTTATGGCTATTTTTCCACTTTAGTTTCCCTTAGTAACACTTTGTTATATATCCTTCTTCCATCACTCCTTCCCTCAAATCCATCTGTTATTTTCCCATTTTTGCAGGATACAAAACGAAATTGTTTTGCAGGCTTGATTTGGTACCATCTTTGTCAAAATTTGTTGTTACAATTGTACAACCTTTGTAAAAACTTACGAAGTGTTCAATTTTTTATATGCTTTGAAAGTATATGCTATGAGAATTAGGAACTTCTTCACAATTTGAAAGAATTTATTCATAAGTCATTTGTCCTCTGACCTTATTTTAGAAAAAAGTCTTTGCCACATGGAGAGTGCTTAGCTTTCTCTCTCCATTAGTACTAAGCTATCCAGTTCTTCTACTCCCTATAGAATTGATCATAGACACTTATACATTTGAAATTTTCAAGTTCCTTAGCCTGACATAAATGATACTTCATTGTAATTAAAAGTACACAATCTATTAAATGTCCTTTTCATTTGTAATTTTGCTTATTAAATTTGTTTTTCTTTTTTATCCATGTCTTGTATTTTATTTTTCAATAAAGAATTAGCTCCTGTTTATCAGTTATACTCTTTTAAAAAGATGCATTCTAATTCATTCATTAGAATTTGCACAATTTTCTCAGGCTTGTAAAATTTAGGTGTATTATTTTTTATTTTCAAAAAATATAAGAATTTATGATTGGTAAAATGAATCTATGTATAGTTTTGAAAGATCATATTGCTAATATTTTATGAACAGCATATAATTAAGGTTTTTGACTACATATTTTATCCCATAATTAGTATGTAAGTTTTACTATTGTTTGCAACTTTCTTGACTGAATTTTTGTTCTTCTTTATGTTCTGATTTTTTGAAAATTCTTGATAGGAACTTTCTACTTTGGGAGATTAAATTAAATTTTTTTCAAGATTACAAGTTCAACATTTCAAATAATTCCACAGAGTCTTGAATAAAATGTGTTTTTTTCTACTTCTACGTAGATAGAATGTAGCAGTTAAATGGACTTGATTATAAAATTGTGACATACTATGAAAAAATATTATAATTTAATGTATTAACAATGTTATTATGCACAACATATTTTAGTCACATATTAAAAAGCACAACATTCAAATATACGTAATATATTATAGGTTATTCAAATCCATATCACAATTGTGTTTTTCCTACTGGACAAGTGGAATAAACAGACATCATTTAACTTCTTCGTTTCAGAACCTATTTTTTCCTCTCAGCATTATTGTGTTCTTTTCTTGGTAGAAAATCATTTATTACTGTTTTTTATTCCCAGCGGTATTTGCATGTCACATGTAATGCTGTTTTATTGAATATTTTATTGAGCACGTGGCCAAAGACCAAATCAAGTGGTCTGAGCTAGTTTTCATTGTTTTTTCCTGACACTATTTCTGATGCCAAGCAGAATGCCTGGCACATCGCCCTTCTTCAAACTGTCTGTGGAGTGGGCTGGGCACAGGGCCTCAGGCCTGGATTCCCTGCACTTTGGGAGGCTGAGGTGCCAGGATCACTTGGGGCCAGAAGATCAAGACAAGCCTGGGCAACATAAACTCCGTCTGTACAAAATATTTAAAAAACAAATTAACTGTGTGTGATGGTGCATAGTCCCAGCTACTCAGGAGACTGAGGCGGGAGGATCACTTGAGCCTGGGAATTTGAGGCTGCAGCGAGCTATGATCACACCACTGTAATCCAGCCTGGGTAACAGAAAACACCCTGTCTCTGAAAAAATAATCTGAAGAATAAATTATTGTAGGATCCTCCAAATCTCGTTCTAATTTTAACCTATTCCAATATTTGGTGCCTTGAGTCTCTCTCAATTTCTCTTCTTCAACTTGTGGGTCATCTAAAAATAAAAAAATTACTTTTGTGATAATCATTTCCTAGCTTTCCCTAACAGCTTTAACTATATATGTGACCTATTGGTCAGCTCTAGCTGCCATACAAAATACCAGTGGCTTAACCAGCAGAAATTTATTAGAGTTCTACAGGCTGCTGGGAATTCTAAGGTCAAGTTTCCAGCAAAGTCGCTTTTGTTTTTAAGCCATTTCTCTCAGCTTTTCCTTGGTCACCATCTCTCCATGTGCTCACTGGAGAGAGCTGACTTTCTGGTATCTGTTCTGATGAGGACATTAATCTCATCAAGATAGTCCCATCCTCATACTTCCTCTACTCCTAAGGACCTCTCAAATTTCCCACTTCCAATACCATCACTTTGGGGGTTACAGATTCAAAATGAATTGTAAGAGGACACAAACATTCGGTCTATAACATGTAATCATTACTAAATAACATATTGCTTAGGTTTAGCTGTGAATTTGGATTTATACAACAGAACTGCATATTTGTATATTTATTATATAATTTATATAATAGAATGATGTGTATTATTCTATTTCTTTTATTCAATATTGTTATTTTAATTTTCTTTACACATGTACATGTGTTTATTTGGTTTCCACTTTTTGCCTTAAAATTAAAGAGGCTTAAAATTTAATAACAATAACCATGTTTAAGATAAGGACTAGAAGCCAAAACCACATAAAAAAATGAATGAAGATAAATACAATCAGAAAAGAAATCAGATTGCTGCAATGAAATATTGAGCAATGATAATAATAATAATGCAAAAAAAGTAACATTAACATTGTCAGATAAAAGTATGTCTATCATAGAATGCTTTGACTCTGAGGTTCGGTATGGAGTCATCAGTTAACTTCTTTTTTTTTTCCCCCAAAGTCTCAATAAATAGAGAATATTTATTTTATAAATAAAAATAGAAGATAATTTCAAAAAACAGATCATGCCAAATCTACTGGACAATAAAAAAAGAAATACTTTAAAATCATTCTACTTCATCTACATATACCTGATATTAAAATTAGAAAAGAATATATTATTATAAAGGGAAATTATAAACATACTTCACTTATAAATGAGGATGTAATATCTTAAACAACATATTAACAAGTTGAATTAAAAATTATCATTCAAATAATGTACTTTGGTCAAAATTAAATCCAACTTATGTGAGAATTAGTCACTATTTTCTTTTCTTTTTGTTTTTATTTTCCCTTACCCCTCTCTCCTTCTCTCTCTGTCTGCTCTCCCCTTCCCCCACCCCACCATGTCATTAAATGTCATTCATTGTCCTCATATCAAAGTTGAATATATTGGATTCATGCTTCTCCATTCTTGTGATGCTTCACTAAGAATAATGTGTTCCATCTCCTTTTAGGTTAATACAAATGCTGAAAAATCTCCATTTTTTAATGGCTGAATAGTATTCCATAGTATATATGTACCACAGCTTGTCAATCCATTGCTGGATTGAGGAGCATTTAGGCTGTTTCCACGTTTTAGTGATTTTAAATTGAGCTGCGTACAAGCGTCTTTATAATAAGTTTATTTTCCTTCTGGATAGATGCCCAGTAATGGGATTGCAGGATCAAACAGGAGTTCTAAGTGAGTTCTTTGAGATTTCTCCACACTTCCTTCCAAAAAGGTTGTATTAGTTTGCATTCCCATCAACAGTGTAAAAGTGTTCCTTTCTCTCCACATCTGCACCAGCATCGGCAGTTTTGAGCTTTTGTGATATGGGCCATTCTTGCTGGGGTTAGATAATATCTCAGGATGGTTTTAATTTGCATTTCTCTAATAATTAGGGATGATGAGCATTTTCTTATGTGTTTGCTAGTCATTTGTCCATCTTCTTTAGAGAAGGTTCTGTTCATCTCTCTTCCCCATTGATGTATGGGATTGTTGACTTTTTTCATGTGGATTAATTTAAGTTCTCTGTAGATCTTAATTATTAAGCTTTTGTCTGATTCAAAATATGCAAATATCCTTTCCCACTGGGTAGGTTGTCTATTTGCTTTGGTTGTTGTCTCATTAGCTGTTCAGAAGCTTTTCAGTTTAAATCCCATTTGTTTATTTTTGTTGTTGCAATTGTCATGGCAGTCTTCTTCATAAAGTCTTTTCCCAGGCTATTCCGTATTGTTTTCAAATTAATTTAATACCTGTAGCCATACATTAAAAATTCATTCAGTTTTAGATCTTTTCATATTCAAATATATTTATTCTACTATTGATGGACATTTGGGTCTCTCTCTCTCTCTTTCTTTCTTTTCTTGAAACAGAGTCTCATCTTGTTGCCTAGGCTAGAGTGCCATGGCTCACAGCAACCTCAAACTCTTGGGCTCAAGTGATCCTCCTGCCTCATCCTCCCCAGCAGCTGAAACTATAGGCACCTGCCCACCATGCTCAGCTAGTTTTTTTCTATTTTTAGTAAAGACGGGGTCTTGCTCTTCTGTAGGCTAGTCTCCAACTCCAGAACTCAAGCAATTCACCTACCTTGGCCTCCCAGAGTGCTAGGATTATAGGTATGAGTGCTTATTTTCATTTTTAAGCATATGGAAAAAGACTGCTATAAATGTTTTTGTTCATGTATTATGGTTGTACGTAAGTAATAGTTTTTCTAGTATATATAAGGAGGTACAGAACTACTAGCTTGAGGGGTACAAATTTAAATTGATAATGTATCATTAAATTTTTTCCAAAATAATTGCTAAAGCCATTTACATTCTTTCAGAAGTATAATCTTGTTTATATTATTATCCACCAACATTTGCCATTTTTAGATTTTAAATATTTTGAAATATGATGGGCTAATTAATAATAGCTTTTTACATTTTAAGGATCACTCATGTTTCCATTATTCTGAAACGCCTGTTCAGGTCTTTTGTTCATTTTTTTCTATTGTGTTATTTTTGTTTGGCTTCTTGATTCATAGGATATATTCTGGTTACTTTTTAACGTCATATGTGTTTTGTAGATATTTTTCATAGAAATTTTTGCATTAAATTCTCAAGTTTATGATTCCTATTGAGATTTTAATTAAAACTATAATCAATAAGTTGAGAAATTTGAGAATAATTGATATCTCTATGAAACTCAGCCTTTTCATCTATTGACATGATATATGTGCATTTGTTTAAGTATTCTTTAATGATTTTTCAATCAAGCTTACTTTCATTTCCATAAGAATCTTTCTTTTTTCTTTTTTTTTTTTATTGTTGGGGATTCATTGAGGGTACAATAAGCCAGGTTACACTGATTGCAATTGTTAGGTAAAGTCCCTCTTGCAATCATGTCTTGCCCCCATAAAGTGTGACAAACACCAAGGCCCCACCCCCTCCCTCCATCCTTCTTTCTGCTCCCCCCCCATAACCTTAATTGTCATTAATTGTCCTCATATCAAGATTGAGTACATAGGATTCATGCTTCTCCATTCTTGTGATGCTTTACTAAGAATAATGTCTTCCACTTCCATCCAGGTTAATACGAAGGATCTAAAGTCTCCATTTTTTTAATGGCTGAATAGTATTCCATGGTATACATATACCACAGCTTGTTAATCCATTTCTGGGTTGGGCATTTAGGCTGTTTCCACATTTTGGCGATTGTAAATTGAGCTGCAATAAACAGTCTAGTACAAGTGTCCTTATGATAAAAGGATTTTTTTCCTTCTGGGTAGATGCCCAGTAATGGGATTGCAGGATCAAATGGGAGGTCTAGCTTGAGTGCTTTGAGGTATCTCCATACTTCCTTCCAGAAAGGTTGTACTAGTCTGCAGGCCCACTAGCAGTGTAAAAGTGTTCCCTTCTCTCCACATCCACGCCAACATCTGCAGTTTTGAGATTTTGTGATGTGGGCCATTCTCACTGGGGTTAGATGAAATCTCAGGGTTGTTTTGATTTGCATTTCTCTAATATATAGAGATGATGAACATTTTTTCATGTGTTTGTTAGCCATTCGTCTGTCATCTTTAGAGAAGGTTCTATTCATGTCTCTTGCCCATTGATCTATGGGATTGTTGGCTTTTTTCATATGGATTAATTTGAGTTCTCTATAGATGCTAGTTATCAAGCTTTTGTCTGATTGAAAATATGCAAATATCCTTTCCCATTGTGAAGGTTGTCTCTTTGCTTTGGTTATTGTCTCCTTAGCTGTACAGAAGCTTTTCAGTTTAATGAAGTCCCATTTGTTTATTTTTGTTGTTGCAATTGCCATGGCAGTCTTCTTCATGAAATCTTTCCCCAGGCCAATATCTTCCAGTGTTTTTCCTATGCTTTCTTTGAGGATTTTTATTGTTTCATGCCTTAAATTTAGTCCTTTATCCATCTTGAATCAATTTTTGTGAGTGGGGAAAGGTGTGGGTCCAGTTTCAGTCTTTTACATGTAGACATCCAGTTCTCCCAACACCATTTATTGAATAGGGAGTCTTTCACCCAAGGTATGTTCTTGTTTGGTTTATCAAAGATTAGGTGGTTGTAAGATGTTAGTTTCATTTCTTGGTTTTCAATTCGATTCCAAGTGTCTATGTCTCTGTTTTTGTGCCAGTACCATGCTGTCTCGACCACTATGGCTTTGTAGTACAGACTAAAATCTGGTATGCTGATGCCCCAGCATTATTTTTATTACTAAGAACTGCCTTAGCTATATGGGTTTTTTTCCGGTTCCATACAAAACACAGAATCATTTTTTCCAAATCTTGAAAGTACGATGTTGGTATTTTGATAGGAATGGCATTGAATAGGTAGATTGTTTTGGGAAGTATAGACATTTTAACAATGTTGATTCTTTCCATCCATGAGCATGGTATGTTCTTCCATTTGTTAATATCCTCTGCTATTTCCTTTCTGAGGATTTCATAATTTTCTTTATAGAGGTCCTTCACCTCCTTTGTTAGGTACATTACTAGGTATTTCATTTTCTTTGAAACTATGGTGAAGGGAGTTGTGTCCTTAATTAGCTTCTCATCTTGACTGTTATTGGTGTATACAAAGGCTATTGACTTGTGGACATTGATTTTATATCCTGAAACATTACTGTATTTTTTGATGACTTCTAGGAGTCTTGTGGTTGAGTCTTTGGGGTTCTCTAAGTACATGTCATCAGCAAAGAGGGAGAGTTTGACCTCCTCTGCTCCCATTTGGATTCCCTTTATTTCCTTGTCTTGCCTAATTGTATTGGCTAGAACTTCCAGCACTATGCTGAATAGTAAAGGTGACAGAGGACAACCTTGTCTGGTTCCAGTTCTAGGAGGAAAAGCTTTCAGTTTAACTCCATTCAGTAAATATTGGCTGTGGGTTTGTCATAGATAGCTTCAATCAGTTTTAGAAATGTGCCACCTATGCCTATACTCTTCAGTGTTCTAATTAGAAAAGGATGCTGGATTTTATCAAATGCTTTTTCTGCATCTATTGAGAGGATCATGTGATCTTTGTTTTTGCCTCTGTTAATATGGTGGATAACATTTATGGACTTGCGTATGTTAAACCAGCCTTGCATCCCTGGGATGAAGCCTACTTGATCATGATGAATGACTTTTTTCATGATAAGCTGTAATTTATTGGCTAGGATTTTGTTGAGAATTTTTGCATCTATATTCGTGAGTGAGATTGGTCTGAAATTCTCCTTTTTGTTTGGGTCTTTTCCTGGTTTTGGTATCAGGGTGATGTTTGCTTCATAGAATGTGTTGGGGAAGATTCCTTCTTCCTCAATTTTTTGGAATAATTTCTGCAGTACAGGAATAAGCTCTTTCTTGAAGGTTTGATAGAATTCTGGAATGAAGCCATCTGGACCGGGGCATTTTTTGGTTGGAAGATTTTGTATTGTTTCTTTGATCTCACTGCTTGAAATTGGTCTGTTCAGGAGCTCTATTTCTTCCTGGCTGAGTCTATGGAGAGGGTGTGGCTCCAAATATTTATCCATTTCCTTCGCATTGTCAAAATCTGGGCATAGAGTTTCTGGTAGTATTCAGAGATGATCTCTTGTATCTCTGTGGGATCAGTTGTTATTTCCCCTTTATCATTTCTGATTGAGGTTACTAGAGATTTTACTTTTCTATTCCTCGTTAGTCTGGCCAGTGGTTTATCTATTTTATTTATTTTTTCAAAAAACCAACTCCTTGTTTCATTAATTTTCTGAATGATTCTTTTGTTTTCAATTTCATTGATCTCTGATTTGATTTTGGATATTTCTTTTCTTCTACTGAGTTTGGGCTTAGATTGTTCTTCTTTTTCCAATTCCATAAGATGGCTTGTGAGATTGTTGATGCGCTCTCTTTCTGTTTTTGAAATGTAGGCATCTAAAGCGATGAATTTTCCTCTCAAAACTGCTTTTGCAGTATCCCACAGGTTTTGGTAGCTTGTGTCTTCATTGTTGTGCTCAATGAAGTTAATGATTTCCTGTTTTATTTCTTCCTTCACCCATCTGTTATTCAACAGAAGATTGTTTAATTTCCATGGCTTTGGGTGGGGTCGAGCATTTTTGTTAGAGTTGAGTTCCACCTTTAGTGCCTTATGGTCTGAGAAGATACAAGGTAAAATTTCCATTCTTTTGATTCTGTTGATATTTGTTTTGTGTCCCAGGATATGATCAATTTTGGAGAATGTTCCATGGGGTGATGAGAAGAATGTATATTCTTTATCATTGGGGTGGAGTGTTCTACATGTGTCTATCAAGCACAGTTGTTCTACGGTCTCATTTAAACCTCTTATATCTTTGTTTAATTTCTGTTTAGAGGATCTGTCCAGCTCTGTAAGGGGAGTGTTAAAGTGCCCTGTTATTATGGTATTATCAGATAGCATATTGCTCAGACTGAGTAAGGTCTGTTTCAAGAATCTGGGAGCATTTAAATTGGGTGCATAAATATTTAGAATTGAAACGTCTTCTATTTGTATTTTTCCCTTGACCAATATAAAGTGACCATCTTTGTCTTTTTTGACTTTAGTTGCCTTAAATCCACATGTATCTGAAAATAAGATTGCAACTCCTCTTTTCTTCTGAATTCCATTTGCCTGAAAAATTGTCTTCCAACCCTTGACTGGGAGCTTTAATTTGTCTTTTGAAGCCAGGTGTGTTTCTTGCAGACAGCAAATGGATGGCTTGTGTTTTTTAATCCAGTCAACCAATCTATGTCTCTTCAGTGGGGAATTCAAGCCATTAACATTTATTGAGATAATTGATAAGTGTGGTAGTATTCTACTCGTCCTATTTTGTAAGAGTCCATTGCTTAGTTTTATCTTTTGCATCAGTGTGGAGGTTAGGTTCTGTCCTTTAATTTCTGAGTTCTTACTTTGCTGCTGATCCATTGTGGTGGACAGTGTGCAGAAGAGATTGAAGTATTTCCTGTAGAGCTGGTCTTGTTGTGGTGAATTTCCTCAATGTTTGTATATCTGTAAATGATTTGATTTTGCCGTCAATTTTTAAGCTTAGTTTATCAGGGTACAGAATTCTGGGCTGGAAATTGTTCTGTTTAAGTAGATTAAAGGTAGACGACCATTGTCTTCTTGCTTGGAAAGTTTCATTAGAGAAGTCTGCGGTCACTCTGATGGATTTGCCCCTGTAGGTCAACTGGCGCTTACTCCTGGCAACTTGCAGAATCTTTTCTTTTGTCTTGACTTTGGACAGGTTCATCACAATGTGTCTTGGAGAAGCTCGGTTAGAGTTGAGGCGACCTGGGGTCCTATATCCCTCTGAAAGCAGTGTTTCAGAATTTGGTGATATTTGGGAAATTTTCTTTTATAATATTCTCTAGTATGACTTCCATTCCTCTGGGGCATTCTTCTTCCCCTTCTGCAATTCCTATAACTCGTATGTTGGAACGCTTCATAAAGTCCCATAATTCTGACAGTGAACGTTCTGCTTTCTCTCTCTTCTTTTCTGCCTCTTTTACTATCTGAGTTATCTCAAGAACTTTGTCTTCTACCTCTGAAATTCTTTCTTCTGCATGGTCTAACCTGTTGCTGATACTTTCCATTGCATCTTTAAGTTCCTTAATTGACTGTTTCAGTTCCTTCAGCTCTGCTATATCCTTTTTATATTCTTCATATCATTCATCTCTTATTTGATTCTGTTTTTGAATTTCCTTTTGGTTATTTTCCACTTTATTAACAGTTTCCTTCATTGTTTCTATCATTTCTTTCATTGTTTTCAACATGTGTATTGTAAATTCCCTTTCTTTCATTCCTAACATTTCTTTATAGATGGAATCCTCTGCAGTAGCTACCTCATGATCCCTTGGTGGGGTTGTTCTGGACTGGTTCTTCATGTTGCCTGGAGTTTTCTGCTGATTCTTCCTCATGTGTGATTTCTTTTATCTGTTTCCTTGCCCTAATGTTCCTTTCACTTCCTCTTGTTCCTTAAGTTCTTGTGCCTGTGGACTAAGGGTTACAGGACCAGAAGGGTGAGAAGGTTGAAGAGCTAGAAAGGGATGAAAGAAAGGAGGACCGAGTGATAAGAAAAAATATATAGAGAGAGAAAGGAGAGGGGGTGGGTATAAGGAATATTGACAAAAAGAACAGAGGCACAGAAAGAGGGAGACAGAGCAATATAGGTGTACAGTAGGGTACTTTGACAGAACCTTAAAAAAAACCCACCTTCTGGGGTTGCCCAGTTGGGGGGTTCCCTTGAGGTTAGCAGCTCTTTGTTAACCTGATCAGACACAGTACCCCACCTCCACCAAGTAGAGCGGAAAGACAAAAATGCTATAAATCGAACCAAAACAAGCAAACAGAAAACTTTACAGGATAATATTGGGTAAAAAAACAAATAATAGTGGTAGAAACACTAGCAAAATGAAGTTCTAGTTATTGAAAAAGGCAGCAATGGGAAATTATAATTAAACTAGATAAATTGAGAAAGAAAAAGGATCTGCATGGAAAAGGTTGAAATTAAAAAACAAAACAACATCAACAACATCAAAATAAACAAACAAAAAAAAACAACCAAACCACAAAAAAAAAAAAAAAACACAACTAAAAACAAAGCAGTATGTATATGTTATTGAATATTGTCTGGGCAACACGTGGTCTTCTGGGGTATGAGATGTTAATCACAGTTCTGGTACGACTGGAGGCTGCTAGTTTCTCAAACCCCAGTAGGTAGACATCCAAAATCTCTCTTCAGCCCACTTAAAAGGCACTTTGAACTTGTAAACTTGCTGAGCAGAAGCTTTCCCAGGAAAGTGCTTGTCGTTGGAATCACTGCTGAAGTGGCTATCCACTAACCCAGTGTGACAAAACCAGTCTCACTGTGCCCCTGAGGGTCAGGGCTGTAAGGCGGCTCAGACCCCACCCTTAGGCTACTCAGTTGCTGAGTTACCAGCTCACACCCGATTCTAGCTCTGCGACCCTGAGGGCGGAGCTTGCCAGGGCAGATCGCTCACAATGGCTCCCTGTGACCCATAGCCAAATACTATTAGCTCCATCTGGCTCAGCGGCTCAGACTGGGGCCCTAGACAACAGCCAAAGTTCTCCGCACTCCCGCTCAGGCTCTCCCCACGGCAGTTCAACTGAGTGCCAAATCCAAAGTCACCAAAACAGTTCACAGGTGAGGCCTTTCCAGTTTGCAGTCTCGCTGCTACTGAACTTACAGTTGCGGGAGGGTTTAGACGGATTGAACACACGTGACCCCTTGCCAATTTTCCACTGTTTTAGTCCTCCTCTTGGGGTCCAGAAGTCTCTCGCTGACTCCCTGTATCCTCACAGGGGTGATGATAGGCAGATCCCACCAGCCAGAGATGCCTGGAGTCCTATCTCACCAGACTCACAGTGCCCAGATGCAAGGAAGCTGTTACTCGGCCGCCAACTTGCTCCACCTCCCATTTCCATAAAAATCTTATACACAATCTGAAGATTATTATCTCAAGTGACATAAATTTTTGCTTATTATATATGCTGTCTTTTAATAAAATTAATATTTTCTTTTCCCATATGTAGAAAAATGATCAAGAATTATTATAAGTAAGCAGTATTCTCTTTTATGCATATAACATATTCTGCTTATCATTCCTTCTTTGATGGAAATTTGGTTTGTTTTCTCTATTTGACTTTTACAAATAGAGCTGCTATGAAAATCCACTTATAGGTCCTTTGTGTAAACAGGTGTTTGCACTTGTCTAGGGCAAATACTTAGGAATCGAAGGACTGAGTTGTACAAATTTATGTCCCCTTTGTAGAATATATACCTAATTTTATGCAAATTTAAAACTCAACCCATAGTGTTCTTTTGAAGTGACAAAGGTAATAGATATATCATGTTGCGATATTCCAACTATGTTAAACTATCTTTGCTAATGTAGTTCCAATGGCAAGATTTACAGAATCTGAGTCAGTGAGTCCAATTAGTTCTTTCTTGAGTGACTGTTAGGATGACAGAAATTTACTGTTGCCCTCCACATTCAAGGCATACAATCAACAGGTATGACTTTTTTCAAGGGCCTTGCAAGTGAATAAAAGCTGGATCAGAAAGGGTAAGTCTTTGAATTGAAGATTGAAGTGACAGCCACCGTACTACAGATAAAAAGCAAATGCTTCATTGAGAAGATATGGGTCTATGGAACCTAAAAGATGCAGTGTATCAGACTTCAGGTCACACTGATGAGCTCTGGGAGGAGTGAGCCACACTAAGTCACAGTCCTCCTTCATGGTAACAATTGGCTGGGAAGCATACTATAATCGGCCTAAGCAGCTGTGTTCTCCCCAGTTTTATTGGACTGCTGTCTTCATCATGATCTGCTCTTTCTGTGTTTTCATTAAGCCATCCTGGCCTTAATTACTGTCAATAATAATCTTTATTATTGTTAGTATGTGTAATAATGATATGCTCAGTGTCTTGATTATGAGATTTTCTGCCACCCAGTTCCAACCAATTCAAGCTATTCTTTCTCAAGTCCAAGATTCAGTAATCTCTTTAAGATGCTCTGAGCATATCATTCCAAAGTCTGTCCTCACCTATGAATTTCAAGCTCTCTAGTGGGATGTTCAAGGTCCTCCCTAGTCTTCTCCCCATGACTCTTCTTACCTCCAATACAGCCCTCCGTTAGCCAGTGTTCCAGCATTGTTTATTTTCCCTGGCATATTTCTGAGAAAGGAATCTCTTACCTGCAGTGCACAGACTGCCACTTATTTTAAATTATCTATTTATGTCAAACTATTTAATAAAAACCAAGTTCTTTGAAATAAAAATCCAACGAGAAAACATAAATTCTTCTCTATCCATCTAGTCATACAGATTTCTCTCTTTGCTTTAGAATAATTAATATGTTTTGTTTTATGCATTTAAATGTGTTTTTTTTAAATAATATATGCTTTCATTAAAAAAAATCACAAGAAGATTGAATAAATTCACCATTATATATTATTGTGAATCATGTTAAGGTAACTTTCCAGCCAAATAAAGTGGATACATTCATGGATAAATAAATAAGTGAAAACAAACAAATAAAACTCTCTATCTTTTATAGTTTTATCTACATGTGTATTTATTATTTTTTATAAAGAAGAATGAAACAAGACTTATTCAGGAGAGTTGATCTCTAAAGACATCATGGCCCTGTTTATAATAATTTACTAATATTTTCTAGTTGATTTCTAAGCACATTTCTTTAATTATCTAAAATTGAAACAGTTCAGTCAAAAGAATAAAAGTTACCTTCAGGACACTGACCAGGACTGAAGAGAGCTCATGTTAAGCAGAGGAAGCCTCATGTTTAATGGTTTCGAGAGGTCAAAGTTTGTGTTGCCTCTGAGAGAATGTGAGGAGTCTGGTTTGCGCTGAGTATAATCTGGGTAGTACAGAGTGGAGGGCGATGAGGCTGTTAGAGACGGGCAAACGTGGACCTTCTGTAGTTTAGAAAGATTTGAGGTTTAATCCTGCCAGCGGTGACACTTATTAAAAGTTTAAAGCTGAACTTCACGTCATCTTTTCAGTAGTTTAGATGAACTTGGCAGTGATGCAGTTGGATTGGAGATAAATAAGACATGTATAGATGTTAATGAGTCCACAAAATAAATTATTTGTCCTGAACAAGGGAAATGTCAGGGAAAACACAGAATGAGGGAATTAGCTTAGTGCTAATGAGGAAGTGAACTGATGGCACCAGTTTATTAATTGAATGTGAAAGTGTTTGGAAAAGAGAGGAGTTCAGTTAATTGAAGTTTCTAGGATGGAGATACCATCAAATTAGACTATGTGGTGGGGGGGGGACTACGTGACACATCAAGGGAGGTTAAAATATACAGGACACGCTTTTGTTCATTGTGAATGAATAACTGATTTTCCCTGTTGTGTCTTCTTGGCGTGAGACGCACTTGTAAGATAATGACGCATTATTCACAGAGAATCTGTCAGTCAGTCAGTTTTAGGTATAATTTCCAGTAGTTCTTCTCAATTGCTTTATTGACTTTTTATGATTGACTTGGAGGCTTCTTTACACTTAGCCTTTAGACGAGTGAGCTCTGTAGCCCAGAAGCTGCCTTCAGGCCTAAAGCAAACTCTTGATTTAATAATAAGCCCTGAATTACTGCAGTTTTTCCAGCCATGGAAGGCCAGTGGGTCTTTTGAAGTTTTTCCCCCCCTTTCTTATTATAATTAAAAAAAAAATCAAAGCTGCTTTTGTGTGTGTGTACACACACACACACACCTGTGAGGGAACAGTAAATGATGCTCAAATAACAATATTGAAAGATGAAAAAAGAAAAAAACATAGAAGGGTTGTATCTTTCTTTGAATAAACGTCCAGTCAAAGGAAATAAAACCTACAGACAATATGAGTTAGAAAATGCGTCCATAGTTGTGAAAAACTACCCCAGTAAAATATCATTTTACAATAAGGTTTTTAGAAAAGATGCCTTTGCGCTCTCTCTCTCCTTTCTTTTCTTTCTTTCATCCCTTTCTTTCCTCTCTCTCTCACTTTTACTCTCTCTTCTACACATTCAGGGAAACATCTCTAGTAACAAATGAGCAAACTATACAAGTCATCCCTGAAAGCATAGTCTTGAACTGTACACTTTAAATGTGGAGGGTGTGAATTATATCTGAATAAAAATATTATTTAAAAAAATTAGAAAGGGTGCATGGAATGAATCACATTAGAAATTTTCTATATGAAATGGGTTTATCACTGTTTTTCATATGTGTGTGAATGCTTCAAGGGTTGTTAACTGAAACCAATCATTTACCAGTCCAAGTTAGAGTCTATATGTTAGGTCTGCCAATAATATTGATAAAACATTCTCATAAATCTCTTGTGAAACAGTGGAAAAATACTGAAAAAATTCTATTCACTGCCTGGGAAAATGAGATCCAACCACAGTGTACAAGCAAAGTGAACACACAAATAGGGTGATAATAGCATTTTGATTGCTCTTGCTAATAAACTTTTCCATTTCCTTAAAACAAAAGGATCACCAATTCATTTCAGTGTGGCATATCCGATGCTTACAAAGTAGTATGTGCTTTTAGAAGAAAGCATTTCTTAAAATATTAGATATGTGCAATGCAGCTCTTTCTTTCCTGCTTACTGTTTCTAAAATAGAAAGGACCAAGGCTGAAAACTCTGTTGCATTAAATTCTTGTAGGGATTAGATGTGTACATGTGTACGACAAATATTTAACACTACTAATTTTAAAAAGGCTGATCTATCAATATTAATACAAGTATTGACTTTATTTTGTAGTGTACTGCTTTTCTTGGTAAGTTTTTTTCTAAATGATTTCAGTTGTACTTAAAATTTTTTGATTGGAACGCTTCATAATATAATGAGCTCATACGTTTAAAAAGTAATTGAGTTTCGAAGTAACTGAAATCAGTAGGTTAACAATTTGAAATTACATTTCTTCCTTTCTTTTTTTTAGCTTTAAAATTTTCCTTTAATAATGTAAATGTATTTTAATTTTTCCCAAGCTTTAGGATTCTACCAGTCATAATTCTGAAAACTAGTGATATAATAGGAACTATTGGTAGAATATATAATCTCCAGCACTCAGATGCAGTAGTTCTGGCCAGGACTGAAGTCTCTGTGTGTGTGTGTGTAAGTAACACTTTATTAGCTTAGCCCGAGATAAACGAGGGCAACCAGTTTAGGAAACAAATGGATTAGGCCATATTATGTCAGTGTTTCTCAGTTGTATTCTGTTCATCAAAGGGTGTCTGAAAAAAGTAGTTATTTGGTGTGGCTTTTCCCCAAATAATTTGACCACAGGATGCTTTGTGTCTGTAAAACTCTCGGTTACTCAGAATTCACTTTTAATACCAATACTCATTGTTAAATATAGGTCCAGTGCCTGGTTTCAGACTGCAGGGGACTTTCCATCAATGAGAGAAAAGGTATTTCTACTTACCTTATATTCCGGTCATGAAGAGTGTATATTTGGAAAGAGATTGCCAGCTTCAGATACTACGTCTTCCATTTGTTAGGGTGTGGCCTTTACTAAGTTACCTAATGTCTATTCTTCTTTGTTTTCTCTTCTTCAATTAGGGTAACAAATATAACAACATCTTAGGACTTGGTAGACATTAGAATGAGTTAATTTATAGAAAGTACTTAGAACAGGGCTCATCTCATCATATGTGACATGATTGTTAGCAGCAGTGATATTAGGGCACTGTGGAGGTTACAGGAAGTCTGTAAGGTAGAGGAGGTTACAGGAACTCTATACTCTACAGGAGATAATCTGCCTCCTTGACTTCTGATGAACCCCTGTTCAAGAATGCCTCTAAATTTCTATTTAATTATAAATCCTGCCCTTCTGTCAAAATAACCTTGACCATAAATAGCTCTTACCCTTAGGCAGATTCACATAGCATCCCTGCCATTCTCTGAAGATTCAACTTTACTTGTCCTACATGCTTCCTTCCGTCTGGTATGTGAGTCCTGAGTCTGGCTGTCCTGGAGAAGAATCCCCCAGCTTGTCTCACCTCGTGGCCATCTGAGGCTTGGCTTCTCTTAGTAAGTCCCTGATGAACGTCTCTTTCTGGGAAAGATGGAAATGACACAAACCAATGTGCAAAGTTGGGGGTGGGACTGTAGTGTGGGGAAGACCAGCTCAGTTGTGAGAGAAGGGAGTGAAAATGGTGACATTTGATACTCATCTAAGTCTCAAGGGCCTAGATCTCAAAATTACTAAATAAATTTTTTGTCGACCCTTCTTCCCCAGGCTTGCTGAAATATGATTAATCTTTAAAATTTTCATAAAAAAGTTGAAAAAGAAAGCTTTATACCCTACTTAAGGTAAAAAATAAAATGGCCAATGCTGGAAAAGGAATTGCTAATTTTATTTATGTCCAGTGCATTTATAAATGACATATCCTATTGTCCAGTTAATGTGAGGTGAATTTAATCATAGTGAAGCCCTTGATTTCCTGGGATTATATGAATAAATACTGGAGAACTAAAGTGACAGTTAATAGCAATATCTAGTTTTGAAGCAGTAAATTACATTGTGTCTTGCAATAAAAATAAAAAAGAAGTATAGAAAGAAAGGGGTAAAGTATTTTGAATAGGAATGCCCCCGCCCCCTTTGACTGAGGTTTACAAGAATTCTTATAATATGAAAGAAATAAACTTTCTTGAAGACATTATCCCAAAATTGTTTACCCTAAAATGTGGTGTGAAGAAATATTACTGATAAAGGTACAGTGTCTACTTAGATGGTATTAAGAAAAAGCCAATCTAGAATGTAATCAATGAAAAAAAAAATGCTCCACTCTGGGGAACTGGTATATTTTACAACTGCCTGGTGAAATGATAAAGGCAATAATTGAATGACAAGAAGAAAAAGAGGACGGAGGGCATCCCAAGGCTGAGAAAAGAGAAAGTTGGAGAATCACAATGTATCACTCAATTATTGAAGGGAGAAAGTTCCAAGGCTACAGAGAATCCGTGGGCACTACTTTCTTTGTGCACTTCCAGGACACAGGGCTGTAGGTGGAGTGGTAGTTGCATTCTAGCCCATGTTCTGGGCATCCTTGTGCAGTGCCCAACCTGCACAATGGTACATGGTTGCTCATAGTAGTCTTCATGGGAATAAACTTGTAGTATAATAAGGTCATTCCATCCAACTACCATAGCTCCCTGATACTATTCCTGAAGACTATCTAACTCCTATGGATATTCTGATCATGCGTTTTTTTGCACTGACTTGTAGTATCTCCTAAGAAACACAATAACTTTGAATGTCTCAGGCATCTCCAGTAGTAAAATTGATAAAATAAGCAATCTGTCCAGCAAAACAATAAGTAAAATATGGGTATTGAGGTAGGCAGAATGATGACTACCACCTAAATGTCCATGCTCTAATTCTCATCTTACTGCTGAGAATATGTTGAATATTTGTCATCCTATGTGAAAAAGGGACTTTGTAGATATAATTAGGATTAAGGATCTCAAAAAAGAGAAATGCTGGATTGTCTGGTTGGTACCAATGTAACCACTTGAGACCTTAAAGCACAGAACTTTCTCTGGCTGGAGTGAGAGAGAGGCCAGAGAAGAGAAAGCAGAGAAGAAATGTAGGAGAAAGGGAAATTGTGGAGACTCAAAGTATAATAGGATTCCATGCATTGTTTCTGAGTCTGAAATGTAAGGGCTTTTGCAGAGAAGCCTCTCAAAGCTAGGGGTGGCCTCCCACTGTCAACCAGTAAGGGGACAGAGAGTTTAGGTCTACCGCAGTGAAGAACTGGATTCTACCAGCAACCTGGATGAGCTGGGGAGAAGTTCTTCCAGAGCCCAATACCTCCATATCAGCCTCAGGAAACCTTCCAAATTACAGACTGGGAGATAACAAAACTGTGTCATTTTAAGCCACAAAGTTCATGGTAATTTGTTAGAGCAGCAGTTCTCAACCTGTGGGTTGCGACCCACAGGAACTGTATTAAAGGGTTGCGGCATTAGGAAGGTTGAGAACCACTGTGTTAGAGCATCTAGAAAACTAAGACTAACACAAGTTATCAATGAATATGACAATAGATGCAAAATAGATATGGATGTTTCAAAGTAGACAAATTTTGTATTTTGGACTTCAGAGTCACTGAACCAAAGCCACGTGTTGTCTGACTCACTTGACAGAGGATCCTCCAAGTGCCCTCTCCAGTTCCAACCTTCCCTGGAAGCTCCCAGCCCAGTGGAATCTGGTTTCATGCTTGGCACTTGCCTTTTGCTGCTCTTGACCTCAACTCTTCTGCCTTCCTGGACTCTGCATCCATGGTCCAGTGCTCTTTGTTGTTGATCCATTCAATGTTACTATTACTTGTTAGCCCAAACCCACGTCATTTAGCCTTTTATCCCACGCAGCCTGACACCCTCCGGGTTGATAATTTGAACCCCAATAGCTGACTGTCTACTAATTCCCTTTTTTGTGAGTTGGGTAGGAAAAGAAGACTCTTACTGAAGTTTGACTATGCCTGGGTCAACAGAGTCTCTGACCAGGCAATTGCGTGCTCAGTGGTAAAGCTGAGTTGCCAAGTGTTCTTCACCTTGGCTGTCACTTGGCCTCTTCTTTTTCTTTCTCTTTGTCCTTTCATATATTGCACAATTTAATGGATTCCCAAGCTGCCCTGGACTCTCCCCATGCCAGCTTTTTCTGTTATATTTCACTATACATTAGTTATTCTATAAGAATTTATTTTCTCGAGGAAAGATTGCAGGTAAGATTTCAAGAATGAGGAAAGGGATAGAACCAGAAAACTAGAAGAGTTTAAGCAAAGTATTGAACAAGGTGCACACTGAAGTTTGAGTTAAAAAAAGTAATTTCAACATGGAGGAAAGGACTCTAACCCATGGAATTTAGAAAAATGCACAAGCAATAGTGCTTTTGTTTTGGCTGTAGATCGTGTTGCAGAAGCAATGCCTTTCCCCCCGCTTTTTTTCTTTAAAATATGGTGTGGGTGAGACAGTAGTTGTGTCTCCATTTATTGTTCTGTTTATATAAGCTATTAAATGCGGAAAGCAATCTGGCTTTGCACTTAATAGTAAGAGTTTTTCCTTTCTTTTCTTTTTAAAATGAGATTATTTTATAGAATACATATATAGTGCTTTATAAAGTTTTACAAACAATTTTTTTTGCAGACTACAAATTATGTTAAAGTAACATATTCAAAGTCTGACAATTAAGTTCACGAACTCATGAAAAAATGTCACGCACCTCACTGCTGAGTGTCACCGTGGTCACCCTAAAAGCACTCCCCTTGGGAAGCTCTGCACTGCCATCAACACCTAGTCCACCCCTCAAAGCAATTTTGGAACTCCTTTTTGGGGATGGCCATCGGAGCTGTCATCCTATAAAGACAGACAATTTTGTGAACTCATTTTTTAAAAAAGTGCTTTGGACTAGGCACTGGTGTCAGTGTATAGATTCCCAAGGGGAGTATTTCAAAGATGACTCTAGCAATATTCAACAATGAGGGATGTAGCACTTTTTCTAGAATGAGTTCATGAACTCAATTGTCTGACTTCTTATTGTGTTCTCAACAGTAAATAAAACCATTATTATTACTTCTCAGAATTGGAGTGGCTCCATAAAACTGAACCATCATTCATTGATATTACCTAAATTTTTTTTTTTTTTTTTGTGAAAAACACTATATGGGTCAGATGCCTGACTCAATCCTTTGCTCTCAAAGGATTTGAATTTATGCTCTTAACAGATGTCTGACCAAGAGCTATCCCAGAATAACATACCTCTTACACTGTTATGGGGAAGCTGAAGGTAAAACTCAAGGGTGGGAATGAAGAGACACCTATATCTGTCACCCCATGGTTGTGATCCTGCACTTGTGCTCCTTTTCTTAGGCTCCTCGGTAACTAGCAACTGCTAATGGGACTTGTGCTTTAAGGTACACAATTGCAGAAAATATTAATTCCTTATAAAGGAGACAATCCCAGGTGCAAAGGATTGTGTTTATATTTCTTTCAGAGCAGCAACTTTACCTGATGGTAGTAGGCATTTAGTAAATACTTGAACTAAGGTGTGCAGCCAGCATATTTTGAACGTAGAATTATAATGCACTATATTTTTACCCAGAATAGATGTAAACTATGTGTGTGTGTTTCTAAGAATGTGTCTAGTCTGTGTGGAGGGTAAAATCTCAAGTTGGCTTTTCTAGTTTACTCAAAGTCGCTGCTGAATTCATTACACTTTGGAGTACCCTTTGGTTTTGTGACTTGCAAATGTTTCAATATGATTTATTAAATTTTTTCTATATTGAATTGTAAGTCAGAAGCAAAGCCTTCAAATTAAGACTTTATTCACTGATTTCATTTGGTTTAAATTATTTCTTAAGCTGCAGACTTATGGAAAAATGAAGAAGAGCAAAGGTGTATGTATTAGAGTTCTTGAGAGAAAAAGAACCAATATCGGACAATATGAAGTGTGTGTGTGTGTGTGTGTGTTTATCTGAGCGATAAAGAAAATATTTGTTTGAGGAGCTGGCTCATAAAATAATTATGGAGCTTGGCAAGTCTGAAAACTGTGAGACAGACTGGTAGGAGAGAAATTCAGGAGAGGTGATGTTGCAATCTTGAGTTCAAAATCTGTAGAGCAGGCTAGCAAGCAGGAAATGTGTACAGAATTTCTATGCTGCAGCCTTTTTTCTTTCCTTTCCTTTTATTTTCTTCTATTTATTTATTTCTTTATTGAGACAGGGTATTTCTCTTTCACAGGTGGAAGTGGCACAATCACAGGTCACTGGAATACCCAACTCCAGGCTCAAATGATTCTCCTGATTCAGCTGCCTGAATAGCTGTTACTGCACTCATGTGCCACCACCCTGAGCTAATATATATTATAGCTAATATATATATATTATATATATATATATATACTTTTTTTTTTATTTTAAGGGACAAGGATTTTGTTATGTGACCTGGGTTGGTCTCTACTTCTGGCCTTTAGTGATCCTCCCAAAGTGCTGGGGGTACAGGTATGAGCCACCACACCTGACCTCCTCACAATTTTACAGAAGAGTTCCTTTTCCTTTGGAGAACTTTAGCCTTTAGGAATTTTACCTGATTGGATGAGGCCTGGCACATTATGGAGAGCAATCAACTTAAAGTCAACTGATTCACAACAACACTTAGACTAATGTTTAACCAAATAACTGGGCTCCATAACCTAGCTAAGTTTACGTAAACAGTTAATCCTTAAAGTTTACTGCTTGTCAACTTGACAGTCATAGGCATCTTCATAAATCATCCTTCATCTCCAAAGCAAGACAAAGACAAAGTAATATTTCTGCCAAAAATTATACAACTGTTCTATGTACAGCTGAGGGTGCATTTATTCTGCAGAAGAGGATGCAAAATCCTCTTCTCCCTGATATCCTGTAACTTAAATACTATGACACAAAGTTCACAATACATGAAATATGTGATTTAAAGTGAATTTATCTTATATGTGGTCATTATGAAAGTTTTGTGACACACAAAAATCAAGAAACATAAAATCCAGGCAGATGGAAACACATGAAGCCCTCCCAACAACATAAATAAGCCAAGCAAGTTGAAACTTGCACAGATGAATCAGAAAGGGTGCTGTTGACTGTGATTTGTGGAAGCGAAATAATGGACCAAAACACTGTTTTAAAACTTTCAAAGTGACTCATGTATTACATGAAAAAATGAATAACAGACAGATGAACACAAAGTTTGCTGTGTGCAGACACATACAAAACATTCATAACAAAATAAGGAAAAGTACTCATAACCATTATAACTTCATTTCTGCACCTGGCCACATGGCCATAGCTAGGATTCATAACTACCTTCTCCCACTATTTGTTCCACATTTCCTTCACCCTCAGCAAGCCCCTCAGGTGGTCTTGGCTCTGTGGCTGGTGGACTGCCTCAAATCGTCAGTCCTGAAGAGTCTGGGCCTTCTGGAATTGGGTTGAAACGGAATTGGGTTGAAATGGCTTCCCATTAACTTTCCCCGTGAGGTGTGTCAGTATCAGGAGATCATGTAGCTGTCATGGCTGGGAACCTCCACAAAGATGAACACAGAAGTTAGGATCAGGGTGAGGCATTCCAAAATCCTACGGGCAGCCTAGGGTTTGATGCCTTCATTCAAGCCATGATGGCATGTGGAACCTTTGGAATAATATTTTGAGTAGCATTTTATCAAGATGTCAGATTTGGTCAGGTGCAGTGGTTCACACCAGTAATTCTAGCACGTTGGGAGACCGAGGTAGGTGGATTGCCTGAGCTCAGGAGTTCGAGACCAGCATGAGCAAGAGGGGGACCCTATCTCTACCAAAAATAGAAAAACTAGCTAGGCATTCAGTGGGAGCCTATAGTCCCACCTACTTGGGAGGCTGAGGCAAGAGGATTGTCTGAGCCCAAGAATTTGAGGTTGCTATGAGCTTTGATGCCACAGCCCTCTACCCAGGGCAACAGAGTGAGACTCTGTCTCAAAGAAACAAAAAATGTTGAATTTGGAGGCCAGGAAGACTGGGGCTAATCTGATGAGAGAAGCTGGAAAGACAGGTTTCACAGAAGACAGTAATGATGAGGGTGGGGACAGAGAAGCCTACTACGTTATAGGGTACCCATAGCCTTGTGAATGGGCCAGGGGGTGGGGTAAAGAGTTAGAGCCCCCGACCCTCTGAGAGTGCAGGGGTCAGCAATTGGTGAGCTAGTCCAGGTAACCTAATGAGGTTCAGGTCCCTGTTTAGCATTTCCAGGACTTTAGATCTGTTAAGAATCCTGCCAGAACAGTAGAGCTTTTGAAGAACCTTCCTCCTAATTTATTCAGGTGGACACTTCTATGAAGAAGGTCAGATGTAAAGGTGATTTCAGCTGCTGTACTGTGGGATGTCAATGTCCTGGCTCTTGACACTGTATCAAGGACATGGCCTAGACGGCCCTGAGACCCTTCGGCCACTCCCAGCATCCATGTTCCTCTGGCTGCCTGTCTGGGCTGTCGCCAATATCTCTGAGGTTCTACAACTCTGAATGCCTTTTGGCATCTTGCCAGGCAGGCCTGATTGCTCCATAAGAGATATTTCCACAGACTTTCTCTCTTGCCCATCAACTCTGACAGCAGCAAGTATGATCACTGCGGCTGGACTCCTTCCAACAGCACTGAAGGTTTACCACTCTTGTGGTGTGTTTTCTCTTCCTACCTCTGTAGCAAATGAAAGTCCACTATAATTGAATCCTCTTAGGGCCCTAGAATTTTTCTACATAACAATTCTTGTGGCTCATTACAGAATGGGAGAACATTTTTTATTCCCTTTGTCTTCTCCAGGCTGTAAAGGTTGGACATAGAGCCACTATCCACTAGAGCTTGAAGGTGTCCCAAGAACACTTTCCAGAAAACGCCACTGTCCTGCTCTTCTTCTCTTTCAGTGTGTTTAAACTTAGGAAGATCAAATACTTTTATGCAACATTTCATTCATTTTAATGTGTCCCTGTGAGGAAATGGCCAAAGAGCATCATTGCTGTGAAAGGCAAAATCTGAGGGAACAGCACTTACTAAATCCGGATTACTCTATAGAAGTGAATTATTCCCTTGAAAAAGAGGGAGAGGAAATCTTTGGCTTATTTTGACTCCATATTTTGGGAAGAGGAGCACTCAGGGAGAAGCAGCCCTGTCTTATAGATAGGATCAGAAAACGTGCTGAGAGTTACTACGTACCATAGTTAGGAATGAAAATGAAGGGGTAAAATACTGCCAAATGCCCACCTGCCAGACTAGAAGAAAATGAAGACTATGGATTGTGTCTAAAATTTAGAATTCTCTTAAAAATATGTAAAATTCTGGAATTTTAAAAGTGTTTCTATATCTGTTTTTTGTCCATTGGATGTCTTGTTTTCTAACAGTAGTAAAATCCTTAAAGCCAGTAGGTCTGTATACTTGTTTACCTTATTTTTTTTTTTGAAACAGAGAGACAGGTGGGCTGAAAATATGAATATATATTTCTATAGTAGGTTTGCTGGGAACAAAAATATCCCGGGGAAGTGTTGGAAACAACAAATTTCAAGAAGAGAAAGTGATAGTCTGTGTGTCCTGGAAATTGTCACAAAAGAGAAAAAGAGTCTTGGATACAGAAAGAGAGATCTCCAAATTATTTTCAAAGCATAGAAATAATACAGGCCAACTTTTTTCTAAGATCCGGAGTTTCTCTTCTTCTCAATTAAATACATAAATTAACTCCATTAGCAATTTCAGGTCATATGGTGCTGATACTCCAACCATGACCTAATCAGTCATTAGCTCATTTGTGGTTAGCCACTTGAAAGAAAAATCCACTCAGCTTGCTTATTAGCTAGATATTTGGATTGCACAACAATATTTCCTGACTATCTTTTTTTTTTTTATGAACTCAGTATACTTAAATTTATGCCAAGTGTAACTGCATAACGACATGTAGTTTATCTCTGGATATTACTAATGTGCTGGTAGTGCTACGCACAACCTTGAACATTCATCCCACATACAGGTGATGAAAAATGTCTAAGATATATCCAGAGTAATTATCTTACTGTTGAGGATTGGATTGTAATCATTAACTGATTAGAACACTATAGCAAAATATAAATCGATTTCTAACAGTCAATGGGTCATTTAACCAATTTCCACAGCAAAAAGTATAAAAGGTGGTTAATGCGAGGAGTACTTTCTCCTTAAAGGGTATCAAATGTTCAATATCAGTCCAAAAGTTCAATTTAAATGTAAGCCAGACTGTGGGCAAATAACTCTATTAATTATCAAATAAGCCTGCCCAAATCTATACTGAATCAATAAAGAATTCTCTAAGGGAGGCCTTGGTAAACGTGAGTGAAGAACACCAATTCTACAGACTAAATGTTATCTTTGAAAATGTTTTGAGAAGTCATAAAAATGCTCAGTAGTCAGTATATCTGCATTGTCTTGTCTATTATAGAACTGTGTAAATGTGTGGGTCCAAAGTCACATAATCACAGAGTTGAAAAGAAAGCATGTTTCCATCTGGTTTTCAGCTGAGAGGCAGTGGCTCTGAAGAGACAGTATGGGATTTTTAAATCCTGGGTTTATTTGCGATCATTCATTCATTTACTCCTTCATTCTTTGGTGCCTATGACTCTTTACCCCTTACACCCCGGTTTACACTACGCGTGACAGGTTGGACAGATTCCTGCAAAATATCTGTGATTTTTGTCAATGGGCTTGGAAATTAGCAAGTAGTCTCAAGGTCTTAAAAGCTACAATATCCCAAACAAAACAACAAAATGAAAACCCATTAGTCACACTGTGAAAATGAAACATATCTTTGCTTGTGAGTTTTTGTTAACTTCTCTGCTGATTTCACTTCTATTGTGTTTTCTGTTTCTTCCATCAGGTTATGTTGTCTGGGAACAACCACAATTCATCTAACTATGCACAGATATTCTTATAACTTTTGAAGAATACAGAGAAAGGAGTGAAAATGTTTGAGTTGTATGTCAGAGTATGCAGAGGTCATTTACATTAAATTGGATATTAACTCTTTAATTCTTTTCCCAAATAATTTTAATATAGTACATTACTATTAAAACTGAAGTACTTAGCCCCTGAGATCTTGTCCTGATGTCTTCTTATTTCTCATCCCTTCACCTTTGAAGAAACTTGGCCCAACTTGGTTCTTTTTATTTTTTTAAATATTTCCCATCAATACTCTTTTTCTATCCTGATTAGCACAGAACCATCACAAGGAAATACTACCCAAACAAAACTGCTATATTAACTACATTTCTTTATATATTTATCTTAGTTTAGGAAATATATTATTAATGACCCCCTAGTGGGAAGGGAGGTGATCTTTCAAACAGCACAGTGGGTAAGAGCCTAGATATTGGAATAAGCTAGTTCAGATTTAAAGATATTTCTATTACTTCTTAATGTTATGACCTTGAGTAGGTGCCTTAATCTCCATATAACTTCTTTTCATATATACCTTTAAATTGAGAAAGATAAAACTTGTTAGGTAAAGTCCCTGTTATAGTCCCCCAAAAGGTGTGGGGCCCAATTATAAGAGAGACTTTACCTAACAAATACAAGCAATGTAACCTGGTTCAAAAAACTAAAAAAATTAAAAAAAAAAAAGAAAGAAAGAAAGAAAAAGGAAAAAAAAAAACTATTAGGACTTAATTTCTGGCCTAACATAGGGTCTATCCTGGAAAATGTCCCAGAGGCACTGAGAGAAATGGATTTGCTATTGTTCTTTGCAAGAGTGGTCTGTATATGTTTGTCAAATCTAGTTGTTTATTGCCTCAAGTAAGTCCTTAATTTTTCTCACTTATCTATCCATTATTGAAAGTAAGATAGTGAACTCTCAACAATTATTGTAGAAGTGTAGTTCTCTGTCCAATTATATAATTTTTTGCTTTGTACATTTTGATGATCTGTCATTAGGCAAATAAATACTTATAATTATTAAAAATACAAAAAAAGAAACAGATAAAACTATGTGAGTTATCTGTATATTTAATATTACCCCTTTTTCACTCTCAAAATGTTCTGGTTTAGACAGTAAATTATACGGCCACATGACTGAGATTGCAAGTTATACAGATAACACATACACATCAGGCTTGCTTGTTAGTGTCCTTTGCCGTAGCAACTGTAAGGTATAAAATGGCCTTGTTTGAGTTGCACTTCTTGTATTATGGAATAGTAACTACAAGGAGGTAAAGATGAGCAAGGAAGAAATAAAACATAAAGCATGCAAATTAGACAGTCATCTTCTGAATACTTTAGACTTGATTGTGTTATTTTGCTGTCATGCAAACAGGCATGGCAGAAATCTGATTATTTATTTCATAATTTCTGTGCCTGGTTATTATTACATTTTTTTCCTCCTTCCTCTCATTTTGTTCATATTTATAGTCACTTGCATCTTTTTGATTGTTATATTACATAATTTTTTATAGGCATAATAATATTCACCAAAGATTCCATTTTCTTCCGTACATTATTCTAGCTCCTTTACTAAAGTCAGGTGAGGTCACGGAGACAGTTCTGGCCTATAAACTCTTGGAGAAATTCTGTGTGTCACTTCCAGACTCAGCTTTTGCAAAGGCTTACTCTCACGCCAAATAGCACAAATGCTGGAGAGTGGGCCCTCCTCTGGCTGTCTAGAGCAGGGGCCCCGTCCATCTGCAGGGCACACGGACGGAGACTGAGAAATGCACTTTGGTCTGTAAAGCCACAGGGATGTGGAGACTATCGATTGTCTCAGCATCACTTAGTCTGTCCTGACTAACACAGAAACTGGTGGCAGGAGAGGTCAAAATCCTAAAGTAGTGACAATGGTTGAGTGGCCATTAAGGAATTGGCTATCAAGCTAGAAAGGTAGATGTCTATTTTTTAAATAACATTTTTTAAAATTTTAGAACTGTTTTTACAATAATAATAATAATAATTTAACACAATAATAATAACAATCTCTTTTTGCGAGGGTAAAATATTTTGTGAAATCGGAATCTGTGGTAATTTCAGAAGCAGATCGTGCAGCATGCCTGACGTAGCTCTGTGGAAAGAAGTTGGAAAATGGTTGTGTTCATAAGTGTTACAAAGACAAAGATGATGTCAGCAAAGATATTGTCAATTTTCAGCTTAAAAAAAAGGGAATCAGAACAGTTAGTCTGCTCATTATTAAAAGCATCAACTGCTTTGACACCTGGCAGTTAACAGGCTTGAGAAAACCCTTTGGAGAAACATATTCAGTACAACCTTTGCAAATTAAAATGCTTATGGGAAAAATTAAACTAAGAATTGGAGCCCAGAAAAGCTTTTTTTTTTTTTATCTGAAACCCAAAAGGACTCAAGGTACCCATCATTAAGTTCAGAGAACGGGAGAGTTGCAGGGATCAGAAAACAAAGACATTTCTTCTATGAGAACTATGTTAGGTACATTTCCTGGCACACCAGGCTAACTGGCATGGACTATTTAAGAAGCTCTGTTACATTTCAGAAGAAGCATTTATATCATCAAGGAGGCCATTGGACAAAAAGACATGTGGCCTTAAAATGACCCTAGGGCTTATGTTCATCTATGCTGTGGCAACAAACCATTGTAAAATGTCAGTCCCTTACAACAGGCAAAGCTTAGTTCCCTTCATGCCACATGACCATCCCAGGTTGGCTGTGGCTCTTTTCCGTGTCCCCATCTGACACTGAAAATTGGGGTGGCAGAGGGCAAAGACACAGTGGGGAGCACATGTTCCCCCAGACATAACACACGCCACTGCTCACAGGATCTTGGTCAAAACAATGGTAAATTCAGAAAATGTCAGATGGCAGGACTTAAGATCCCCCTGAAAGGGGGGTCAGTGAACACTAATGAATAGTAACAGCAACTTTGTCAAGATGCTAATGTTCTCTGGGAAGGAACTGGGTTCACAAAGTGGCACAGCCACAGAGAAGGTTGTGCTTCTCAGTGCCTGATTCAGTTGTGGCCAAAGAGAGTCAAGATGAAGGAAGGGGTCAAGGCCATTTTTCACCAGGTGAGAGTACCCTTAATAACATATGTTCAGTGGGATTTGACACAAAGAAGCCACTACCGTGAGTCTACTATTTTCTCTTTCTTTTTTCCAAATTTAAATTAGAGAGGGCAATGTCAGGTCATTTTAGTCGATAGGTTTCTGGACCTAGAGGACAGGGAGCTGCACCTTGATGTAACACACAAAGAACCAGACATCGCCCTGAGACTCGAGGCTGAGTCTGTGATTGGACGGAATTTTGGGGTTACTTTCCTTGGGAAACTGTCAATGTGGTCCATCTATTGGAAGAAGAGAGCTAAAGAATATCTGATGACTAGAAGGATAGATCAGAACACAGACAGTGATGTTCTCCCAAATTTCACTATTTCCTTCCACATTTCCACCTTTGTGACCTGGGATGGCGGATGAACTTTGGGTGCAAAGCATCACTACAAGGCTGAGGTAATAAGGAGCCCAGATGATCTGCAGCCTCTCTCCCTGGTGTGCAGACGAGCAAGAGTCTATCTCTGAGAGGCAGTGCAGGACAGAGCCTTTGTCCCACTTGCCAGGGGCACAAACCCTGAGAAGAAAATAAACCTTTATGATGTTAAGTGCCTGAGCTTCGGGCAAGGTGATTTTCTACAAAAGCCTAATCCACTTTATTGAGATGAATTCAACTATATACAAAAATTCTATACAAAGCAAATCTTTTTAAAATTCATTAATTTTCCTTCATGTTGACAAGGACACTTGATGTAGCTTATCCCTCCCATTCCCTCACCTCTCTGCTCTGGGGGAAAATATGAGTATTAAAAGAATAGTGGTGAAAAGCTAGAGCACTCTACCTAACTATAAACGTGTTTCTTGAAATGCAGCAAAATCCAGGTAGAAGAGTTTGTTTTTCTCTTCCCATGCATCAGTGTTTAGATACATTCAGAAAAAGGTTGCTGTGACTGTCCTTCGGGAATTCCATAATGAGAGCTTGCTCTCTGTGCATCCCTGCTAATCAATGCAAAATAGGGGATTGTGGGTTCCATAAGCTAAAGCACAGACATTTAATCATGAATGCACACAGATCCAAAAGAAGAATTAATTATTAATGCTACTGGCATTAGGATCAATTTCAATTAATAAATAATTTATAATATACTATACAAGAAAACCACATTATAACCAAAATAGTAATAATAATAATAATAAGGTAAAGTCTTAACAGAAACCTCCAAATCAAAATTTAGGAGGTCATTTCTCAACATCAATAATTGCTAATGGTGTAATGTTCCAGTCAGCCCACTTCTGTTTATTCATAGCAACACCCACAGGCCAGTCTGAGGGAAAGGCTTTATTAATATTTACAAAGTTATTTTTATACTGTATTTATTATAAAAGGGACATAATGCAAAATGTAATCTGGCTTGATAAAACAAAAACTTGTACCACCCAATGTAGCTTTCAAAACATAGAAAGGTGGCAAATTTAGATCTGTTTGACTTGATACCAGACCATGCCAAAGACTTTCAAATCCCAAAACTACTTAAAACAAATTAACAATCATCTTTAAAAATAATGCTCCATCAGGTAGCATTCTCACTGAACGGTCCGTTTGAGGCTCAGGGCCATGTATGTGCCAAGTTGCTCATTGCAGAATCCACCAGCTGTTAGACAACGATCATCATTATGGGATGCTGTCTTCTTTTGATATACACCTGCTCAGGACCGTATCCTTCCTGGGGTCCTCTACCTCCGGAGTTAAAAGTACTTCAACAAGACATGGAAAATAAGAAGAAATTAATTTAAGAAGTCAAATTCAAGGATTATTTTTAAGATCCCTCAGTCATCTCCTTTCACCCTTCCTTATCCCTCTCTCCCATGGTAATAAAATAAAACCGAAAATATGGCTTCCGGTTTCTATGTTGAGCTTCTTTTGGCAGCAATTGCAGTTCTGAAAACCGAGATTACTTTTGGAGGCCTTCACATCCAGTAAACGGGGTGTGGTGTTTCCTGTCACTCCCTGGGTAGTTAATTTTTGGAGTTTGTCCAGTGTAGATAGAACCATCTTAAAGCATAATTTAATTCTTGTAATTTATCATCTTTCAAAATCTGGAATTTATTCCAGATCAGACAAAAATATTAACCATCAAGACGGTCTAGAGCTTTCCTCTGAGATTATAGAATTACGACCTAAAGAAGTAGCTATTAAAATGTCTACACAGTGCTCAATTCAGGGCTACTTTACCTCCATTCTTATTTGTAAATAACTGCAAACCACATGAAAAAGTGATCACCTCTTAAAAATTGCTCATATGAAGTTAACAAAATGAAATAAAAGAAAACAAGACTTCTATGGAAGCCTCTGGTGTTACATTTTATTGCCTAGTGATGACCCTTCTGCTTTCTTCTCAGTCCAATGACGAGGTAGGATAGTGCCAGTGCCTCGGAGATAAGAGAATATTTGTGAGTTTTGTAATGTATATATACATTCAGTTCTTATGAAATAGGTGCTCTATTATGCAAAATGATTAAATTTTAGGAAATGTACAACATTTGTGTATTATTTTTAAAAAGATCAGTATTGGTCAGGGTGTGGAGAACTTGGAACCCTTGTACATTGCTGGTGGGAATGTAAAATGATGTAATCACTATTGATTTCTTTCTTTTTTTATTATTAAATCATAGCTGTGTACATTACTGTGATCATGCAGCACCATACACTGGTTTCATAGACCATTTGACACATTTTCATCACACTGGTTAACATAGCCTTCCTGGCATTTTCTTAGTTATTGTGTTAAGACATTTATATTCTACATTTACTAAGTTTCACACGTACCCTTGTAAGATGCACCTCAGCTGTAATCCCACCAATCAGCCTCCCTCTGCCCATCCTCCCCCCTCACTCCTCTCCTTCTCCCCTTCCCCCTATTCTTAGGTTATAACTGGGTTATAGCTTTCATGTGAACGCCATAAATTAGTCTCATAGTAGGGCTGAGTACATTGGATACTTTTTCTTCCATTCTTGAGATACTTCACTAAGAAGAATATGTTCCAGCTCCATCCATGTAAACATGAAAGAAGTAAAGTCTCCATCTTTCTTTAAGGCTGCATGATATTCCATGGTGTCCGTATACCACAATTTGTTAATCCATTTGTGGATCGATGGGCACTTGGGCTTTTTCCATGACTTAGCAATTATGAATTGGGCTGCAATAAACATTCTGGTACAAATATCTTTGTTATAATGTGATTTTTTGGTCTTCTGGGTCTATACCTAGGGGAGGAATTATAGGATTGAATGGCAGATCTATTTTTAGATCTCTAAGTGTTCTCCAAACATCTTTCTAACAGGAAGGTATTAATTTGGATTCCCACCAGCAGTGTAGAAGTGTTCCCTTTTCTCCACATTCACGCCAACATCTCTGGTCTTGGGATTTTGTGATATGGGCTAATCTTATTGGAGTTAGATGATATCTCAAAGTAGTTTTGATTTGCATTTCTCTGATGATTAATGATGATGAGCATTTTTTCATATGTCTGTAGGCCGTGCACCTGTCTTCTTCAGAGAAGTTTCTCTTCAAGTCCCTTGCCCAGCCTGCGAAGGGATCACTTGTTCTCTTGCTTATACATTTGAGTTCTCTGTGGATTCTGGTTATTAAACCTTTGTCAGAGACATAACCTGCAAATATTTTCTCCCATTCTAAGGGCTGTTTGCTTGCTTTACTTACTGTGTTCTTGGCTGTGCAGAAGTTTTTAGTTTGATCAGGTCCCAGTAGGGTATTTTTGAAGCTACTTCAATTGCCCGGGTGGTCCTCCTCATAAAAACTCGCCCAGACCGATTTCTTCAAGGGTTTTCCCTGCACTCTCGTCTAGTATTTTTATAGTTTCATGTCTTAAGTTTAAATCTTTAATCCAGTGGGAGTCTATCTTAGTTAATGTGAAAGGTGTGGGTCCAGTTTCAGTCTTCTACAGGTTGCCAGCCAGTTCACCCAGCACCATTTGTTAAATAGGGAATCTTTTCCCCACTGAATGTTGTTTTTTTTTTTTTTTTTGAGGAGGTGCCTTTGTTTTATTATTTGAATTTATTGCCAGGGTATGTATTGTTTTATTATTTTTTAAGGCACTCCCACTATAAATTTCTTTCTTTTTTTTTTATATCATAGCTATGTACATCAATATGATCATGGGGCACCATACACTTGTTTCATAGAATATTTGACACATTTTCATCTCATTAGTTGACATAGCCCTCCTGGCATTTTCCTAGTTACTTTGCCAAGACATTTACATTCCACATTTGCCAAGGCTCACATGTACCCTTGTAAGATGCACCACAGGTGTGATCCTTTCAATCCCCCTCCCTCTACCCCCCTCCCTCCCCACGCTTTTCCCCTTCCCCCTGTTCTTAGGTTGTAACTCAGTTATAGCTTTCACGTGAAGGTCCTAAGTTAGTTTCATAGTAGGGGTGAATACATTGGGTATTTTTCTTCCATTCTTGAGACACTTTACTGAGAAGAATATGTTCCAGCTCCATCCATGTAAACATGAAGGAGGTAAAGTCTCCATCTTTCTTCAAGGCTGCATAGTATTCCATGGTGCACATATACCACAATTTGTTAATCCATTTGTGGATCGATGGGCACTTGGGTTTCTTCCATGACTTAGCAATTATGAATAGGACTGCAATAAAGATTCTGGTACAAATATCTTTGTTATGATGTGGTTTTTGGTCTTCTGGGTATATGCCCAGCAGAGGAATTACAGGATTGAATGGCAGATCTATTTTTAGATCTCTAAGTGTTCTCCATATATCTTTCCAAAAGGGATGTATTAGTTTGCATTCCCACCAGCAGTGCAAAAGTGTTCCCTTTTCTCCACATCCACGCCAACATCTCTGGTCTTGAGATTCTGTGATATAGGCTAGTCTCATTGGAGTTAGATGATATCTCAAAGTAGTTTTGATTTGCATTTCTCTGATGATTAAAGATGATGAGCATTTTTTCATATGTCTGAAGGCTGCTCACCTGTCTTCTTTGGAGAAGTTTCTTTTCAATTCTCTTGCCCAGCCTGTGATGGTATCCCTTGTTCTTTTCTTGCTAATGCGTTTGAGTTCTCTGTGGATTCTTATTAAACCTTTGTCAGAGACATAACCAGCAAATATCTTCTTCCATTCTGTGGGCTGTTTGCTTGCTTTACTTACTATGTTCTTGGCTGTGCAGAAGCTTTTTAGTTTGATCAAGTCCCAAAAGTGTATTTTTGAAGCTGCTTCAATCGCCCAGGGGGTCCTTCTCTTAAAAAACTCACCCAACCCAATTTCTTCAAGGGTTTTCCCTGGACTCTCTTCTAGTATTTTTATAGTTTCATGTCTTAGGTTTAAATCTTTAATCCAGTGAGAGTCTATCTTGGTTAATGGTGAGAGGTGTGGGTCCAGTTTCAGTCTTCTACAGGTTGCCAGCCAGTTCACCCAGCACCATTTGTTAAATAGGGAATCTTTTCCCCACTGGATGTTTTTAATGGGCTTGTCAAAGATTAAATAACGGTAAGTAGCTGGGTTCATCTCTTGGTCCTCTATCCTGTTCCAGACATCTACTTCTCTATTTTTGTGCCAATACCATGCTGTTTTGATCACCATCGATTTATAGTATAGTCTGAGGTCTACTAGCGTAATTCCTTCTGCTTTGTTTTTATTTTTGAGTAATGTCTTGGCTATTCGAGGTTTTTTCTGATTCCATATAAAACGAAGTATTGTTTTTTCCAGATCTTTAAAGTATGACAGTGGAGCTTTAATAGGGATTGCGTTGAAGGTATATATTGCTTTGGGTAGTATGGACATTTTAACAATGTTGATTCTTCCCAGCCATGAGCATGGTATGTTTTTCCATTTATTAACATTCTTGTCTATCTCTTAGAGTTTCATAGTTCTCTTTATATAGATCTTTCACATCCTTTGTTAGATAAACTCCCAAATATTTCATCTTCTTTGGCATTACTGTGAATGGGATAGAGTCCTTAATTGTTTTTTCAACTTGACTATTGTTGGTATATATAAAGGCTACTGATTTATGAATGTTGATTTTGTAACCTGAGACGTTGCTGTATTCCTTGATCACTTCTAAGAGTTTTGTGGTAGAGTCCCTAGTGTTTTCCAGATATACAATCATATCATCTGCGAAGAGTGAAAGTTTGATCTCTTCCGACCCTATGTGGATGCCCTTGATAGCCTTTTCTTCCCTAATTGTGGTGGCTAAAACTTCCATTACAATGTTGAAAAGCAATGGAGACAATGGGCAGCCTTGTCTGGTTCCTGATCTAAGTGAAAATGATTCCAATTTAACTCCGTTCAATATGATATTGGCTGTTGGTTTGCTGTATATGGCCTCTATCAGTTTAAGAAATGTCCCTTCTATACCAATTTTCTTAAGTGTTCTGATCATGAAAGGATGTTGGATGTTATCAAAAGCTTTTTCTGCATCGATTGAGAGGATGATATGATCTTTGTTTTTTACTTTGTTTATGTGCTGAATTACATTTATAGATTTACATATATTGAACCAGCCTTGAGACCCTGGGATAAAGCCAACTTGATCATGATGTATGATTTGTTTGATATGTTGCTGGATTCTGTTTGTTAGGATCTTGTTGAATATTTTTGCATCTATATTCATTAGTGATATTGGTCTATAATTTTCTTTTTTTGTTGGGTCTTTTCCTGGTTTGGGGATCAGGGTAATGTTTGCTTCATAGAATGTGTTGGGGAGTCTTCCTTCTTTTTCAACCTTTTGGAACAGTTTGAGTAATATAGGTACTAATTCCTCTTTAAAGGTTTGGTAGAATTCTGATGTGAATCCATCTGGTCCCAGACTTTTCTTTTTGGGGAGGTTTCGTATGGTTGATGTTATTTCCGGACTTGAAATGGGCCTGTTCAACATTTCCACTTGATTCTGGTTAAGTCTTGGAAGGTGACGAGCTTCCAAGTATCCTTCCATTTCCTTCAGATTTTCATATTTCTGAGAGTAAAGTTTCTTGTAATATTCATTAAGGATTTTTTGGATTTCTGAGGAGTCTGTTGTTAATTTCATCTTTGTCATTTCTGATTGATGAGATTAGAGATTTTACTCTTTTTTTCCTGATTAGGTTGGCCAACGGTTTATCTATTTTGTTGAACTTTTCAAAAAACCAGCTTTTTGATTTATTGATCTGTTGTATTGTTCTTTTGTTTTCAATTTCATTTAGTTCTGCTCTGATTTTGGTTATTTCTTTTCTTCTACTGGGTTTGGGGTTGGAGTGTTTTTCCTTTTCCAGTTGCTTGAGATGTCTCATTAAGTTGCTAACTTCCTCTCTTTCCGTTCTCCTGAGGAAGGCTTGCAGCGCTATAAATTTCCCTCTTAGAAATGCCTTTGTGGTGTACCAGAGGTTCTGATAGTGCATGTCTTCATTGTCGTTTTGTTCCAAAAATTTGGCAATTTCCTTCTTGATCTCATCTCTGACCTAGCTATCGTTCAGCATGAGGTTATTTAACTTCCATGTTTTTGTATGAGTATGTAGATTTCTGTTGTTACTTAGCTCAAGTTTTATTCCATGATGGTCCGAGAAGATGCATAGAGTAACTTCTATTCCTTTAAATATACTGAGGTTAGATTTGTGAATTAAGATGTGATCAATTTTGGAGTAAGTTCCGTGGGCTGATGAGAAGTATGTGTATTCAGTTTTGTTAGGGTGAAATGTTCTGTAGATGTCTGCTAGATCTAAATGCTGGATGGTTAGATTTAAATATAAAATTTCTTTACTCAGCTTTTTGTTGGAGGATCGATCCCTCACTGCCAAAGGAGTGTTAAAATCTCCGACAATTATGGAGCTGGAGGAAATCAAGTTGCTCATGTCTGTTAGAGTTTCTCTTATGAATTGAGGTGCATTCTGATTGGGTGCATAGATATTAATAATTGAAATCTCATCATATTGAGTATTACCCTTAACAAATATGAAGTGACTATCCTTGTCCTTCCTTACTTTTGTTGGTTTAAAGCCTATTGTGTCTGCAAATAAAATTGTAACACCTGCTTTTTTCTGGTTACCATTTGCCTGAAATATGGATGACCATCCTTTCACCCTGAGTCTGTATTTGTCTTTTAAGTTAAGATGTGACTCTTGTAAGCAACAGATATCTGGTCTGAGTTTTTGTATCCAGTCAGCTAACCTATGTCTCTTTAGAGGACAGTTTAAGCCATTCACATTAATGGAGATTATTGATAAATTTGGTGAAATTTTGGGTATCGAGTTTTTCAAAAGTCCAGTGGACAATTTTAATCTTTTCACCATTGTAGAAGTTGGAGTTTGATCAGGAGTTTCTGAGTGAGTTTACGTTTGTAGTAGAGGATTGGGTTGGTCATTACGGAGGATAGGTCTGAGAATATCCTGAAGAGCTGGTTTGGTTGTGGCAAATTTCTTCAACATATGAATGTCATTAAAGTATTTAATTTCTCCATCATAGATGAAACTCAGTTTAGCTGGGTACAAGATCCGGGGTTGAAATTTATGTTGCTTTAGGAGATTAAAAGTCGATGGCCACCCTCTTCTGGCTTGAAAAGTTTCAGCAGAGAGATCTGCAGTCATTCTAATGTTCTTACCTTTGTAGGTAATGGCTTTCTTTCGCCTGATAACCTTGAGAATTTTCTCCTTCATGTTGACTTTAGTGAAGCTAGTTATGATATGTCTGGGGAATGACTTATTGGGGTTGAATTGTGCTGGAGTTCTGAAACTGTCTGCTATCTGAATTTCAGAATCTCTAGGCATGTCTGGAAAATTCTCTTTCATAATTTCATGCAGAAGGGCCTCTGTGCCCCTCAATGCCACTTCATCGTTTTCTGGAACTCCTATTATTCGTATATTTGCCTTCTTCAAATTATCCCAGAGCTCGCTAAGAGAATGATCCGTTTTTGCTCTCCATTTCTCTTCCTCTTTGAGAGTTTGGGAGTGTTTGAAGGCTTTATCTTCGATGTCAGAAATCGTTTCTTCTGCTTGGTCCATTCTGTTGCTGAGGGATTCTACTGTATTTTTCATATCTTTAAGGGCTGCAAATTCTTGCTTCAGTGTGTCTAAGTCTTTGGTGGTTTTGTCTTTAATTTGTTAAATTCTTGAGACAACTTTTGAATTTCTCCTCGGATTCCTAATTCCATTTTTTCAATCTTGTATGCAATCCAAATTCTGAATTCGATTTCTGACGTGTCTGCCAGTTGTTTATGAATGGGATCTTCAATTACATCCACCATTTCTTTCCTTAGGGGGGTCGATCTATTCTGGTTATTCATGTTACCGGAGATTTTCCGCTGATTCCGCGCCATGGTTGTTTTACTCCCTTTGATTTTTCCCCTAGGGTTTTGTTGAGGGCCCATTCAGTGTTGTAGCCTGAGAGACTGGGGCCCTGTCTGGTGTGGTGGGCTGAGTGGTTCTGACTTATTGTCAGCTGGCTTCTGTTTGACCTCAGTGAAGCACTTACTCTGGGTTGAAGTCTCAGTTCTCTGAGTCAGCCCTACCCTGGATGTTTCCGGGGTCTGTGAGTCACCTCAGGCAAATCCTATAGTCAGTGGTGGCCTCCTCTGGTTGCCCAGGGAGGCAGGGGGTATGGTTTCAGCGACCTCAGGGAACTGCCGCTCTGATGTTGGTCTCCCCCAGCCTCACTCCTGTGTCCCAGAGTTAGGACTGACCAGCCACATTTCGGGCACTGTCCACCCCCCGACAAATCCCTCAAGAATCTGGACTCCCAGGGGACAGGCCTCCAGATCCCAGAGTGAGGGTGGGGTGGGGTGCTGGGAGCTCATAACCACCAGCAGCAAGCTCCCTCCATTCCTCCCAATCTTTGGCTCCTCCGCACGGCTGCAGCCCAAGCCTCCAGTCTTCAGAGTGAGGGGAAGGTGGGGGGAGCGGCTGGAAGCCAGAACCGCCGGACAGTGAACAGACTCAGCTCCACCCAGTTCCCTGCCTGGCCACACGGCAGGCGTTCGGGGAAGCGCCACCCTGGTGAGGGTCTCCCTCTGCTGACTGTCCTGACCTCTCTCCCGTGCCCCAGAATCAGCACTGACCAGCCGCAGCTTGGGGACTGTCCTCTCCCCTTTAGGAGTCACTCAAGAATCCGAACTCCTAGGGGACAGGCTTTCAGACCTCAGAGAGAGTGGAGGGAAGTGGTGGGTTCTCAGAGTTGCCGGCAAGGGATATTTACAGATTTATACAGTTTTATGCCTGGCAGGAGAACGCCTAGGCATCCTAGTAAGGGAGGTAGGTCCAGTTTGTAGTAGGTCTCTACCGTGAAGTGTAGTTGATGGCCTTTGATTTCTGCCCTTTTATTTGTGGGGCCCTTAAGCTGATCAGTTCGGGGTGGTGGGACTCCCGTCTGCTTGGTGATAGGTTTTGTACCTTTTGTTTGCTTCCTTGTGATCGCAGCTCTCCTCAGCGGGGTTGATGTGCATTCTTCAACTTTCTCGCTTGGTGTTGCTCGAGTCCATCAGGTTACTTGCTAAATTTTTGTCCTCTAACTCTCCTTCAGGATGGGAGCCTCTGTGGAAAGCTGGCTTCAGTCCACCATCTTCCCATCATCTCCACTGAATGTTTTTAATTGGCTTGTCAAAGATCAAATAACTGTAAGTAGCTGGATTGATTTCTTGGTTCTCTATTCTGTTCCAGACATCTACTTCTCTGTTTTTGTGCCAGTACCATGCTGTTTTGATCAGTATCAATTTGTAGTATAGTCTGAGGTCTGGTAGCATGATTCCTCCTGCTTTGTTTTTATTTCTGAGTAATGTCTTGTCTATTCAAGGTTTTTTCTGATTCTATATAAAACAAAGTATTATTTTTTCAAGATCTTTAAAGTATGACAGTGGAGCTTTAATAGGGATTGCATTAAAATTGTATATTGCTTTGGGTAGTATGGACAATTTAACAATGTTGATTCTTCCCAGCCATGAGCATGGTATGTTTTTCCATTTGTTAACATTTTCAGCTATTTCTTTTCTTAGAGTTTCATAGTTCTCTTTATAAAGATCATTCACATCCTTTGTTAGATAAACTTCCAAGTATTTCATCTTCTTTGGCACTACTGTGAATGGAATAGAGTCCTTAACTCTTTTTTCAGCTCGACTGTTGTTGGTATATATAAAGGCTACCGATTTACGAATGTTGATTTTGTAACCTGAGATGCTACAGTGTTTCTTGATCACTTGTAAGAGTTTTGTAGTAGAATCCCTGGTGTTTTCCAGATATATAATCGTATCATCTGCGAAGAGAGAAAGTTTGATCTCTTCTGACTCTATATTGATACCATTGATCACCTTTTCTTCCCTAATTGCAGTGGCTAAAATTTCCATTACAATGTTAAAGAGCAGTGGAGACAATAGGCAGCCTTCTCTGGTTCCTGATCTGAGTGGAAATGATTTCAATTTAACTCCATTCAATATGATATTGGCTGTGGGTTTGCTATAGATGGCCTCTATCAGTTTAAGAAATGTCCCTTCTATACCAATTTTCTTAAGTGTTCTGATCATGAAGGGATGCTGGATATTATCAAAAGCTTTTTCTGTGTCAACTGAGAGAATCACATGGTCTTTATTTTTTAATTTGTTTTTTATGTACTGAATTGTACTTAAGACTTACATATATTGAACCAGCCTTAAGACCCTGGGATAAAACCGACTTGGTCATGATGTATAATTTGTTTGATGTGTTGCTGGTTTCTGTTTTTTAGGATCTTGTTGAATATTTTTGCATCTATTCATTAGATATTGGTCTGTAATTTTCTTTTCTTGTTGGGTCTTTTCCTGGTTTGGGGATCAGGGTGATGTTTGTTTCATAGAACGTGTTGGGTAGTCTTCCTTCTTTTTCTACATTTTGGAACAGGTTGAGTAATATAGGTAATAGTTCTTCTTTAAAGGTTTGGTAGAATTCTGACATGAAGCCATGCAGTCCTGGGCTTTTCTTTTAGGGAGATTTTGTATGGTTCATGCTATTTCAGAACTTGATGTTGGCCTGTTCAATATTTCCACTTAATTCTGGATAAGTCTTGGAAGGTGACATGCTTCCAAGTATTGGTCACTGTCCTTTAGATTTTCATATTTCTGAGAATAAAGTTTCTTGTAATATTCATTAAGGATTTTTTGAACTTCTGAGGAGTCTGTTGTCATTTGATCTTTGTCATTTCTGATTGATGAGATTAGAGATTTTACTCTTTTTTTCTTATTTAGGTTAGTGAAAGGTTTATCTATTTTATTGATCTTTCAAAAAAACAACTTTTGATTTATTGATCTATTGTATTATTCTTTTGTTTTCAATTTCATTTAATTCTGCTCTAATTTGCTTAAGATGTCCCATTAAGTTGTTAACTTCCTCTCTTTCCGTTCTCTTGAGGAATGCTTGCAGAGCTATAAATTTCCATCTTAGGACTGTCTTTGCGGTATTCGTGAGGTTCTGATAATTCATTTCTTCATTGTTCTTTTGTTCCAAAAATTTGGTAATTTCCTTCTTAATCTCATCTCTGACCAAGCTACCATTCAGCATAAGGTTATTTAACTTCCATGTTTTTGTATTAGTATGCAGATATCTGTTATTACTGAGTTCAACTTTTATTCCATGGTGGTCCAAGAATATACTAGGAATAATTTCTACTCCTTTAAAATTACTGAGGTTAGACTTCGACCTAAGAAGTGATTGATTTTGGAGTATGTTCCATGGGCTAATGAGAAGTATATGTATTCAGTTTTGTTGGGATGAAATGTTCTGTAGATGTCTGCTAAATCCAAATGTTGGATGGTTAGGTTTAAATCTTAAATTTCTTTGCTCTGCTTCTTATTGGAGGATCTATCCAATACTGCCAAAGGAATGTTGAAATCTCCAACTATTATGGAGCTGGAGGAAATCAAGTTGCTCATGCCTGTTAGAGTTTCTCTTGTAAATTGAGGTGCATTCTGGTTAAATTGAGGTGCATAAATATTAATAATTGAGATCTCATTTTTGAGTATTACCCTTAACAAATATGAAGTGACCATTCTTATCCTTCCTTACTTTTGTTCGTTTGAAGCGTATTGTGTCTGCAAAAAGAATTGCAACACCTGCTTTTTTCTTATTACCATTTGCCTGAAATTTGGATGACCATCCTTTTACCCTGAGTCTATATTTTTCTTTTAAGGTAAGATGTGACTCTTGTATGCAGCAAATATCTGGCCTGAGTTTTTGTATCCAGTCAGCTAACCTGTGCCTCTTTAGGGGACAGTTTAAGCCATTCATATTAATGGAGAAATTGATAAGTCTGGTAAAATGTTGGGGATCAAGTTTTTCAAAAGTCCGGTGGACATTTTTAATCCTTTCACCACTGTGGAAGTTGGAGTTTGATCAAAGTTTCTCAGTGAGTTTACTTTTGTGGTAGAGGATTTGGCTGGTCATTATGTAGGATAGGTCTGAGAATATCCTGAAGTGCTGGTTTGGTTATGGAAAATTTCTTCAACATATCAATGTCATTAAAGTATTTAATTTCTCCATCATAAATGAAACTCAGTTTAGCTGGATACAGGATCCGGGGTTGAAAGTTATTTTACATTACGAGATTAAAAGGTGATGACCACCCTCTTCTGGCTTGAAAAGTTTCAGCAGAGAGATCTGCAGTCATTCTAATATTCTTCCCTTTTTGGTAATTGTTTTCTTACGTCTGGCTGCTTTCAGAATTTTCTCCTTCATATTAACTTTAGTTAAGTTAATTATGATATGCCTGGCGGATGTCTTATTTTGGTTGAGTCATGCTGGGGTTCTGAAACTGTCTGCTATCTGCTATTTCAGAATCTCTTGGCATGTCTGAAAAATTCTCTTTCATAATTTCATGGGGAAGGGCCTCTGTGTTGCAAGGCCACGTCATCATTTTCCGGGATTCCAATGAGGCAGATATTAGCCTTCTTTGAATTATCCCATAGCTGTCTGAGAGAATGATCCATTTTTGCTCTCCATTTCTCTTCCTCTTTGAGAGTTTGGGAGCATTCAAAAGCTTTGTCTTCAATGTCAGAAATACTTTCTTCTGCTTGCTCCACTCTGTTACTGAGGGATTCTACTGTATTTTTCAGATCTTTGAGGGCTGCAAATTCTTTCTTCAGTATGTCAAAATCTTCGGTGGTTTTGTCTTTAAATTCGTTAAATTCCTGAGAGAACTTTTGAATTTCTCCTTGAGTTCTAATTCCGACTTTTGAATTGCTCCTCGAATTTCTAATTCCAAATTTTCCTCCATTCTATTAATCTTGTTTGCAATCCAAATTCTGAATTCGATTTCTGACATCTTGGCCAGCTGTTTATGAATGGTATCTTCAGTTACATCTGCTATATCTTTCCTTGGGGGAGTTTATCTATTCTGGTTATTCTTGTTTCTAGAGTTTTTCTGCTGATTCTACCTCATTATTATTTTACACCATTTGATTTTTCCCCTGGAGCTCTGTTGAGGACCTGTATAGTGCTATGGCCTGAGAAACTGGGGACCGGTTTGGTGTGGTGGGGCTAAGTTGTTCTGTCTTGTTTTCAGCTGGTCTCTGTCCAACCCTAGTAAAACAGTTAGTCTGGTTTAAAGTCTCAGCTGTGGAAAAATACCAGCAATTAAGTCACCCTGCCCCCAACAGGCAACAATTGGAAAAGGAATATCAAATCCTTGTACAAACACACACCCAGGGCACCACTTGAATAGTCCTCGGGCGATTGGCTCAGTTCAAAAGGACCAAATCAATTGTCTTAGTCAGCACCTGTCTCAGGTGGGAGAGTTTAAAAGGTCTCTGGCAACTGGATCGCAGGGGTTTGGTGACAACTCAGATATGACTTGTTCCAGTTCTCCATGAAGTCAGGAGGACCCACCCAGCAAATAGATTAGTCTGGGAAGGTTGATGCCTCCTTCCCCACCTTGCACCTCTGTCACACCCAGTCACTGATAGCCCCACAGGGTGTGACCCAGTTGCTTCTAGTGAACAGATACTCCAGGGTTTTGCACCTGCCTGAATCACAAGGAAATCTATATCTGCTCAGCCAGGCCTCTGTGCTCTGCCTCTATCCAGTAGGGGAAGGTGAGGCCTGACAACCTCGGGGGCTTGATGGAGGTTGTGGGGGAGTTCACTCAGTTCCAGCCCCACCCCGATTGATGTTACTGACAGAACAGAACAACTTTGCGGGAATTTGTTTCTGTCCCTGCTAAACTCCCCTGCAGAAGAGAAGCTGTTTTGAGTTCCCAGAGCCTGCGCCTCAGGCCCTGTCTTTGCTCCTGCAGGTTTGTATTTGGTTAGCTGTCAGTTCTAGCCTCTTCCCTTCCTTTGTCTATAGGCTGACGATCCCCTGAGGACTGGGTGCGTCTTAGGCTCAGTAAAGTTGTCCTCTGGGTCAGCCCCGCCCTGGGAATTTCCCAGCTCTGCGTGTGTGTGCGTGTGTGTTTTAGTCCCCGCACTCCACCCAGGCCGGTACTGCCTCAGGCAATCCTTTGCTCACATGGCCTGCGTTTCCATCCCAGATTTGTTCCGCAGTGGTTGCCACCTTAGAAGATGCCTGGCCTCTGCTGATTGCCCAGGGAGACAGGGGGTGTGGCTTCGGAATATCCAGGAGTGAGCCCTATTGTTGCCAAAAACGGCTGCTGCTCTGTGCCTCGGGGCACCGCGGCTCCAGTGTGGTTCCCTCTTAGCCGACCACCCTCTCCTCACTCCCATGCCACAGAATCAGCACTGATCAGTCTAGGCCCTGTCCACACCCCTCGAGAAATCATGCATGAATCTTGGTGACAGGCCTCTAGACGTTAGAGTGAGAGTGGAGGGGAGTGCTGGGAGCTCAGAATTGCAGGTAGAGAATATATACAGTTTTATATAGTTTTATGCATGGCAGGAGAACGCCGTGGCACCCTAGTAGGGGAGGTAGGTCCAGTTTTTAGAGGGTCTCTCCTGTGGAGTGTAGTGGGAGGACCTTTAAACTCTGCTTGTTTGTTTGTGGAGCACTCCAAGCCATTCTTGAGGGGGAGGGGACTCCCGTTCGCTTGGCGATGGAATTTGTGCCTTTTGTTTGTATCCTTGGGGTCACAGCTCGCCTCAGCTAGGTTGATGTGTGTTCTTTAACCTTCTCTCTTGATGCAGCTCTAATCCACCAGGTTACTTGCTAAATTTCTGTCTTTAACTCTCCTTTGGACAGGAGCCTCTGTGGAAAGCTGGCTTCAATCAGCCATTTTGTCTCCGCCCTCTCTGTAATCACTATTGAAAACAACGTGTTAAAGGTAGTTAAAATTAGTCAAGTTGTAGCAGTGTATTTTTTTTTTTAACAATGAGAGTAATTAAAAACTTTTTTTTTCCCCTAAGGAAAAACAGGAGGGAGAGTCCTCGTGCTGATGTTTTTGCAATGGTTCTACAGAATTTTAGTGCCTTTGTCTTATGGGCAAGGAGCCCTTTCGATAACAGATTCCAGAGGGCCCTTATCTTAGTGATAGAGGCCTCAGCCTCTGAAACTGGCAGTTCTAACCACCATCCCAGGTGATCCCAGCATTCAAGGTCCCGACTCACACTTCTGTTTGGTGGAAAGAGGCAAGAGAGACAAGCTAGAGGGAGAACAGCCTCTGGTGAAGGGCCAGGTTTGGTAAGTAAAAGAAAAATGTAAAAAGTCAAACAAGGGAAAGTAAGTAGAAATTGATGAACTATCAAAGAAGTAGTTAACAAATAGGAGAGAGTCAAACTATTAAGCCTGCATAAGCCAGAAGTTAAATTAAAAGGCATAAAAGAATATTTATTGAGAGGGGACGTTATTGGGTAAACTTAATTTTATTATATTTCAGTTGTTCTTTTGGATTTTGTGTCAGTTATTATCTTTTGTCCATCATGTGTTTTTAACTTTTGACAACTATTTCTTGTGCTAGGAAAGCTTAAGAAGTCAGAAACGTTAAAAATGTAGAATGAGGAGAAATTGCCCTTCTGGGTTCATAGTTCTCAATCTATCCCAATCCCAATATCCCAACCCAAAGCATGTGCAGATTTGGAAAGAGTTTTGAAGGATTGTTTTGTGGATCCTTCAGTCTAATCAACTAAGTATATTATAGTTTATCAATAAGGCACAAATTAAATCATTTGAACGAAGAGTTTTGGCATCTTTTTCAGGTCTAAAGTCTTTTTTTTTTTTTTTGAAAACAAAGATTGTAACATACAGAAACCTGTTTATAGGTTCTGTATGTTATAGGTTCAATATATTGAACGAATTTACAATTTAATAAATCATTATAAGACAAAAGCCCTGGGAGCTACAGAGAGCAAGAACCTCACCCACAAACTCTAAACATACACTTTCCTAATCAAAACTTCTTCTCTCTGTACTAATATAAACCACTATTCTGACTTTTATGTAAATTAGATTTTTGCACTATAAAATAAAAATGGTTTTATCATCCAAGTGTACATCCTTAGACATGACATTTTTGGTTTTTCTTTGCACATACATTCTAATTCTCATTTCCTAGTATGTTGTTGTTGTTTTTTTTTTAAAGTTGTACCTTTTTTTTTAACATTAGGAAATTTTAACTGTAGGATTTCCCATAGTCTGAGTACTGCTGACTTGGTGCCATGGTATATATATATCAATATATATCATATGTCCTTCCTCCTCTATATTCCCTGAATCTTAGAAGTCATACCTGAAGACTTGGTTAAGATTTCTTTTCTTTCCATTTTTTTGTGAGTTAACTTCATAGGCCTTAACGTATTCCATCAATATCTGTTTTGAGATGGTAGTAGCCTCCAGTGTCTGAAGCCTAGATTTATTAATTCATTGGGGATTGCAATGACATTATCATCACTCTATTTTCATTTATTAGTTGGAATACTTTTATAAATATTTCCCTTCTTCTACTATTTTCTTATATAGTGGTTTAGTTGTTATTTTAAAAAACCTAATATAAATGTTTTATGCTTACAAGATAATTGAACCTGTCATTAAAAAAATTCATTAAAAAGTCATAGATTTAAATATATTTACTATTTTAATCTGTTCTAATTAATATCCTTATTGGAGCTTAAATTGTTTCAATTATTTAGTCAGATCCTCTTTAAATTGGCTCCTAAGTCATTTTCACATGACCTTATTAAACTCATGTAGCATTCTTTCTATTTGATATGACGAGATGTCTTAGTTCATTTTCTATATTACTTTTCAGTTTCCTGTTTTATTTACTTTTGTGCTTACATTTATATTTTCCTTCCTGCCACTTACTTTGAACTAAATTTGCTTATCTTCTTCTAATTTTTAAATTAGATCATTGATTAGAGAACACTTTAAAAAAATATGAGCCTTGATGCTGTAAATTTCCCTCTAAGCAATGCTTTAGTTAAGACTGACCAATTTTGAACTATCATGTCCTCATTTTCACTGAATTTACATGTAGTAAAATTTACTTTTTAATGAATGCCCCTGTGGCTTTTGACAAATATATACAGTGTGTAATTACCACCACGATAAAAATAGAACATAGTACTTTCACCTCCAAAGTTACTCAGTACTTTATATTATCCAAACCCTTAACATTTGATCCTTTCTCAAGGATTGATCTTACAGATATCCTTTAAATAATGTCAAGTAAATGGAATCTTTCAGTGTGTAGCATTTTGAATCTGGCCTCTTTTGCTCAACATAATGCATTTAAGTTCACCCATGCTGTTGTGTTAACCTGTTGTTCATTCCTTTTTATGTTGTTGTTGCAGTTTTTGGCCGGGGCTGGGTTTGAATCCACCACCTCTGGTATATGGGGCTGGCGCCCTACTCCTTGAGCCACAGGCGCCACCCCACCTGTTGTTCATTCTTGGTATTGCTGAGCAGTTTCCCATAATATGGGTGGACCACGGTTTGTCCATTTCCATCCTGAGGTTTTCATCTATTTCTGGATATTATACCATTTGTGAATAAAGTTTTTGTTATACTCACGTAAATAACTAGAAGTTGCTGGGCCATGTGATAAGTGCAGATGTACTTTACAGGGAATTTATGAGGGTTTCCTGGAAGGTTCATGGCGTTTCACATTCCTCTGAGCAACACATGACCCTTCTGTTGTGCTGCATTCTTAACACTACTTCGTATTATAGTTTTGACTCTAAAAACTATCCTAATAGAATGGAATGGTATCTCATTCTGGTTTTAATTCACATTTCCTTAGTGACTGGCAATGTTCAGCATCTTTTAATGAGCTTATTTCATATTCCCACATCTTTTTTGGCAAAATGTCTGATCAAACTTTGCTCATTTTTTATGGTTGTTTGTTTTCTTACTATTAAGTTTCTTACTATTAAGTTTTGAGGAGTTTTTGTATATATATTTGGGATATAAATCCTTTATTAATATATAATTTAAAACATTTTTTCACTATGTGACCTCCCTTGTCATTTTATTGACAATATTATTTGAAGAGCTTATGTTTTCAATTCTGATGAAGTCTATTTTATAAATTTTTAAGTGGAGTACACTTTTCATGGCATATCTAAGAAATATTTTTTAAAACTAGTTACAGATTTTCTTCTATGCTTTCTTTCAGAAATTTTATAGTTTTTGATTTTACATTTTTGTTACATATGCTTTCTTAGCAAGAATATGTGGTAGAAAACAGCATGTAACTTGAAGCTCTTATGAAGTAATATGTGCTTTGTATAAAGACTGAAATCTATAGCATAACCATATAGTATACAGGGGAGCCTACCATAATCTTGAGAGACAATCCAGAATGCCATAGACCTGATTATTGAAATCTTGAAAGTTTAAAATTCCAAAAATACAATTCTGGAAAAATAATCTTAAAAAATCTTTAAAAGAGAAGTATTTACATTTGTAAAAGGGAATTTATTTGAGAAACACATAAAAACACAACAGAACACTTCCACATACCACTTTACATGCTCATGTAGGTAGTAATAACATACATACTTTTGCAAGAATAAAACACTCATGTACCTTCATGACAGTCATATAGGAATAATAGGAGCAGCTGAATTGTATTTGTAAAAAAAATAGATCAAAAGTCGAAATGTAGCTGAGCCTGGTGGCATATGCCTGTAGTCCTAACTACTTGAGAGGCTGGGGCAGGATCATTACTTAGACCCTGGAGGTCTAGCCCAGCTTAGGCAATATAGTGAGACCCTGTCTCTAAAACAAAAAATTTCAAAATACCTTACATGACAGCCTAAGTATTTTGAAAAGATCAATCAAAAACCATGATGGGTCACCACGACATCGCCACTGTACCAGACCCCCAAAGATGCAAGACCTTGAAAAGTTTCTTTTCCAAATGCAGACATCTCTTCATTTATTGAGGACGTTTCAATGTTTTTATGTATGTCTGTCCCGACCTGTGGGACAGCAACGGGGGACACTGGAACCACCTAAAAGAGAAAAACAAACAAGGGGCGCGAGAAAGGGAGACAAGACAGTTTTCTGATCAAGTCTCCAACTTTATTGAAAAAACTTGTGCCTTATAAGCATTACGGGGAAGGTGGGTGTGTCTTGTTGGGAGGTTCAGAGGAGTTGTTAACTGGGAATTGGCTAGAGTAAGTAAGATGGGGCATAAGGTGATTGGTTGGCTAGTTGCCGGGAAAAGTTACCGGGAAAAGGTAAAACTGTTTTTTACTTGAAGAGGAAGTAAGGCCGAGCTGTACCTTATATGGCTTCCGACATATGTCCTCAATGCTTATGCACAATTTCAACCTGATGATAATGTATTTTCATGGAGTCACATTAGCAAAAAAAAAAAAAAAAATGCATAAACTGAATTGGAACTCCCTAAAAAAATCTTTACACCATCTTGTATCTCCAGCATTGGAAATGAAGCAAAGATGGAATACATATCATAGTGAATTACATAAAATAGTGCTAACAACTTAAAAAAAGGAAAACAAAGTCAAAAAGGAAAAATAAAACAAAAGCTTGTCATTTTCTTGATACTTTGTACTGTTTTTTAAGTCTTCTTATTTTTTTTTTTAGTTCTGCTCTGATTGTCATTACTTCTTTCTTTCTTCTAATTTTCAGTTTGGTTTGTGCTCATTTTTCTAGTTCCTTAAAGTTCATCATTAGGTTGTTTATTTGAAATTTTCTACTTTTTTGGTACAGATGTTTATTGTTAGAAACTTCATACTAATCACTGCTTTTACTCTATCTCATAGGTTTTGGTATATTGTGCTTTTATTTTTATATGGAAATTTTAAATTCTGGAAATTTTCTAATTTGTATAGTTTCCAAAGTTCCTCTTGTTTTTGATTTCTAGTTTTATTCCACGGTGGTCTGAAAAGATACTTGATAGGATTTTGAGCTTTTAAAAGTTCTGAGATTTTTTCATGGCCTAAAACAGTGCCTATCCTGGAGAACATTCTGTGTGCTGACATGCACAATGTGTTCTGCAGCTGCTGGGTGAAATGTTCTGTCAATGTCAGATGCCGGAGAAACAGGACCACTCTCTGATGGATACTGGCAGACTCCAGGAAGCTTCTCATACTAGTCTCAGGGCCCAGAAAGGCCACAGGGCTCTCCAGTAGCTAGGAGAGAGGACGTCTGTGGTGGGAAGGTGGATGTCCCTTGTCCCTGTAATGGGGAGTTCCTTCTAGCTCTGAGATTATCAGGCCAGGCTGACTGCTTCCCTTCCTTTCCTCTGTGCCTGAGGGGTTCCCTGTCCCTGTCCTGCTGATTTCCAGTGTTTTCTCTTCAAAGCTGCATGTGATCCGGTTATTTGCTCTCTGATTTGGTTCTCCTTTGTGGAGGAGGCAAATGGCAGATACCTCTAATCAGAGACCTTCTTCCTTTTCCTTACTCTTGACGGATGTCTCTCAGAATCCCAATTTGCTCTTGAGTTATTACAAAACAGTATTTGGAATTGTGCAAGTTTTCCTGGGCCATGCCATTGTGCCATGACAAAAATACAGTTGTCATTGCCTGCTCATAGAGTCGTAGACTTCCCGAAAGTCACGTAACAAATGACACATGTAACTATCACTACTCTGTGTTGCCAATGGGGATAGATGGTTTCTCTTTTTTCTTTAGAAAGAAGTAAATATTCAATATCCTAGTTATTGGGGAAATATTTCACTCTATGCTGTCCCAGTGTAGTTGAATTTGACTGTGGAGCCCAATGTGCTCCACCCTGAGGAAGGAAATAATGAACACATCTTTCTTTTCTTAAGTATGTCTGTAACTGACTCTCTTAGAAATGACTTACACACTTGTCAGTTTGTTTGCTGTAATGAGGCAGCAATCTCTATTTTTCCAAATACTCAGCCCTGAAAATCCACTGGGGGTTTCTAAAACTATACTGAAGTGTGAACTATAAAATAATAATGAAAAATCTGTTTAATATATCTAGACCAATGATCTAATATATGTATTGTTTTTGAAGACTCTAAAATATGAGCACCAAAAACTGATAGCAAATTGTTTCAAAAAGTTTCCATGGCTTTGCTTTCCCCAGTGGAAATTAAAAGTTGGTTGCAGCATACACCATGGGAAGACAAAACATTTACAAAGCAGCCAGAAGCAGCACATTGGTCAGTTTCTGTTGTTTCTTTCCAGTTTTCCTTTAGACTTCTCAGTACTTAATGTTACATATTAACATAATTTCCCACTGCCTGGAAACAACATACACTCAGAAATCCCTTATTTTAATTAAAAGACTCTTCCCCAACTAAAAGGTCTCCTCTGGACAATTGTTTTCACTTTACATCAACTGCTTGTTCTGACGACCGATTAATGATAGACAATAAGATTTGGAGGATTTGTGAGAGTGCTAATTGTCATGTTTATTAATATTGTTCTTTTTTATTATTTATACACATCAAAAGCATTGGCTATAGAATCAATATTAGGTACCATCTATTCGATATTACCTATTATTGAGTATTTTTACAGAATTTCTACTACTTGTGAAACTAAGATGAAATCTTGCTATAAAGTAGTCTTTTCCTAATGCAAAGAACTTTATCAAGAAAATGAAAACCGAACGAAAGTAACAAGGGAAAGATTTCTACTTATGGGTTAGGTGCTCGAAAACATTTATAAACTGAAACCTGCCCAGGTAGCCAATTAAAGCATTAAGTACACCAATGGTGTTTTATCGAATTTAGATTAGGAGCCACTTAGGAAAGGTGTTACGGCAAAGAGAAAATGAGTCTGAGGAAGGAGGGTGAATTCTGGTGTTATTCCTCGATCCCTGGAACTCAATCGTGCCACCTTATAATCCTCTTATATGAAGAGAGTGCTCTGTTCCATGGATGATGTCAACTTTATGAGGTCACTCCATAGAATGCCTGCCCTGGCCGTCAGGGGATCCGGCAAGGTTCCTACAACCCCCACCTGATGTGAGAGAACTTCCCTCGAAATAGTGGGGCCAGTGAGCACAGAGGCCCTTCTCTGCTGTCACCTTGGGCATTGTCACCCCAGCAAGGCTTTTCTTATCTTTTCTCTGTCACTCTTCATTTCCCCTTTTATGACTCATTCTTTCTAATTTTCTGTTTCATCTCTTTTTCACTATACCCTCTAGAGTCCTATGTGCCCAAAACAGCAAGAACAAACAAAAAATTTCCTTTAATTATTAAATTCCACATAGACTGTTACTATCTATATCTTGACTTTACCTTGTTTCTCGGTTTTTCTCAAGTTCATAACTTTCCTTGAAACCTTCCAATAAAGTCTTCTAATCTGAGTGAGGAGGGTGTGAGTGGTGGTCTGTATTCTAAGTCATTATGTCAAGTTCAGATGATAAGGGAGGAAAACAAATCAAAATAAAGGTCAGACCTTCTTTGAGCCTGTGATTACTGACTATACTTTAGTTTCATTTCCTCACTGCGATGACCGACTTCAGTAGACGTTCACCCCAGAATATGGCCTGTCCCTGTCTGACTCCTGGCTTCTGTCCACACTTCAGGTTTGAACATCCTCTGCTACAGGGCCTGAGCTCCAGCCATACTGGAATATTTGTCTTCTCTGTGTGCTCCGTGCTCGCTCCACTTTTCTTGCTTTGATGCCTGTGTTTCCTCTTTATTGGGACCCGCCAATGCCCTCTTCATTCACACTTTGAGGAACTCCTGCTTTTCCTTCTTCTACAATCCCTCCTAGGACTGGTGTCCATCTTCTTCCAGAGCATTCTTACTGTTTGCTGGTGCTCCCACTGAATAGGGTTGCTTTGAGGATGGAGTCTGGGTTGTGTTACTTTCTTCTCTGGGCAGAACTACTGTAGAGTACATATTAAAACCTTGTTTTCTCTATGAATAAAATGAGCAAAGGAGGAAATGAATGGCCTTCGATAATTTAAGCAACTCACAATCTAAAGCTCCAGGTGTGGAAGATGTGAAAGTTGTAGCTCCCTCCTCAGTCAATACACAATCACAAGTCAGGCCCGGTGCTCATATCAGTACATTTTCACCAACAGTGTACAAGGATCTTTACTTTCTCTACATCCTCATCAGCATTCGTTATTGCCTCTCTTTTTGATACAAGCCATTTTAATTAGGGTGAGATGATACCTCATTATAGTTTTGATTTGCATTTCTCTGGCAACTAATGATGTTTTTAGGAATTAAACAATTTCTTTTAGGTTTCCCAGTTTATTGGCATATACAGAAGAACCTCTGTACATTGATCACCCAAGGGACTGTATCAGCACTGGTAGATCCCCAAGTTCAATAACACTGTGACGCTAGCAGACTACTGGTAGCGCTGCCTTGGTGGACTTTGGTAAGATAAGGGTGAATTCACTGGATTACCAGGTAAATTGCTCACTCTCTTCTCTTACTCTGTGTTGGGCTGCTGCAGTTGGGGGAGAAGTACTGTGGGTACTTCCTCATGGCCACCACAGCTGGGACTACACCAGGTCACACTTGAAGCCAGCCTCATTTCACTCAAAGCCCACTGTGACTGATGCCTGACTGCCTCTCATGTTTATTCGAAGCCCAGGGACTCTTCAGTCAGCAGGTATTGAATCCTTCCAAGACTGGGTCTTTCCCTTCAAAGAAGCATGTTTTCTTCTGGCCCAGGGTGGGTCTAGAAATGCCATTCAGGAACTATTGCCTGGGCTTAAGGGCTTCAGATGTCTTGGTACTTTATTGTGGCTGAATTGGTATCCAAGTTGTAAAACTAAGTTCTCTGAATAAGATTCTTCCAGAGCTGAAATGCCTCATAGTTGGTGGATGGGTGACGTAAGCACTGGTTTGGCTGCCACTACTAATGTCTCACGGGGTCATCTGCACCCATGTCTATGTGCTCCACAATGGCACAGCTGCAGGGCTTGCCCAGGGTCTGAAGTGTTTGAAGCCTGCCTGCCTTACATATTTATTCCAGGGCCCAGGCTACTGTGGTCAGGAGGTGGAGGGGCTAGCTGGAACTCAGGTTTCCATTGCTGGGCAGAGGATTTCCCTGTGTCCAAGCTGGTCTTCATGTACCTTCCATAGGCACCAGAAGAATTCTGTACTACGCTATTTTCCATGTGACAAGAAGGCCCTGGGTTGAAATGCAAAGTCCCCCAATCACTTTACTCCCCCTCCCCTGGTCACAGAGATTCTTTCTCTATGTGGCATAATGGCATGGCACTGCTAGACATAGGTAATGAAACACTGTCTTTTGTATTCTCTTCAACATTGTCACTTTCCTTGATATAATTTTTTATTTATTTATTTTTTTTGTGTGTGTTAATAGAGTCAGTCTATTGCCTAGGCTAGACTTTTGTGGCATCGGCCTGGCTCACAGCAATCTCAAATTCCTGGGCTCAAGCGATCTTCCTGCCTCAGTCTCCTGAGGAGGTGGGATTACAGGTGTGTGCCACATGGCTGGCTAATTTTTCTATTTTTAATAAGATGGGGGTCTCAGTTTGCTTAGGCTGGTCTTGAATGCCTGTGCTCAAGTAATCCTCCCATTTTGGCCTCCCAGAGTACCAGGATTACAGGCGTGAGCCATCACATCTGACCTTCTTTGATATAATCTTAAAACTAGAAACTGTTAATGCTGGCCTGATTTTTGGTTCTTCTGAAGGTACAGTACCTTTTGTGTGGGGAGTTGTTGAATTTAGTGTTTGTGTAGAGAAATGATTACTGGAGGTTTCTATTTTGCCATCTTGCTCCACCCCCACTCTTCTGAGACTTCTTCCTATATTAAATTATATGTTGAACTAGGTCATGGCTAAATATATGTTTTATACTACCCACACATTCACACACATGACTGATATAGTCATTGATCGCTAAATAGATTCTTCTACATGTCTTGCAGTTGAGATCACAGAAATTCAGTTTCACAGAATCAGTCATAGTACTTATTTATGTTGGGATAGGCAAAAAGACAAAAAACTTCAGTTTCACTTAGAAATAGATATCAAGGCTATGATTACAACTGTTTAAACACATTGCCTAATTTTTCTGTAGCTTTCCATACGAACTTTTCAGTAAGATGAAACTTTAATGGGTCACATGTCTTTAATATTTTTTAATCATCTTAGAAAGGAAAATTAAAGCTGTTTTGGTTAAATCTCTTGACCCTTGAGAGAGTCCAAAAATAACCACTATTTTAAAGGCTAGATGACTAAGGACAAATCCTAGTGGATAAAACATTCTGCTTCTCAATGAGCCTCTGAGATTTTTATACTCCTACAATTATTTTCGTAATTTTGCCAATGGTTTTAATTTTTCTAATTTTGAGGATGACTTAAAAATTATAACTCTCAAATTTGTGCCTTATATTCTATTCTATATAAAGTTCCATGATAATGAGAAGTAATTTGACAACCTATCCATTTTATACTGTATTTAATATTTAATAATCAAATACTCTTTTCCCACCCTTTTTGATGATTTAAAGCTCATATAATGCAGAAGTATAAATACATAGTGAGAATCACCTATGTTTTATGTTTAGTCTTTGATATTCTCCAATTTTAAGAGATGATAAATTTATTCCAACTTCATTAAGAAGACTTTTTGTCTTATTGTGCAATGATTTTTTTGGCCTAAAAATGTAGTTGTCATTTAGATAAAATCATTATATGATTTTAAGGTTGTGTCAGTTACTTTGAAGGCAACAAAGAATATCTCTGGCCATTTTAACCCACACACCAAAGGACATTTATTGAAAGGATATCCAGGGATAACAAAATTGGTAGGAAACTCAAGGAGAAGGCTGAGTTGGCATCAAGAAGCAAACTATAAAGGAAATACCACTTATAACCTTGAATACATTAAAACTCAAAACCTCCCCCCAAAATGTTACCTTTAACAAGCACAGAAAACTGTTCAGAAACAGAAGCAAATATAACCAGTCATCATAATTGACAATGATTCAGAACACGTACAGAGCTTTTAAAATCAGTAAGAAAAGTACAGAATACTCAATAGAATAGTGCACATAAAATGAGCTGGTAATTCACAGAACAAGAAACTCAAATGTCTAATAAAAATAAGGTGTTCAACCCTGCTGGAAATAAAAATTAAAATGAGATTTATTTCATACTCATCAAGTTGATCAAGATTAGCCTGAGAATTCTTAGAGCGGGCGAAGGTCTGGAATAAGGGCATCACTTGTGCTTTGCTGGGGCTTCTCCACACTTATTACAAAACCTTGTAGACTGACTTGGCATAGCTGGTAAAGCTGACGACGCTTTCAGCATGTGGTGCTCCATGTCTGTCTCTCCGTGTTTATTTTACAGCCCTGCCCTCACATGTGCACGTGGAGTTATGCACAAGAATGCTCATGGAAGCTTGTTTCTGTGAAGGCAATATTATTAAAAAGGGTAAATGTGCATTCATAGAACATATGGTATGTTCGTATTGTGGAAGATCACCAAGGGTAAACAAATTAGATTTGCCTATCTTATCTAGATAAATTTTCAGAAAATATTGAGTGAAATAAATTGTAGAACAATGTGTGGCATTTGAGTCATGGACAAAGGCCACAGTGGAAAACTTTTTTGCTCTTAAGGAAACTTTCGGCTTGCCTTTAAAGCCTTCAGCCAATTAAGTCAGGCCCACCCAGGAGAGATCTATCGTCGTTTTCTTTGCTGAGAGTCCACTGAACAGGGACTCTGATGACATCACAAATCCCTTCACAGCACACCCAGATGAATATTCTGCAGAATAACTATGTGTAGGTAACTATGTGCTACATAAGTTGATGTCTCAAAAAAAAAAGATCATGAGATTTTTAAAAATGTCATTAATAAAATATTTAAGGCTTCTATCAGTGAGATTAGGAAGCCAGGGATTTCTCCTGGGCCCTTTAGGGATACAACCACATGAAGGATGGGGGTGGGGTGAGCACCTGACCCTGGTAGCACCTGGCCAGCTTTCAGAAAATAATTACAGAATGAACTAATTGAAAGACTTGAGGGGAACAGCACTGGGGGACGGCTGCATCAGGTGAGTGCACCTTTGTGAAGCTGTTGCTGGGAAGAACATGATAGAAAGAGCTGTCAGTTCAGCATTGTTTCCCTCGGGCTTCAGTCCTGCTGTGACATGAGGGTGACTTTCCCACTGTCTCCAGAGCAGTTCCCTTTTCATCTTATAATCATGTATCAAGGGGGCAGAGCGTCTCTTGCCATCCTCTGTGTCATACCAATATCTCACCAGATGTTATTAGGCATTCTGTAAAAAATAGGTGCCAAGGCAAAATGTATTTGGTACAAAATTAACCAGGATAAAGCAGGTGATAACCAGAGAATCTTAAAGGCCTAAAACAATTAAATCTGATCCCACACTCACAGATGCCCACTGCAGTCAGTTGTAGCCTGCTCGGAGTCACCGCTCTTGCCCTGAACCTGTGAGCTGGACGGACAGAGGAGCCACAGTGTGGCATCGTATATGTCACTGAGACGAAGGCCAAGGTAAGCGTGGACAGCACCCATGGGCTCCGAAAGCCTCTGTCCAGAAATGACAGATAGCACTTTTGCTTACATCTAATTCACCAAATGGTCTCACAGGCCAGCCTGGCTGGACGAGGGTGGGATGGATGAATGCCCTGCAGAGAGGTGATATGACACAGCCCACCGCTGGCTTCTTGGGGCATGGAAAATACGAAAATGCATTCTAAGTGCCAAGAAGCACTATTCATCTCTTGCCAGGGCTATGGTAAACAGTATTAAACATTTTTTAAGTAGACTGACAAAATCTTTCCTTCTATTCATGACAGGGCAATATAGCAGTATAGGGTGTTAAATGCAGGGGCTTTGATGTCACGCTGCTTATATTTAAATTTCACCTCTGATTTGCTGGTACCTTTGGACAATGTACTTAACCTTTTTAACCTTCACATGTGTCAATGTTGTCTCTTCTCTTATGGGTTTCATGTGAGGATTAAGTGCACACACATCACTTCCCTATTTCCTGGCAAGTTATTAATACAAACTCTTAATAAAATTCAACGAAATTTTATGGGATATAGAGGGTCTGTGGAACGTTAAAAAAATGGGATTTCGGGATATGAGTTCACAAAATAAAAGATTTTACTCCACAGACTTAAACAGCAAGAATTCACTGTAGGCTAGTGGACAGAGGACTTCAGCGGATGGAATAAAGTAGCCCAGGATCACTCTTGGTACTGGCCAAGGGTACTGAGGAGAGCGGGGTGAGCAAGGCAAGAGGGTGGCATGGGAACAGGACACCAGGCCAGCAGGGCACCTGGAATGGCTGGCCCAGGGAAGCCTTCTACTTCCTTTATTGGGAGCCACAAAGTGGAATCTTTTGCAACTTCCCCTAAAACATTTAGCAAAGTCCATAGATGCGGAGAGAGTTTCAATGGTGCAATGGCTGATTATTCTTCATTAATAGAATGCTGGAAATTGAAGGAGCAACCTGTGGCTCCTGATGATGGGTTTATATTGATGCTCCAGAAAACCATTTTAGAATCGACTAAAATGTCTCAAGTAGCCCTCACTACATTATTATAAGCATATTTGTTTTTTTCTACTAATTTTTAGTTTGTATGGCTAATTTATATTATGTGATTGATAGCTTCAAGATTGGTAATTATTTCTAAGGATTCAAATGTACATTTTACTGATGAAGGGTTATCTAAAGAATGTTGCACTACAGAATTACTGATTCCTAAAGTTATTTGGGGTAAAGACGTTTTTGTACTGGAATAGGATAAATACTTTGTGTTTATTTAGGGTTTAAATTTCTGCCTTTTTTTTGTTAAAGTTGATTACATGATCGCACAGTTTCCAAATAAAAAATGTTCATTCCATTCCCCCCAAATTGGAGGCCTAAAAATCTAAAATAATTTCTCAGAAAAAATAACAGAATATACTTTTATTTAATACCCATCAGCAGGTTTCTCATGGAATTCAAATCTCTGAACTAGGAGATTAACCTTTACAGAATTGAATAAAACTGAGTAATTTGCATAATAATGGATTTTCCAAAGTTCCTTACTCAAGATGCTCATGGCTATTGCAGTTTTAGGTTCAAAGTGTGATATTTGATATTCCTTTGAGATTTGGGAGCTTAAAAATTTCTCAGCAAAAGCATTGGAGCAAGCGTCCCTTTACTTATCTATGAATCAAAACTTGGTCATGCTGAAGAAACGACGCGTCAGATAATCTTGTTCTCTAAAAGTCTTCACCAACAAAGGAATTGACAGTCTATGGAAATACACAGCATTTTGTTATAGTTTTCACTCTCAGAAAGTTAAGAGATGATGTTGGTCAGATAAACACATGGAGGATTTCTGGGTCCTTGAATATTATATTCAGCAAAATAATGTGGACACTATTTATCTTGCAGGTGGAATGAGCTTGCTACGGATAGTCTTTTTATAACCTCAAAGTAAACTTTATCTATTAAAGGATCAACCATCGTCAAGTTACTATTTTACTTTTTTGAAGCTGTTAAGACTATGTATATTATATATATGTATATATGGAAGGAATATGTAGAGACTATATAAAATCTACGTCCTATAGCGAGAGAGGGATATAAACTTTCAACTATTCAATACTTTGGGGCCAATAAATGAAGAATCTATTCAATCCATTATCTCATCCTCAAAGTTTGTGATCAACATTTTGAAGGAGACTCAAAGTACTCTGGAATTCTTGTCATCACAGCAGGTACAGCTTAAGAAATATAAACTCTAAGCATTTGCCTTTGTGTTAAGTTTGAAATTTACTTTGAAACTTCTTTTTTTGACATGAACCATGGAAACTTGTTCTCTGTGAAATACTTAGCCCTCTTCTGATGCTCATTTCTCACATAAGCACAGGGCTGTTAAAAGTTTCAACTCTACGAGTGGACAAATTGACTAAATCTTTGCTGAAATTCTTTAGCACAGTGGTTCTCACCCTTCCTAATGCCTCCTAATGCTGCAACCCTTTAATATAGTTCCTCAGGCTGTGGTGACTCCCAACCATAAAATTATTTTTGTTGCTACTCATAACTGTAATTTTGCTACTGTTATGAATCGTAATGTAAAGTTTAGCATTTATTTGGTATGTTTTACATAATGTGTTCTGAAAGCATATTATTGAATTTATTGCTATTTTCAAAATGATTCTGATCAATACTGAATGATAAAATTAAATATTTAGCAGTCTGATTACAATTAGCTAACATTTGTCTTTCATGTAAATGCCTGGCAGAACTTCCCATTAACACAACCAACGCAGAGGCAGAGAGTGCACTCTCTCAGCTGGACTCCTACATGACTTTATTTTACTTAGTGTCTATAATATACGTCACACCCTTTAATGCTTTGCTTTGTACTGATTGGCATGTGTATCTCATTAATCATTTAAGATGAAAAGCCTCTGGATGGCAAAACTGAGATTATATGCATCTTTACATTTTTGAATGTTTCTAATAACTCACATCATATATTGAACAATATAGGAGCTTATAAAACATTTGTCCATTCATGAGACAAAAATAAAAATAAAAATTTGTTATTGGATTTATTCCAAATGTTCAAGTATGATGAAAATATGTACTTAGCTTTAAAAGTAAAGTTATATGTAAATTCCTATTAAAATGAAAATACTTGCATTCTAATGTAAATTTTAAAGCTAAAATACTTTAAATATAAGGTGTTAGTAGGAAACAAATAGGAAGTAAATACTTGAATTAAATGGGTTTTACTAATTGAAGTGTGAATTTTTATACTTAAGTTAAATTTTGATTTTGGAAAATGACGGCTCATGTTTTCTTACCCAGTTCTGGGATGGATGTTGTTTGAACATTTGATAGCAGACTCCAAATCAAAGCAGGGTTCAATATGGGTCATCTAAAGGATTGGGATTCTCTGGTCACTCATTCCTTGGACAAACTAAAACGTATGTATAAAATGTATGTATATCTTCCTGGAGTAGTGATGGATGGTAGCAATGAACGAAAATAAAGATATTTGATAAAGATATTACCATACTCTTGTAATGGAAGTATAAACTAAGAATATACTTGTTTATCCAAAGAAGATTTTTTTTTAATGAGGACATTAATTCTAATTAAAACTTGTGTTCTCAGGGAAGAAGCTTTTAATCTATTTTGTGTCTCAGAAACTTTTGAGAATTTAAAGATAGCTTAGTACACTATTTCCATGAAAATATTGAATGCCAAAAATGCATTTTGCAAATAACTTTAGGGAGCTCTTAGACTCTCTAAAGTTCATCCATTGTTCTGAGCTAAAGACTCCTTTGCTTGTATGGTACCACTGGAACAGGAGAGCAGTATATGCTTGTGGTCCAAGAACTAAATTAATCCTCAGCTCCTTTCGTCTGAGCTCCTAATCTTACCATCATGTCTCACCAGTATAGTAATGAGATGAAACAAGGAGAATCAGAGCCAAGGAAAGAGGTGGCTTCTTCCTAATGTCTAAAGCAGAGCTGGCCTAAGAAGCCCCTTGCAGGTTTTCCTGGGTGGTACTGGTAATAGGAAGCGATGGAGGAGGACAGACTGCTGTCATCTGGGTAAGAGAAAATCAATCAGGGAGGGCAGAAAACAAAAGAAACACAAAAAGAATACTTTCAAAAGCATATGTGACATGGCAGCTGCAATTTTTTTTTTTTTTTTTTAGACAGAGCCTCAAGCTGTTGCCCTGGGTAGAGTGCCGTGGCATCACAGCTCACAGCAACCTCCAACTCTTGGGCTTAAGCGATTCTCCTGCCTCTGCCTCCCAAGCAGCTGGGACTACAGGTGCCCACTACAACACCTGGTTATTTTTTGGTTGCAGCCGTCATTGTTGTTTGGCGGGCCCGGGCTGGATTCAAACCCGCCAGCTCAGGTGTATGTGGCTGGTGCCTTAGCCGCTTGAGCCACAGGCACCGAGCTGGCAGCTGCATTTTCAACTTCTGTTATGAAATAAAAATGTTCAAACCTTGATCCTGACCCATATCAATGCTCCTCTGTTTCCAGAGTGGAATATGGAAGGTGGGAGGTTTCCCTGGTTATGTTTCAACTGTGAAGAATCTAGGGGATGTTTGGGTTCCCAGACATTGTGCCGGAGGAGGAGAGCAAAAAGAAGAAAGGCTAGCCATATTTCCAGCTTCCGTGTGCAAAGACATCCAATTCACGCCACCCATGGCCAGAAGTCCTGACTTAGTATTTCAAGGGGGAACTGGGAATCTGTGCTTTTAATCAACGATCCTTTGTAATGTTTATTCTTATCACACATATTCAATATTTTGAGATAACTGAGCTATGATGTGATGATCAGGCAGAGTAGATCAATCAAAAGGAATCAAGTGTGTGTGCGGGTGTGTGTGTGTTTGTTTTTGTTGTAAAAGTGAGATGGAAGGCAGGACTCACGATTAATTTATGCCACACATATTTAAATGCTGAGCATATACTGCTCTCCTGTTTCAGCGGTACCATACAAGCAAAGGAGACGTTAGCTCAGAACAATGGAAGAGCTTTAGCGAGTCTAAGAGCTCCCTAAAGTTATTTGCAAAATGCACATACAATTCATGCAGTGAAATACTCTCATATCATGTGCTTCCTCAGAAGTTTCTTCTTCTAAAACTAATGGTACTTTTAAGAGCCATATTTCTATTTATTTGGTGAACTGTCTGAGAAATGTAGGCTACCATGACTTTTATAAAACCGAAAGGTGGGGGAGTTAGATCACTTTAATGGGCTTTATTTGGTATAAATTTTATTTTATAACTTTGTACAATTTCTGTTGCACAATTGGTTTTCCAATAGCACTTCCTACCACTTTTTTTCTCTTCTCTTTCAAGACAAAAATGCCTATGTTTTTGAAAAAAAAGGCAAAGGAAACCCTGTGCCCTTTTAATCATCCACACACTTCCGAGCTCTTCCTGCCTTGGCCTACATTATTTTCAGTGTATAAAGAGAAGGTGGATTTGAAAAATACTTCTTTGATCTGATGTTTCAATATTTTTCTTGTTAAACCAAACAAAATGAAGTAAATTATAAGAAAAGAACAAGTGATCCCATTTCATTGTGGGCAAGAGACATGAGCAGAAGCTTTTCTGAAGAAGACAGGTGCACGGTCTACAGGTACATGAAAAAATGCTCATCATCTTTGATCATTAGGGAAATGCACACCAAAACCACTTCCAGATATCATCTAATCCAGAAAGAGTAGCCCACATCACAAAATCCCAAAACTACAGATGTTGGTGTGGATGTGGAGAAAAGGGAACACTTCTGCACTGCTGGTGGGAATGCAAGCTAGTACGTTCCTTTTGGAAAGAAGTTTGGAGAACACTCAGGGATCTAAATGTAGACCTGCTGTTTGATCCTGCAATTGCTCTACTAGGTATATATCCAAAAGATCAAAAACAACTTGGCAACAAAGATATATGCACCAAATTGTTCATTGCAGCTCAATTCATAATTGCCAAGTCTTGGAAGAAGCCCAAGTGCCCGTTGACCCATGAATGGATTAATAAATTGTTGTATATGTATACAATGGAATACTATGCAGCATTAAAAAAGATGGAGACTTTACTTCTTTTATGTTTACATGGATGGAGCTGGAAAACTATTCTTCTTAGTAAAGTATCTCAGGAATAGAAAAAAAATATCCAATGTGCTCAGTCCTACTATAAAACCAATTTATAATCACTCACACTTTCATATGAGAGATGAATCACAGCTATAGCCCAGGATGAAGGAGGGAAGGGGAGTGGGATGGGAAGGGAGGATTTATGGTGGCACCACACCTATGGAGCATATTGCAGGGGTACAAGTCAAATCTATCAAGTACAGAACACAAATGTCTTAACATTGTGATTAAGTAAATGAGGCAAAAGTTATGTTAATTAGTAGGATGTAAGCACTCCATTTGTACAAATAATCAACACATTGAATCCCACAAAGGCATAAATGTATTAATGATCTATGTATATATGACTTAATAAAAAAATAAATGAAGTAAATTATTACTGTTTTTTTCTTCCTACATATCACTAGTACTCTCTTCTTTATTAAATATTACTCATAAGGTTTTTATGTCCTCCTCTATCATCCCACAAATTTGTTTCAGAGTCATTAATCTATATTTTATGAGAGGAAAAAAGTCCTTCTAATATTTCTTAAGTGTATATATTATATGTGAAAATAAAACATGATAATCCTACTTCCGAATCCCTTGCTCCTGTGATACACCCCAGGCAGCCAGAGACAATGAGTCCTAAAATAATCTTAAGGGCAGCTGCACAAACATATTCAATACATGAAAAATTGTTCATGGTATTACATAGACTTGCTTCCTTACTTTCTAGCTTAATTACCCTTCTTTGTTGGGTAGTCTTTTTCTTCTTATTATTAGTTTGATAAAAACTAATATAAAAGTTTCTGAACTCATTGGCTTATTTCAACTTTATGACAACCCTTTGTTACCCAGAAGAAACAGAGTCAAGACTTTATCATAAAACAGGCAAGTTTAGATTTTTTAGACATAGGAACAAAAAGACAGGGCCAGAAGATACAATTATCCTAACTTTTTGATGAATTGACGGAAGCCCAGACTACTTCCCTACCTAATTTGAAATGGCTATTGTTTAGCATTTGGTTTTTCATCAAGGTCCTCTGTGTCTATTGCACTATCTGGGAAATGTCCTCCAGCACCAGATTTTCTTTTTTATTTTTTTCACGCTGCATACATGTATTGAAATGTCACATTGCACCATATAAATACATGCAATTACTATTTGTCAATTAAAAATAAAACACAATTTTAAAAAAGGAAGTGTTGACCTTGTGGTCCACACCAGGTGTTCTTTCCGAATCCCACCTGCCCTGCTTGGTGTTAACATACTTCCTCAATGAGATCATTGTCAATCCCTACTGTGTCCCACGGGGCTGGTTCACCCTTCTCTTTGGGATCTGCAGTGGTTCTCAGAGCCATCTAGAAAGGCTCAGTGCAGCCAGGGGTCCCTGAGTTCAGTGTGGAGTCCTGTCTCTGAGTTTTGATTGATTCTTCCTGTGTATCTTGGTAAGTGCTACTTTCTGTTTTAAGTGCATGGTATAAGTTAATTGATGAAAATTTAATCTTATAAGACAGTGGTCCCCAACCTTTTTGGCACCAGGGACTGGTGGAGATCAGGCAGTGATGCAGGTGATGGGGAATGGCTGTAAATACAGATGAAGCTTCACTGCCTGGCCTGCCCTTCACCTCCTGCTGTGCAGCCCCATCACTAGCAGGCCATAGACCAGTGCTGCTCCACATCTGGTGGTTGGAGACTGCAGTAAGAGACCTGAAGCTCAGGGATAAACTGGGAATAAGAATTTCTTCAAACTCATTTTCATTATTGATATATTTAAGTTTGGTAAGTGGACCAGCACAAATCTGATGGCATAACTATATTTATATTATATGCATATTACATTAAATTATATCCATAAGTACACATGTCCAGGGAAACAATGAACATCTTAGTATGATAAAACTACTTTTAATTTGCTACTTATTAATTCATATTTTATCTGCTACTTATTGTGAGCAGATATTCATATTAAGGTTTCTATAATAAGACACATGAAATAAAATATCAGTGGAATAAGCAGAGAGACATACAGTCCTTAAAATTCTCTTTCACTAAACTTAAAGAATAAAAAAGATTGTCATTATTCAACTTCGGAACTTTGGCCCATCTTGAAGAACTGCTAAGTAGTACAGTTTCAATTTCTCAGTTGATTTAAAAACTAGCAGTGACACTTCCTAATACCCAGTGGGTGTGAGGATAGGTGGTAGAAACGGAAACTAAAGCCTCTGACGTCATTTTGGTTTGTACCCTGTATGTTTGTTTTAACTAATTTTAAAAACAGAGTTTAAATGGTAATCAACAAATACTATAATAGCTCTCATCGCCCTATGTTTCAAAGCAGACTTCCTGGTTTTGCTTGCTCTGTCCTGATATCCAAGTGACAGCCTGGACTTCACCCCTCCCCAGCCACAAGGCATCAGAATAGGTGGTCTCTTCCTCCTCCCCGCTCCACTGTGCTCCAGCCACACTGTCTCCCTGCTTTCTGTGAAGAGCCCAGGGACATTCCTGCCTTAGCATCTTTGCAGGCTGAACCCTCAACCTGGAAACACTTCTCTCAGAAAGCCAGACAGCCTTCTCCCACACCTGCCGGGTTTTTCATCACATGCCACCTCATCAGAGGAGTCTTCCAAATGATGCTTCCACTGGCACTTCCTATCCTTCCTACCTCCCCTTCCTCACTATTTTTCCTCAAAAAATTTATTACTTCGAATGTAATGTAAAATTTGTGTATATGCTTTTTTCACTGTATTATTCCCCTTGGGCTGCCAGGACAAAATACCACTGATTGGGTGGCTTTAGCAGAAATTTATTATCTCAGAGTTATGGAGCCTGTGAAGTGCACTCACTTCCGGCTGATTCGGCCTCTTACAGATGGCCCCTTCCCTATGTCCTTACATGACCTTCCCTTGGGGAGGCTGCAGAGGTGGGATAAAGTAAGCGAGGGGAGGAGAGCGAGATCTCCCTGGTGTCTCAGTGTCTCTTCTTATAAAGGATACCACTCTCATCAGATTAGAAGCCCAATCTTACAGTCTCATTTAATCTTCATTTTTAATTACCTCCCAGAACCCAAACTGTCACATCAGAGTTAGGGCCTCAACCTGAGAATGTGGGGGAGGGCACAATTCAGTGCACAGCACTGTCTCCTGCAGATGGAAGCTCCAGACACAGGTCCTCTCGCCTGTTGTGCTTATTCCTATGTTCCCAGGGCCTCGGAGAGCATCTGGCAAACACCGAGCTCCCGAGAAATATTTCTAACTTAATAACTGAATGATTTAAAACACAGAATGTGAGTATATGGGATAGTTTACTTCACCTCATGTTTGCAGGTTTCATGATCTAACAGCTGGGGATGATTTAGGGAAGTGAGTATCAAAAATTTCAAAGAAGATGACCCCAACCACGATGTTAAAAAGAAGGTTCATTTAGGGCGGTGCCTGTGGCTCAGTCGGTAAGGCACAGGCCCCATATACCGAGGGTGGAGGGTTCAAATCCGGCCCCGGCCAAACTGCAACCAAAAAATAGCCGGGCATTGTGGCGGGTGCCTGTAGTCCCAGCTACTTGGGAGGCTGAGGCAAGAGAATCGCTTAAGCCCAGGAGTTGGAGGTTGCTGTGAGCTGTGTGAGGCCATGGCGCTCTACCAAGGGCCATAAAGTGAGACTCTGTCTCTACAAAAAAAAAAAAAAAAAAAAAAAAGAAGGTTCATTTAATTAGCTGATCGATATTTCCCCTTTACTGAGGTAAGAAAGTGGCCTGCCCTCCTCCAGTTCCATGACGCCTCCCTCAGGTTATCTACCCTTCCTTGCTTTCTTTAAAGATTGTCTCTGACAATCTGCCTCATCGCATGGATGTGGCTAGAAAGGGAAAAGGCCTAGGCAGGCCCTGGGGTACGCATCATGGGTGGCTATCATTACTCACTTCCATTTTTCCCAAGTATTAGACATAATTTGTACTAATTTGGAACCTTGGACATTTGAAACAACATCCATATTATTTGTGATGTTTACTAAGTAAACCATCTTTGAATTTAGCTCATAAAACATTGTGTTCTTCATTGATTATCCTGTTTATGTGTGAATAGAGTGAATACAGTTGTGGAGTTAAAAAATATTATAGCAAAAATATTATAGAAAATATAGTGTTCTATGAGGACACTTAACTTTTCATGTATGTGAGAGAATAAACATTATTTATTCATTCTCCTTCCTGAGATGGAATGTTCTGGAATTATGTAGTTGCTTTCTCTTTACTCATTTCTACTTTTTTTCTTCCCTAGCTTTATTAAGACATAATTGATGGAGAAAAATTATATATTTCTATAGTATACAACATAATGTTTTTATATATGAATACATTGTGAAATAATTAAATAAGACTAATTAACTCACCCATCTCCTCCCATAGTTATGTTTGTGGTGAGAATATTTAAGATGTAATCTCTTGACAATTTTCAAGTATAGAACACATTATGATTAATTATAGTCAATATTCTGTAATAGATCTCCAGAACAACATATTCATCTGGCTAACTTGTACCCTTTGATCAACTTCTTTCCATTCCCCCAATCCCACCCCAGCCCATGGTAACCACTATCTATACTCTGCCTCTACGATCTCAACTTCTTCAGATTCCACATGAGATCATGTGGTATTTGTCTTTTGTGACAGGCTTATTTCAACTAAGCATCATATCCTTCAGGTTCATCTGTGTTGTTGCAAAAGACAGGATTCTCTTCTTTTTTAAGGCTAGATAGTATTTCAGTGTGTGTGTGTGTGTATCACATTTTCTTTATCTATTCATCCACTGATGGACACTCACATTGATTCCACATCTCAGCTACTGCGAATAACGCTGCAATGAACATGGGAGTGCAGCTGTCTCTTTAGCATACAGAATTTCTTTCCTCTGCATATACTCCCAGAAATGAGATTGCTGGATCATACACTAGTTCTACTTGTAATCTTTTGAGCAATCTCAATGCTGTTTTTCATAACGGCTGTACTAATTGACATTTTCACTGACAGTGCAGTGTACAAGTGGTTCCTTTTCTCTGCATCCTCACCATCATTTAACTTTGGTCTGTTTGATAATAGTGATTCTAACAGGTGTGAGCTGATTTCACCTTGTGGTTAAATTTGCATTTCCATGATGATTGGTGACATTGAGCATTTTGTCATATACCTATCTGTTGGTCATTCGTACATCTTCTTAAGAAATGCCTCCTTAGGCCCTGGCCTGGCATTGAGGTGGGCCTGGATTCACAGTCCATGTGTACGGGCTGGGAACCTGGGACATGAGGGCCTATCTGGTGTTGGGTTTCACTGGGGTATATATGGTGCTGTGGTTTCAGCAGAGCCGAGTTCTCAGTTTCTTCCTCTTCCCCTGGAGTGGGTATAGGTATCATTCTCTGTGCTGTGAAACTATCCTTTCTACCTGCTTCAATGCATCTTTTTATATTTCTGCACTACACCTAGGTGATGTCATTTCTCACCTTTTTGTAAGCTCTTGTGAAAATACTTTCATGCATGGATAATTATTCAATCCTAATCAATGTGTCTGCAAGGGGAAGAGTGCTGAAAAGTCCTATTTTGGCAATCTGCCGATTTCCCTATTGAACCCATTTTCTGATTATACAAAGAGTCAAGAGAACAGAGTTTTGTTTTCATAAAGTAATTGATCAACCTTGAAAGTAAACTATAAAATCTACAAGATGCAAGTGTTCAGGTCGGGAGGAAGTTAGATGTTGTCCAGTTGTTATTAGGCAAGAGGGCATAACCCATAGGAAAGAGGGGACCAAGGATGAAAGGTGGTCTTAAAGAGTACCTGGCAAACAGAGTGGATACTTCCACAGACTAGGGGGTACCAGATAACCAAAAAGTAGGGAAATCTGCTGAAGTGGAAATAAAGGGTAGAATCCTATTGCGGGGAACAATGGTTGTTTAAATTTGATGCTGTCTTAAGACTATATCATATGGGGTCTGGCTTCAGAAGCATTGTATTATATTTCATGGTAGCTGTGAAAGGTGTAGAAATTATCCACTTCCCTGGAAATAAAACTTAAGTGGGGCACTGTGAGAATATCATCAGGTTTTTTGTGGGGAACGCAGACTAGCCACTGTCGCAAAGGAAGAAAGTGTGAGAAAGTGGAGATGGTAGTTTTTTGACTCCTGAGAGCTTAGCACTGTGTCCTTTGCCTACAACAAGAAAAAAAATTTGCATTAGACACAGAGTATAGAAATTATGATTTTCTTTTCTAACTGTGTCAAAGCAAGAAGGTAAGAAGATAACTTCCATGTATACTATCAAAGTATTTGTAGTGATGTAGTTTCATGGAGGAGAATACACTAGCCCCTAAACATAAATTAATGAAATTAATGATAATACTTGAAAATATCCAGCATGTTGATTTAGGTTTGTCATTTTTCTACTCCATATCTCATAATCAGGAAAATAAAACAGAAAAATTATAATCAGAGGTTAAAGAGCTTACCAAAATAGCAGTGTATCTTGAAAAAAAAACAAACAAAACAGGTGAAGGAATATTTGAAAAACAGGGATGCACGGAGAACAGCAGGCCCAGATGGCACACACAGTAGGGTATTAAAGAGAACCAGCTTGCGAACTTACCAGACTAAGCTGCTTCAGTCAGTAATAAATCACGGACATCTGAGTGGGAGGATCCCAGTCTATTTCATGGAGGAAGGAAAAACACACAACATACCCAAATTGGATGAAAAATAGCAATGGAATTTTGGGAGCTATATATATAAAATAAAAAAATATTTTCTACAAAGACATGGGAAGTATATTATAAATCAACAAGAGGAAGCATTTAAAAAATAAAATCACATGAATTTTCTATTTTTCTTTTTCCAACATGAAATAAGACTATGTGAAACTCTAAGTTTGGTCATATTTCTGGCCTATACAACTGACTGGACGAACTCAACCTACTTTGGCAGACAAGTTGGAAGGTAACTGAATATTACTTTGAAAAAAATTGTGTAGTATTTGAAAAAAATAGGTCAAGAATCTTGGCTAATACCAATAGTAATATTTTTAGTGTGCATTATTGATACTTTATATAAAAATGGTGATATTTGTTCCACAAAGATTAGATGTGTATGTAATGTGGGAAATAATGCAGCTAGATCTTTCTAAAAACATGGCATAGTAGATGTGATGTTTTCTTTTTTCTTTTTCTTTTTCTCTTTCTTTTTTTTATGTTTTCTTTTTTTAATATATGATGTTTTCTTGCTCAGAGTAGATAGATTTTAACTCCCATCCCTTCTCTTTCCTCCATATGGTCTTTACTCTTCTATTAACATTGGAATGTGAACTATTGTCCTTGATAAATGACTCTGTCCACTTTGCTCAGAAGGCTAATTTTTAACAAAAAGTATGCATGGATTGTATGTCTGGGGTACCTTAGGGAGGATGTACCTGCCACAAACAGAAAACACACAAAATTATTGAGTAGAAGCAAAGAGCCACAGTTAGGAACACTTTTCTTTCTTCCATTTCCCTGATAAAATTGTAGGTAAATGATATAAGAGAAAATAATGACAATGTCACCTATTGAATGCTCATTATGGTATGTGCCCTTTAGATACATTACATGTAATGACCCGTGCAAGTCTATCCCCATTCATCATATGAAGACCCTGAGTCCAGAGACACATCAGTGCTTGAGGGCAGGGCAACTCTTTACAACTAGCCCTTTATTTATCAATAAAGTCTATATTCTCCTTTGGCTGATCAAAAAATGTGCAGTTTCCTTAACAGCATGGCAAAGGAGCTATTCTCCCACCCTTCCTGTTTCCAGGCCTTGGGAGGATAAATCCTATATCATTAGAAATATGTTTTGGGCTAGATGCGGTGGCTCATGTCTGTAATCCTGATACTCTGGGAGGCGGAGGAAGGGGGATTGTTTGAGCTCAGGAGTTTGAGATGAAACTGAGTAAAAGTGAGGCACCTATATCTTCTAAAAAGTAGAAAAATGTACCAGGCTTTGTGTTGGGCACCTGTAATCCTGTAATCCCAGCTACTTGGAAGGCTGAGACAAGAGGATGGCTTGAGTCCAAGAGTTTAAGGCTGCCGTGAGCTTTGAGGCCATGGCACTCTACTCAGGGGGCCAGAGTCTCACCCTGTCTCAAAAAAGAAAGAAAGAAAGAAAGAAAGGAAGGAAGGAAGGAAGGAAGGAAGGAAGGAAGGAAGGAAGGAAGGAAGGAAGGAAGGAAGGAAGGAAGGAAGGAAGGAAGGAAGGAAGGAAGGAAGGAAGGAAGGAAGGAAGGAAGGAAGGAAGGAAGGAAGGAAGGAAGGAAGGAAGGAAGGAAGGAAAAAATGTTTTGAGACTAAAAGGAATCTACAATGTTTAGCCAAGCGAATGGGTTATATTAAGTCATAACACCCAGAAGCCTTAGGGAAAACTTTTCTCCATAAAAGTAAATGAGAAGACATAACTGCCTGATGTAAGAGACATAGAGTTGTTGCCTTCTTTTCTTTTAAGTTGGAATTGGCATGATGATAACTTCCCATGAGCAGTGAACACTCCACTCACCTTTCAGTGTGTGTTTCAGGCTCTGCACCTGTGGGGCTGTGGGGCTGTGATAGGCTCTGTGGGGATCATAGGAGGCAAAACTGTGAGAGAGTTTGAATTTTAAGTCCAGCACACAGGAAAAAAAGGATGACAAAAACATAGGAAAGACTGCCTTTATTATGTTTTGCTTTTGGTAAGGGCAGAAATGTTTAATTCAGGTAACTAACCTGCTCTTTGTTCGAGCTTTTTTTTTGCCACTTCATCTTCCTCAAATGCAAAGACTTTGTCACATGTTCTCTCCTTCACTCTCACTTTCTTCTCTTCCCCCAAAGCCCCTGAGATGAACATAGACCAAAGGTAAAATAAAAACCCATCTCGCTTGTCTCTTACTGAAGCTAAAATACATGCATTGTCCAGGACACCATAGGATTTTTGTAAAAGTAAATGAAGTTTAAATTCAAAGCCTGTGTGACTTACAGTATACCACACAAAGACTGGCTGGTTTCTTGTTCTTTGAAATGTTCTGCATGAAACATTCTTGTAATTTCTCATCATTCAATTGCTCTTTTGAGATCTTATTCGCTGGCTCCTGATTGCAGTCTGACTCTTGCTTTTCTTTTTAAGTTGCCTGAGTTGCAATTAGGCTAGCTTCCCTTTAGCAGTTAAGTGAGTTCTAGGGAATGGGGCAGAATCCAGGAAGTTACAGATATTTCCAAAGTCTAGATGATGTGGGGGAGTGTGGAGGAAACACAACAATAGTATAGAGATTTCTACTGCTTTCCACATTACCCTACTCTCCTATTGAGTTCTTCCAACCTAGCAGTTGCGAAAAGATAGGTTGTAGCTGAGGGTATGTTAAGCCACAACTTAATGTCATATTTGTATAGACAATATCACTAATAATCCTTCATAAAGACTGAGGGATAAGTCCCTATCCTTATTTGAGTATTACTTTATGCTGTAATTTTTATTGTGGCTCCTTTTCATCTCAACAAGGCCACTGTAATGATGGCTGTCCACAAGTATCACCTCTGGGGGACGCAATTGTGTTGGAGCCAACCTATGAGTTTTCTATGGTGGAGTTTCTTTTGTTATTTTTGCATCACTTTGAATCTTGGATCTTTGTTTGTTTTTTGTTTTTGTTTTTTTTTTGCAGTTTTTGGCCAGGGCTGGGTTTGAACCCACATTTTATTTAAGCAAAAATCATAGTTAGAACAAATATTTCTATGTTAACATTGTAAATGTACAAAATTTGAAAATGTAAGTTAATGGAGTTGAATTAGTTAATAGTGTGGAATTTCAGACAAATTTTTCTTAAATGTCCTGAGAATATTTATTAAAATTGATAATACAATGCATATTTAAATAACAGTCAAGAAATTGTTTATTGCTCAAGCTTCACTTTACTAAAAACCATATTTTTAAAATTAATATTTTTACAATCCCAATTACATATTTTTAAGTTATATTCTGATATTAAGTGTACAAATGGGATGAAGCAACTAAGTAACAATCAACAAGATAATCAGAACAGGATCTCACATATCAATACTAACACTAAATGTAAAAGATCTAAATGCTCCACTTAAATGATATAGGTTGCCATAATGGATACCAAACCACGACCCAAATATATGCTATCTTCAAGAAACCCATTTAACTCATAAAGATTCACATAGACTAAAGGTAAAGCATGAGAAAAATATTCCACACGATAGAAACCAGAGGTGAGTACCAACAGCTATTCTTTTCTGCCCTGGGTTCACAGCTCACAGCAACCTCAAACTCTTGGGCTTAAGGGATTCTCTTGCCTCAGCCTCCCAAGTAGCTGGGACTACAGGTGCTCACCACAACAACCAGTTATTTTTCGGTTGTAGTTGTCATTGTTGTTTGGCAAGCCCAGACTGGATTCGAACCTGCCAGCTCTGGTGTATGTGACTGGCAGCCTAGCCACTTGAGCTACAGGTGCTGTACCTGTATCTAATATTCTTATATTAGTTAAAATAGACTTTAAATTGACAACAGTAAAAATAGACAAAGATGATCATTACATAATGATAAAGGGATCAATTTAACAAGAAGATATAGCAATCCTAAATATATATGTACCTAACAAAGGAGCTCCCAGATTCATACAAGAAATTCTACTAGAACTGAGGAAAGAAAGAAACAATAACATAATAATTGAAAAGGACTTCAACATTTTCCTGACAGAATTTGACAGATCATCAAGGCAGAAGATCGACAAAGAAACATTAGCCTTAAATGGAACTCTAGAACAAATGGACCTAATGGATAGACTATATATTTTTCTCACTGGCACATGGGACATTTTCCAAGATAGATCATAGGTTAGCCTAAAAAAAATCTCATAAAATATTTTTAAAAAATAGGAATTATAATGTGTATCTTCTCAGGTGAGAGTGGAATAAAACTAGAAATCGGGTGGGCAGACTAGAAACATCTTCTCACTATCTCATATGTGATTCAAACCACTTCTTACTGGACTGTCCCACAGAGAAACAGCATTTGCCAAGGCATAGTAAGTCTAGAAATCAATTAAAAAAACACTCTCAAAACTATAAAAAATACATCAAAATTAGGCAACCTACTGCTGAGCAATCCTGTGTAACGGAAATAAAGATTTATTAAAATTTTTTGTTTATTTTTCTATAATTTTATTTTACTCTTTTTATTTGTTTTTCCTATTGAATTATTTGAATTCAAAGTAAAACTCTTCAAATTAAGAAGTTGTGTTGATTTATTTTTGAAAGCATTATGCTAATCATTATATCTAACAGTGTCTTCTTGTAGTTTTTTCCTTTTTTCCTTTCATTTTCATTTGAATGCCTTCCTACATTTTCTTTTGTAGCATGGACATCTTTTGCATATTTTTTACTTACGTATGACTTGGGAGATATACAGATTATATTTCTTTTATAATCCACTATTAAATATTTTCTGATTTTCTGTAGGTGCTCTTAAATTTTTAAAAAATTAATCCAACATATTCAACTTCTTAATTTCAATAGAATTTTTGATTATATTGCAAATCAATACTCATGTTATAAATTACAAAAAACATTAAAATATTAACTTTTAATGCTAACTTAGGGGAAAAATATTTTTGTTCTTTCTATTCCCAGATTCTTTTTCTCTTGCTTTCTAGATTTCCATAATTTAATATGGTATCAAAGGCCAGTGACTCACATAATAATATTAAACTTAAGGTGATTTTTCCCCCATTTATTTTACATTCAATTCTGAAAATATTTAAAGTAGTTAATTAGAATTACTGGTATCACTTTTTTTTTTTACTTTGAACTTTATTACTGTATTTGCTTCTCTAAGACAGTTTTTCATGCTTATCTCTAGTCATTTTTTCTCCAACATCTCCTTGCTTGAATTTAATTTTATTTGTATTCATCAACTGTGGTTGAACACACATGTGAGGGGACATGTTACCTGCAGTGTGAGGGGCACTCAACTAATGTAGGTCTCATTTGGGAGCCCCAAATATTATAAATCACACTCTATGTCCAGGGGCACTGTGTGCACTCCAGCATAGCATCTCTTGTGTGGAAGGCATGTGTTCACTTCATTCTCCTGAAAACATGTTAACTCATACCTTAGGCACATTCATAAGAGACCTTCAAGTATGTAAGAAAATGCCATGTATAAGTCATGCAACCCTCTGGTAACTGCAGGGATAAGTACAAATTAGACAATCTTTGATTATCTGGAGGAGTTTCCTGGAATGATAATGAAGTGGTTATTCATGCATACCCTATGGTCAATTTAACCTACGATGAAAATCATCCAATTTGAAAAAGTGGTGCTATAGACAAAACACTTTGTTCCAACCAAACTGAAAACTTATCTCCATTGTGATATTAATTGGAGGTGGGGCCTTTGGAAGTTGATTAAGTCATATGGTGAAGCCTTCATGAATACTATTAGGGCCTTTTTAAAAGAGATCTCAGATAGCTCCCTTAGCTCTTTGGACATGTGAGGGCTCAGCAAGAAGATGACTATCCATGAGCTAGGAAAAGGGCTCTCACAGACACTAAATATGCTAATGACTTGATCATGGACTTCTCAGCATCCAACATTGTGAGAAATAGTATGTTGTTTATGAGCCACCCTGTTGATGTAATTTTGTTATAGCAATGTGAATGGACTGAGGAACAAGATATAGAATTTGTCCCTGACTTTAGCTGAAGTGATCATTGACTCTTCTGAAGTGATCCTTGACACTCAGAGGCTCTCAGTTTAGACTCATTACACTGGCAGGGCTATTGTAAATGACTGATAGAATCAATTGCCCAGACGTTCCTCTACAGACCAATGTGGAGTTTGTGAAATTACTAACACATCCTTCTGTAACTGGTTTAATGCCTTTGGCTAATAGAAGGGCTTTAGTTAAATTTAAGGAGAAAGCCACTTGGATCTGAAAGGGACACACTTATTAGTTTTTGAATTTCTTCAGTTGTCCATGACTGTGTCCCTGAGAATGCTGACTAGAAGTCAGTACCACAAATTGACCTCACCTTGTTGTCTATAATCCTGATTATAGTAGCTTTAATTTAATGCTGCATGAAAAAATTGAATGGATATAATCCCAGACTTAGTCAGATTAATCCGAGTGGCCAACAGTGCCACATATGGGAAGATTTTCTAGAAGCCAAGCCTGCAGAAATGAGAATTATTGGAAGAAAATAATGTGTGTGGGTCACTCACATTTTTGCACATTTAAGGCATCGATAGACAATTTTCTCCATACTATCCTTAAAAGGATGTTTATATAACTAGAGAGGATTGGAAGGATAGAGATGTCTTTTATATTCCAGGGTTATGGAAGATATAGATGTAGATGTTTTCCTCCTCAGAGTAGATTTATTTATACTCCAGAGTAGTAAGGATAGGAATGCTTCTTACCCTTTCATAGACTCTTTATTTACATTACATAGAGATAAAGAAGATGTCACTCCTTGGAGGATATGAAGGGGAGAATGGTCATAGGAGATCAGGCTGCCTTATCTCAGGACTTCTTTCCTGTAATCATCTCACTACGTAGGCAACACTTGGCTCTCATCACATAACATCACATTCTCTTTGCTGTTATTGTTGTGACTAATACATTTTCATTTATCTTTTATCCAAAAGTCTTGGGTTCTCTGCTGTTATCTATCAAACTGTGCAAGGCTAGAAAGACTGCTTGCTGTCAAATCCTCTCTGATTCTCTGCCAAGAAGTCTGATGCATTTTATTTTTGTTGTTGTTACCTTTGTTCACCTGTTCCACTGTAGAAAAAGTGCCCACACCTTTCTTTTTTATTAAATCAGCTGTGTACATTAATGCAATTATGGGGTACAATGTGCTGGTTTTATATACAATTTGAAATACTTTCATGAAACTGGTTAACATAGCCTTCACTGCATTTTCTTAGTTATTGTGTTGACATTTATATTCTACACTTAGATTTAACACGTACCCTTGTAAAATGCAGAGAAATCTCATCACTCAGCTTGTGAGCCATGTGAGGAACAAAAATTCCAGAAAGAGGGGAAGACCACCATCTCTGATACTGAGGAAAGCCTAAAGAGGAAGATGCATTTTATAATGCAAGATGAAAAACAGTCAGCAAAGGATTGTAGCAGAAGAAATGAGAAAGGCGGAAGGAGAGAAACCATTTTCTACTGTGAGACCTGCAAGAGGGAGCCTGGACTTCTTCTTGGAGAGGACTTCAAGAAGTATCGCACTCCAAACGTTACAAACAAAACCTAAAATAGATAATAAAATCATCAGGTGAATTCGTATTTATATCTTTCTCTTTTAAAACTGTAGGATAATTACAAGTAATTCACTAACTTCTTTCTTGCCCAAAATAAGAGCTGGGGAGTATGTAGGTGAAAGAAAAATTGGAATGGGAATGATTCAGGTAAAGTAAAATCTTACACTTACATTTTTAATTTCTTGAAAATATATTTATGATTTTTGTATCTTCCTGATAAATTGATAACTCTTTAGGGTGAAATGTCCCTGTTTGTCTCTGGTAAGACTTTTTTGTTTTTATCTGATACTTCCTCTTAATTTTATTGGCACGGTATGTCTTTTTCCCATTCATCAACTTTAAAACTATCTGTGTCATTAAAGTATACCTTTGGTGGACAACATGGCATTCAGTCTTTTTTATTTTTTAAGTGTAAAATATCCCTGCCTCTTATTTTTGCAATAAGTGTATTACCATCCAAAGTAATTATTGAAATACTTGCATTTATGTCAACCATTTTTTGTTGTTTTTTATTTTTCTGGTTTTTGTTTCTCTCAATCTTCTACCATCTTTTAGATAATTTGAACTTTTTAAAGATTTACATTTTAATTTATTAATTGGATTTTAAGCTATCTACCTGGGCAAAAATTTTAGTGATTTCATTAGGGGTTAGTGATTTCATTAGGGCTAAAAAATACATCTCACGGGCAGCGCCTGTGGCTCAGTGAGTAGGGCGCCGGCCCCATATGCCGAGGGTGGCGGGTTCAAGCCCAGCCCCGGCCAAACTGCAACAACAAAAAAAAATAGCCGGGCGTTGTGGCGCGCACCTGTAGTCCCAGCTGCTCGGGAGGCTGAGGCAGGAGAATCGCGTAGCCCAAGAGTTAGAGGTTGCTGTGAGCCGTGTGACGCCACAGCACTCTACCTGAGGGTGGTACAGTGAGACTCTGTCTCTACAAAAAAAAAAAAAAAAAAAATACATCTCCCAACTTTCACATTTCACTAATACCTAACTGTTGTATCTCTTTTCATAAAATGAAGAAACTTTGTATCATATTGGCCCGGCAACTGCCCCATAATTTATACTATGATCGTCAGGGGTATAATATTTATACATATTTTAAGCAATTCTATATACTATTTGCTTTAAACAGTTCCATGCATTTTTAATAAATTTATAATTTCCTATGTATTTCACAAGAAATTCTCCTTCAACTACAAATACTTGTGATAGTGTTTCCTTCAGTACATAGGTGCTGGTCACGACTTCTCTTAGTATTCATTTATTTCATGTTTTCGTGTTTTTCTTAAATAATATTTTCACCAGGCATAGAATTTGGGGTTAACTATTTTTATATTTTATTCGTTCTGTGCTTTAAGGATACTTTTTTACTCTCATCAGGCCTCCATAGTTCCTTATTAGAAGTCATTGTTCATTTGATTCACTGTTTCCATATTAACGTTTTCCTCTGGCCACTTTCAAAGTTTTCTCTTTTTTCTCCATAGTTTTACTACTCTGTGTCTGTATATATTTTCTCTGTGTTTGTTCTCCTTGTAGTACACTGAGTTCTTGAATTTGAAAAATTTATGTATTTTCTTAGATTTGAGGAAACATTTTAGGCATTCTATTTTAAATATTTTTCTCTACCTCATGCTTTTTCTCATATGTTTCTAGGACACATGTTGCACTTATATTAAGCAACTGAAAATTGTCACATGAGTTCCCCAATCTGTGTTTAGTTTTTTTTTTTTTTTTGTAGAGACAGAGCTTCACTTTGTCGCCCTCTATAGAGTGCCATGGCGTCACACAGCTCACAGCAGCCTCCAACTCCTGGGCTTAGGCAATTCTCCTGCCTCAGCCTCCCGAGTAGCTGGGACTACAGGCACCTGCCACAACACCCAGCTATTTTTTTGTTGCAGTTTGGCCGGGGCCGGGTTTGAACCCACCACCCTTGGTATATGGGGCCGGCACCCTGCTCACTGAGCCACAGGCGCCGCCCTCTCTGTTTAGTTTTTACAAAATCTTTTTGCTCTCTCTTCTTCAGATTACAGTGTCTTCCAGTTCATTGTATCTTTCTCTGATCCCTGTTTTGCTGTTTCATCTGTCAAGTTTTGTGTGTATTATTTGTATCGATGTCTTTGTTTGAAAGAACTAACTTATGTTGTTTCTTCTTCTGTTTTCAAAAATATGTCCACAGGCAGGGGAACAAAAAGGCAGGAATTGAAGTCCTGGCTAAGAAGCAAAATAACCTACCAAGACACTGTGGTCCAGAGGAATCACATGAGGGAATAAAAGCACAGAGAAAAGTAGCGAGCCTGAGGTGCTCCAGGACAACAGAATGAGTGGCTTTCTCCTGTCGCTCGGATTTTGGTAATGTGGTTTCTAGGGTTGAGCTATAAGGCTGAGCTGTCAGCAAAATGCAAACTACTGTAGTTCTTGGACATGGTTGGAGTAGTTCTCTTGGGGTGGACTGAAGGGATTTTTCTCCTCAGCTCCAAGATGACAGTTGTGTTTTTTTAGAGCAAGGGCTGTATCTCTGGGAAAGGGGTTTGCAACAGACCCTGATGAATATGCACCCTTTGTAGGTTTGTGGATAAAAGAAGGACACCACTCTAACTGGTGAAATTTTAAGCTAGTTGGAATTCTGTAAATGCCCGACTCATGAGGAGAGACACATATGGAATTATTGTTAGCTAATAATTTTGATGAAGTGAGCCACATATTTTAATGTGTCTACATGTCTTATATACTGATTTATATTAATTCTATATACTTAATGTGGTAAGGGGAGTTGTATAATTTAGACGTTCCAAAGAATATTAACAATGATGTTCTCATCCACCTGCCAAAACACCATTAAAATTATTACCTGAAAGTAATTTACAAAAAATACTCTTAAGGGAGGCACTTCATAGAAAACTATTATTATTTAAAACATTGCTATGTACATATTAGTCTCTTCCTTTTTTTTTAAAGACACATGTGGCTGGGAAATTACAATAAGTTTTGGATTTCCAAGTGAAATTAAATCTTATGTGCAGCACTATTTCTCTTTCAAAACCGAATAAGTTACTTCTGTATCATATTTCCCTAAATATAAAAATGGGAGTAATAGTATTTCCCACACAATTGTTTTGATGGTTAAATTAGCACCACACCTGCCACATAGTAGCCAATTTCGGTCATGAGCTCCCCAATTCAGCAGACTTCATTGGGCAACTAACGCACTTGGGGTTCCAGTACCATTAATTCAAGAAGGAAGATGGCCCATTTCCACAATTTGAATCTATACTATTCATTTTCTTTGTCCTATTTGTTAAATTATAGTTAGATTTTTTTGCTTCTCTCACAAATATCTCATACTTGGTTTGATGAAACTGCTGTTATATCAAGTTAATCTTCTGGATAAGGTTTTTATTCTCCTCATGAGCAAACGCTGTCGGATTTCTAATCTTTTTTTAGCTGGGAAAAAGTCTAAAACTCTCTGTGAGAATTACTTTCTCTTACATTTAAACCCCTTTCTGACCTAGAAGATGAGAATGCTGTGCAAAGAGAATGAGTACATCACTTGATTTGTTAGAGCAAAAATGCATGTGTGTAGTTCCTTAAGAAATAAATGAAGTTTTCCCTGCTACTCCTACCCCTAGGTTAAGATTCTAAGAAATGTTCTTTTCTTCTACTGTATTTTAGTAAATACAGCTATATTTTATTTTTTTGGAACATATTTTAATGCTGGTCAGGTTTTCCCCCAAAACATGGTATATGGAATGAGCCTATTAAAATTAATTTATGTTTCACCAATACGAACTTAATCTCTTGTAAATTGATTTTATGTTTAAGAGGGAGAGAAATATTAAGAGCTTGCATAGACCTTTTCACTGAACTTAATATCATGTCTTCTTCTCATGACAAACAAATCAAGAGATTTCTCATTCTCCATAGACAAAAATAGTAAATTCAGTTCTTTGACTTCCTGCTAACATGAGTCTAACATTTTTTAATTTTAGTGATATTTGTATGTTTTAATTTTTCCTGTCTTGGCTTTCATAAGACATCTTAAAAATGTAGTCAATATTTTCCAAAAATGAAGAACATAGAATTAGATTCAATAAAAAAAAAAAATGTTTTTTAGCAAAATTGACCTAGTAGTCATATTTTTGATCTTAGCGTGGATAATATTTTTCCTGGAATCTTTTTCTGACTTCTGAAGGCTAATTTTGCTGCCCCTCCTGTGTGCCTCTGTGACCCTTACACTTCCCCTTGCGTAATGCTTTTCCCATTGCGTGCAACCGTTTACTGATATCTTCATCACGAGAGGGTTAACTCCAAGAATGAGACTGTGTCTATCTTCTTCGCCATGCTATTGACAACATTAACAGCTCCATACCAATGGGGGTCACGGACTGGCCCCACGTGGGTTTGTTGCTGTAAATTTGTTTACATGGGAAGTTACAGTTTCACTGTTTATGCCTTCCATTATTAGACCCTTCCCACCTGTCAGTGACACTTTTGCATGTCAGCACACTTGGATCAGCAGTTCTCAACATTTTTCTCATTGATACAACTGGTTGCAGGCTCTTTTCCAGGAAAAGCTGGCATTCTAATTTTTTTCTAAGTGTTTTTCACAGTGAAATTAGGATGCAGTCTCTTCATGTTTGGTAAAGGTATGTACAATTGAAAATTTAAACTATCTAAAAATTCTTTAAAGTTCATGTATGTAAAGCAATGATCTACTTCTTTTTCTCATGATACAGTCACAAATATGGTGAAGAAGGAATATAATGTGTTAGTAGATGAGATAGAGGAAGAAATGATAGTGTCAGATTTTGAAGGAAATAATTGTAGCATTATCATTAGTTCAGATAATGAATAAGAAGAATTCGTAGAGGTGGAGCGTGAAATGATTTGTTCTGAGAAAGAGTGAAGAGAAAGAAGATAACGATGATGCAGAAGAAGAAATGCAAAATATGGAGCCGAAGAGAAGACGACCAAGCCCAGTTGTAAAAATGGAGCAGTCTGTGGCCAAGATGGCAGCGGCACCAAGGATGACATGAAGATCACAGCCAGGGAAGGGTCAGCAGAGATGACAATCAGCTGATGGTATGAGGACTCCACCAGGGGCAAGATCAGCGGATATTATGAGGCCTCAACACAAACTCCATTGGATGTTTTCAACTATTTATTAACAATGAAACTGTGGATGTAACTATCAAGCTTAGAAACTATGTCTAAGAGTTATGTAAGGATGTATTCTTTCAAAATTCTTGTGATTTTATAAAAGAATAAATATTAGGACTAATTGAAATTCTTCTAAATTGTCATGTGTAGCAGCAAAAGAAAGACCATACCTGAGATCTTTTCAGTAAGGGGAATTTTCCAGGTTATTCTGCCATGTTTCAGAACACAGAATGCAGGTCCTTCTAAAATGTCTACCTTCTAAGATGCTGCTGCAACATTTGAAGCTCACAGACAGCATAAGTTTGCTCCAGTTCAAGAGCTTTGGAATATGGTTATAAATAAGCTCTCACTTTACTACCATCCTCATGACTCGGTCACTGTCAATATGGGATTGGTGTCTTTCTATGGGCATTGTCCATTTAGAATTTACATACCAGGTAAACCTGGGAAGTATGGAATTGCAGTGAGTCTTTTGTATGATTCTTTTGCAAACCACCTTTTTCCAGCAGAGCTGTATTCAGGGAAATCAGAAAAACTTCTGAGAAATTACAACAGTGTCTCTATGATTGTAAAAAGACTGGTTCTGAACAGTCATTTGGATCCGTGCATAAGAAGTATTACCAGAGACAGAAAGTTTACCTCCTTCGCCCTGGCCTTCAACTTGCTTCAAAAGACCAGAATCATGTTTCATGTATTCAAAAGAATATAGCCATAGTTGGCTTTCATCGTGCTCCAAAAGAATATTATTCACAATGATAAAAGGGATTTGCCTCTAGAACTAGACCAACTTTAAGGAAAAACTCTCCATCTGGTACAGTAAGATTTGCCTTCCCTGACTATGTGACATTAGTAAGTTACATTCCAAAGACATTTGGAACATGACTGTGGAAAGGCAGTTCCAGTCCTTTCCACACAGCATGAAGATATGAAGGTGACAGATAACAAGCCTGGCGTAGCCCACTTTAATATCACTACTAATGCAGGTGTCAACACATTTGGCAAGTGCGTGGGAGTACACTCCTGTTTGGGGGAACTCAGCAGTGGCCCCTGACAAATTTCTTCAACATCATTGACATTGCAGCTTGTAATTCACATGTGATTTTGGGGGACAAATAGTCACTGGTCACAACTTCATTTGAAGAGACAATTTTGAAAGATATGGTACAACAACTCTGTGAAGAAAACATAAGAAAGCATGCCCCAAATGCACGCAGTCTCCACAAAAATTACACAATGGCAGTAAGTCTTTGCCAACACTAATGCGATCGAGGACAAGGCACGGTAACAAGAAGGATATTTCATTCTGAACCAAGAGAAAGAGTTAGGAGACAGCACTGAAAAGCTCACCCAAAAATGCCACTGCTGCCTTTATACCCATGAGAGAGACCGGAAATTTATGAAAACGTATAGTGAATGCCACAAATGCGTTTGTCCCAGCCACACATCAAAGGGAAATATAATAAAACAAACATGTACAGAATGTACAGCCACACCCCAGAAGAAAATGTAATGAATAGAATATGCAGACAATGTAATTAATGTGTTGTTAGTTACATCTACAGTGATGTGTGAAATATATAGGTTTTTCACAAAACTACTATTAGTTATTTTGGGTTCAGTGACTGACCCCCTATTGGTTTTCATTGATATCAAGTTGCACTGGGTGTGTGACTTCTGTGCATCGTCCCGGGCATGTAGCGTACGTTCCGTAAAAATATGTGGAATGAATCAATGCAGTATACTCACTATGTACAGTATCAGGGGCTATGTTTTTCAAACAGATCAGAAATGGACCGAGATCATTCTAGAAGGGTTGGCTCTGAGTTCATCGTTTTCCTGCCTTTTTTGCTTTGATTCTGAGTTGAGTCACTCACTGCCCTTCCCAATTGGGTGTGCCAGAATGATCATTTATTGCTTGGACTCTTTGGAATTGGACCTCTATCTTTTATAGTGGTGACAATTATGATTAATAATTTTGGTATTGGTCAAATAAATCACTTAACAGTGAAACATTAATGTAGTCAGAAAAGATGAGTCTATATTTCTTGTCTGCTGATGCCCCTTACTCTTCTGTGTTCTGAGGCACAGAGGTGCCTGAGTCTGCAGGGAGCCTGGAGATGAGTGGAAGGGAGTATATTGATATCTTTTCTACAGCAAAATGTGCTGGAACCCAGTCTCATATTGCTTAGAGAGAAGAAGATGCTCTATACAAAGAACTGGGGGGAGGGATTTGGATATAAGATCTGCTTTGAGGAGATTTTTTTATTGTACTTAGTATGTTAAATCTAAATGTTGGCAGAAGCAGGGGTGACCTTGAGCCATTTCAAACTGACCTTTAAGAACAGATGGGTAATTTTTAGGAATTTTGAGAATTGTCTACTAAACATAGTCATTATTTAAAAAATTAAAATATGTAAATTCACTCTTAAACAAATTATCAGAGACAAAGTAACAATTTATGCAATTCATCACTTAGTAATTATCTAGCTACATTTAACTACTCTATATGTGCTTGAAATTACTTACATTGACAGTACCTGTCCAGTGGAAATACTACATAAGGCAACTGCACATCTTTTCCCAACTTCACATTCAGTAATGTCACAGCCGTAGCTTGAACTTGACTGTGGTGGGAGGATTTAAACTTTGAAAATGCAATGCTAACAAACCAGAGTTTGATTTGTTGTTTTCATCTATGCTCTTTTATTGCCCATACTTTATTATTTATTTTGTTATTACATTACATTTAACTTTAGTATCTAATAAAGTGATAGAGAAATGCTAATAAAGAAGATTAAACATAAAATATATGTCATGTCTGTAGCTGTTGTTCTAAAATGGCTCAAAAATTGAGGAAATACTCCTCCAATGTTTGGTAAGAGTTTGGGTATGTGTCTTCATAGCTTTGTTTTCATCTTAGTCCTCAATGAAACAAATACGCATGATGAAAACAAAATGCCCAACTGTATTAATGTTGGAACAACATTAATTCATCACATGCAGCCGTGGGTATAATTGTTCTACAGAAATAAGTGAAAGATGTTATATTGAAGTATTGCTTTATAAATGTCAAGTGCATTGTGGAGGATGAAAAATGAGATTTAAAAATATCAGTGAAACATTGGGGTAAGTTAAGAGGTAATATAGAATTGCAAACATATCACATTATTTGTAAATTGTGTGCTAGTTAGATTTTAGTAATTAAACTTACAACAAACCTGTGAGTTTACGTATACATATAATACATTTGTTATTTAAAGAACCATCATTAACCACTTTCTACCACTGGATAGAAAAACACAAGAGGTTAAAAACAAAATAGTAGTTCCTGTTGATTTGTGCATGTTTTCTCCCTCCTTTTAATGTCTCAATGTTTGTTTTTTTTTTAATGTTTTATTTATTTATTTATTTTTGTTGTTGTTGTTGCAGTTTGACCGGGGCTGGGTTTGAACCCGCAACCCTTGGCATATGGGGCTGGCGCCCTACTCACTGAGCCACAGGCACCGCCCCAATGTCTCAATGTTTTATTCCAGTTATTCAGGGTATCTTCCAGATTGGTCAGTAAGTAAATTATATGTTTGTGTATGTGTATAATAGTATATGGTGTATGTGTATAATAATATACGTGTGTGATAAACTATGATTAACAAAAATATATAAATTGCAAATGCACAGTCTGTAACATTTTATTATTTCATATACCTGTGTGACCACCTCCAGAAAAAGATATAAAACATTTCTAGCTCCTTAGAAATTTTCCCTGTGTCCCTTCTTTCTGATCAATAGGGTTAGCTACTATTATATTTTCACATCTGTCAGTATAGATTAATTCGGCCTGCCCTTATATATTGAAATACATAGTACAGAGAGATGTATACTGGGTATTCTTTATTTCTTACTTCTTTAACTCAGCATCGTCTTTCTTGTATTTGTCCATATTGTGGCTTATACACGTGGCTGCAGTTCATTTTTCACTAATGCTGTGTATTATTCCTTCGTATAAACTTGCCCTGATTTGTTTATCCCCTCTTTTATCAATGGGCATGTTTTTGGTTCCAGCGTGAGGTTATTAAGAAAAAAGCTTACTAGGCAAAGTTCAAGATTGTCGACATATGCCTCCTTGATTCTTTTTTCTTTTAAATTCTCTATTCAATTTCGCCTGTGGAGTTGGGAATTGTGGTGTTTCCTAGAAAAGTAAAAGGCAATTTCCTTTCATAGTAACATATATTGTGCCAAATATCAAAACCTGTACTTGAATGAGTGTAGGTGATTCCTGTGTCTAAAATATTGCCTTTGTTAGTATGTTTATGTCTATATTCTGAGGATGTAGATGGCTTTCTCACTTTTGTTTTGTTTTGTTACAGAGTCTCACTCTGTCACCCTGGGTAGAGTGCTGTGGCATCATAGCTCACAGCAACCTCAAACTCCTGAGCTCAAATGATCCTCTGGCTTCAGCCTCCTGAGTAGCCAGGACTGTAAGTGCTAGCTATTTTTAGAGACTGGGGTCCTGCTCTGGCTCAGTCTAGTCTCAAACTCCTGAGCTTGGGCAATCCACCCACTTGGGCCTCCCAGAGTGCTGGGATCACAGGTGGAGCCTGTGTACCCCTGACTCTCTCATTTGGTGCCTTTGGGGCCTTAAGGACTGGCAAGTGGAACAGGAATATCTAAGAAAAAGAACTTCACTCATGGGTTCATGCTGAGCTATTATCCTGGAATTTAATTTTTAAAACTGCTTTCCAAATACCATTGTTTTCCGATTTCATTTTGTTAAACTTGTCAAAAGGCTTTTAGAAACATCAGTTCCATTTTAGCAGGAAATTATGTTTTTAAATATGAGAAAGATTTTGTTTTGAGAAAAAAAATTCTAGGACATCATCACAAAACACTGAGCACTAAATGCATTGGTCTCTGTTTGACTAAATATATTTAACCCTCTTTTTATTATTTACTTGTTCCCTCACATTTCTTTTAACTTATGCTGTAAATAAAGTTCTCAACAGCTTTTCTGACTAAATTCCTCCAGATGTTAAGAAACAGTTGATGAGTTAGGCCAAAGCTTTCTTCAAGTGATGTCCAGTGAAAAATATAGATAACAATCATAAGAACCAAGTTGCTCTCAGTAATTGATGAATTTGGGGCTATGAGAAAAGCCACAATATTTCCTTGGTCAAGCACGAAGGCCAGTCATGATCAGCATTTATTCAAACACACTTTTTATGATGCAGTGAATGTTCTGTTTACTATAACCTCTCAGGATCTTGAAGGAAACAGGACGAACAAGTATAGTTTTTATATCACTTTGTCCTACTTACAAAGCAGTTGTCATATTATGAGGACATACGCATAGGCACACCTATGTGCCTGTGGTACTACGGGTCACGGGAATAGTGTGGCCTGTTGGGTGTGGGCAACCTGTCTCCTTGAATTACCAGTACTGTTAGTGTTTCCTTTATACTCACTGCCCAGCAAATACGTGTAGGAAAGTAGAGTGTTGAAGAAAAGATGCCTTGGGGGGATGTGGGATGTTATACTTTTGGAACTTGCAACAGTTTTATAGAAACTATAAAATATAGAAAGTAAAGAAACATAAAAACAAATTAGGTTGTAAGTAAGAAGGAGCTAAACGCTGTGGAAAAGAAGAATGTAACAAAGGCTGTTTAGAGGATGAGTTTCTGAGTAATGAGAATGCCAGGAGTTAAGTTTTAGACAAATCACCATTGAGGGAAACTTATTATCAGCATCCAAAAATGTAAGTCTTCAGTTCAGGGTGGAAGTCCGGAATGGAGACGTAACTCTGAGATTTGACAGCGCATAGATCCTAGGAGTATGACAGTGTGCCAACAAGAAAATGTGAACAGATAGGGAAGTTTTACACAGGAAATTTGTCATTCGTTCACCAGAAGATTTGTGACAGCAGTAATCTGGAGAAATCAGTGGCTTTATATATCTTATAGCATAACACTTGGAGGGTTTTTTTTATTTCTAGAAATTGTTTTCCAGTTGAGTATGAAAATCAAACAATTAGACATCTGGAGGAATAATAAAACATGCATATTCCTAATAATAGGCATCATCCCAGGAGACAATAAAATCGCAGGGAAATTGCTAGTTCAGAAAGTCTAGTTAGGCAGAAAATGTGTTGATTTGCTTTATTTTTAAAACTTTTTGGTTTGAAAAAATTTCAATTAAAATACACGTTGCAAGAAAAGTACAAAGAACTTTTACATTTCCTTAACTCAGATTTAGCAATTATTATTATTTTTTTTCTTAGAGACAGAGTCTCACTTTACTGCCCTCGGATAGAGTGCCGTGGCGTCACATGGCTCACAGCAACCTCCAGCTCTTGGGCTTATGTGATTCTCTTGCCTCAGCCTCCCGAGCAGTTGGGACTACAGGCACCTGCCACAATGCCCGGCTATTTTTTGTTGCAGTTTGGCCGGGGCTGGGTTTGAACCCACCACCCTTGGCATATGGGGCCAGCGCCCTACTCACTGAGCCACAGGCACTGCCCAGATTTAGCAATTATTAATGTTTGTTAACTTTGTTGTTATCCTCAAGCTGTCTGTCTGTGTATGATACTTAAATATCTGTGTGTCTCTCACCATCCACTTAGCCCATACGTATGAAGAGCTTAGAACACTAAAATATTTGATCGTGCTGGAGACTAAGGACCGGCTAATAACATAAAACAAAGGGATCAGGTCCAAGGGACACAGCAGTCAACAGATTGGAGGGTTTCCCATTACCCAAATATGGGACAATAAACAAAATTGAAATGAATCGCATAGTGAATTATCATCTGTTTTTGTTTGTTTGTTTGTTTTTGAGACAGAATCTTGCCGTGTTGCTAGGGCTTGAATGTACCGGTGTCATGATAACTCACTGCAACCTCACACTCCTGGGTCCAAGCCATCCATCCTCCTGCCTCAGTCTTCCAAATAGCTGAGACTACAGACGTGTGCCACAGCACCTGGCTAGTATTTTTTATTTTTTAATTATTGTCGAGATGTGATCTCACTATGACCCAGGTTGATCTCAAAGGCTTGACCTCAAGCTATCTTCCTGGCTCAGCTTTTCAAAAGAGTAGGATTGCAGGTGGAAGCCACCATGCCCAGCCTAATCTATTAAGTTTTGTTACAATTTTTGAGTCAATACTGACAGAAATGACTAAGTAGATATAGAAGAAAAGAGAAAGATGTTCCTTATGGTAGAAAGTCATTTAATAAAATAATAATAATTAGATAATTAGATAATTATGGTTTTGAAACCATCACAGTATTTGATTTAGGCTAAAATCACCAATATACACTAATAATAAAAATACTGTTGATAAGAACATAACATTTACACAGTATCAAATATTTCACCATAGATTACTTATTAATCACAAAAGGAAAAGCACTGGAGAAATACAGATGTCCTATACCAACTTAGCTGAAATTAATATCACCAGTAATGGGGTAAGCTGCCATCCCCTCTCTCCTGATGAGACACATCATGAAGATGTATAACTTATATAATATTGCAGCTAAAAAGGAATACACTGTGTCAAATCAGTAGAAACATCAGATAAACTCCAATTAAGGGACAATCTCCAAGTAAACAAGCTGTGTTCTTTAAAAATCTCAGTATCAAACAAGATAAAAGCTGAGAAATGATCCCAGAATTAGTAAGATCCAGGAGACAAGACAGCTAAATGTATGGTATGATCCTTTAGTCCTCTTTCTAAGAGGGACTGATTGCTATAAAAGTATTATTGTTTCAATTGACATAATTTAGTTTCCAAACAGTGGCCACATTCATGATCTGACTTGTCAGAGGTTTTATGAAATAGAATCTTGGCTGCAATTCTTGACAAAGCTGTACAAGCACTGCTGCTTGTCGCTACCCCGTGGGTGAGGCCTGTCTTGATGGCACCATCATCTCTCTCACCTTGTTCCCATGCTCTATGTGCCCATCTTGAAGGAAAAAGTTGTTTTCTTGGACTATTTTCCATAGATGATTCACAGATTTATTCTAACTTTGCTTTTAAGTCATCTCCATTCTTTAGGGTCTTCAATTATAAAAATGTACTGAATTAAAATAATAATGATTATAATTCCTAAAAGTTATAAATGATGGGAGAATTAAAGTTAAAAAGGAAACACCTCCCACTTGTACTGAGTCCATGGGTACATAAACATCCATTCATTTTATCTTATATTTGATCCTCACTGTGAAACAGTGAGAGAAATGAAAATAATGATTCCCCATTTTTCACAAGCATATTAAGATTTAGAAAGATTAAACGACTGGCCCAAAGTCACACACTAGTAATTCGGGAAGGTATGGTTTGAATCCAGGTCTTTTCATGGGTAAGTCCTGGACTTACTAATTGTAGTAGGTAATTTCTGGCTCAGGTCTGGATCACTGGACGGATAATGATGAGAATAGCAACCTATAAGTCGGGAGTGGCAGAAGCATCTTTTTTTAGAGAAGATATTTTGCCTAGTCCTGAGTTTTAATTATTTTCTAGATTAATAATTGAATTACTTCATTCATTTCATTTCTTGACATGCCTGAATATTTTGTTTAAAGCTCAGCTACAGGCTTGGCGCCTGTGGCTCAAGCAGCTAAGGCTCCAGCCACATACACCTGAGCTGGCAGGTTCGAATCCAGCCGGGGCCTGCCAAACAACAATGATGGCTGCAACCAAAAAATAGCCGGGTGTTCTGGTGGGTGCCTGTAGTCCCAGCTACTTGGGAGGCGGAGGCAGGAGAATTGCTTGAGCCCAGGAGTTGGAGGTTGCTGTGAGCTGTGATGCCACAGCACTCCCCAGCGGGACAGCTTGAGGCTCTGTCTCAAAAATACATAAATAAATAAGTAAGTAAAAAAATAAAGCTCAGCTACAGTCCTAACATCTGGGCTGACAGCATATGGGTCTTTCTAGTCACAGTAATCATCTCGTGGCATCTGCCAATGTTCTTCTCACACACACTGCATATACCTGGTAGTTGATAAGCACTTGTTGAAGGAATTGCATTTATAGCTCTGAGTAACAGATTTATAATGACACATTAAATATAGCAACTAGACTATACTAACAGAAGTTTACATTAAATTTAAGAATGAAAGCTCTTTATAAACTGGGTTACAGGAAAATGTTCTACTTAAATTTTGTAAGAAAGCTGCCAATGAACGTGGGAATAAGGTTTCTAAATTTATAACATGCCCATTAATTCTGCAGGTGCCTTGCTAGCATGGGTTTGTTTTCCAACCAGCAAATGTAATTAGCAGGTGAGATCCCAGCCCTCCAGTTGCCAGGGGGTTGAGCATAAGATCAATAAGCAGCAGAGTGAGGAAGACAGTAATCAAAGGGGAGAGAATGAGAAAGTCTCATAAAGCTTCAGTCCCAAACACACCTGTCACTGACAATGCTGACGGAGGATAAAGCCATCTCAGATATAATTGTCTTAATATAATCAGTGCCGCTCACAGCACTCAGCACCCTATGGGCAAAGGAGCAGAGAGGTGAGAAAAGGTGTCTCCTCTATCCCAGGCTGTCTTTTTCCTGTGAATGGCCTCTAACCCAACAGAATAATTAGCTTCTATTGTGTTAACCTGTTAGCCAGAAAGTATAAGCAAGTGCTATTCAACCGCAGAGATTTTTTCTCCCAACTCAATAACATCTTTGGAGCAAGACCTTCTTTTAGCAGCTGTTGTAAAGATAAGAAAGGCATCTCCCAGAAATACCCTTAAAAAAAATTCTGCCAAGGCTAAGTTTTATGTTCTTTCATACTGTAACTGGTAGAGAATTTACTATTTTGCTTACCATTCTGTCATTCCCAAAGCAACAGAGGATTGTGTAAGTGTGCAGTGTAAATTATGAGAGTGGAAAGAAAAACATTAATAACAGATATAGTAGATATGAAGTCCTTTCATAAATAAATATTTTGACAGTCGAGTGTTTTACAAGCTGAAGAAACTACGGATGAATGCATTAACAAACAGTCTGTAAGTTCCTGAGCATCACAAATTACAAATAGTGTTGCTTTGTTAAAATACTGTGTTCCTTTATGCAAAAAAGGCTGGTAGCACACAAGGATTTCTCAACTAAAATACAATAAATTTCTCAACTAGAAATACAATACTGATTTCTCTGAGCCTCACTTAAAGGTTTAACATCTCTTTCTCCCTGCTTAAGTTGTATGGATATTTGAGCTGTTTACCACCGCAAAGATCTGTCTGGTCTTTATCATGCAATCATATCTATGAAGATTTCCCTAGCAAATGTGTCTGATTACTACCCATGTAAGTTCATTCATGGATTCCTGTTCCCATCCTGGAGCCATAAAAAGCTTTTTTGCTCATCCAGTAAAGCAATAGGTATTGACAAGAGTGGTTTATAAGAATGTTAAGAGTTAAGAAAATGTCTTTTTGTGCCACATGTACATTATCCAAGTCTAATACATAGGTCCTTTCTATTGAATGCAGAAAAAACTTTTTTGGGGATGATCCAGTGATCCTCAGCATACTGCCTCTATTTGCAAATAAAATGTTATTAGAACACAGCCACGCCCTTTTATATTTTCAGTGGCTGCTTTTTCACCAAATGGTAGAGTTGAGTAGTTGTGACAGTCCCCTGCAGAGACTTTATTCGCATAGCCCACAAAACCTAAAATACCAGGATATGCCAAAAAAAAAATGTATACACATTTTAAGCGAGGTTATCCTTGTTTCACTTTTCAAAGTTGAATTGAATTTTGATAGCAATGTGTAGGATGATGTTCCCAGCACCTGTTGTATTTGCAGAAGTCAAATGTGACTTGTATTCATCTTTTGTTATTAGGATAAATTGACTATTATAATTTTAATAGGTTTATTTTTTCTTTCTTAAAATGTGTATACATTTTTTGGCACCCTCTGAATATGCTATCTAGCCTTTTACAGAAAAAGTTTGCCAACCCTTAGGTAGAGGAAATTGGTACACTCAACTGTTCTTAGTTGTGAAAAGATGAGTAAGGAACACACACACACAGACACACACACACACACTTACATAGATATTCTTTCTTTTTGGCTGCATGCTTCCCAGGAAGCAAGAATCAAACTAGAAAGTAATCGCAGTCCTTTCTCTTTGTACTTAGATTTCCAGAGAAGTATTGTACAAAACATACCTAAAGTAATGCATTTGTTTTGTTTTATATACTGTTTTAGAACTTTGTTCTTCTATGTAATCATTTAATATTTCTACAGCAGCCACATAAAGTAGATAATACAGATATGATTATACTTAAATTTCTTGCGACAAAATTGGAGTTCTAAATTAGAATTTCATAAAGTGCCTAGCCAATAAATTGAATGAACATCTTATCCCTAGGCTCAAAACATATTTCTGTCAGTTCTTTTAGCAGAGAAGCTTTACTATTTACTATCATTTCCTCTTCCTGGAAGTATGGAAAGACCACTTCTCCTGGCCTTCATATAGGTAAGCTGAGTCACGTGATGGAGTTTTGGCTGAAGGATTGTGGGTGGATGTGATGTAAGGTATAGCTAGGGGTTGTCCTTAATAACATCTCAAAATCTCTTGCGGCTTCAGTTTTCTCTTTCCCTAGCTGCAAGATGAGAGAGGTCTGTACCTTTTCAGCTTGCATTTGACTTTGTGTGGGTGAGAAATCAGTCTTGTTTGGTACCCCTCCAAGACTTGGAGGCTAACTATTAATTGCTGTGTAGTCTCATTTTATTTTATCCTTGTTAATATATAAATGAAATCTCCACTCAAATACCTTAGTCATCTTGAACACATTGTATTCAAAAGCAGGCTCATTCTTTATGCTCTGTCTTCTACCTACTTCAGGTGCCTTCTTGACCCGATGTCCCTTATGTAGGTTAACATCATCTCTGACATATAAAACATAGGCTCTTTATATCTTCTTTATTTTATTTCTGACTCAAATCTATCTTTGCTGAAACTTTTAAATACACTAATATCACTTACCATGTGTTTTTTGCCTTCCAGTGACTTACTTGCTCTAAGAGTTTTCTAAAATGAAACATGTCAATTAATAATGGTAATTATGTCTTTTTAAGGTCTTTTTTACTGTATTTTATTTATGTCCTTCAGAAAAATGTTGTAAAGTGTTGCAATAATGGTTATCCTAAATTCTTGGTCTTCATGAAAGGGAGATTTATTTTTTCTGCAGTTTTTGAGAAGATATTCTTTATCAAAATAAGGAATTTTCCTTCTTGTCTAAGTTTACTTTGACCTTTTAAATAATAATGTTATTTAATATGTTATCTGTTCAATTTCCAGTAATCCTTCAAGTACCACCTTCTTTGTTAAAACTTTTCTTCTGGGCTTATGTAGTACCTTTTGTATGCAATATCTCATTATATTGTAATTGTTTATTTACTTTTCTATCTTCTTTCAAAGTTTGTGAGTTTTAGTGAAGAAACATGGTTTTTTACTTCTTGGTGTCCTTCATACTCAACAGTACCTATTATACAACTACATCTTCAATATTTGTGCAATAAATGTATGTATTCTTTTCTGTATCTACTGGTTATATGGAATAATAAAAAAATTCCTCATGGATCTGGAGAATTATATTTGAATTCTGACTCTACAGAGCCTGAGCTGATAAAATCTAAATACATCGATTTATTAGGACAGCTATCATGACTCTTTGGTTACCCTTAGCTTGGCTCTTGGTTTACTCTATGTTAGTTCCCAAGGCTCTAGGAGTGTAACCACAAAGCTATAATCTTACTCAGGGTGTTCTCAGTCTATCCAACTAGGTTTATACCCTGACTCTGTTTATATTTCACTTCTCTGCTGAGTGCTCATTTCTGTCCTATGGTTTAGGACCAACTATGCTAAGTAGATCCTAACCTGCCCAACTTCTTTTCCAGGGGCTTAAGCTATAATTCCTGTCAAAGATGTGTGGTTTCTGCTATTGGGTTATTGTCCATTCATTAAGACCCACACAGATGACTAATAGCTATAAACATAGTTAGGCAGAAAGCAGGGGGTACTACTGAATTGTGAACCAAATTTACCATTTTGTTTGTTAGTCTTAGCTACAGTTTACTCCCTTCATTATTCTTGCCTGTTATGGAGGTCTCAATGAGGTCAGTGGCTTTATGGCTTATATTTCTTGGGAAGGAAAATTAAATCCTAACACTCAGGGTCTAGGGAAGATCTGCTCTTCTTTGAACAAATATTGGAAAGAGAAAAGACTCAGGTGAGCACTTTATTCTCAGAGCAACTAAAGTTGCATATTTGAAATGTCATCATGGAGGGCAGGTCAGGGGCCCGTACATGGGAACTGGTGTGTTGGGTGGAGAGTGTGATCTTTGAAAATAGGACTGTTAATTGCAGGATCACCATTACAACTGTAAGGATGCAACATCTATAAAAGACTACAAACTTATCCTGGAAATCCAGCCCTGAATGAAATTATCTGTAAAGCTGTGATAAAAAGAAATCCTCCAGATGCTTTAACCTTGAGTATAAGGTGAAAATCTGTGGAAGGTCCTTTTTGTTCTGAAAAACAATTAGAGACTAATTATTGTTAAAAAAAAAATGCTTTGAAAGTAACAGATAGTCATAGATACATCTGCAAAGAAGGACAAATGGCTTAAAGTATCATTATTACTGAATTGCTGTTAGAAAATGCCCTATCAACATAACAATGCCAGTTTTATGCCAAAGATTGTTTGTGAAAAGTCATACAGTGTAAAATGTATGTAGCTATTGTCTTGGACATTATTAGTCAGGGACCAAAGCACATCTATCCCCATAGAAAGGGGTTAGCATGCTGACTTATCTCTGCCTGATTGCTGCTAAGGACCATTCCTACTCATGGTTCCCAGTAAATTGCATTAATATTCATTCTTTTAAAAATTTTTTTTCTCATAGAAAAGACTTTATTCTTTTTTTAAATTTGAGATTAATAGAAGGATGAGTATAATTAAGTTACATTGTTTGAATTTGTTAGGTAAAGTTCAAGTCATTTTTTACTCATGCATTCATTTTAAAAATGTTCACAGAGGAGGGAGGAACAAGATGGTGGACTGGAGCCAGCTTTTGACAGAAGCTCCATACAGAGGGAATGATAATGACCAGAAAGTATCCAATAAAGCTGAAAACTGGGAGCCGAACCAAGAGAGAAGAGTGATAATTACACGTCACCTCTGCTGAGGCAAGCTGTGACTCTAAGAAAGCAAATTTCAGGTACAAAACTCATCCCAAAGGAAAAGTGTCCATTCCCTCCCCCAAGAGAGTTGGGGTTTTTTTTTTTTTGTTGTTGTTGTTTGTTTGTTTGTATGTTTTGCTCACTGTAGGTTTTCTACAGGTGAGTGGTGAACTGAGGACCTCTTGTCTCACCCCATGGAAGAGAGTTGCAGGAAGTGGGAACTACTTCTCCAGAGGGACCCTGCTGTGACTCTGAGCACTCTATTGCCAGGCATGAAAGTTAAACTAATGTTTTCCCTGCCATTTTGAATTTCCAGTCCACCCTTCCCCCCTTGCCTGACAGTCCATAAGCCTAACACCTGCAGAGACCAGAATGTCTGTGGTTCATTGACAGGTCCAGGCACTGCAAGGGTCATGGTAGAAGCCCAGCAGTTGTGCAGACAAATGTGGGGGGAGCTGTCATGGTTGGCTGTACAAAAGTGTAAACCAGCTATAGGAGGAGGCTTTCAAGCCACGTGCCCCACCCTGCCAGAACTGAACACTCCACGCCCCACCCTGCCGGAGATGCTTACCACGCACCCTGGCCTGCCAGACCTGTGTGCTCTGTACCCTGCCCTGCTGGAGCCGCAGAGCCTGGCCCACCCTGCCAGAGCCATGAGCAGGTCACTCTGCCCTGCTAGAACCTTGCATGGCATTCTCCACACTGCTGCTGGAGATGCATGCCCTGCAGTCCCAAAGCCACAGTACTGCTGTGCCCGGACCATGGGAGCTACTCAGGGACATTTCCCACAAAGATTCAGCAACAGTAGAGCAATCCCTCCAGGTTATAATCTTGGAGAGACACCTCCTGAACTCTGAGGACTGCCAGAGGAAGCCATATCTTGCCCTATAGGGGGGTACCAGTGCTGCAGAGTGACTGGGGCAAAGGCACAGTGGCTGAGGGAGAAAACCATTTACTGACTTGTTATCCTCAGGTTCAGACTGAGCTCAGGTGGAACACTCCCCAGTTGCCATTGAGTACCCGAGGCAGGCAGGCCTCAGATCCCCCAGTCAGCTGGTGGCAGAGGGTGGTGGCTGGGCTGATGGGGCATTGACTTTCCTTTGACTCTAGCAGGAACAAAGACCTGGCACATCTGCTTATTGGAGGGAGCAGGACCACAGCCCAATGGGGTTATCAGTGACTGGGCATGAAAGTGGTGTAAGGTGGGGAAAGAGACACCAGCTCACTGGTCAAACTCTGTTATTTGGCGGGCCTTTCTGACTCCACAGAGCACCGGAGTGAGCCACATTTGAGCAGCCAGTAGACCTCTGCTATCTAGTTGCTGGAGACCTTTCAAACTCTCCCATTTGAGAGTTGGTACTAACTGGGTCAATTGATTTGGAACTCGTAACCTGAGCCAATCAACCAAGGACCCTCTCGGGTATTTTGTGTGGCAAAGGAAAGGGTTGATTTCTCTTCCTGTTCTTGCCCATGGGGGAGGGTGTCTTAGTTGCTTGTATTTCTCCAGAGATGAGACTTCAAAACAGAGTCACTGATCCACTAGGATCAGGCAAAGACCAGCTCAATACAAGACAGAGCCACCTAACCCCACTACACCAAGCAGGTACCCAAAGCCTCCGACTGTAATACTGTATGCATTCTTTACAAAGATGTAGGAGAAAAATCTACAGTCACCAGTCCCAGATCCTTGGTAAAGGGCTGGTTAGCCACAACTACAGGAGCCCCTAATCCAATTTCACTTTACCTGCTCATCTAGCCAAATGGTGAAAAATAATCATGGGGTGGAATCAGCAGAAAAACTCTGGCAAAAATGAATAATCAGAGTAGATCAAATCCCCCAAGGAATGACAAAACAGACACTCCAGATGGTCCCATTCGTAAACAAATGGCTGAGATGTCAGAAATTGAGTTCAGAATTTAGATGGCAAATAAGATCAACAGAATGGAGGTAAAGATAGAATTAGAATTTCAAGGAGTAATTCAAAAGTTGTCTCAAGAATTCAATGAATTCATAGACAAAATCACCAAAGATTTTGACACATTGAGGCAAGAACTTGCAGCCCTCAAAGATCTGAGAAATACAGTAGAATCCCTCAGTAACAGAATGGAGCAGGCTGAAGAAAGGATCAGTCAGTCTTCTGACATTGAAGACAAAGCTTTTGAGCACTCCCAAATGCTCAAAAAGGAAGAGAAGTGGACAGCAAAACTGGGCCATTCCCTGAGAGAATCGTGGGACCACTCCAAAAGAGCAAACATTCGCCTTATAGGAATCCCTTATAGGAAGAATAAGAGGTTGCTTCAAAAGGCCTAGATACTCTATTCCAAGAGATAATTGAGGAGAACTTTATAACACCCCTTTGGCAGTGTTGGATAGATCCTCCAATAAGAAACTAAGCAAAGAAATTTCAGACTTAAACTAATTATTCAACAATTGGATTTAACAGACATCTACAGAACATTTCAATCCTAACAAAACTGAGTACACATTCTTGTCATCAGCCCATGGAACCTCCAAAATTGATCACATCTTAGATCACAAGTCTAACCTCAGCAAATTTAAAAGAATAGCAATTATTCCTTTTATTTTCTCGAACCACCATAGAATAAAAGTTGAACTCAGTAACAACAGAAATCTGCATACTTATACAAAAACATGGAAACTAAATAACTAAATATCATGCTGAATGATAGCTGGGTCATAGATGAGATTAAGAAGGAAATTACCAATTTTTTGGAACAAAACAATAATGAAAACACAAATTACCAGAAGCTCTGGGATACCACAAAGCCAGTCCTAGGAGAGAAATTTATAGCATTGCAAGGATTCCTCAAAAGAACGGAAAGAGAGGAATTTAACAACTGAATGGGACATCTCAAGCAACTGGAAAAGGAAGAACATTCCAACCCCAAACCCAGCAGAAGAAAAGAAATAATTAAATTAGAGCAGAATTAAATGAAATTGAAAACAAAAGAATTATATAACAGATCAATCAAAAAGTTGGTTTTTTTTGAAGAAGTCGACTAAACACATAAACCTTTGGCTAACCTAACCAGAAATAAAAGAGTAAAATCTCCAATTTCATCAATCAGAAATGATAAAGGCCAAATAACAACAAACTCCTCAGAAATTCAAAAAATCCTTATGAATATTATAAAGAACTCTATTCTCAGAAGTATGAAAATCTGAAGGAAATAGATCATGGCACCTTCCTAGACTTAGCCAGAAAGAAGTGGAAATGTTGAACAAGCCTATATCAAGTTCTGAAATAGCATCAACTATGAGAAATCTCCCCAATAAGAAAAGCCCAAGACCAGATGGCTTCACATCAGAATTCTATCAAACCTTCAAAGAGGAACTAGGACCTACATCACTTAACCTTTTCCAAAATATAGAAAAAGAAGGAATACTTCCCAACATATTCTATGAAACAAACATCACCCTGTTACCCAAACCAGGAAAAGACCCAACAAGAAAAGAAAATTATAGACCAATATTGCTAATGAATATTTATACAAAAATATTCAATAATATCCTACCAATCAGAATCCAGCAATACATCAAACAAATTATACATCATGACCAGGTGGGTTTTATCCCAGGGTCCCAAGGATGGTTCCATATACATAAATCTATAAATATAATACATCACATAAACAAAATAAAAAACAAAGACCATATGATTTTCCCAACTGATGCAAAAAAAAAAAAAGCTTTTGATAATATCCAGCATCCTTTCTTGACCAGAATCCTTAAGAAAATAGGTATAGAAGTAACATTTCTTAAACTGATAGAGGCCATCTACAGCAAACCCACAGACAATATCGTATTGAATGGAGAAAAAATGAAATAATTTCCACCCAGATCAGGAACCAGGCAAGGTTGCTCATTGTCTCCACTGCTTTTTAACATTGTGATGAAAGCCTTAGCCATTGCAATCAGGTAAGAGAAGGCAATCAAAGGCTATCCAAATAGGATCAGAGGAGATCAAACTGTCACTCATAGCAGATGATGATTGTATATCTGGAAATCCCCAAGGACTCAACTAAAAAACTCCTAGAAGTGATCAAGGAATACAGAAGCATCTCAGGATACACAATCAATACTCACAAATCTGTAGCCTTCATATATACTAACAATAATCAAAGTGAAAAAACAATCAAGGACTCTATTCCCTTTACAATAGTGCCAAAGAAGAAGAAATATCTGGGAGTGCACCTAACAAAGATCTCTATAAACAGAAGTACAAAACTCTGAGACAAGAAATAGCTGAAGACAAATGGAAAAATACACCATGCTCATGGCTGGGAAGAATCAACATTGTTAAAATGTCTATACTACCCAAAGCAATCTATAGATTTAATGCAATCCCTATTAAAGCACCTCTGTCATACTTTAAAGATCTGAAAAAATTAGTACTTTGTTTTATGTGGAACCAGACAAAACCCTGAATAACCAAGGCATTACTCAGAAATAAAAACAAATCAGGAAGAATCATGCTACCAGACTTCAGACTATACTATAAATCTGTAGTGATCAAAACAGCACAGTACTGGAACAAAAATAGAGAGGTAGACGTATGGAGCAGAATTGAGAACCAAGAGATGAACCCAGACACTTACCATCATTTGGTCTTTGATAAGCCTATCAAAAATATAAATTGGGGGAAATATTCTCCATTTAACAAATGGTGCTGTGTGAATTGGCTGGCGACTTGTAGAAGATTGAAACTGGACCTACACCTTTCTCCTCTAATAAAAATTGACTCTCACTGGTTAAAGGACTTAAACTTAAGACATGAAACTATAAAAATTCTTGGAGAGAGTACAGGGGAACACTTGAAGAAATTGGACTGGGAGAATACTTTATGAGGAGGACCTCCTGGGCAATTGAAGCAGCATCAAAAATGTATTACTAGAATCTGATCAAACTAAAAGGCTTGTGCACTGCCAGCAACACAGTAAGTGTTTACAGTAAGTAAAGCAAGTGGACAGCCCTCAGAATGGGAGAGGATTTTTAAGGTTCTATTTCCAAGAAAGGTCTAATAACAAGAATCCACAGAGAACTCAAACTTAATAAGAAAAGAACATGTGATCCCATTTCATTGTGGATAAGAGACATGAATAGAAGCTTCTCTGAAGAAGATAGGTGCATCATATTTAATAATTAGAGAAATGCAAACCAAAACCACTCTGAGATATTATCTAACTCCAGTAAGAGTAGCCCACATCACAAAAATCCCAAAACTACAGATGTTGGCATGGATGTGAAAAAAATGGAACACTTCTGCACTGCTGGTGGGAAGGCAAGCTAGGACGTTCCTTTTGGAAAGAATTTTGGAGAACACTCAGGGATCTAAATGTAGACCTGCTGTTTGATCCTGCAATTCCTCTACTAGGTGTATACCCCAAAGACCAAAAATCACTTGGCAGCAAAGATATTTGCACCAGATTGTTCACTGCAGCTCAATTCATAATTGCCAAGTCATGGAAGAAGTCCAAGTGCCCATCAACCCATGAATGGATGAATAAGTTATGGTATATGTATACCATGGAATACTGTGCAGCCTTAAAAAAGATGTTGACTTTACTTCTTTTATGTTTACATGGATGGAGCTGGAAAATATTCTTCTTAGTAAAGTATCTCAGAAATGGAAAAAAAATATCCAATATACTCAGTACTACTATGAAACCAACTTATAATCACTCACACTTTCATATGAAAGATGAATCCCAACTATATCCCAGGATGAAGAAGGGAAGGGTAGAGGGATGGAAAGGGGGGGGTTCTGTAGAGGGAGGATTAATGGCAGGACCACATCTGTGGAACATATTGCAAGCGTACAAGTCAAATCTGTCAAGTATAGAACACAAATGTCTTCACACTGTGATTAAGTAAATGAGGTGAAAGCTATGTTAATTAGTAGGACGTAAGCACTCCAATTTGTACAAATAATCAACACATTGACTCCCACAAAGGCATAAATGTATTCATGATCTGTGTATATAAGACTTAATAAAAAAAAAAGAAATAAAAATGTTCACTGAGCCTTTATTTGTTCTGAGTAGGGAACAGAACAGAAAGGGGGAGAAAAAAACCTGAAGAAAAAAGGTTGTTAAACTGTGACAGAAGTTCCATGGTAATGAAGCTAAAACAATATGCTTCTTCAGAGTTTGGGGCAGAGAAATCCTTAAAGAAGTGGGGATTTGTAACTTAAGCCATATCGAGGTTACTCTTAAGGGTATAATCATGTGCTTATGTAAGTAAGGATTTAGTAGCTGTTACCTTGATTTGTTTGGGATCATTAAAAGTGTCTTGAAAATGTAAGGCTTCTCTGTGCTGGATAGGAGGGAGGTAATTTAGGAAGGTGATTTAAAATTCCAAGAAAACCTCACCCCCTCTTTAAAAACTCTAGGATGGAAAAATGATGCTATACGTTGGAGATGAAAGCCAAAGTTTAATTTTATATCCAAGTATAATTAGAGGCCCTCCTTAGTCTTCTACCCAGTGGGATTAAGGGAAGTCCCCCAGAGAAGTGAGTCATAAACGGCCAATACTCCAGACCAGAGAACATCCCACACTCTGTAAAAACCCTGCTGTGTTCTAATTAGAGTTAGTTCAATGAGCCCTCTGCCCAGAAATGAGCCCCCCTTCTTTTTAATAAAAGGAAAGATGAAATTCCAGAAGAAGGTAGGAAAGTGAAAACAGAGATATTCGTTCACTTAGAAGGGTGATTCCCTCACGCAGAGGACATTTTACCACTTGTGGAAGATGCACCCGAGGGTCAAATACGCATTGGATCCCACTTCTCCCCCTTATCCTTCCACAGCCGCAGTGCGTTGCCACTGAAGCCTGCTCCCGGTCTCCAGATCATAGAAGTGCTACCTGAGGGCAAATCATTTAAACTTCTAGAGATTCAGTTTCTGCAATCACAAAATGAGCAAACTGAAAAGCAAGATTCCTAACACTGTTATGATTTCTTCCAACTCTAAATATAGCACTAAAAGGGCCTGTTTCAGGGTTTGGTAATGCTATCATGCCACTCTGTTCCAAATTGGCATTGCTTAACACTACAAATGCATTAGTGTTCTATTGCTGTATAACAAATTAGAAACTTAGTTTATAAGTTTATAAACAACATACTTTTTTTAGGCATGAGAAGTCTGGTCACAGCTTCTGAGTCCTTTGCTCAGTGTCTCACAGGCCTGCAATCGAGTGAGGGCTGAGACTGTGATATTATGAGTCTTGGGGCCTTTCTCCACAGTCACTGGTTGATGGCAGAATTCAGGAGGGAGTAGGTCAGAGCCCTCAGCTCCTAAAGATTGCTGGCTGTTCCCTGCCATGTGGCCTGGCCACAACCAGTGACAGTTTGCTCCTTCAAATGCAGTAGGTGAGGATTTCTGCTATTTCTTCCAACTGTAACCTATAGATCCTCTTTTAAAATGCTCTCCTGATTGGGTCAGGCCCAACCAAGATAACATCTTTTTTGATGAATGCAAAATCAACTGTTCTGGGAACTTGATTATATTTGCTATAATCCCTTCACCTTTGCCATATGATGTGATATAATAACACAGAGATGGCCCATACTATCCACATGGTGAACACCGGAAGTTTGACATGTGTTTCATGAAGAGAAATTTGGGGTCATCTCTCTATTTAGCCCACCCAAATAATCCTGTTCATGCTGGAAAAGGATGATTTTCTTCAGTTTTCCATACAAAGAGCATCATTCCTTTAACTAAATTATCTAAAACAATTATCACAAGTATTTAATATCACTTAATATTGACCGGGATGATTGGAGCATTGCCTATGATCTAATGTCTGTCATTAGCAAAAGAAAGTAAAAAGACAGCACATTTATTTGCATTATCTGCTTTGAAAAGTTGGTTGTGTAAATGTTGCTATATGGTTTCCTCATGCAATTTTATTCCCACGGCTTAAAATAAGAACTGCACACTCCCAGATGGTCTGTATGTACCCAGGCAAATGGGTGCTTTTGTTATTGCCTATGGCAATAATTTAACTAATAAAACCATGGTTACCTGCTAGAGGGACTCTAACTGCCAAACACACAGTAGGGTTAATGTTAGATGAGGAAGGAGTGATTTGCTCCTTCCCCGGGTTGCTAGACCTTATCTCCTGACTGTTGGTCTGTGTGACTCCTTCAACCAACAGACATTTTCTGAGGTCCTTCTATGTAGCAGCACTGTAGTTGGCACCCATGGTATTAAAGTGAATATGACCCATGTATCTTTGAAGAGAAAAATCTTCTGGAGAAAGATGTAAACCCAGTGTTAGAGTATAATATAAACTGATATGAGAGAGATACATTCAAAGAATGTAGATGCAGAGAGAAAATGCTGTTAACTCTGACCAGTGTTGAACAACTGGAAAGATGTCACATCACAGTTTACACATGAACTCAGTTTTAAAGGGTGATGAAAAACTTTATACGTGAGTAAGTGGAGTCATGGGGATTTCAGATTGAAGAAAGAGTTTTATTAAGAGGCAAAGACATCTAGTCAATGTTCCAGATGCAACCTGGAGTCAAATAACAAAAGCACCCCTTTTCCTGGAGTACATACACATCAAATAAAAGGGGGTCTTCCCAAAGTTCCACTTGTAGAAGCCCCTGCAGTGTCCTCAGATGCTCACTATTAACATGTAAGTCTTAAAACTTTTAACTTATCATTTTGGGCCCTCCATAGCACATTCCCAAAGTTCAGTTTGATCATTTAATCACTTAAAAATGTCCAGTAATTTTCCTTTTCACTTAGAATAAAATCTAAACTTCTGCACATGGCCTTGAAGAGTCAACATGTAGCTTCTGCCTCTGGGAGCCGATCTCACAGCAAATTTGGTTAACACCAGTCTCAGACCCCTGAAAAACTCTTGAGTTGCTGCCACAATGGATTTACGCTGGCTGCTTTTCTCTGCTGTTCCCTGGGGTTTTCACAAGGCTGGTGCCATCTATTGTCCTGGCATCAAGACAAATGTCAACTCCTTGGAAATGTGCTTCTTGATTCCACACCACGAGTAGGCCTCCCTGCGCATCACAATCAGCCACTTAACTTTGATTAAGCTTGTTTTCTTTAATGCTCTTAACTTGGGTGAATTGTCCTTTCTATACTTTTATTTTGTATTTATATCTATGCTCATTAGCATGTAAGCTACTTGGTCATGCTCTCTACTATGTCTGGGGCCTACACAATGCCTGCCTGGCACAAAATAGACACTCAACACATTTTTGTTAAATGAATAAATGAGTAAAGCATGAATCTCAGCTCCCCTCACTTTTCATGTCTGTGGCTCCTTAGGGAATTTTCTCGGCAATGCCTAGAAAAGTCCTGGTTATTATTTTGCTTTGGTTCTCTTATAACATCCCTTGAATTGCCTTCCATTTTATTCATTACTTCTTTTGTCATTAAAGGGAAGTGGAAATAATGATATGTGCATATTTACATGCTTTCAGCTCACACAACTTTGCACATTTTTGCACATTTTTATTTATGTTGGACATGTTATATTTATGTATCTTCTGAATCAGTCATGTTTTGGTAAACACTAATTTAAAGTGTTGACAAAGGATGTCTTAGAGTTTATGATGGATTGCTCTCTGCGTGCTCTGAAAGGCTGCACATCATGCCAGCTGCTGGTGTTTCTCCCTCGGAAGCAATTTCTCACTATGCATCCTGGGACTTCTAAGAAGAATTAGCAAAGTTCAACTTAGATAGAATTTACAACACATCAAATCCAAGAGTAGAATTATAGAATTGGGAGCCACTCTGTGACCTCAAAGCAATCTTTATTGATCCAACTGGGTTTTAATAACATCAATCAAGATGTATTCTGACAGCTACTTGGTATTTTTCGTCTATGGTGAGAATTTCACTGACCTCTTTAGACTCTTTTCTTATCTGTCTCCTTGTCTACCATCCTCTCTCCACTATCAAAATTCATTTATGGCCAGATCTGTTGACTCTGGGCTTCTTCATAAACATGATAGAAAAAGAGAAGATTTTAGTGTTACCTTTGCCTCTTTGCTTTATGCTGTTGGTATGAAAATGCAAAAGTAGCTATCTTGCTTTTTGATAAAAACGCATCTTCACTTTGCCACATAAGATTCAAATATTCCTTTAAAAAGATATAGAAGAATAAGACATAATTTTATGGTGAAACTTTCCAAGTAGTTTCTCACCATAAGAGATGTACTATTTTGGAATTGGAGGTCCACTCAGATTTAATTACATTTATGTTGAATTTTTAAGAAGTCATTAATTGTGCTTATGCAAATTTACTTTCTTCTTGCTTATGTTTGCCGAAAGAACCATAAAAATTCCTAGTGGATATGGGAGGGGGAAAATATCCACCAGAGAAACAGGATACTTAAAAAAATTTTTTTATATTCCAATTTTACCTCCCTCTGTGTACTTCTTCTAAATTCCTCAGATCAAGATAGTTTCTTTGTTTATAAATCTGTCACAGTTTTCATATGCTTTTCTCTTGGATTCCAGTTAGTTATAGTGATGGATCTCTGCTTTATTAATTTTAAATTAAAATTAATAATTTAATTCATTCATCTTTTTTAATAACTACAATTTCAGTTGAATTATAATAAGAGCTGGGTGCTCATTGAACTCTATGTAGCCTGTGGACAATATGAGGCTCAGATCTTACAAAAACATTTGTTGGGCATCTACTATGTACAAGCATTATTATTATCTACTCGATGTATAAAACTGAATATAAGACAATGTCACAGTTGCTAATTTAGTGGAAAATGCCCATAGGAATTTAACATACATAAGACTACGTTTTATAAAATCCAAACTTAGAGCTTTCATGTATTCTTTACATTTTTGAAGCAGAAACAGTAAATGCCACTTTTCCCACCGTAAACCATCTTTTTTCTTTTTACTGAAGGAGCAAGAATACCTTCAGCAATATTTTAGGAAAAAAATAAGCTCTTAGTCGTAAAATCACTTACAAAATGGCTTTTTCAAACAATTGTATGATTACTAATAAAGTTTCTCATATGCCATGTAAAATGATGAATAATGTATTCTTATCCTGTTCATCTCTCAAAACAACCCTTATTCAATTATTTCTACTTCATATAGAGAGACGTAAACTGAGGCTCAGGTACAGATGTGAAATAACTTTCCCAAAGTCACATGTAAGGGCAGAGACTTGACCTACTATGTTCCCTTCCATCTTACCCTTAACCAGCTCGCTGAAGGCAGGATGAATGTGTATGCTCACTCTCTGCGCCACGTGCGTTCAAGCAAATGTGGACGTGAGCGGTCAGCTCCACGTGCATCTCCCCAAAGATTTGAACTTTCTTGAAACCATCACAAGGTGGCAGTGTGTCAAATCTTAATTCAGAATGTTAAAGACTGTGCATTTATTTGTATTGCCTCAGACGTAAACCTCAAAAACGTTGACAGGTAGATGTTTAAACTAAAATTAAAGCTGAGGAAGAGGGTGTTATAATATCATTAGGAATTTAAATTCTATAAGAAACATAATCCCCTTTATTCAAAGAAATAGGCCATATATCAATTTTCACATTATTTTCTATGTGAAACATAAGTAAGCTTGTTTCTTACTTGAATGTAATCATATTACCTGAAATTTCCATAATGTTTCAGATGTGAAAATACTTTGGCAGATTATGACTACTTTTGAGGATGTACTGCAGTTATGAGTCATGAGAGAATTCTTCTAATGATATAAATAATGCTAGACAGCTGTTAAGTATTGTTACAGAATCTCTTAAAAATGAATACTCCTTAAATTCTATACATAAATTTAATTTTAAGTGACTAGGTGCATTATCATTGTTATCTCTCAGTAAGTATGTCATCTCTTAATATGCCGTCTCGTAATTCCATCATTATTGGTTTCAAGCCCTAATTATCCTTCTTTACCCAAAATAATTAAGGGAAATTCTGTTTAGGAGGTGCAATATTGTAAGTCTGATATTTTAGTTAGATTGACACAAAATGAGCCACAGATGGAAGTTAGACATTTAAATGCCTTAAATGAAATTTTTAATTAAGGTTTTCTCTTTTCATGGTTGGCTATTTTAATTATATTCAAATAATAAAACAGAAGACCTTTCCAAGGAAGCCAGACAATACCTACATCTATATTCTAAAAGATACTAATCAAAGACTACGGGGCATAATAATTTGTCTCTGCTCTGTGCTTCAGAATTACTTCCTTTGCTTCCCAACTCCTGTGCGGGTTTGATTTCTCTCCCCCAAACACATCACAAATCATTGTTCACTGTGATCATTCTCCTCCCTGCCTGCAACTGACTGCAAAGCAGTATTACGAAACTTTAAAAGTAATTCTGTATTTAAATCCCTTTCCTTACACACGGAGAAAACGAAATACAGCTCCTTTTTTCAGTGTCTCCCAAACATTTTATTCTGCTTTTCTTGGTGTGACAAGGTATCTTACATCTTCCAAAAAAAAAAAAAAAAACCCTCAATTTTTGTTGATAAGCAATGTAAAAACGAAAACTTGATGGAAATAACTATTTGAATTAAATGGAGACAAATATAATTATTTGATTGTTGAATGTACGTTTATGAAACACACAAAACTAATACCAGTGTTTCTGTGTTTGGGCTTGAAGTTCATCTATTACCCGCAAATGCTGCTCTTTTCTTGCTTTCTGTAATGCTGCCAATTTCCTTGGAACAAATTCATCAAGTGGATTCGATTTGTTTTACATTTTATTTTTTCCATTTATCTTGTGCATGGAATATTTCTCGTTCTAGTTGAGAAATAGAATATTTCTTAGTTCTAGTTGTATATTATGTCTTTGTTGTATCTCTTTTTCTTTATAAAATCTCTTTGTTTTTCCCTCCCTCCTTGTCTTTAAGGCCTCATACCTGCTGCCCAGACAGGAGGAATGAGCAAAAGAGAGCCTGGAAGAATTCCACATACCTGCTACCCTAGTGGGTATTATTTATTATCAGAAAATAAGCTGATGTTTCACCTCAAATTTACTGGGAGTCTTTAAGTTATCCATGTTTTCATGGGCAATATATTTTTCTTTTTCAGCATCATAAGAGATTAGAAGAAATTTCAATAAAAATAATCCTCTCCTTGAAAAATCTAACGGTGGAATAATACAACTGTCAAAAAAAACTATATTCTACTGCTACATTGAATATTAATATTAAGCTTCATACACAATGAATTCCTATAATTATTACCATTATTTTCATATCCATTTACTCCTAAAATTTGGCTACTAGGAGAATCATAATGAGAAATACATAGGCTGTTTGTCTCATCTGACTTTTATGAATAAAAAAAATTGCAGATGATTCTTCCAAGAGATAATAGAGAGATACATTTTCCTCAGACTTCCTGAATATTTTTTGTCTGAATGCAGAATGTATTTGCAACACTTTATGGGTAAGATTGGACATATTGTAACCATGTGACATTTTAGATAGTAAAGTAAACTGTCAAATATAACCCTGGTTTTGTGACTAAAAATACTGCCTGGATGCTTCACTTTGGACAAGTTGCAGGGAAATACGTTCTTCCACCTCTGAACTGAATGCCTGGATTTTCTACATTGTCAAATAATGTATTTGTCCTTATGGGAAATATATTTTTCTTTTGTGTTGTATAACTTTACTAAGTTTACTTATAGCTATCTTTTTGGTAAGTTTCATAATTTTCTGTTTTAGTTTAGTTTTACATTTCTTATTGTTTGGATTAAGATGTTAGTAAAACATGCGACGGTCATATTTTCTCACTTATTTTAAAATTTTTATTTTTCAAAGTATATATAACTTTTTTAAATAGCAAAAATGCTCATGAAAATTAAACAGTGATATTTCTAGATATAATAATGAAAAGAGTAGTAATATTAGAATCATCAAAATGAGTTGATATAAGAGTCACTCAGGAAAGGTTTTCTAAGGAATAAATTTCAAAGTTTCTCAGAATTTACTTGTACTTTATAAATGTTTTCTTTTTGGAAAGTTCTTTTGTGTCCCTTTAGGAGCACAATGTAGGGTACCACTGTTCTGATTCACTTTACCGTGGATTAGATTTTGCCTGTTCATATAAATGGAATCATGTTTGTATATATTCTTTTGTCTTTGACTCTTTTCATTTAATATGCTTTTGAAATTTATCCCTATTGCTGTCAATCTGCATACATGTATTATAAACTGCCAGGCAGTTTTATGCAGCAGTTGTCCCATCAGCAATGATATTTCTCTGGCCTGCATCTTTATCAATGTTTGGAGGAGACACTCACTTTTGTAGCCCCCAAAGGCCATGAAAAAAAAATGGTTACCCCGAAGCTTCCATATAGTGAGAAATCTCAGCATATATATTACTAGAGAGCCCATGGGCAGATGGTTCTGTGTTCAATGACCCCAATGAATCAAGCGTGACATCATCATAAGCTCAGGTACTGACCATGTGAGTGAAGATGTCACCCAGCAATGCCAGCCTCAGATGTCTCAGTCTCCCAGCCCATAATCAGACATTGTGGAGGGAAGCCATGTCACCCCAGGAGTCCTGAACTACAGAATCCATCATTAGATGATTGTATCATGCCCTTAGTGTTAAAGTGGTTTGTTGTGCAGTGGCAGTAACCAGACATTTGGATATACTGAGCCCTGATTATCATTCAAAGATTTCCTAGTTTTTCATGTGGTTTCTCCCTTGGCTCATGGGTTATGTAGAAGTGTGTTAGTAAATGTCATTTACTTGGGGGTCCTCTAGATATCTCACTCTCATTCATCTCTAATTTGAGTCTGTTGTGTCCAGACAACATAATCTAAATGAATGAAATCCTCTGACATTGACTGAGATCTGTTGTATGGTTCTTCTGTTGCTTGTTGCATTTATTCTACAAACCTCAGTTGGTTCAAGTTAGTCGATGGTGTTGTTCAGGTCTTTACTTTTCTTGCTGATTTTTCAGTCAGGTTGATCTAGTCTCTTCTGAGAGAAAGGAATTAAAATCACCAAAAATGATTAAGGATTTTCCTATATCTTCCTATATTTCTGTTGAATTTGTCTCAGGTATTTTGAATTCTTGTTATCAAGAGCATGTGTGTGTGCATGCACAATTTATATGTGTTTTTCATAAACTTACACTTATATTATTATAAAATGATCACGTTATTTCTTAATAACTCTTTATCTTCTAGTCTGAATGATATAGTATTAACAGCTCTTTTTTTTCTTTTAACAATAAAGCAACTCTCTTATAGTTACTACTTGCTTGGTGTATCTTTTAAGTCTGTTTGGGTATTTAATGTTTAAATGTATCTCTTATTAACACCATCTAGTAGAGTCTTGTGTGTATTTTTACTAATCCAAACTGATAATCTCTGCCTTTTGTTTGGAATGGTTATGCCTTTTGTATTTAATATAATTATAGAATTGTTTAGTTTAAGTCTTCTATTTGTATTTTGTTGTTCTTTCCTTTTTTTTTTTTTGAGTTTTTTATATGTCCTCTGGGCTTTTAATTTCACGTAATTTTTTTATTAGATCATAACTGTGTACATTACTGCATTTATGGGGAACAATGTGCTGATTTTATATACCATTTGGAATGTTTACATCAAACTGGTTAACATAGTGTTCACCTCACTTATTTAATTGTTGTGCTTAGACATTTATACTCTACTATTAATATATTAATATATTTGACATGTAGTCTTGCAATATGCACAGTAGGTGAGGTCCCAACAATTACCCTCCTGCCATCCTCTCCTCCCATTTATGAACCCCCCTCCCCTCCCCTCACCCTCCTTTTCTCTCCTTCTTTCTGGGCTATAATTGTGTTATATCTTTCTTATGAAAGTATAGGTGATTATATATTGATTTCATAATAGTATTGAGTACATTGGGTATTTTTTTTCCATTCTTGAGATACATTACTAAGAAGAATATGATCCAGCTCCATGCATGTAAACATAAAAGAGGTAAAGTGTTCATATTTTTATGGCTGTATAGTATTTCATGGTATACATATACCACAATTTGTTAATCCATTCATGGGTCAGTGGGCACTTGGGCTTCTTCCATGACTTGGCAATTATGAATTGGGCTGCAATAAACATTCTGGTGCAAATGTCTTTATTGTAAAGTGATTTTTGGTTGTTTGGATATATATCTAGTGGAGGAATTGCAGGATAGAACAGCAGGTCAACTTTTAGTTTCCTAATTGTTCTCCAAACTTCTTTCCAGAAAGGATGTATTAGTTTGCATTCCCACCAGCAGTGCAGAAGTCTCCTCTTCTCTCCACATTCACACCAACCTCTGTAGTGTGGGGATTTTGTTATGTAGGCTACCCTTAAAGGAGTTAGATGATATCTCAAAATAGTTTTGATTTGCATTTCTATGATGATTAAAGATGATGAGCATTTATTCATGTGTCTGTAGGCCATGCACCTGTCTTTCTTATCTTTGTCTCCACTTTACAGTTCTTTTTTGAGTTAATCAAGTATTATTTTAGTATTTATCTTAGCTCCTTATTGGATTTTTAGCTACAGTAGAAGATTAACTAAATTGAAGCTCTGCCAAATAGATAAGAAGTACTTATACTAAAGGAGACTAGTGTTAGAATCATAGCTTATATCCCAGAGTCTGGATATGGAGCTTCAAGATGACTTTTGCAAAATAATAAATGGAATCCATATATAAAAGTATCTAGAAACAGCCTTGTGCCTTTCACACAAATTAACTCAAAATGGTTCACAGACGTAAATGTAAAGCACAAAACTTTAGAATTTCTGTACTATAATATAGGAGAAAATCTAAGTACAGCACATTGGAAATTACTTTTTTTAGACATAACATCAAAAGAAAATTTATGAAAGAAAATGTTGATAAATTGAACTTCATACAACTTCTTTTTTTTTTTATTGTTAAATCATAGCTGTGTACATTAGTGCAATTGCCTGTACCCATTCTAAGATGCACCATAGATGTGATCCCTCCCTCCACCAAAACCTCCCCCCTCCCTTCCCCTTCCTTGACCCTTTCCCCATAGTCTTGTGCTATAGTTGGGTTACAGTCTTCATGTGAAAGCTATAATTTAGCTTCATAGTAGGGCTGAGTACATTGGATACTTTTTCTTCCATTCCTGAGATACTTTGCTAAGAAGAATATGTTCCAGCTCCATCCATGTAAACATGAAAGAGGTAAAGTCTCCATCTTTCTTTAAGGCTGCATAGTATTCCATGGTATACATGTACCACAATTTGCTAGTCCATTTGTGGGTCGATGGGCACTTGGGCTTCTTCCATGACTTAGCAATTATATTAATGTACTAAGAGAATAAAAATAAGTCAGAAACTGATGAAATATATAAAAGACACATCTGATAAAGAATTGGTACATGAAATATGCAAAGAACCATCACCAGATCAAGGTTATGAATATATCCATCACTCTCAATATTTTCCTCACGTGCATTTGTAATCTATTTCTTCCCCCTGACACTCACCTAAACTGCCCACATCCTCAGGCAACCACTGATCCACAATTACAAAATGGATTGGTTTGTATCCTAAATAATTTTCTATAAATATATATAAAATATGTTCTCTTGCTTTGGCATTTTGACTCAGCATAATTATTTTGAGATTTATCCATATCATTGTGTGGAACAAGAGTTACTTTTAGTCCTTTAAATTCATCAAGTGTTTTTGTTTTTTGCAGTTGAGTTCAGTACTATTGGGCCATCAGCACACATTTGCTATAATTATTATTTTTTATTTATTTATTTTTTTATTATTGGGGACCCATCGAGGGTACAAAAAGCCAGGTTACACTGATTGCAATTGTTAGGTAAAGTCCCTCTTGTAATCATGTCTTGCCCCCATAAAGTGTGACACACACCAAGGCCCCACCCCCTCCCTCTGTCCATCTTTCTGCTTTTCTTCCCCCCCCATAACCTTAATTGTCATTAATTGTCCTCATATCAAAATTGAGTACATAGGATTCACGCTTCTCCATTCTTGTGATGCTTTACTAAGAATAATGTCTTCCACTTCCATCCAGGTTAATACGAAGGATGTAAAGTCTCCATTTTTTTTTAATAGTTGAATAGTATTGAATGGTATACATATACCATAGCTTGTTAATCCATTCCTGGGTTGGTGGGCATTTAGGCTGTTTCCACATTTTGGCAATTGTAAATTGAGCTGCAATAAACAGTCTAGTACAAGTGTCCTTATGATAAAAGGATTTTATTCCTTCTGGGTAGATGCTCAGAAATGGGATGGCAGGATCAAATGGGAGGTCTAGCTTGAGTGCTCTGAGGTTTCTCCATACTTCCTTCCAGAAAGGTTGTACTAGTTTGCAATCCCACCAGCAGTGTAAAAGTGTTCCCTTCTCTCCACATCCACACCAGCATCTGCAGTTTTGAGATTTTTGATGTGGGCCATTCTCACTGGGGTTAGATGATATCTCAGGGTTGTTTTGATTTGCATTTCTCTAATATATAGAGATGATGAACATTTTTTCATGTGTTTGTTAGCCATTCGTCTGTCATCTTTAGAGAAGGTTCTATTCATGTCTCTTGCCCATTGATATATGGGATTGTTGGCTTTTTTCATGTGGATTAATTTGAGTTCTCTCTAGATCCTAGTTATCAAGCTTTTGTCTGATTGAAAATATGCAAATATCCTTTCCCAGGTTGTCTCTTTGCTTTGGTTATTTTCTCCTTAGCTGTACAGAAGCTTTTCAGTATAATGAAGTCCCATTTGTTTATTTTTGTTGTTGTTGCAATTGCCATGGCAGTCTTCTTCATGAAGTCTTTCCCCAGGCCAATATCTTCAAGTGCTTCTCCTATGCTTTCTTTGAGGATTTTTATTGTTTCATGCCTTAAATTTAAGTCCTTTATCCATCTTGAATCAATTTTTGTGAGTGGGGAAAGGTGTGGGTCCAGTTTCAGTCTTTTACATGTAGACATCCAGTTCTCCCAACACCATTTATTGAATAGGGAGTCTTTCCGCCAAGGTATGTTCTTGTTTGGTTTATCGAAGATTAGGTGGTTGTAAGATGTTAGTTTCATTTCTTGGTTTTCAATTCGATTCCAGGTGTCTATGTCTCTGTTTTTGTGCCAGTACCATGCTGTCTTGACCACTATGGCTTTGTAGTACAGACTAAAGTCTGGTATGCAGATGCCCCCAGCTTTATTTTTATTACTAAGAACTGCCTTAGCTATACGGGTTTTTTTCCGGTTCCACACAAAACGCAGAATCATTTTTTCCAAATCTTGAAAGTACAATGTTGGTATTTTGATAGGAATGGCATTGAATAGGTAGATTGCTTTGGGAAGTATAGACATTTTAACAATGTTGATTCTTCCCATCCATGAACATGGTATGTTCTTCCATTTGTTAAAATCCTCTGCTATTTCCTTTCTGAGGATTTCATAGTTTTCTTGATAGAGGTCCTTCACCTCCTTTGTTAGGTATATTCCTAGGTATTTCATTTTCTTTGAAACTATGGTGAAGGGAGTTGTGTCCTTAATTAGCTTCTCATCTTAACTGTTATTGGTGTATACAAAGGGTACTGACTTGTGGACATTGATTTTATATCCTGAAACATTACTGTATTTTTTGATGACTTCTAGGAGTCTTGTGGTTGAGTCTTTGGGGTTCTCTAAGTATAAGATCATGTCGTCAGCAAAGAGGGAGAGTTTGACCTCCTCTGCTTCCATTTGGATTCCCTTTATTTCCTTGTCTTGCCTAATTGTATTGGCTATAATTTCCAGCACTATGTTGAATAGTAAAGGTGACAGAGGACAACCTTGTCTGGCTCCAGTTCTAAGAGGGAAAGCTTTCAGTTTTACTCCATTCAGTAAAATATTAGCTGTGGGTTTGTCATAGATAGCTTTAATCAGTTTTAGAAATGTGCCACCTATGCCTATACTCTTCAATGTTCTAATTAGAAAAGGATGCTGGATTTTATCAAATGCTTTTTCTGCATCTATTGAGAGGATCATGTGATCTTTATTTTTGCCTCTGTTAATATGGTGGATAATGTTTATGGACTTGTGTATGTTAAACCAGCCTTGCATCCCTGGAATGAAGCCTACTTGATCATGATGAATGACTTTTTTGATGATAAGCTGTAATCTATTGTCTAGGATTTTGTTGAGAATTTTTGCATCTATATTCATGAGTGAGATTGGTCTGAAATTCTCCTTTTTGTTTGGGTCTTTTCCTGGTTTTGGTATCAGGGTGATGTTTGCTTCATAGAATGTGTTGGGGAAGATTCCTTCTTCCTCAATTTTTTGGAATAATTTCAGCAGTACAGGAATAAGTTCTTCCTAGAAGTTTTGATAGAATTCTGGGGTGAAGCCATCTGGACCAGGGCATTTTTTGGTTGGAACAACATTTTGTGTTGTTTCTTTGATCTCAGTGCTTGAAATTGGTCTGTTCAGGAGCTCTATTTCTTCCTGGCTAAGTCTAGGCAGAGGGTATGATTCCAAATATTGATCCATTTCCTTCACATTGTCAAATTTCTGGGCATAGAGTTTCTGGTAGTATTCAGAGATGATCTCTTATATCTTTGTGGGATCAGTTGTTATTTCCCCTTTATCATTTCTGATTGAGGTTACTAGAGATTTTACTTTTCTATTCCTCGTTAGTCCGGCCAATGGTTTATCTATTTTATTTATTTTTTCAAAAAACCAGCTCCTTGTTTCATTAATTTTCTGAATGATTCTTTTGTTTTCAATTTCATTATCTCTGATTTGATTTTGGATATTTCTTTTCTTCCACTGAGTTTAGGCTTAGATTGTTCTTCTTTTTCCAATTCCATAAGATGGCTTGTGAGATGTTGATGCGCTCTCTTTCTGTTTTTCGAATGTAGGCATCTTAAGCAATGAATTTTCCTCTCAAAACTGCTTTTGCAGTATACCACAGGTTTTGGTAGCTTGTGTCTTCATTGTTGTTATGCTCAAGGAAGTTAATGATTTCCTGTTTTATTTCTTCCTGCATCCATCTGTCATTCAACAGAAGATTGTTTAATTTCCATGCCTTTGTGTGGGGTCGAGCGTTTTTGTTAGAGTTGAGTTCCACCTTTAGTGCCTTATGGTCTGAGAAGATACAAGGTAAAATTTCAATTCTTTTGATTCTGTTGATATTTGTTCTGTGTCCCAGGATATGATCAATTTTGGAGAATGTTCCATGGGGTGATGAGAAGAATGTATATTCTTTATCTTTGGGATGGAGTGTTCTATATGCGTCTATCAAGCACAGTTCTTCTAGGGTCTCATTTAAATCTCTTATATCTTTGATTAATTTCTGTTTAGAGGATCTGTCCAGCTCTGTAAGAGGAGTGTTAAAGTCCCCTGTTCTTATGGTATTATCAGATATCATATTGCTCAGACTGAGTAAGGTCTGTTTCAAGAATCTGGGAGCATTTAAATTGGGTGCATAAATATTTAGAATTGAAATGTCTTCTTGTTGTATTTTTCCCTTGACCAATATAAAGTGACCATCTTTGTCTTTTTTGACTTTAATTGCTTTAAATCCACATGTATCTGAAAATAAGATTGCAACTCCTCTTTTCTTCTGAATTCCATTTGCCTGAAAAATTGTCTTCCAACCCTTGACTCGGAGCTTTAATTTGTCTTTTGAAGCCAGGTGTGTTTCTTGCAGACAGCAAATGGATGGCTTATGTTTTTTAATCCAGTCAGCCATCTATGTCTCTTCAGTGGGGAATTCAAGCCATTAGCATTTATTGAGATAATTGATAAGTGTGGTAGTATTCTATTCATCTTATTTTGGGAGAGTCCATTGCTTAGTTTTATCTTTTGCATCAGTGTGGAGGTTAGGTTCTGTCCTTTAATTTCTGAGTTCTTACTTTGCTGCTGATCCATTGTGGTGGTCAGTGTGCAGAACAGGTTAAAGTATTTCCTGTAGAGCTGGTCTTGTTGTCGCGAATTTCCTCAAGGTTTGTATATCCGTAAATGTTTTGATTTCTTTGTCAATTTTTAAGCTTAGCTTAGCGGGGTACAGAATTCTGGGTTGGAAATTGTTCTGTTTAAGTAGATTAAAGTAGATGACCATTGTCTTCTTGCTTGGAAAGTTTCATTAGAGAAGTCTGTGGTCACTCTGATGGATTTTCCCCTGTAGGTCAACTGGCGCTTCCTCCTGGCAGCTTGCAGAATCTTTTCTTTTGTCTTGACTTTGGACAGGTTCATCAAAATGTGTCTTGGAGAAGCTTGGTTAGATTTGAGGTGACCTGGGCTCCGATATCCCTCTGAAAGCAGTGTGTCTGAATCTTTGGTGATATTTGGGAAATTTTCTTTTATAATATTCTCTAGTATGGCTTCCATTCCTCTGGGACATTCTTCTTCCCCTTCTGGGATTCCTATAACTCGTATGTTGGAACGCTTCATAAAGTCCCATAGTTCTGACAGTGAACATTCTGCTTTCTCTCTCTTCTTTTCTGCCTCTTTTACTGTCTGATTTATCTCAGGAACTTTGTCTTCTACCTCTGAAATTCTTTCTTCTGCATGTCTAACCTGTTGCTGATACTTTCCATTACATCTTTAAGTTCCCTAATTGACTGTTTCAGTTCCTTCAGCTCTGTTATATCCTTTTTATATTCTTTGTATCGTTCATCTCTTATTTGATTCTGTTTTTGGATTTCCTTTTGGATATTTTCCACTTTATTAGCAGTTTCCTTCATTGTTTCCGTCATTTCCTTCATAGTTTTCATCATGTGTATTCTAAATTCCCTTTCTGTCATTCCTGGCATTTCTTTATACGTGGAATCCTCTGCAGTAGCTACCTCATGGTCCTTTGGCAGGGTTGTTCTGGACTGGCTCTTCATGTTGCCTGGAGTTTCTGCTGATTCTTCCTAATGAGTGATTTCTTTTATCTGTTTCCTTGCCCTAATTTTCCTTTCACTTCCTCTTGCTTTTTAAGTTCTCGTGCCTGTGGACTAAAGGTTAGATGAGTCCTTTTGGTACAGGACCAGAAGGGTGAGAAGTTTGAAGAGCAAGAAAGGCTTGAAAGAAAGGAGGACCATGTGATAAGAAAAAAAAAATAGAGAAAGGAGAGAGGGTGGGTAAAAGGAATATTGACAAAAAGAAGAGAGGCACAGAAAGAGGGAGACAGAGCAATTTAGGTGTACAGTAGGGTACTTTGACACAGCCTTTAAAAAACCCCACCTTCTGGGGGTGCCCAGTTGGGTGGTTCCCTTGAGGTCAGCAGCTCTTTGGTAACCTGATCAGACACAGTACCCACCTCCACCAAGTGGAGAGGAAAGACAAAAATGCTATCAATCAAACCAAAACAAGCAAACAGAAAACTTTATGGGATAAAATTGGGTGAAAAACCAAATAATAGCGGTAGAAACACTAGCAAAAATGAAGTTCTAATTATTGAAATAGGCAGCAATGGGAAATTATAATTAAACTAGAAAAATTGAGAAAGAAAAAAGATCTGTACGGAAAAGGTTGAAATTAAAAAACAAAACAACATCCACAACATCAAAATAAAGAAACAAAAAAAACCCAACAAAACCAAAAAAAAAAAAACACAACCAAAAACAAAGCAGTATGTATGTGTTGTTGAATATTGTCTGGGCTACACGTGGTCTTCTGGGGTATGAGATGTTAATCACAGTTCTGATACGACTGGAGGCTGCTGATTTCTCAAACCCCAGCAGGTAGACACCCAAAATCTCTCTTCAGCCCACTTAAAAGGCACTTTGAACTTGTAAACTTGCTGAGCAGAAGCTTTCCCAGGAAAGTTCTTGTCGCTGGAATCACTGCTGAAGTGGCTATCCACTTACCCAGTGTGCCAAAACCGGTCTCACTCTGCTCCTGAGGGTTAGGGCTACAAGGTGGCTCAGACCCAACCCTTAGGCTACTTGGTCGCTGGTTTACCAGCTCCCACCCGATTCTAGCTCTGTGACCCTGAGGGCAGAGCTTGCGGGGCAGATTGCTCACAATGGCTCCCTGTGATCCACAGCCAAACACTAGTAGCTCCGTCTGGCTCAGTGGCTCAGACTGGGGCCCTAGACAACGGCCAAAGTTCTCCACACTCCCACTCAGGCTCTCCCCAAGGCAGTTCAACTGAGTGCCAAGTCCAAAGACACCAAAACAGTTCACAGGAAAGGCCTTTCCGGTTTGCAGTCTCGCTGCTATAGAACTTACAGTTGCAGGCGGATTTAGATGGATTGAACACATGCAACCACTTCCGTTTTTCCACTGTTTTAGTCCTCTTCTTGGGGTCCAGAAGTCTCTCGCTGACTCCCTGTATCCTCACAGGGGTGATGATAGGCAGATCCCACCGGCCAGAGATCCCTGGAGTCCTATATCCCCAGACTCACAGTGGCCAGATGCAAGGAAGCTGTTACTCAGCTGCCATTTTGCTCCAACTCCTAATCAAGTGTTTTTAATTACTTGGTAGGATTTCAATACATAGACATGCCACTATTTGTATATATATTTATATTCATCTGTGATGGATATTTAGGTTGTTTCCAGGTTTGGACTATACAAATAAAGGTTTTATGAATAGTTGTGTGCAAATCTTGTACAGACAGATCCTTACATTAACCTGGAATAATTGCCTCAGGGTTAAATAGTTGGATTATACATTGAACTTCTAAGAAGCTGTCAAATTCTTTGCTCGAGTGGTAATATCATTTTACATACTCGTTGGTAGTGTATGTGCATTTGACAGTGGTTTATAAGGTTATTTTAAAGAAAAAGTGTACATAAAAAGACAGTTTAATTATAAATTTTTGAAACCATGTATTTGGTATTTCTATATTGAATCTCAGAGTACAAATTGAAAAAATTTTAACCACAAAAATTAAACGTAAATATATACATATACACAAGCATATGTATGAAGATGCAATTATTTGTTTTATTCTCTCTCTTTTTGGGTAAATTATAATGAAAAATAAACTCAAATCATCCCCTTTTGAAACAGACAATTATAACAGTCATAACTCATCTTTTGAAAGATACATCTTTCTGTATTAACTTTTCTGGAAAAGAAAAACTATGCTAGAGGTGAAGGGAAAATGTATTTTCTCTATGCATTCGGTATGAATATCAAATTGGATTAATATTAAAATATTAAATATCATTTTTGATATTTGATACATTTGATGTTTGATATTTGATTCATATCTAATGGGACGAATATCAAAATATCAAATATCAAATATTGTTCTTTAATATTTATAGCAAATATCAAAGAATGAATCTGCTAAAACTCCTCACAAACCACTTGCAGATACATCTGAGAATAGCTATCAAGCTATGAAAAGATTTGTTGAGAAATCAAGATGTCATTTCTGGGAGTATACTTTTAGAAAAACTTGTTTGGTTTCAGAGAATGTGAGAATAGTAAAGATCTGGATTTCAAGAGTTGAAAAAATATTTTCAAAGTATTTGGTAGATAATAGGAAGCCAGGAAGACCAGCCTCCCAGGAAGCTGCAATGTCAGATTGAAAGTATTGAATTTGCAGTAATAAAATCACATACTCATTCTAGAAGTGATGGTCAGTCCTGTTCAACACTAGGCTATTCATCTTGTGCAATCTCTGTGCTTTCCAATCTGAACCAGTCTTAAGAGTGCAGTCCTCCCTCCTAAAATCTTCCATTATGTTATTTTCAAATAACTCTTGTTTGTGGATCAAACACTCCTACATTTATTTTTCACGAACAATTGCTCTTCTTTTATATCTTAAATAGAACTAAATTGTCTTTGTAGGGTATTAACTCTCAATACATCACTGAATGATGGCAGGAAACTGGAAGTATGTATATGTGTTCTCTTTGTTTTCCACTGTTGTTTCCTTTCAATTCTAAAATCAATTTTTGAATTCTTCATCTTGTATTTCAAAGATTCCATCTTGGTTAGGCTCCATTGCTGGACAGTTAGAGTGATCCTTTGGAGATATTATAACACTGTTTTTTTTTAAATATAATAACTCCATAATTGTTTCTCTGTTTCCTTCTCATTTGGATGAATTATTTCTTCTTATTATTTTTAAGTTACTTTTGTTTGGACAGAATTCTCCCCTCTTTTCCCCCAAGGATGTGACTATAACGTGTGTTGTGTAGGGTTGTTTGGTTTTGTTTTGGGGCAAAGAGTCTGTAGGAAGTCCTTGGTTGTAAACAGTGTTTGTGCTGTGGCTTTTGCAAATTCTGATTTCAGTAGTCACGTGCCTGGGCCTGGGAGCCGTTGGCTGCCTCCTGCAGGGGCGGGCTGACTGAAGACAGGAAGGCCACCTGGTTCCCTGTGCCCTGTACTTGACAGCAGGTTTTGTCCTGGATTATGCAGATCAATCTCCAGGCCAGTGGGTGGTGCTCACGATGAAGAGCCAGTGTTCTTGCCTGGTTGCAACCACACAGGCTCTGATGTATTTTTCTCTTTACTTGTGAATTCTTATATTCCTTTTTGAATAAAATTCATAGTGATAGTCTTTACACATTGTTTTGCTCCTTTCAAATGGATGAGGCTAGCTAGAAGAGACTCTAATCTACCATCTTGGAAAACAAAACAAACTTCCATCATGTCATACATTTTAGAGTCAAAAACATTTGGGGAGCATCCCAAAAGAAAAGAGTTCTTTTCATTTTGATCTTATTGTTATAATTCATATAAGGTAAATTATGTTGCTAGGTCTGCTATAACCTTGCTCGTTACTAGTTGGCTTAATCTACCAGTTTCTAAGAGGATTCTCTTTAAATTTCTATTGTAATTGTGTATTTATCAATGCTTCCTAATGTTTCAATTATTTTTGTTTGATAATATGAATGTGACTACTCGTATAAATATTAGAACTTAGAACTGAACTTAGAATCGAATCTATACAGTTTATAAATCAATATGACTTGATTGTTTGTCCTAGAAAGCCCTTACATGGGAATGACAAGACTGTAAATAAATATTTTTAATATCTGCTTCAAAAAATCCCTGCTAATTAATTCATCTGAGACAATAATCTGCTCACCTGGACAGAAACAGATTTCTTATAAAATGGTTTTACCTGGCAATATTTTCTTCAAGAACTTTACCTCACCATATCCACCAACCCTAAACTATTATATCACAAATTTTGCTCAATCCATTTCAATTATTCACCTTGAAAGAATCTTTAAATCACTTGAGCTTGGACTCCAAATCCTATAAATATTCTTTATTTTCTTTCCTTTTGTGACATTTAATTAACAGTATTAATGTAATATTCCCAATAGTTATAAATTTAATAAATTCAACTTTTATTTTTAATAGGTTGTCTAAAGATATCTTGGGAAATTAAATAATGTATTTGAAGGCTAAAATATTCATAGTTTGCAAGTTCCAAAAATTCTTCAGTTAAAATTAATTTGTATGAGTTTATTCACATTCTCTCAATTATTTTCTCTGGAACTCTGATGTATTCATATTTATTCTCATTGGTTTAATTCCTGTATGATTTGTCTAAGACTCTCATGCAATTCACCAATTGCCTTTTCATATATGTCTACTTTACTTTTTAACCTCTCTCTCTTTTTCACTTGTGTGAAATGTGTACATGTATGTATTCTAAATTCTAGAATATATATTTGAATTTTTTTCAAATGTCACAGTTCTTTTTCCTTCTATGTTCTGTTTTGTACATTCTTTCCCTCTTGAAGTAATACAAATAGAGTAGAACCTCTAGTTGACCACCCTCCTTAAGTTGACCTAATTTTCATGAACTGGGCATGCACCACACATACATATCAGTACAGCAACCCTAGTTCCTCATGTTGACCACCACTGTTATGGTCACAAGTTTGCTAACCACCCAGTCCCTTGTGTAGTCAATTACAGGGTTCTACTTCATGGGTATAATTTACCTTTAAGATTATCAAATTATTAATAACAATGTATTGACAATAGTATTTTGGGATGATACCTTTAGTCTTTTTTATCTTCGGTCTTTTTGAGCCAAATCATACATCAGAGGAGTCTTCAGTCTTTTAGGAAGAGCTCTGATTTAGTATCTTTACCATAATTGGTCATTGGCTAGGAGAAGCTAATGAAAGGTGCTGCCTTTGTGCAAATATAGTAATGAATTTTAGGGTACAGCCACTTGACCCTTGGTCAGTCAATCCCCATGTATCTGTATATCTAAGAGACACATTATCATGGCTGTGGTAGACTAGGTCTATAGCTGCTTGAACTTGCATTGATGACTCATACCCTGCTGTGACTCTAGGCCAGAGCCCGCAGATTTTCTTTTCTCTAGTCCTTGCTTTTCTGGGTCTTCAGTGGGAAACTAGTTACAGTTTTGTGTTATGCACAAAACTTGTAACCCCAGCTCCCTTTCCCACATGGTCATTAAAAAATTAAGATATAGTATATTTCTAATCCCAAGTATCTAATCAGTTCTTCTCGTACCTGGTAATTTATGTTTCTGATTTTTAAGCTCTGTTACATATGACCTCACATATCATTGTAAATACCTTATAATTTAATGTATGTGGAATGAAGCAAAAAATCGCTTTAAATGATTTTATCATTTAAAATCATGTCTTATGTCTGCACTTATGTATAGTTGGGGAAAGGCAAGCATTGATCCTGTAATGGTCACATAATAGTCATGTACCCTTTCCCACATGCTTGGCAGAGTGAGTCAGCTGAACCAAGCCAGCTGGAAGAATTACCATCAGATCTTTGCAGACACTGGAAAGGTGTGGTAAGGAAGGCTGGTATTCAAAAACTAGCTGATCTCCTGAAATATTTTACATTACATATTGATCCAGAAACCCTTCTGTTACCTAGAAAACTGTATACCTTTATCTACGCTTAGCCCGGTTTGCAGTAGCTAATGGTGGGTAGAGGCAGAGGTCCTTCTACTTGAGCATTCTGCATTGCAGTCAGCTGAAAAGAGCAAAGCCTGACTCTCCATAAAACAACCGCAGAGGCAGGGAATCTTGCTCACAATTTTTTCTCTGTATATCTTGTCATGTGTGACCATAGGATTCATTAGTACCTGTACAACACTCACAACTAACTAGCACACAACTTATCTGTGCTCATTCTGGACACGCATCTACACCCTTTCTCAGGGTTTCTCATTTCCGACTGCTGATATTTTGTTCCCACTCCAAATTTTACATGTTTAATACTTCTCTTCTATTACATTTGTCACATTTGAATATTTTATAGTTTCATTTCATTTTTATTATAATAAACCAGCTCTCGAGTTTTTCATTCATTTCTATTAAAACCTATTGCTGTATTCTCACTCTTTCATTTATATTCGTATTTGCATAATTTTCTTTCTCCTCTTTCCCTTCTATATATTAGCTGAAAGTAACTTTCTAATTGTTTTTCTTATCTTGGGAGTGCCTCACCTCTTTAGACTTAATGCTCAGATGTTAAATATTTTTTTTAAATGTCTAAAAAATTTGATGTGAAACCAGTGATTTCTAGGAAGGTCACAATATGTGTCCTGCAATATTTCCATGCCTCTTAAATCAATTTACAACAACTATCACAGAAAGATTGTGATAAACTTCTGGTCTTTTCTGCCACTGTCCATTTTTATTAAATGTTTATTAATCACCTACATATGTCAGGCACAGCGTTGGCCAACAGGAAGGGGAAAACTGAATTCCTCACAATAAGGTTTGCTTTCTGTTTCAAATACCATCTCAAACACTCAAGACTGGTCTGCCAGATAAACTCCAGAAAACACTGATGAAGGGAGTTTAGGGTAGGGTAGAGATACTGTGTTTGAAATACTGGTCACCTTCCATGAGTAAGGAGTAGGAATATTTGTTCTCATACCACTGTGGTTTCTGTTCTGGGTTAGGTGTCATAAAATACCCAGAGCAACCTAAAAGCACAGGATAAGAAATGGCATATATTTAGATGAAGGTAGATCCTTTGGCTTTTTACTTTGTTGTTTACATCCTTGTTGCTAGCTGCTCCTTTTCTGTTCTGGAAAAACAAATTAGATTAAACTTCAAGAGCTAATGAAACTAATAGTGTTTATATAACTATCTTTATATAAGACAATGGCTCTATGCAGAAATATCACTTTTGCTTATTTGCACATATTCGAAATAAATTTCTGTATGTATTAAAGTTTGTGAGGACCATAGGATTATATTTGCTATGAAAGAAGTGACCAGAAAAATAAAGAAACATAATTCTTAAAAAGGGTCAAAAAAGTCAATTTCGTGACAAGATGACTGTAGATACTGAAAGCCAGGGAGAATAAGAAATCAGGAAAATAGAAAACAATAATATTGTGTTCCTTGGAAGAACTCAGTAGGAATAGTTCTAAAAGCAAAAAGAAAGAAATAATACTAAGAAGTTCATTACTGGCAGGATATATCCTTGCAAGAATCAAAGAGAAGCAATAGAAATAAAAGTCTTCTATCTCCTAACCCCAGGAGTTTCTGGACTCAGCTGTTTGGTAAATCTTCTGGTAGAATAAAGGAGTGAGGAATACCGAAAGCTTAATGGAAAATCAGGGACTACAACAATGAGTAAGAGAAACCTCTTAGAAACAGCTTTTCATCGATCAAGGACATAGAGAACATTAAAAAATTAAATTTAAAAAGCCCATTCATTTCCTTTTAGTGATTTAGCATTTCCAGAAAAATAGATGGGTGAAGGTAATAAACCATGTATATCTGAAGTACAGGTAGTTACTATTAAGTGTGCACTTGAGTAATAACTGCTGCAATACAACCAACGTCCATTTCTAGCATTTTATAGCATCACATTGCATCTTGAAAAGTAAATTAAATTAGAACTAACAAAAAAGCTTTTATATGTTCTACTTTCTTAATTCTTTGTATTGAACTAGTTCTATAATAAATATGACAAATGATAATGTATATGAGGTAAGATATTTTTGTTTTGACAAAATTTCATTCTTTTGTTTAGGATGACTTTAAGTGTTACTCTTCAACAATATTATAAACAAATATTATAAGATATAAACGTACCTTAACTAAGGTCATTTGTGCTTTGTTTAGTACAGTTTTGAAAGCATTTTTTCTTACCATAAAAATATTTTAGGGGTGATGCCTGTGGCTCAAGGAGGAGGGCGCCTGCCCCATATACCGAGGGTGGTGGGTTCAAACCTGGCCCTGGCCAAAATTGCAACAACAACAAAATATTTTAAATAATTCCACATCTATTGGTATAATTGAAGTAAAACATAGCTGAATGGAATAGTGGCTTTTTGGAGGGGTTGTTCCCATAATTCTGTATATATTCACTGCATAACATGAAATCAATAAATGGAATCACACGTAATTCAATCTCACAGCTAGTTTTTGTTATTCTGCTATCAAGAAAGAATCTTGCTAAGTATACATTTAAGCTTTAGTTACAAACAAACGTTTCCTGAAATTATGCATTTTATAGTATTGATAACAGCATAAATTTCTTTTTTTTTCTTTTAAATAAGTACTAGTTTGGTGCCTCTTTTAGTAAATTCCTAGGCTTAAAGAATATCAGAGTTGAGAAGCAGTTTCTGAAGCCTCTGGCAATGGTATCTGATTATGCCCTCAAAGGAATGGGATACCAAGAAATAATTCTAGCAGTGGGAAGAGATGGTGGAATTACCTTGTGTGTCTCAACAAAATAACTCAGGGAAAAAGTGTGGCGAAGGAATAGGGGAGGGACCTTACTAAATGTTAGGAGACCAGGTAGGAGCTATTATATTAATGATAATGCTTGATGTTATCATTAGTTTGACGAGGATGGTGGTGATAGGTGGAGGAATGGAAGGATGTAAAAGATCTGTAAAGCATAAAAGCAAGATTTTGTTGGTGAGTGAACAGGTAGGTGATTTAGAAGGAGTTAATTATCAAAAATCATTTGCTTTCTCATTTGCACAATGAAATGGGTAGTAGTGTAGTTAGGTAATGTGGAATGCCTCAGAAGAAGACTAGATATGAAAATTTGGTTATGATGAGATTTGAAAATGTACAGCTTCAAGAAATAAGGGTTTATGAGTCACAAATATTTTTCATCATGCTGCCTGATTTTCATTTTATATACTTTCTTACCTAACAGGAAAAGAAATATGTCTGGTTGGTTTGAGGGAAGAAAAATAGATGTGTTGCCTGTAGTTCCAGCTACTTGGGAAGCTGAGGCAAGAGAATCGCCTAAGCCCAGGAGTTGGAGGTTGTTGTGAGCTGTTGATGCCATGGTGCTCTACCAAGGGCAATACAGTGAAACTCTGTCTCTACAAAAAAAAAAAAATGTGTTCATAGTCCTATGAAAAGATTACTTTATTAAACAAAAATGGAATTTCAGATAAACTTAGTGTGCATTTCCCTACATTTAATTTTTTTATTCTTTTCTATTCAATTTATATTTTCATACAAGCATTTCTTCAGTTCTATATACAGATTTAGCTTCTGAAATTAACAGTATTATTTTTATTTCTTGGGGCTTTTCATGTGCTTGACTGTCAAGTAGTGTCTCTATTGCTGGTGGACTGTCAGCTGGATGCTGGTTTTTTATTTCTTTTGCCCCTTGCCACAGACTCCTCACGTTCTTTTTCTTTCTTTCTTTTTTTTTTTTTAATTAAATCATAGCTGTGTACATTGATATGATCATGGGGCATCATTCACTAGCTTCACAGACCGTTTACCAAGTTTCAAATATACCCTTGTAAGATGCACCGCTGGTGTAATCCCACCAATCTCCTTCCCTCTACCCACCTCCCCCCTCCGTCCCCTCCCTTTCCCCCTTCCCCCTATTCTTAGGTTGTAACTGGGTTATAGCTTTCATGTGAAAACCCTAAATTACTTTCATAGTAGGGCTGAGTACATTGGGTACTTTTTCTTCCATTCTTGAGATACTTTACTAAGAAGAATATGTTCCAGCTCCATCCATGTAAACATGAAAGAGGTAAAGTCTCCATCTTTCTTTAAGGCAGCATAATATTCCATGGTGTACATATACCACAATTTATTAATCCATTTGTGGATCGATGGGCACTTGGGCTTCTTCCATGACTTAGCAATTATGAATTGAGCTGCAATAAACATTCTGGTACAAATATCTTTGTTATGATGTGCTTTTTAGTCTTCTGGGTATATGCCCAGTAGAGGGATTACAGGATTGAATGGCAGATCTATTTTTAGATCTCTGAGTGTTCTCCATATCTCTTTCCAAAAGGAATGTATTAATTTGCATTCCCACCAGCAGTGCAAAAGTGTTCCCTTTTCTCCACATCCGCGCCAACATCTCTGGTCTTGGGATTTTGTGATATAGGCTAGTCTCACTGGAGTTAGATGATATCTCAAAGTAGTTTTGATTTGCATTTCTCTGATGATTAAAGATGATGAGCATTTTTTCATATGTCTAAAGGCTGCATGCCTGTCTTCTTCAGAGAAGTTTCTCTTCAAATCCCTTGCCCAGCCTGCGATGGGATCCCTTGTTCTATTCTTGCTAATGCGTTTGAGTTCTCTGTGGATTCTGGTTATTAAACCTTTGTCGAAGACATAACCTGCAAATATCTTCTCCCATTCTGAGGGCTGTCTGCTTGCTTTACTTACTGTGTCCTTGGCTGTGCAGAAGCTTTTTAGTTTGATCAAGTCCCAGTAGTGTATTTTTGAAGCTGCTTCAATTGCCCGGGGGGGTCCTCCTCATAAAATACTTGCCCAGCCCGATTTCTTCAAGGGTTTTCCCTGCACTCTCCTCTAGTATTTTTTTTTTTTTTTGGCCGGGGCTGGGTTTGAACCCGCCACCTCTGGCATATGGGACCGGCGCCCTACTCCTTGAGCCACAGGCGCTGCCCTCCTCTAGTATTTTTATAGTTTCATGTCTGAAGTTTAAATCTTTGATCCAGTGAGAGTCTATCTTAGTTAATGGTGAGAGGTGTGGGTCCACTTTCAGTCTTCTACAGGTTGCCAGCCAGTTCACCCAGCACCATTTGTTAAATAGGGAATCTTTTCCCCATTGGATGTTTTTAATTGGCTTGTCAAAGATTAAATAACGGTAAGTAGCTGGATTCATCTCTTGGTTCTCTATTCTGTTCCAGACATCTACTTCTCTATTTTTGTGCCAATACCATGCTGTTTTGATCACTATTGATTTGTAGTATAGTCTCAGGTCTGGTAGCGTAATTCCTCCTGCTTTGTTTTTATTTCTGAGTAATGTCTTGGCTATTCGAGATTTTTTCTGATTCCATATAAAATGAAGTGCCGCACCCACGGCACCACAGCCATAGTGAGGCGGCGCTGTCCACGTTCTAGAATGCCGGTAAGGAGGCTTGTGCTCCACGGAGCTTCGCCCCCAGCAACCCCTGCACAAACGGCATCAGAAACGGTGCTCTACGTGCCAAGTCACCCGCAGGAGCTTGAACGACCGTGGCAGTCTTTAAAATTTATCACTTTGTTTTTCTTTAACATAAGTCTGTGTGTTCTATTACTAATCACAATGTGCTTTCTCAGGGCCGGACCCATTGCACTGCAGGATGAGATAAGGCACGAGCTTGCTAGGCTCAATGCCGCCTATAAGTCAGGCACTAAGATGTTTAAGTAATAAATACCTTCACAGTAAATACCAATGATTTCAGACAATGTATAGATGTTTTGTTACAAGAAGAATCATTTATAACTAGAATAGACAATGATCATATACAAATCAAAATAGTACAATCACGCAAAGGCAGGGAAAGCAGGATAAACAGAAAAGTAAGAAATTATGCCAGCCTTCCCTTTGCCTTGAGCAGTTAGCAAAAAAATGCAAACCTTGTTATCTCTGGAAAGAGGAAGAAGCAAACAACTTCACAACCATGCTGAGACCAGCTCTTTTATAATAAGTTAAACTTTGTACTGTTTAGTCTGGACATGCTTTTGACTGTTATCAACAAAAGGCAGAGCAATTGAATTGTTGTTGAAAATGTCTCGAATAATCAGAACTTACCTAAGCATGAAAAACTGCAAACATAAAGAAAAGATCTGTACATCTAAGTAAATGATTGTAACTCTCCCACTAACTCAAAATAACTCTTGTGTATGACGCCCCCTGCCTGTAAGAAAAAGTGTATAAATACTTGCATGCTTTCACAGTGAAATTACAGCTGCATACTTTAACCCGTAGTGTGCCAGACTGTCATTCCTCCGCCGATCTCTCAACCTTCCTCGTTCCTTCTCCCTGCTTTCCCTCGGACTGGAGCCCACCGACAGGGTGGTCCGCGGCAATGAAGTGTTGTTTTTTCAAGATCTTTAAAGTGACAGTGGAGCTTTAATAGGGGTTGCATTGAAATTATATATTGCTTTGGGTATTATGGACATTTTAACAATGTTGATTCTTCCCAGCCATGAGCCTGGTAGGTTTTTCCATTTGTTAATATTTTCAGCTATTTCTTTTCTTAGAGTTTCATAGTTCTCTTTATAGAGATCTTTCACGTCCTTTGTTAGATAAATTCCCAAATATTTCATCTTCTTTGGGCTACTGTGAATTGGATAGCATCCTTAACTGTTTTTTCAACTTGACTGTTGTTGGTATATATAAAGGCTACCAATTTATGAATGTTGATTTTGTAACCTGAGACGCTGCTGTATTCCTTGCTCACTTCTAAGAGTTTTGTAGTAGAGTCCCTAGTGTTTTCCAGATATACTATCATATCATCCGTGAAGAGTGAAAGTTTGATCTCTTCTGACCCTATATGGATACCCTTGATCGCCTTTTCTTCCCTAATTGCGGTGGCTAAAACTTCCATTACAGTGTTAAAAAGCAATGGAGACAATGGGCAGCCTTGTCTGGTTCCTGATCTGAGTGGAAATGATTCCAATTTAACTCCATTTAATATGATATTGGCTGTGGGTTTGCTGTAGATGGTCTCTATCAGTTTAAGAAATGTCCCTTCTATACCGATTTTCTTAAGTGTTCTGATCATGAAGGGATGCTGGATATTATCAAAAGCTTTTTCTGCATCGATTGAGAGAATCATATGGTCTTTGTTTTTTAATTTGTTTATGTGCTGGATTACATTTATAGATTTACGTATATTGAACCAGCCTTGAGACCCTGGGATAAAACCGACTTGGTCATGATGTATAATTTGTTTGATGTGTTGCTGGATTCTGTGTGTTAGGATCTTGTTCAATATTTTTGCATCTATATTCATTAGTTATATTGGTCTATAATTTTCTTTTCTTGTTGGGTCTTTTCCTGGTTTGGGGATCAGGGTGATGTTTGCTTCATAGAACGTGTTGGGTAGTCTTCCTTCTTTTTCTACTTTTTGGAACAGGTTGAGTAATATAGGTACTAATTCCTCTTTGAAGGTTTGGTAGAATTCTGATGTGAAACCATCTGGTCCCAGGCTTTTCTTTTTAGGGAGGTTTTGTATGGTTGATGCTATTTACAAACTTGATATGGGACTGTTCAACATTTCCACTTGATTCTGGCTAAGTCTTGGAAGGTGACGTGCTTCCAATTATTGGTCAATTTCCTTTAGATTTTCATATTTCTGAGGATACAGTTTCTTGTAATATTCATTAAGGATTTTTTGGATTTCTGAGGAGTCTGTTGTTATTTCGTCTTTGTTGTTTCTGATTGATGATATTAGAGATTTTACTCTTTTTTTCCTGATTAGGTTGGCCAAAGGTTTATCTATTTTATTGACCTTTTCAAAAAACCAACTTTTTGATTTATTGATCTGTTGTATTATTCTTTTGTTTTCAATTTCATTTAATTCTGCTCTAATTTTGGTTATTTCTTTTCTTCTACTAGGTTTGGGGTTGGAATGTTATTCCTTTTCCAGTTGCTTGAGATGTCCCACTAAGTTGTTAACTTTCTTTCTCTTTCTTTCTCTTTCCGTTGTCTTGAGGAAGGCTTGCAGTGCTATAAATTTCCCTCTTAGAAATGCCTTTGCGGTGTTCAGAGGTTCTGATAGTTCATGTCTTCATTATTGTTTTGTTCCAAAAAATTGGCGATTTCTTTCTTAATCTCATCTCTGACCCAGCTATCATTCAGCATAAGGTTATTTAACTTCCATGTTTTTGTATGAGTATGCAGATTCCTGTTCTTACTCAGCTCAAGTTTTATTCCATGGTGGTCCAAGAAGATGCATGGAATAATTTCTATTCCTTTAAATTTACTGAGGTTAGACTTGTGACCTAAGATGTGATCGATTTTGGAGTAAGTTCCATGGGCCGATGAGAAGTATGTGTATTCAATTTTGTTGGGATGAAATGTCCTGTAGATGTCTGCTAAATCCAAATGTTGGATGGTTAGGTTTAAATCTAAGATTTCTTTGCTCAACTTCTTGTTGGAGGATCGATCTAACACTGCCAAAGGAGTGTTGAAATCTCCGACGATTATGGAGCTGGAGGAAATCAAGTTGCTCATGTCTGTTAGAGTTTCTCTTATAAATTGAGGTGCATTCTGGTTGGGTGCATAGACATTAATAATTGAGATCTCATCATATTGAGTATTACCCTTAACAAATATGAAGTTACCATTCTTGTCTTTCCTTACTTTTGTTGGTTTAAAGCCTATTGTATCTGCAAATAAAATTGCAACACCTGCTTTTTTCTGATTACCATTTGCCTGAAATATGGATGACCATCCTTTCACCCTACGTCTGTATTTGTCTTTTAAGTTAAGATGTGACTCTTGTATGCAACAAATATCTGGCCTGAGTTTTTGTATCCAGTCAGCTAACCTATGCCTCTTTAGAGGACAGTTTAAGCTGTTCACATTAATGGAGAATATTGATAAGTCTGGTGAAGTTTTGGGTATCGATTTTTTCAAAAGTCCAGTGGGTATTTTTAATCCTTTCGCCAGTGTGGAAATTGGAGTTTGATCTGAAGTTTCTGAGTGAGTTAACTTTTGTGGTATAGGATTGGGTTTGTCATTATGGAGGATAGGTCTGAGAATATCCTGAAGAGCTGGTTTGGTAATGGCAAATTTCTTCATCCTCATGTTCTTATACTGGAATACTATTCCTGGTTATTTGCAAACTTGTTCTACTATCCATATCTGTGAAATCTATTTAGTTTTCCTACACATTTATCAAACTTATTTGTTCCTACTTGAGAAAACAGCATTATATGGTTAAAAGCACTTACTTCCCTTTCTTTACATTCAAATGATGATGTTTTACAAGCTTTTAAATGTAGCAGATAATATCCCTTTTTACTTTGTTTTTCTTGCCTTTCCTTAATAGTAAGTTTACTACCCCAACATTAAGGATATTATCCAGATTATTGACTAAAGACTTATTAACTCTTAGGCTGGGAATGGTGGCCCATACCTGTAGTTCCAGCTACTCAGGAGGCTGAACTGGAAGGATCTCGTGAGCCTAAGAGTTGAAGATCAGCCTGGGTGATGCAGTGACATAGCAAGACCCTGTCTCAATTAAAAAAATAAAAACTTATGAAGTATTAGATTCCTTGTGTTTAGGTGACTTTTCTCATTTGATTGTCATAAAAATTCTGAAAGGGAGTTACTTGTCTTCCCATTTCAAAGGAAATTGAGTCTCCGAAGGATTGATTCACTTGCCCAGGATAAATTGTTGGTATTGGGAATCTGTACAGAAGCAACTGGCCTCCAAAGCTATTTCCCTGACCCCAAGCTGCCTCCCCACCCTGGTGGTAGCCAATGCCTCTCTGCCCTTGCCTCAGTTTTCACTGTCACCAAATGCCACCAGAAAGCTGATGCTAGTCCCTAATGATGGTTTCATCAGGCCAAACAGAAGTGGGAAAAATAAAAGGACTGCAACTCTTCACTAAACTAAAATCTATTTAATTCACAGATTATTTTCAACATTCTTAGAGTTAATATGTCTTTTCTTTAATAAAATGGTAATGATGGCGCTCAATGGTTTCTTTGCTTTTATTAATGTTCTCACTTTATAAAATTTTGGAAAATACCCACCCACCCCCGAAATATTAGCTAGAATATTAAAATACTAGAATTTAAAGGAAACTTTGTGGGTTAAACTTTTCTGTCTCTCACTACGTGCTTAAAAATACTCAAATACTCCTCTGCTCCAGAAGACATTATTCTCATCTGCACTGTCACCTTATGTTTGTCCAATAGCATACTAACTGCCATAGTTCTACAATTCTTATAATCAGCATGGAAGGCTTGCTGGTCATTGTTTCTTTTGCCTCATCCCCTCTTACATCACCTTCTTTATACTCTATCTACACAAAATACAGCCATGAGGTCAGTTCACCACAGCTATTTCTATGGTTAATCAATAGTAGTGCTATATGAAAAGCTTGCATTCCAATTTTTACATTCACACAAACTAGTCACAGCATATCTGTCTTCTATGTGTTTTTCTAGCGAAACAAAATATACATAGAACACTTGCTTAAATTTTTTGCTGACAACTAACCTCATGTAGTATCCAATTCTGTTTCCTTCAGAGATACTTAGAGATATTCGTCATGCTTATTTATTTTGCAACTAAATACTGGAGTCACATCTAACTATTTCCTTAACCCCCTTCCTATTGTTTTAGGTTGCTTGGTACTTAATAATTCAATCATAATATCAGCATTTTTTGGTCTACATTATATTATTAGAGTTGGTTAAATCATGATCTTGATAAGAATTTCTTATATATTCAGCGTAGCTTGGGCCAGTTAGCTGGACTCAATTTCTAAACCTCAACCTGCACTTCTAACATCAGGCAGCTTTCTCATAATTTTCTACTGTTATTCATAATGAAGACTAGAAAAATGTGTAGCTAAATCTAATATTACCCTTTATTTCCCTGTAGGACATTAATCAGTTTGTATCTATTATAGCAATGTTATCCTAACTTTATTAAATTCTTTTAAAAGCATAGTTGAATAAATCTGACTTGCTAATTTTATATATTAAGAACTTTGTTTTAAAAACTTTTAAAAAAATTATGCATGAGCAGTTTTGGAGGTATTCTCTTAGATGCTCAAGTGAACTTGTGTGATGGAAAGACAATAAATCTACAATTCTTGAGAAGTATCCCTCCTGGGCTGTTTAACCTTGGCCCCCGGCAAATCTCGATTGGTGCTATAATTTTAACTTTTTATCTCTTTCATTTCCTAGATTAATTTTTTTGTCTCCTTCCGGATTTTGTGGTTTTATTTTTGTCACTAGTTTATGCGTGGCCAATGAATTATTTTTTTGTTTTCAGCAGTGGTGAGGAATTTTGTTTTTCTCAATCATTTGGTAGTTTCTGTTAGATGAATGAGAAAGGCCTGTTCTCCCTTTAGTGAGATATATCCTGTCCTATTGAGCTCTAACATTATTACAGCTCTGGACAGCAATGGTGACTGCAACCTCAAGAGAGATATTAGCCAGAGCCACCCAGCCTTTTCTGCATTCCTGCCCCTCAGAAACTGTGTGATGAAATCAATACTTGTTGCTTGAGGCCTCTAATTTAGGGATACTTCATTTGGCTGTAGTTAGATAACCAATACACCTACTCTGTAGAGCATTAATAGATTAACATCTCTCAAATTTAAAATGCTCTGATTTGTAATTATAAATAGTAACTTATTTAAACCTAATATCCCCCTAATCCATAATAAATTCAAAAATTGAGCTTCTAGTAATTTATAGGTTTTAGATTTAAACTTTTTTTCTTAAAGAAATTGCTAGCTCAGGAATGTTTTAATACAAGAATCCAACTTCAAAATTTAAGGTGAATCTTTAGCCAAATTATAGCAGCATAATGATTTTGGTTAAATATATGATGCTTAAGTTTTTTCTTGATTTTTGTCAGTAAACATACATTTAAAAGAATATGTTTTATTACTTGAAAATAATATTTGGGTTTATTTTCTCATAAAATATCAGTTAACTTGAATTTTTGCAAAGAGTTTACTTGTAAAATAAACTAACATTAATTGTATGTAATATTTAAAATTATGAAAATTATAAATCTATGCTCACTAAATTGAACACTTCTGACCATATATCATATCAACAGTAATTGTATTTTCTATACATTAATTTGAAAATTATTTCTAAAACATTTAGATGTATTAAAATCTTAGAATAATATTTAGTTGAGTTAATGGCTATTTATTTGCTACCTACTGAGTTTCCAAGTAATGTTCCTGATTGCAGAAGCACTGATTACTAAGCATAATGTTTACATTGATATATATGTGTTCCTTTTCTTATATATGTATCATCTGTGGAATGTGTTAACAAAATGAGCTCATTTTTGTCATTTTAATAATGTGTAAATGTGTAATCAGCTCTGCAAACACATTTTAATGGCATACACACACACACACACACACACACACATATATATATATTTTTTTTTTTTTGGCCGGGGCTATGTTTGAACCCACCACCTCCGGCATATGGGACCGGCGCCCTACTCCTTGAGCCACAGGCGCCGCCCAACACACACATATTTTTAAAACATTTCTCTCCCTTAACTAACTACTTGACCTTTTGAGTTACTTGCCAGAAATGGTGGATTTTCTTCAAGACAAAGGAGCAGAGATTCTGAAGACCCTTGGGCAGACTTCCTGAAACTGAGATTCATTATCCCCAACCTGCCTTAAATGCAGGGAGTCCCTTGTTAGTTACAGTTACACCGTGACCTGTCCCAAAGCATGTATCCCCTCCGTGAAAAGCCCATGACCTCTGTTAGTTGGAAAGACAGATTTGAGGAAGGTTCTCCTATTCTCCTGACAGGTAAGGGATTTGTCTAAAAGATTCCTTTCTTCCTTTGCAGTCCTATTGCCTCAATGATAGGATCTCTGTGCAATGAGCCACTGGACCGAGGCTGAAACTCCTGGGCAGTTTCGGCAATAATTATGGTGTTCATCTGGGTTGGGGTTGCTCATGGTTCCCTGGCTGCAGAGCAGGGAGAGACGAGAGGATCCTAGCAGCTCTCTGGCCATCTTTGCTGGACAGCAGCTTTGGAATTTCCCACCAGCACTGTCACTACTGGCCTCCAGTGCACTAGTGAAGACCTCCACAGAAAGGGCCTCTAGATTTTGACATTTGTGTTTGGATGGGTGAATGCGATTTGGAGATACCTCACAGTGAGGGATGCTGTAGCAGATGCTTCCTAATTTGGGCACTTCTTAGAAATTTGCATTTCTTTAGGGTTGGAGTCTTGTGAGAGTGGAAGCTAACCTATTTTGACTTGGCACTCCTAGGGCTTATTAGGTGAAACTGCGGTTTGTTTCTTTGGATCATCTTGAATTTCTCTCTCTGTTGAGTTTCTTTGGATCATCTTGAATTTCTCTCTCTGTTGAGTGTTAACCTGTACTGATGTGTGGCATATAAATGAGGAATCTGCTAAGCTCTTTGTCTCTATTTTCTTTTTGCTCACTTTAAATTTGCTGTTGATGGTATCGTAGTTGCAGTCGAAGGTCTAGGAGGTTGAAAGATGACCTTAGTTGGTAGTTTCTCTTGCAGCAGGTTCTAATGTCTGAAAAGTTAAAGAAACCTCATCCTAAAATCTGAGAGATTAGAGCACATCTCTGTCTGAAGAGCTAAGAGACTGAAAGACATCTCCGTGCATGGAGGCAATCTGACTGAGATGCGAGATGCCCACTGTTGCACAAGAAAAAAGGAATAGAAACATAATGCATAGAGATTTATATGGAACTTCAGGAGATCTTGTGGCTGAGACAAAAGCTGTTAAACTATATGCATTTGTGTATGTACAAATACACTTTGTATTAGGACTACAAGGTACCCAAATTGGCTTATAAATAAAAGAAAGTCTCATAAATTAAATGTGAATTTATTAATCTTTCATAAGCAAACTATTTTTTAAATTATGAATAAAATAACAATAAAAATGGTCTTTAAAATGGCCAGTTATACATTTTCTCCTGAGTTCACTGGTCATTTTTATATTTAAAGATGTCAGGATCTGATACAAAGATTCTAAAACTAAAATGAGCCAAAACATCATGAGCTATGCTTTTATGATGTTTAATAAGTGAGACACATTTAATATTGTTGGCTTAAGCAGCTAAATATTTTGAATTATTTAAAAAATACCCTTTGTGTTTAACTTTAAGGTTCTTATTCAGGTAAAAATATAGACATGCCTAAACAAAATAAGTATTGGTGCATCAGAATAAATGAAACTCTAAGTACATGATAGCCCCAAATAGAAACTTACAGTCAAAGATTTATAAAGATATTTTGGTTTGGTCATTCTTTCTGAGTACTGTTTGCAAGCTGGTCTAATACATTGCGTTTCCATACCAAAGGTCTTTGCCTAGAAAACTTTTTAAAAAAGGAATCCTTCAACTATTCATTTTTTATAGTAGTTTACTTCAAAAGAAATAAAATGATAATTCTTAGAATCCAAAAAGAATCTCAAAACAATGCTGTTCTTTGGATATACTATGTGTAATTGAATTTGTGCTTAAGAAAAATGTTTTTAGACCAGTCACATTGTTTTTAAAATAGCTTGATCTTGAGCCTTATGTAAAAAAAAAAAAAAATGTTAAGACACTGTGCCATTATTGGAGATGCTGTTAGAGATTGATGTTAGAGTTTTATTCAGTATGTGGGTCAGAAAATGTCATGTCAATAAATTTTATTTTGGGATATTGGCATTTTAGAAATATCAAATTAGTTATCTTTGAGCAGAAAGTATTCCAAAACTTCTACATATTTATAGAATTTAAAGATGTTACACTAATCAGAATATCAAGTCTTACTAAGATACTGACGTTTGTTATCTTTGTAGACTTGAACTTTTAAAGTAATAGTTAAAGCTGTATTTTGTGATTGTTTCTTAGTCTGTGTTGCAAAATTATTTTCCTTATCTTTTCTCTTGATTTTTTTAAACAAAAATATGTTTAAAAATTAAATTTATTTAGATATGAAATAACTTTATTGAGGGCACAATTAATCACATTGGTTGCATAGCTAATATTTACAGACTATCAATATGGTTAAGTAAGCAGCTAAAATAAATTAGGCAAATGTAAATGAATGAGATAACAGTAATAAAATTCTAAGACATTTTCTATAATCAACTTCTTCGAAACATTTCAGATTTATATCTCAGAAGTTTAATTTTTGTTGTCTCTTACCCACTTTCAGCTTTTCCTCTCTCGAGAAGGTCTGATGTGGTGACCCCTCCTTCAGTAGCTTCCTCATTTCTCTAACTTTTTCCCCTTCTGGTACTAAGTCTGCCGTTAAGGTCTGACGCTGAAATGTTTATTTTAGTGTCTGAAAGGCAGTGTTTTTTTTCTTAGTTTCTTCTTATATGTGAATTGTTCAAAATGGTTGAAAAACAATCTTCCTATGCTATTACTAAGAGTTTTGTATTCTCCTTTTTAAGGTTCTTATGTAACCATGAAAGTTTTGAGACAGACCGTGTTATGGTCTATTGTTTCACTTCCAAGAAACCACAGTCAACAGTGTCCTTTCTGATTTGCTTGTGCGAGTGTCACCTTGCTGGGCTTTTCGGTGTTGCTGGGAGGGTTTTGTTTATTTCTATCTGTGCAGATTTTACATTTCTGAACTTTTGTTTATCTCAAAAATTTAGTATTAACCCATGTACATTGTTCATCATGACCTGAACACACACAGTCTTCTTATGTCTAATAAATTCCAGTACTCTTTTCATAAGGTTTGATTCCCAAATTGTTTAAATATGTTACCCACAAAAAACCAATCACACTAAAGAAGGTTTTCTTTACCTTTTGGTAACTGGCTTAAGATGCAATGATTTTAGGCTTTATCAAGATGATTTCTATGTTGTCCTTATTATATTATTGATTTACTTGGGTAAACTGAGCTTTAAAACGTTAAGGGTTTTTTTTTTTTTAATTTTCTGTATTGACTTTAAAGTCTTCTGTCACTCTTGGCCGAGTGATTTACTATTCATTTATAATAACCTGTGATTCTGCTTTCATCAATGTTTTGAGCCTTTTAACATCTTTGACAAATGTCTGCAAAATCTGCATACTTTGAGCATTTAAGTACCTATAAGGTTCCATTTTCCTGTCATTGTCAGAACTGGGATGGACTTATAACCTTTTATTTAGAATGTTGTTTGATCATTCTGATCTAAGAATTCTTGAATTCTGAGGTCAAATGATTTTAATGAATGTTTTATATAGTGAATGCCTAGAAGTCTGATAGTAGCTAGATGGTTATAGATAAATTAATTTTATTATCTTGCTTTTAATGTTTGGTTTTTTTGTTTGTTCTTATGTTGCTTAAAACATTTTGGAGATTGATAAATGCCTATCCACCTCTATTCCTATCTGACCTAGACCATTTAATTGGCTATAAGTCTTTTGACTTTAAGTCCCTTGGCTATGGGATCCAATTTAGGTACAGGATAGAACCAGCAGATTTTCTAGCCTGGACAAAAATTAAAACAAATACAAAATTCTAGGTACTTTTCTCCTCTTCTGACTGTACACAACCTCCTTTGTCAAAGAGGTTGACAACCTCCCCACAAAACCCTTAAAACCCTTTCCTTCATAAGTTTCATGGTCAGAAACTCATCAGGGGAAGAAAGGTCAGAAAGGCCTCCCTATACCTTCACTATTCCAATGAAAAAAAAAAAAAAAACAAGCTCTGGGACCCAGGAATACCACTGGATTCAGTATGCCAAAGTCAATGAACCAAATAGTGGATGGTATTGTTCCTATGGTACCTAGTTCTTATAGCCTCCTTACCACTTTATCTGGGAATTTTGCCTGATTTTCAGTAATAGATTTAAAAGGTACTTTCTTTTGAATTTCTCTTGCTCCAAAATCCTGAGTACTATTTGCTTTTGAATGGGAATACTTAAAGTCTAAAGCCAAATGCTAATATCGCTGGACTGTCCTTTTGGGGCCGGATTTGAACCAGCCACCCCCAGTATATGGGGCTAGCGCCCTACTCCTTGAGCCACAGGTGCCGTCCAGGAATTTCAAAAAAGAAAAAGAAAAAAACCTTTTCAATAATCTTTGGAAAAATTCTGCGCAAAGATTTGAAGGAAGCAGTTTGAGGCAAGGAAATGATTTTATAGTACATAGACAATACCTGATAACCAGAGAGACTGCAGCTGAATCAAGGTAGCATGCTGTAATTGTATTAAATTTACTGGCTGACAAAGGACAGAAATCATCTCAGAAAAAGCTCAGATCTCACTTCTCACTGTCAAATACTTGGGGTTTGAATTGTGTCTTAAAGTCCAAAACTCCTTCCAGATTGGTGAGAGGCTATAAATCAAATAGCAGTCTCTACCACCCACAGGCAGTTGGAAGGATTCTTGGGTATGGTCGGGCATTGCTAAATTTAGATTTCTAACTCCAGGTTAATGAAAAAAACTCTTCTGTAAAGACTTAAAAGGGAAAGAAGACACAAGAAAAAACTATCTACTTGGACTAAGAAATGCCACAAGTCTTTCTTGACTATTAAAGAAAAATTAATGACTGTCCCTACATTAGACCCCCTGGACTTATATAAGCCTTTTCATGTGTTTAAAGAATTGGACTTAAGGTACTGATATGAACTTTGGGGGCAATTGGATGTGGTAACAAGAGAATATTCCACTTGTGCAAGAAGCTAAAAAGTTTACACTTGGGCAACAGGTGATTATTCACACCTCACATTGTGACATTGTACATTATGCCCTACTAAAACAAAAATGGGTTGGGGCTTTTGGTTTCCCAAGAGTGGTCAGATGGGTAAATATCAGGCTACTTTGTCAGGTAATTCTAATGTAATTCTGAAGGTGGTGCCCACCTTAAATCCAGCCACCTTCTCATTCCCCATCCTATGATTATATTCAGATTGTTACCAAGTATAATCTAGTCTCTGGGATTTGATTAGCCCCTGTCAGATCTAGAGGAAGAGCTTTTTATAGACAGAAGGAGCCTTACAGAATAGAGACCATGAAAAGTTAGATATGGGGTGGTCACCGGCCAAAAGGTAATTAAGCCACAAGCCGTTCTCTCTGAGACATCTGAAAACATACGCCCTGTACAGCTAGATTGTCCTTTAGGGGTTTCCATTTGCCTGGTCAGACAACTCTTTAGTTTAGAGCTGTCAGTCTCTTACCTCTTCCATTAACCTATCGCACTGCTGAATTAGCCACCTAAAAATGGTTTCCATGAATGACCAGGGAAATTTTAGGGTTGAGATTCCACCTGGAGAACTCTGGGCCAGTATTTCCTGAGAGGGATTCCACATGGAAATGTGCACTTTTTTTGATGCACTTTACCACCCTGGTGGGGCAACTCAAAATATGTACTAAAAATTTTCAGTTATAAGCCTAACATTTTTCTTCTTCCTCATATCCCAGCTACATCTCATATCAGCAGAAAAGAAGCCAGATAGATTCTGGGTCAGCCCCAAGACTGAGACATGACCTGAAAAGGAGGGATTGTAACCAACTCTATGAAGAAATTTCAATAACCCCATATGAGTTTTTATAATCCTCTCCCTTAACTAATTACTTAAAATTTTGAGTTGTTTCTCACCAATGGTGTATTTTTTGCAAAGCAAAGGAACTGAGATACTGAAGGCCCCTGGGAAGACTTCCCAATGCCAAGATTCACCATTCCTTACAACCTGCTCACAGGGCATGTAGCTCCTACTTAGTTAGGCACAACCTGCCCCAAGGGAGATGGCCCCTGTTTTGTTTTGTTTTCTTTGTTTTGTTTTTGCAGTTTTTGACCAGAGCTGGGTTTGAACCTGCCACCTCCTGGCACATGGGGCTGGCACCCTACTCCTTTGAGCCACAGGTGCTGCTGGAGATGGCCCCTATTTTAAAAACCTATGACCTCCATTAGTCAGAAAGATGGATTTGAGGTAGCTTCTCCCATTCTCTGTATAAGACATCTTATTAAAAATTCTTTTCTCAGCAATTCTTATTGTCTTAATAATTGGATTTTTATGCAAAGAGAAACTACACCTAGGTCAAAACCCCTTTGCATTTCAACAACATAGGAATGTGTGTTGCTGAGTTTTTCTAGTCTAATAAAAGTTTTCAATGTCTTTCCTCTTGTTCTTTTACTTAGGTTAAAAATGATAATTATGTGGGTATTTTAGACTAATATTGACAGAACATTATACCTATCTTCTCATCAAATAAGTTTGCTATTCAGGGAATCAGAGGATAGGTTTTGTCCTAAGTAAAGTATCACTTTATTCTAGAAGATAAAAAATCCTGGTGAAGGATAAAACTTGAAAATTGGTTCCAGGTTTTAAAGACTATGAAGAAAAAGACAAAATGTGACTTATCTTCTAAGATCTAAATCAATAGAGCAGCTAGGAAATGTGTCAAAATTTTGACAATAATTTCTCAGTTTGATGGGCCTATTGTAAGATAATGTTTTGTTAAGAATGAGAGAAAAAGTTCCTGAAATCTTTACTACCAAATATTGATTCAAACCTAAAATTTTATTTTGTCTTTGTAAATTTTGAGTTGGTTTTCAGACCCTTAAAAGGTACTTAATTATTATTCCTTACTTTCTGTATAATCTATATGTAACAAAATTTTATATCTCACTAGAATAATTTTCTCTGTTTTCAGATGCCTTTGAAAGGTCTTAATTATTTCTAAAAAAGTATTCTCAGTAGTTAAACAGCCAATATTTTTTGCAATGAAAAGACTATCTCTGTGTTGTAATTGAAATACAGTAAAACCTCCATAGCATAGTTGACCACCTCTTTAAGTTGACCTAATTTTCAGAGCCCAGACATGGACCACATATACAGTAGGCCTAGTTCCTTATGTAGACCACTTCCATATGATGACCAGTTTGTTACACTTCCTTGGGTGGTCAAATTACAGAGGTTCTAGTGCATTCTATGAGACTTTGATAAAATAAATAACCAGTAAAATAAGTAATCCTATTTTATTCAAAGAACTGAATCTCATTTGGCTATTATTTTGAGTTCCCAAGATGAAGCTCTAAAAATGAGAAAAAGATATTCATGATGTTTTTTATCTTTTATCCATTGGAAATATCTTTCAAATTTCCCAAAATATTCTCAGAAATTATACCGATTTCACCTTCTCAAAGAGGAATACTAGAAAAAGAGTGTACTAGGCACGTTCCATAATTCAGCAGAAAACGCGTGTGCTAGACATGTTCCATAATTCACCATTAGTTCAACACCATCGTGACATCAGCACGTGAAGATTTCAATCAGAGAAGATGGGCAGCTTTCTATGAGATGAGATTATGTAGATAAAATATTCAAGAAAATTCATTATTTTCTGCAGTTTGAGTATTTGAAAATACCAACAGAAGCATGGAATCTATTTCCATGAGGCTTATATTTACAAGCAAAATGCGGTACAGTGGTGCAGTGAGACAAGGATGCAGACAAGCATCCCGGGGGCGACCTGCAGGCCAGCATCCTGCATCCCCCTCGGGGCCTTTTCTTTGACTACTTAAGACCTGGCTGAGTCTGGCTCAGATTTTCAAAATCCGTGTGAGGAATCTTGTTTTTAGGAAAGCTCATTGAAAAAGCTCTTCATGACTTTTTTTCTTTTTCTTTTTCTTTCTTTCTTCTTCTTCTTCTTTTTTTTTTTTTTTTTTTTTTGAGACATAGTTTCACTCTGCTGCCCTGAGTGGAGTGTCCTGGTGTACAGCAACCTCAGACTCCAGGGTTGAAGCCATTTGCCTTAGCCCCTTGAGTAGCTGGGACTGTAGGTTCCCACCACAGTGCCCTGATAATTTTTCTATTTTTAATAGAGACAAGGTCTAGCTTTTGTTCAGGCTGGTCTCATACTCTTGAGCTCAGGCAGAGCACCAGCCTTGGCCTCCCAAAGTCCTAAGATTACAGGCATGAGCCACTGTGCTCAGCCAGTAGTGACTTTTTAAGTAGTCGAGTAAAGCTTGTCAACCTTTTAGGCCAGTTCTAAATCATCAGTAAAATACTTGGGGGTGACCAGGGGAATCTGAAACCTTAAATGGCTTGGTATCAATTCTACTGCCTTTACCTTGGCTAAGAGTAAAAAACAGTAACAACAAAAATACCACCAATATCCAAGCAGCCCCAAGGATAAAGATAGAATTTTCACAAGCCACCTATAAATTAAGTCAACCTCCACATATAACATTATTCATATAAATATTTTGTGACTGCATTCTTTATAAAGGGCATGGAGATTCATCAATGTCTTTGCTACTTACAGGTTTTATTCTAAAGGGAAATAGTGATCAAACTGTTCAAAAATACCCATGTCCTATATCTTGACAGGCAATTTTTAATTTCTTCCATCCTTAATATTATTGATAACAAACAACTACAGTCATTCAGTCTCATTCTCAAATAGGTTTCTACTTCCCTTTGATGTTTATCTGAAGACTCTTCCATCAACGATAGGTTAGATTTTGTTTTCAGTGAAAATGTACAACTTCAGAACCTCATGAAAGCACTGTGCGAGCTATTCTGAACTATCTATACGTGTAAGGATGGTTCTCAAGCACCAGCCACAGAACTCACATTACCTAAACAATTTTCTGATTATTCCAATAGGTCAAGTCTGGGTCCCTGGATTCCTCTCATTGTTGAAACTGACATAGTTAATGAAAGCAGACTTCCGACTCAAAATTGGGCAGAATAAGGATGAAGGAAACAACGAAATTCACTAATGATAGACATTTTATTATGGTTCTTTGTTCAAAATAGTGACTTTATTTTCAATGATTTATTCTGCATGCATGAGAGCGCTCTTTGTCCCTTTATTTTTAAAACACCTCTAACATTTAATTTACTAAACACTATTTTTTAAAGAAAAAGGAAACAATTTTAGTGATGTCTAATTCTCATTGTCACCTTCTCCAGATTTGAAGAACAGATACTTTTACTCAGGTTCCTTAATTTTTGTGTAATTTACATAAGTTATTTAATTATTTGCCTAAGTTACATAATAACTGATTTTCCTTCTAACCAAAATATAACTGGACAAACTGTGCGACTGAGGCAATATCTAGAGGATCATAATTAAGAATGATCATCATTTAATAAGGTATGCCAGACCTAGTCTACTATGAAGACAAAAGTTGATTTTACATGTGTAGCCATATTATGACAAGAGGTTGCGTATCTGGCTCGTTAGGTCCCAGTCTCATAGATGGCAATGGGGGCCACCGTCTGGTGAGTCAGGAACCCCAGCAAATTGAATCTGAAGAGTTTTCATGAAAAGACACAGGTCCTGCAGCTGAAGTATGATGGGAAAGGTATCTTGGGCTTGGTATTGTAGCTTTGGGAAAGAAGAGCAAACAATTCCAGCTGTTGGAAAGACAACCCAAATTTGTGAGAAAAGTTACTAGACAGAAGTTAATTCTCTGGCTTTGCAAGTTCCCGAACAAACTCAAGGAGACTATTATGATTAACACTGTTACTATACCTAAGTCAATAATTAGGCCAAACATGATGGGACCTGTCTGTTTATTGTACCATGAAAAATTGTTGCAGATTACTTGGAATCACACAGCAGGGGAGATTGTTAAGGGTTGAGTTTTAAGACTGAACGTAGTAAATTGTAGATTTTTTTGAAGTTGAAATGCCAATAATTTCTGTCTGGTAGACTATTCTGCGGGACACTAACCAGTTTTGTACATAGCACAGCAGTAATAGTAGGCACTGTCTCAGTAGGCCGGGCTCTCTGTGCACTGGTCACTGCTTGCAGTATTTTTTCATCTTTGAGCGCCCTTTCCTCTGCCCATGTATTTGTGGCAACCAAATACTCACAATTAAATTAGCTCTTCATCTTAGAAGCTATTAATACGTGTATAAGTTGAATATGTATTATTGAGAAATATTCCCCACATTTCAAGAGATTAATAATCTAAGTATTGTGGTAAAATGGGTGATTTAGCCATCTGAAATTTTTTTTTTAAGAGAACAAGTAAAAATATCAGCTCTCACCCTCTCTAGTACATATTAGTTTCCCCATTAAATTTCATTCATTGTATTATACTAAACACCCCACAATAAAGCTATGTTTGTTTTATAGAAAGGTGCACTGGGAAGTTGCTGAATGCCACCTGAGAACATCGTTTATTTTTATCATAGCTGTCATGTAACAACGAAGAAGACACTAGTTCTGGGGTTGGGGAAATACCCAAAGTCAAAGGATATTCCCTCGTGAGAAGAGACCAGAGTGTGTTCTATCAGAGGACGCTGTGGGGCAGGAATCAGAAAAGGAACAGAGGGAGGACAAAAGAGGGGTTTCCGAGTCTCTATGGTAGCTGACTCGCGTTTGGCCCTGTTGTATAATGAAACTGTGCGTGTTGTGTTCTTTCATACACAGCTCAGTGAGTAAATTAGTGCTTGTTTAAATGAAGATAAGAGCATTCAGTAAACTTTCATTGTTTCAACAAAGTATTGAGCATTTCAAGCTGTCATAGTCTGCTTTGGGGAGGGCTGGTAGAAAAGAGTTATCTTGGAAACCAAAAGAGAGAGCGGATTTGTTTGAAAAGAGCTGTCTTCATTTCTCTTCTTGAAATCTATAGCTTTTCCAATTAAATCCTGCAGAAAGTGTTTCTTTTCCTGACAGATCCATTCTTTGGAATGGGATAAAAGCCACCTCATGAGATAGGAGAATGCAGAGATCTGAAGGTACTAGCTGTACTGTTTACAGGGAAAATAGAATCAGGGCTTGTAGTTCAATGATGTCGTTTTCCTCTATGCACAACTTCAAACACATCACCGAGAACAGTCGCTATGAGAAATTATTCTCTTAGTTACGATAACTTTTGTACTAAAATAACATGTCTTGCTGGAGGCTTTAACCTTAAGTCTCATGTGTGTCTGTGGATGTCATATACATTCTTTTAATTTGTTGTGACATAGGGAAGTAATGACATTTTATTTTTCTCCCATTTTGATTTCCTAGAAATTAAAAAAAAAAAAGAAAAAAAAAGCCAGACTTCCTACATTCATTTGTAGAAAACTAACGTGTAAGTGCTCAGCAACCTGCCCTCTTAGAAAAGCTCTCAAGCTGTAAGCTAGGAAGCTGAGCAGATGTTAACAGGTCTGAGTATATATACAATGCATAGTTGCCATAGCTGTCTGCATTTAATTCTGTATTCTATGGGATATTTACTTAAGAACCTACATATTTCATTAATTGGAACTAATGTATTTTGAAATTAAAAATTATTTTGAAAAGAATGCATATTTTGTACCCCCAGGAGCATAGTATAAATCGGATATGTTTAACAATGTTTGCATTAAAATTTAGTCTTTGAAATTTTATATGAATAGAAAAAGTGGAATTAAAATATATCTTTTACACAAATTAAAGCATGTAATATTTTCCATGTCATTAAACTATTTCTGAATAAATAGGCTTTTCCTGGATAAATTAGTCTCAAATTTTACATCTAGACAACTTAAGTTCATGGAAGTTTTCAGAATAAATACCTCTGAAAGATAATCACCATCATAATTTTTAGGTCAAAAAAACACGAGTTTTTTTTTTTTAATTCTATAAAATATGAAGAGGCTACTCATTGCCCTTATTCCCAACTTTAAAATTCTTTTTCAGATTTTAGGAGGCAACTCTGACATAAAAGCTACTAAGTATAACAAGAGAGGGAGAATTTCTGCAAGTTTCTATTTTTCCTCGATGTAAGGAATATTTTTTACAAATTTAACTTGGCAGGGTTGAGATTAGACCAGGACTAAAACATCAAATTCACTAGAAACTTAGGTATCTTGATGCTATGGCAAGGGTTGGCAAACAACAGCCAGGGTGCCACACTTAGTTTACCATCTGTTTTCATATATAAAGCTTTTTAAAAGCAAAGTCACGCTCATTCATTTATGGCTTTTTTAATAACTGCTTCTCCACTTCAATGGCAAGATTAAGTAGCTGCAAATTACATAGTCTACAAGCCTTAAAATATTGACTATTTGAGCCTTTACAAAAATATTTTGCTGACCCTTCACGTGCAGAAATTATTTAAAGACTTAAACCAGGAGTGGAGAAACTTTTCATGTTGGAGGGTCACATCAATTTAGCTGTAATCAAATAAGACTGCATTGAAGTAATTTCAATTAGGTATACTTAAAAATGTACATTATTTTGTAAAAATCTAATTACTATATACTTAATAATTCCAAAAAATAAAACTCTTTGTTAATTTTAAAATTAACTTTGTTCTGTCTGCTTGTTTTAGAAAGTGAGTATTTGGTTGCAGCACAGAGATCTGTAGTTTCATTTGATCCTCTAGATATGTCTCAGTCATTTCTGACCTTACGGGTGTGTCAATTTGGGTTAGGTGGAAGAAAGTAGATTCACAGCTATAACTGGTTGAAAAGCAACCAAGAGTTTGTCAGGCATGTTGCCAAAGTTGTGGGTATTCTGAGTTTTTCCATATCTCAATCGGATCTTTCTTAGCATCAAACAATGACTTTCAAATGTCATCTGAGAACTCAACCAGTTCCATCTGTAGTTCTTTAGATGCTTGGCAATATCAACTAGGTGAGGCTGAGATGCTCATTTAAGTGTGATGTCATGATTCCAAAAGGTCAGTGAACTTTTCTTTGTACTATCCAATTAATAAGTTTATAACAGTTGCCCATTCTTCAAATGATTTGCATATATCATCCTGTTCATCAATAACCTTTGCTAACTCTGCAAAGTGTTCATCTGAAATTTCCTTCTGAAGAAGAAGTATTTTGAAAAACTCTTTTTTGGAAATCATTGGATTTTTTCCCCACCACATATTATATACAGAATTAGTTTTATAATCAACATCATTAGTTATCTCATCCAAGTTAAAATGGCTTATATAAAAAAAAGACAGGAAATAACAAAAGCTGGTGTGGATGTAGAGAAAGGAGAACCCTTGTATACTGTTGGTGGGAATGTAAATTAGTGCAACCATTATGAAGAACACCATGGAAGTTCCTCAAAAATATCCAATGTACTCAGTACTACTATAAAACCAATTTATAATCACTCACAATTTCATATGAGAGATGAATCACAACTATAGCCCAGGATGAAGGAGGGACGAGAAGGTGCATGGGAAGGGAGGGGGTGGTCCAATAAAGGGAGGGTTAATGGTGGCACCACACCTATGAAGCAGAGTGCAAGAGTCCAAGTCAAATCTATCAAGTATTGAACACAAATGTCTTAACACTGTGATTAAGTAAATGAGGTGAAAGCTATGTTAATTAGTAGGATGTAAGCATTCCAATGTGTACAAATAATCAACACACTGAATCTCACAAAGGCATAAATGTATTCATGATCTATGTATATAAGACTCAATGGAAAAAAAAACACCAAAAATAGAACTACCACAAGACCCAGCAATCTCACTGCTGGGGATATATCCAAAAGAAAGGAAATTGATATATAGAATAGATATCTTCACTCCCATATGTATGGCCGCACTCTTCACAATAACTGAGACATATTACCAACTTCAGTGTCCACCAACAGATGGATGAACAAAGAAATTGTGCTACACATAAAGAGTGGAACATCGTATCATCATAAACCGAATGAAATCCTGCCATTTGCAACAACACGGAGGAAAGCAGAGAATGTTATGTGAAGTAAAATAAGCCAAGTGCAGAAAGACAAACATTGCATATTCTCATTCATATGTGGGAGTTAAATATATGGAGACAGAGAGTAGAATGATGGTTACCAGGGGCCAGAAAGTGTAGCAGGAAGACGGAGATAAAATCGGGTTGATTAATGGGTGAAAAAATACACCTCGATATTTACATAGAATGAAGAATATTTACCAGCACAACAAAATGATTATAACCATCAATAAGTAAGTATATGATTGCAAATAACTAAGGGAGTTAAATTGGAACATTTCTAACACAAAAAATCATAAATGCCCGAGGTGATGTGCACCCAGTGACCCTGATTTGATGGTATGTCTATGTCAAAACATCACAGGTAACCTATAAAGATATAGGTTATAAAGATATACATCTGTTATGTACCCATAATAATTAAAAACTTAAAATTAACAAGACTTTTAAGGAGAGTTAGAACTTGGCAGGTGGATTGGGTCATACCTTACATTTTAGTGAGCATCTTTTATAAAATATGAATACAAGAATACGAAAATCTAAAGAGCAATTTCAGTTAAAAATGAACAAATTAGGCTTCTACGATCCATCCTTAAGCTCCTGAAACACTATCAATGTTCAAAAATATATATTAATTTAGTGAATAAATTAGAACTGTATCTTGAGTTTCTTAAATAATGCACCTGGAACCACGAAAAAATGCATATTTTAAAACATTTTATATAGATCCTTACTTTCTATGAAGGATGGTTTGGAAATAATTTAAAAATAGTATGACTAAAGTTCTTAACTTTTGCACTCATATTTTTTATTGATATATTTTAAAGTGTTTTCATCAGGTATTCTCTCCTCCTTCTTTGTATCTTATAGTTTATTTTCACTTTTCTATGCAGACTCTTACAGTTTTCCTCAGCACAGAGGATGAGACAGCTTCTAAGAATTGCCTGGATTTGTCACTGAGAAGGAGCATTTGAGCCATTCTGGGTTTAGGAGCATAACTTCAGTAACTGGTGTCAAAAAGAATGGTTGATGGTTGTGGAGAGAGAGGGTATATACATTTGAATAGGAGATTATTAAAATCTGGACCGAAAGCCTCACAATGATAATGCAATGGAAACAGTGTAATGTTATAAAGGGGGAAATTGTGACTATCTGAATTGGTTGGCATAGAAAGGATCACAGCAATTATTATGAGGGTTATCACAGATTTGATGGCCAAAGTGTGGATGGTAGAACTTTGGACCCCCAAAAAGAAGAGAGGATTTAGAATATTGTCAGAATTATAATCTGACAACTAAATACAATGATATTAAATATACTAACAAATAGAATTTTGGTGTAAATAAGGATTCTTTCTATTATATGTGCTTGAGGTACCTGGATTTTCTTACCCATGTATGAGAGAGGTGAGGAAAATTTACACTTAAAGTATAAATTACTGATTTTAGAAATCTATGGATGAGCCAGTCAACATAGTTGGTTAAAACTCAGTATGAAAAGGATAAGATGGTAGGTTAGTTCTAGCATAATAGACTTCACTCCAAATATCACAAATGAATGTATCCATTGGTACCAAGTGGAGTATGGAACAGATGTGTTTATTTAAATGTAAAAAAAAAATCACAATTATACTCACATTAACTATATACTATACTATATTTACCATGCATATACTATGCATTTTTATTTACATATCTCTATTTAATAATATATATTTTATTTACTATAAGTTAGTTTTCAGAATATCAGGACCAGAATGGCCTCTCATAGTCAAAAATGATCCTAATAGCTGAAGAAATCTGTATCTAGTTTCTGGTATTAGAAATGAAATTCTATATTTTCCTCATGAATTGGCAAAAAATTATATTTATCAGTTTTCAAAAAATACATGATTTTAAAAAGGCAGAAATACTCTAGTAACCCAATTCAAGATCTTCTATCCCTGAGGGCAATTTTCTGACGTGATTCTATTTCATGACTATATAAAATGCAGTTTATGACACAAATATTGACTCAAGTGTGTACAAATTCCTGCAGAAAAATTATGTTTGTTACTGCAACTTTTAGTGCACCTTAGATATCAGAATGCATCACATACAGCAAATATTCAAGGCAAGGAATTGTGTCTAAAAATAAAAATAGAAATTGTGAAGTTATGACTTTATATTTTTTAGAGTTAGGAAGCAATAGTTTAATAGCCTTTGTAGATAGTCTGTGTTTTTATAATAATAATAGAAAAATTGGATTCTGAATTTTGGGGTTTTGTGCTGTTGTGATATCTGAATTTCTCAAAGCATATGGTGATTTTCAAAATTATCCTTTTTCACCTACTGCTGGAATTTTCTTGCTTACCAATTTCAGCACCTCTTTAATGGTATAAAAATCAATTAGTGAGGCATCATTTTTCCCCTGTAATGACAAAGTTTAAACTACTACAGAACATTTGCATATCCAGCTCTGTGAAACCTGTGATCTCATAATCTTTGATATGTGCCTAGAAGGTCAAATTCATAAATTTGTTTTTATTACCACCAAGAGACTCATCAAGAAGCAACCTGAACAAAATAAGTGATCTAACCTTAGAATGGCAAGCTCTGTGAACTAATTATAAAATAAGTGTCCACCATTTTTTTTTTGCTAGATATATAGATTTCCCCCCTAGTCTTTCCTACAGTGCTGTTAGAATCAGTTTTATTAATACAAAAAAATTCAGCAAAAATTAATAAGCTACAACAAAGCTACAGATTGCCAAACTATGTCTGATATTTCCAACATCTGGGTAGTTTCTGAGTATGGTGCTTCAATTGTTTTTATTGCCTTTTTTTTGTGTGTGTGTGGTATAATCTCAATATGTCTTCCATCCTGAAATTCACATTTTGAAATTCTATCCCCAAAGGTAAAAGTATGAGGCCTTTAGGAGGTGATCATCTTGTGAGGGCCTGGCCTTCATGATTGGAGTTAATGCCTTTATAAAAGACACTCAGAGACCAGCTTGCCACATCACTATATGAGGAAATGGGAAGAAGGTGCCATCTATGAACTAGTGAATGGGCCTCATCAAACACCAAATCTGTCAGCACCTTGATCTTGGACTTTCCAGCCTCCAGAACTGTGAGAATAAATTTCTGTTGTTTATAAGCTGCCTGGTCTATAGTATTTTCTTATAACTGTTCAACATAATGTTTCTGTAAGTTTTATTGCAAGTTACACACTGTATATAGAAAGACACTAGAAACTGGGGCTAATAGTATTTATGTGCAGAAAGAAGCATGTCTTTACGTCTGCTCAGATAACCATCACTGTGCAGAGGAAGAGTCAATGAACACAGTTGGCAGCTGGCTGGGTTCCGTTTGTTGCTGCTATCATCATCTCTGATGTACCACAGCCCTTAAACCGCCTGGTCGTGCTGCTGCTATTTTCTGCTGCCTCTGGAGTGCTGAAAGGCTTTTCTCAACGTTCCTTCTCAGCCTGCAGAATTCCATGCTCCCTGCAGGTCTATAGGGCAGATAGTAATTTCCCTTGCTCTTGTTTGTTATTGCTCATTACAAGGCTGTTGGTAAGGAAAGGAATAGTCTGGTTTGTTCATTTGCTTATTTTTGAAACAAAGACTCACTTTGTCACCCTCCATAGAGTGCCATGGCGTCATAGCTTACAGAATCCTCAAACTCTTGGATTCAAGTGATCCTCCTTCCTCAGCCTCCCATGTAGCTGGGACTACAGGTGCCCACTACAACACCAGGTATTTTTCTTTTTTTGAGATGGTGTCTCACTCTTGCTCAGGCTAGTCTAGAACTCCTGAGCTCAGGCAATCCAACTGCCTCAGGCTCTCAGAGTGCTAGGATTACAGGTGTGAGCCACCACACTTGGCCATTGTTTGGATTTTTTAATCTACCTTCAGCCTGGGGTTCACTCTATGTGGTTGGGCATAAAAGATGAACCTTTCAAGCCTTCTACTTCTTCCATGGCGACCAATCATTGCCTTGAATCTGTGGTGATCTTAGGAGGAAAGTTTATTGCCTGTTTGCCAGCAGTAAAGGATATCAGGTTCATATGGATACAGAATCGTGGGCCAAGAGGTTTTTCTGCCTATTTTATTGTTTAGCTTGTAATGGTTTTGGGGGGGGGTTGTAAGATAAAAGGTTCTAAGGAATGAGGCCCAAATTTAGATCTACCACAGCCAATCATGGCTGTACACCTACATTACCAAATGGCATCTCTGCTCTTCTTTTGGCTTATATTTGGGGTGGGGGGGCGCTGTACCTAGGGTAGGCTCATGGAAAAGACTTTCTTTTTTTTTTTTTCAGTATGCCCAGATATTTTTATTTTATTTTATTTTTTTAATTAATAATTTTTTTTTTTTTTTAATCATAGCTGTGTACATTAATGTGATCATGGGGCACCATACACTAGTTTCATAGACTGTTTGACACATTTTCATCACACTGGTTAACATAGCTTTCCTGGCATTTTCTTAGTTATTGTGCTAAGACATTTACATTCCACATTTACTAAGTTTCACATATACCCTTGTAAGATGCACCGCAAGTGTAATCCCACCAACCACCCTCCCTCTGCCAACCTGCCCCCTTCCTCCCCTCTCTTTCCCCCTTCCCCCTATTCTTAGGTTGTAACTGGGTTATAGCTTTCATGTGAAAGCCATAAATTAGTTTCAAAGTAGGGCTGAGTACATCGGATACTTTTTCTTCCATTCTTGGGATACTTTACTAAGAAGAATATGTTCCAGCTCCATCCATGTAAACATGAAAGAGGTAAAGTCTCCATCTTTCTTGAGAGTTAGAGGGCTCTTTGATTCTTGGAGTCCCAGTTATTATAAACTGATAAGCTAATCCATGCATGGATTTGGGGGATTTATTAATTTTTTTATGTTTATGCATATTTCTTTTCCCTTTGTGTTCTGCTAAATTTGAAATAGTTTGCGTGTCTCACTTGTCCTCAGAAGGGCTTTTTACTCTTTAGAGTTCAGTTCATTTCTTTTGCAATGATATCTTTCTGACAGGTTAAAAGAAGTGTCAGTTTTATAAAACATTCTCCCTTTATGTGGGAACAGCATTCTATTATGGTTTACTATATACCCTACCAGGGGTCCTCAAACTATGGCCCGCAGGCCACATGAAGCGGTGTGATTGTATTTGTTCCCATTTTGTTTTTTTACTTCAAAATAAGATATGTGCAGTGTGCATAGGAATTTGTTCATAGTTTTTTTTGTTTGTTTTTTTAACTATAATCTGGCCCTCCAACAGTCTGAGGGACAGTGAACTGGCCCCCTGTTTAAAAAGTTTGAGGACCCCTGCATGTGTGCCATTTCTTTTGTATAAATTATATTTCAATAAAGCTGTTAAAAACATTCCAATTCTATGGGATGGTGCCTGTGGCTCAAAGGAGTAGGGTGCTGGCCCCATATGCCAGAGGTGGTGGGTTCAAAGCCAGCCCTGGCCAAAAACTGCAAAACAAAACAAAACAAAACAAATTCCAATTCTATATTTTACTTTGATGAGTAGAATAAAAGAAATTTAAATGACCCCAGATGTCACATTTTTATTATAAGAAAACATTTTAACAATAATTAGGTAAATGAGGTGAAGACTATATTAATGATTTTGATGTAAGCCTTCCAAATTTTATTTAAAATCAGCACATTGTACCCCATAAATGCATTAATATATACGTGATCTATGTGTTTATGACTTAATAAAAAAAGAAAAGAAAACATTTTAATATTTTCCTCATACAGTATTGCTTATTTTTTATGTCCTGTGATGAGTGGTATTCGTTTTATGATGTAGAGCTCTATGAAGAGAATCACGATCATTCTTTTCAGGGAAAGAGTGCTATATTCAAAAGTACCTTCAGTAGCCGGGCGTTGTGGCGGGCGCCTGTAGTCCCAGCTACTAGGGAGGCTGAGGCAAGAGAATCGCCTTAAGCCCATGAGTTGGAGGTTGCTGTGAGCTGTGTGAGGCCACGGCACTCTACCGAGGGCCATAAAGTTTTCTGTCTCTATAAAAAAAAAAAAACAACAAAAGTACCTTCAGGGAACCCAGAGCCAACTATCCCAATGACACCTCACATACTGATAGAGCAGCTAATCTGATAAATGTCACAGGCAGGAAGTAACCTACAGATGAAGATTGCTGCCAGCAAGATTTACTTGTGGAAATTACCCCTCAGCTTCAGTAGTTGCTCATGTAATTGAACTTGTGGGGGGAAGAAAATAGTAGTTAGGGAAGTTGACATTGATTTAGATGTCACATGATAGATCTCTCCTCTCCCTTTTCTATGCAGGAAGATAGGCTTCTCTTTACTACAAAAAACAAACAAACAAACAAACAACAAAAAAACCCCCAGCAAACTCAGAAGTTCCATCAGGAACTGGAGCTTATGAACTAGACTACACATTCCATTGGTTCTTTTAAACGAGACAAAGGAGACATATTTGAAACATATAATAGACACAGATTTCTAGTGTTAATACTATATAAGGAACAAATTAAAATCAATTTTAAAGAAGGGTAAACAACCAAACAAAAAAAAGACAAGTATAATCTCATGTGTAGTCAAACTTGCAATAGAGAAGAAAAAGAAATACAAGTAGCCAATAAATAAATGAGAAAGTACTAAATCTTAGGGATATATCAATAAAACAACAACTACAAGAGCAAATACAATGTGTCTTTAATTAAAAAGATGGAAATGAGATGTGAGAAATAAAGTATAAGATTATTATTTGTTTTCTAAGTGCTCTTGAGAGTAATTTATGATAAAAAGGAGAAAGCAAATCATTTAAGAAATAGCTCAAAAATCTTTTTATTGCCTTGAATTTTTGACAATTTCCAAGAAAATTTGGGAGTCTATACAAATATTATTTTCAGTAATAAATCTTACTCTGTATGACACGCTGGTTCTTTCTCATTATCTGCCATTCTACCACCAGCCAGTCCCAGTTATTTTTTTGCTGTTGACGGTGCCCAAGCCTGCCATGATAACTCCCATTTTGATTACCCGCTAATACATGTTAGACCTATAACCAGCTTCAAACCATTTCTTCTGTAAATAAAAATGAAAACTCCAAACCACTCTAAAATGATTAAGATTACTGTCCACGTTTTTATGAACTAGCTTACCTGGACGAAAATATATTTTGTGAATGTGCTAAGAAAGTAATAATGAGGTATTGCTGCACGCAAAGGTTAGTCACAGCGAAGTCTGCAGCGCTTTCCCTGCTTCCCATTAGCACACAGAGAATGCTGCCACTCTGGGAAATCACGGATACACAACCCACACTAAATTGAGGAAAGGTTTGGGAGAGAAAGCAAGTAAGAGTAGAGGAAGCCAAGCATTAGAGTCTGAAATGGCCTCCTAGAGGGAATTCACTCACCTCCCCATTCTCATCTTTGCAACTATACTGAATGGTTATAGACTTTCCTGAAGAATTTGCAACAAATGGTATTATGAATTATGGAAGTTGTTGGTTAAAGGGCTGCAGGGATGTTGTTAGGTGATCATTGAGAGCTTTTTGGAGAGTTTCATAGATAACTAGCACTGAAATAGTCTTCTGGAATCCAGATGAAGACGGTGACATCATAACCCTTAGGGCAGAGAAAAAGAAAAATGTTTCTCAGACGTACTACAAAGCATTTTGATTCAGCAAGTCTCATGTGGGCCCCATGAATCTGTATTTTTCAAAACCTATCCAGGTTATTCTGATTTTTAAAATGCTAACAGTGAGAGATGTTAATTGTTTTAACCCTATGGTTGTTCAGATACTTTGTGTATTTTTTTCAAAATTTACTTGCCCCAAAGGCCCCCTCTCCAAGCATTCAAAAAACCATTATTATACAGGGTGTATTTTGAGAAATGGTTTTTGCAGGGTCAAAATCTGTGTGCTGGGACTATGAGATTTGGTGGAAAACTAGGCATTATAAACAGGTTTAAATGTGGTAGAGCTAGAGATAGTATATGCATGTATACCTGTACGTAATCTATGAAAGGGAAATGCTACACAAAAGATGAACAAATAGAGAAAATGTGAAATAAGTAAAGCCCAGAATGGGATTTTGTTTGAAGCTAACAAGATTTAAGTTTGGGGCTAAAATTAGAATAAGTCATTCCTTCTGAAAGCAGTCTCAGAAGACAACCAGTTGAAAAGTTCATCACCCGTGCAGTAGTCTCTGGAGGCCTGAGTGAGAGTGTGTCTGCCTGGAGAGTATGAGGGGGTCTGGCAGTGGGGCTGACAACTCCCAAGTGCACAGCAGCCATCCTGGTCAAAGCCGCCAGAGTTAACGGCACCAATCACTGCCCGTTCGGATGGTGACAAAGGCATCAGGTACCCAAGCACATCCACATGATTGCACTCTTTTGAAAGTAATATTAACTTGAGGCAGTAAGGAGGAGAGGGGACGGTGAGGCAGCTTGCTGGGGACAGAGTGGCTGTCAGGCTGTTCCAGGAGCTGACCAGGTGAGATGGGTTTCTCTTCCTTCCCTTCACTTTCCTTTCATTCTCTCTTACCTCTTGTGTTCTCTTTTGTCCCTTGTTTCCTTTCCTCCTCCTCTCCTCTCCTTTCTTTTCCTGTTAATTTAATTTGCCAGAAATATCCTAGAGTGACTAGGAGCAAATCCGCAGGCCACCGCCTAGAGAAGAGCTCCCCGCGAGGTCGGACGCCTCTGCGGCGACCGTGTTCACTGAACAGACAGCCCATCTGCCGTTTGTTCTGTCTGCTGAGGCTTTTGTTACACAGCCTGTTCCGTGTTCCCAAAACACTCTATGAAACCTCTGTCATTAAACCACCACATCTGAATTATAATTGCAGTTTACTTGTGTTTCCCTAAATTGCTTTTAGTGCCTTTAAAATAGAGATTATATTCATTCAAATTTTTTTTTTTTTGGTGGGGATTCATTGAAGGTACAATAAGCCAGGTTACACTGATTGCAATTGTTAGGTAAAGTCCCTCTTTCAATCATGTCTTGCCCCTATAAAGTGTGACACACACCAAGGCCCCACCCCCTCCCTCTGTCCCTCTTTCTGCTTTCCCCCTCCCATAACCTTAATTGTCATTAATTGTCCTCATATCAAAATTGAGTACATAGGATTCATGCTTCTCCATTCTTTACTAAGAATAATGTCTTCCACTGATTCTGTGTTTTGTATGGAACCGGAAAAAAACCCGGATAGCTAAGGCAGTTCTTAGTAATAAAAATAAAGCTGGGGGCATCAGCATACCAGATTTTAGTCTGTACTACAAAGCCATAGTGGTCGAGACAGCATGGTACTGGCACAAAAACAGAGACATAGACACTTGGAATCGAATTGAAAACCAAGAAATGAAACTAACATCTTACAACCACCTAATCTTTGATAAACCAAACAAGAACATACCTTGGGGGAAAGACTCTCTATTCAATAAATGGTGTTGGGAGAACTGGATGTCTACATGTAAAAGACTGAAACTGGACCCACACCTTTCCCCACTCACAAAAATTGATTCAAGATGGATAAAGGCCTTAAATTTAAGGCATGAAACAATAAAAATCCTCAAAGGAATCCTATGAATCCTCATAGGAAAAACACTGGAAGATATTGGCCTGGGGAAAGACTTCATGAAGAAGACTGCCATGGCAATCGCAACAACAACAAAAATAAACAAATGGGACTTCATTAAACTGAAAAGCTTCTGTACAGCTAAGGAGACAATAACCAAAGCAAAGAGACAACCTACACAATGGGAAAGGATATTTGCATATTTTGAATCAGACAAAAGCTTGATAACTAGGATCTATAGAGAACTCAAATTAATCCACATGAAAAAAGCCAACAATCCCATATATCAATGGGCAAGAGACATGAATAGAACCTTCTCTAAAGATGACAGACGAATGGCCAACAAACACATGAAAAAATGTTCATCATCTCTATATATTAGAGAAATGCAAATCAAAACAACCCTGAGATATCATCTAACCCCAGTGAGAATGGCCCACATCATTCAAATTTTATTCCCAGCACAGCGCTCTGCATGTAATATGTACCAAAAATTATAATTGATGTGAAACTTGTGATAAGTAAATTTAATAATAATGATAACAAAATTATGTAGAGATAGTTCATTAAGATTCTTAGACCAGGAATAATTGCTCACAGTCAAATACCAATCCCTTAGGAAACATCTCACAATGGTTTACTGGGAGATGCCTGGGTTTCCTTACATGCAATCTCAAGTGACTGAATAAAACTCTCCCAAGGTGTATCATTTAGTCCTTACTGGTAAGTCTAATTCAGCTCAAAAGTAAACGCCACAGAACAAGAGTGGTTGAAAAGCCAGATGGCAATGAAAGGATGTTTTATATCTCTGTGTGTGTTTAAAACCATGCAGCATTCTTTTTGGACTTCCTAGGATTATTCAAAAGAAATAAAACAAGGCCCAACCAGGGCCTTGAAATCTAAGGGAAATCAGCTGTTAATTTAATGCAATAAATATTTACCAATCAGCTAGTTTATGCTTTTGCACAGAACACGGGTAAATGATTGAAAGGCTCAGAGTAAGGTAAGAGCTAAGGGAAATAAAAAGTCAATTGACCTCAGAGTTGGGGAACTGAAATAGCAGATTTGAGTGTTTGAAGAGACGTCATTGGTAGACAGTACAGCCACTCTTCCAGAGAAGATGAATGGAAAGGCGGTAAGAGCAGGCAGGCAGGGTTTGGCTTAGAATAACCTTCCAGGAGTCCTTTGCAAGTAGGGATGGGATGGCTATTTCTTGGGAGATATTTTTAAGGCTAAAGCTGAAGCTGGCTTCTGGCTATATAATTCCAGAATATTTTAGTTCCTTTAAAAACCTCTCTTCCAATGTCCTTCATTTCCTTTTTGAATTTAAAGTTTAAAGCATTTACCAGGATCATGTATCTATTTACAAGGATGAAAAATTCAAGAATTCTCCAGGCAAGTCTATTTTAGTGAAAATTCGCTATTTTAAGTGACCGCATGAGTTTTTTCTGGGAAGACACGGCCATTAAAAGATGCAGTTGCACAGGGTTTACAGGGTTTGATTTTGAAGGAGACGACATGAAACACAAAACAAACCTGCCTTCTATCCCTCCTTGTAGCATCTATAGGCAAGGTCATTCTGGGTGGGGGGGGGAACGCTGGAGTTGATGCACAAGGCTTAAAAACCAAAAATAGTTCCTGTGAACTCTCCAAGTGTTATCACATAACTCTAATGAAAATCTCCCATAAACTTTATACCAGGATATTTTCCCTGAGATGGTTGTAATGCCGTAGCTGTTCCCCTTCTGCTGAGGACCTCGATCCATCCCTCTCTGGGGAGGGCTTCTCCAGTGCTGGGGATCCTCAGGTGCAGCCAAGTTCCTGCTGCCGCTGGGGACTTCGCACTCGCTGTACTTGGTAAAGAACGTTTACGTCTACACACTTCCCACATAGACTCCACGTGCTCTGGCGGTGCCAGAACCATCCTGGCCGTCAGCACGGTGCCTTCACGCTGCCTTCATGGTAATATAAACTGGCTCAACAGTATTTGTGAGCAGCACCACCCAGATTGTGAAACGTGTAGTTCCCAGAGGGGTGGAAACAGAAAAACTTGAAAAATCATTGCCACTTCCCCTGAGGCATACACAATTAACACTAGCCAATGCCATGCACTTAAATTTGATGATTTTCTATGTATGTGGTAGGCCCAGATGACTAATTCTATAGTGTTTTTATAATTGTCACAGTTTTGAACCAATATTATTTAATACTCCTCAAAACAACCTTGTGAATGAAGGGCATAGCTATTTTTCCATTACAAACTCCGGGTCTTCCTCTGTACAGAGATTCCCTAGTACATAAGAATACAGAAGAATCCCAAGTCCAGGTTTGAGCTTTTCTTTTTTCATCATTGGTTTGAAGACTTGGCTGTGAAACTAAATCTTACACACACACACACTTGTCAAACCATCCTTAGGGACTATGATATGTTATGTCTGGGGACAGTCACTGTTCAGGTGATTCTTACATCCTCACCTATGAGGTTGAACATTTAAGTTCACAAACTCGTCCAAGAAAAAGTGCCACATATGGAAGTGCAGAGTATCACTACATTCACCTTCAAAGCCCTCCCACGAGAAGCTATGGACTGATGCCAAGGCCAGCCTGCCCTCAAAGCACTTGTTCTAGGATGAGTTTGTGAACTGAATTGTCAGACTCGTTTGATGACAGCTCTGACGATCATTCCAGAAGAAGAGTTGCAAGATTGCTTTGAAGGGTGGATTGGGTGCTGAAGTCAGTGCATAGTTCCCAGCTTCCCAAGAGGAGGAGCACTTTGAAGGTGGCTGTAGTGATACTTAGCAATGAGGTCGTAGCACTTGCTCTACGATGAGTTCACAAACTTGTCTGACCTCCTATTTGGAATACATTGTCCTTGATCAGAGCTTCTGAACCTAGTTACACATTAGAATCATTTGAAGAGTTTGAAAAATATGAGTATCTCCCGGCCCCAGGAAAAAAGTAAACAAATCACAGTTAGTGAGGGGAGGGTCAAAGAATGAGTGCTTTTTTTTTCAAATGCCACAGATGATTCCAGGGGACAGCCAGTTTTGAGGATCACCAGCCGAGAGGATCACTTCTTAAATTGGTATATATAAGAAACACCTGCAGGGGTGACTCAGTAAGTTTGGGGCAAGGCCAGAGATTTGGCATTGTTCCATTTCTAACTAGTTTCCCAATGCTGCAGGAAGACCACACCTTTGAGGACAATTCACAGAGAGAAGAAATGGCTGCCAGCCTGTTGCTCAGATGGCTGAGTTATAAACCTCACCACAGAGCAGGCCAAGCACAGTTAAGGCTCTGGCTCTCTGGTGATGTTTCCTGCCATTAAGCCACAAGCAGAGAGTCCATAATATTCCTATTGACAACGTCACACTTTAAGGTTTGCAAGTCCTTCTCTGCCCAGTGAATTTGCCCTTCATCCTGTTAGCAAGTTTTTAATTATCTTTCCAGCTATACCGGAGCAACACTTACTCTGAGCACTCTTCCAGTGACAACTCAGGAAGTAGCTGCTCTATTCCCAGAGACCCTTGGACCCTGTACTTTCTCATAAGTAATTTGGAATCCCAAAGAATGCACCCAAATCACTTTTGTACCCCCAATATCCTTTCTATTGCCTACTAGAAAATAACGGTCCAATAAATGTGTGTTGAACGAATGAGCACAGCTATTACAGCCTGTGGCAAATCTTCTGTCTTCCCCCCAAATCTCTGAGCTCTATGAAAGCAAAGCCTGTGGCTTTTTTATACAGGGTGGCCATAGGCACACTATTTTAATTTGCACATGAACTTGATGGCCCCCCTATATTTATTGTGTCTGTGCCTCCTACAGAGTAAGCAGCTAAAGCGTCTGTGATGAAAGAACGAACGGCTTAGTGCATACAGAGAATATCCCTGTGCTACAGAACAATGCAAGGGATAATAGTAACCAAGACTCTTTAATTACTTAAAGAATATTAACTTGTATTCATTATAATTTATTTAATTACTTAAAGAATATTAACTTGTATTCATTATAATAATCAGGAAAATACTAATACAGATGTATGTATCATATTTCACTGTATATAGTGTGTACCAGGTTTTCAGACAAAATTTAAAGGAGAAAAATCATTCATTTTAATTTTTTAAATTAAATGTTTGTTTAAGCACTTGTTTTTTGCCTTATAAAGGAATTTCAGCATTTACATTTCAATATATTATGTTATTACAAATTTTATGTAACAAACCATTACAAAACACAAGAACAGGTGCAATAGGAAGAGAAATACATTGCTCTTCATTGGCTGAAAATAGTTCCGACTCAAGTTCGTCCCAAGTTCAACAAAACTCCAGGGTATTATTTTGCATAGGGATGACATCGTTACTTTCTAGAGTTAGGTTTTTAATGTATAAGCGTAAATAAAAGAATTAAGAGCATCTATATAGATGTGGAATTAGTTCTACCCAGAAATAATGTATGTGTTCGTTTTTCTCTAAAAATGTATGTAAAAGTGTGTGAACATTATACGCAGCAAAATATGGTATGTATGATGTGTATGCATATGTGTACACACACATATCAGAGTTTGTATATGAGAATGTTGGGTTGCTATCTAAAATATCCTAATTAAGAATTAATTGCAAAATATGGTTGTTAAAGAACCCAATACCTCTTATGGCCCTATTTCTTGTGTTTGAATCGTCTTCTTCCCTACCTCTGCTGGATACTTAAGGTGTTGGCATGATTGTTTCTGATGTTAAGTACCACCACAGTGCTGTAGAGGAACTATGAAATTATTCATTTTGATTCTTCTCCCAGCCTTTTGTGTATCAGTTGCACAGACTCCTCTGACGATGTCAGGGTTGCCAATCAAAGGTCAGCCTGAGAAGCAGGGCCTCCAGAGAGTCTCCTGAAGAGCCTTATTTACAGTTCTTTCCCATTGTTATGCATTTTTTACTTCCAAATTCCAGTGTTTTCCCTTTTCAAAGCTTCGCTGAATTATAGAATTGGGTCAGGGTTATTTCCCGACACAGCTAGCAGTGACGTATCAGCCCCTGCTCTTCTTAGCTCATTTGGAGATTTCACCAAGTGGAAGATTCAGTGGTGAGTATTCAGGAAGAACTACACCCCTGGTTAGGCCAGAACTCAGGAGTGCGACCTATGGAGTTTCCACATCTGCTTCCACAGCTTACTAATATTATACCATGGGGCAGGTGCTGACTTGCTCTGTGCTTTTTTCTGTTTCTTCACCTGCAAAATTGAAAAAAAAAAAAAATAGTATATGCTTCATGGCATTGAGAGGTTTAGAATTGATTCATGCTTTAAGATATACAAAAAGTACACAGATTATCTGTTACTATTGCTTTACTTCTAAGGACTTCAAAATTTACTTAAGTTGTTGTTTTTTGTTTTTTTTTTGTAGAGACAGAGTCTCACTGTACCGCCCTCGGTAGAGTGCCGTGGCGTCACATGGCTCACAGCAACCTCTAACTCTTGGGCTCACGCGATTCTCTTGCCTCAGCCTCCCAAGCAGCTGGGACTACAGGCGCCCGCCACAACGCCCGGCTGTTTTTTGTTGCAGTTTGGCTGGGGCTGGGTTTGAACCCGCCACCCTTGGCATATGGGGCCGGCGCCCTACTCACTGAGCCACAGGCGCCGCCCAGTTTGTTGTTTTTTTTTTATCAGTAAAGAAATAGAATTCTACTTAGCTAGATCTCGTGCTACCAGGCAATGAATGGTTGATTTCAGAGAAGTGAAAATTAAAGTCAGTACAAGTGATCTACTTTATAATCTAATTGATGACAAATAACTGGTTTGATTCCTTTTCATATGGCAACTAATTTATTTAGCCTTGGGGACTACACATAAGTTATTCAAGAGATGAAGCCACATAAGCAGTGTTACCTCGCACTGTGTGATAAAACCAGTCCTTTTGATGACACCCGGAGAGATACTGAGTGATGGTGGATGAGGAGCGGGGAAGACTGTGAATAGTGGCATCAGGCAGACCTGGGTGTGCATTTGAGTCGCTTCACTGACTGAGTGTAACAGACATTCCCAAACTTTGTCCTACAATGTTTCAGATTGTCAGTGCTTCCCAAATGTTATGTATCACATTTTGTTAGCTTTTGTAGATGATGATGAATTCAATTTCTCTCTGTAGATAACTAGGGAAAGAAGGAGAGGGTACCAACTAAGTATATGAAATTTATGAGAGGAGGAGAATTCAGGGTATTGGATGACAGTGCAAAGCTCAGGACAGGGTTTATAATACAGCAATTAGACCGTCAGCAAAGCATGTCTTGTAACCTGCCTCTCCTATTTATATTTCTTCATGCTGGAATACACTTACAAAATACCTCTTGAAGTTTAAGGCTATAACCTTCGCTGTCTTCTGATAATCTTCAATTTATATTTTCTCTAGATTTTTATTAATTGGAAGCAAAGCCTATTTTATATGTAAGTCCATATGCAAGGGTTTTAATTTAGTGTGGCTTGATAAAGACTACCTTAGAAATCTTTCCTTTGTTCTTGAAAATAAAACATATATATTTAGTATTTATATATGTATATAAGTAACCTTCACTTGTTGGTTTCTAAAATAGACTCCATTGCTTTTACAATTGAAATTAAATGTTTTCCTCTAAACCCTTACTCTGGAAAGCAAATTGTTCCATGAACATATGTTTCTTAAAGCAAATGAATGATGCAGAAATGTTAGCTGGCCTCTACATACTTCTCCTTGGTGCTTGTTAATCAATTTTGCCTGCATCACATATAGTTAGAGAATAAAGTCCTTTCTTAGTTCCTTTTCTTTACAAAATTGGATTTTAATGGCTTATTTGTATCTAAAGACATTTACTTATGCCTCATTTCAGAAAATATTATTAATCTGAACCTAGTAAATATTTTAACCAAAATGTGGGTGAAATTAAAAAGTCCATAACTGAACATGTTGAATCTCTTGGTTCCCAAGGTTAATTAAAACAGATAGTTTCAGTTAGAAGTTGTGTTCAGCCTTTATTTTTCAAGAGTTACTACAAGTTTTCTAGAAAGTCTTAAATTGGGATTAACATAAAGTTGTATTTAATTTTTTTTATTCTGATGTTTCTCAATGGTGCATTTTCTACTTTTCTTAAAATTATTCAAGAAAGCTTTTTTTAAAAAAACAAACTCAGATTCCTGGACTCCGCTCAAAACCTATTGAATGAAAATAGAGGTGGAGCTAACAAATGTACATTTTTAAAAAATGTTTGCATGTAGGGCGGCACCTGCGGCTCAAAGGAGTAGGGTGCCAGCCCCATATGCCAGAGGTGGCAGGTTCAAATGCAGCCCCAGCCAAAAACTGCAAAAAAAAAAAAAAAAAAAAAGTTCACATGTAATTCTTACGTATGATAAAATTTGATTTGAGTGCCACAGGCAAGAATTAATAAAAACGCCAGCAGGCATTAAATGAGCTACTTTAGGAAGAAAGAAATGTGGGAAAGGGCAAGAAAAATTCAGGTTGGATTATCAGTGTGAATGACAGGGTTAAATGCTGTCCTAAGGCACATAAGTATTCCTCCTGCTTTATTTAAAAATCTTTGTATGAACAATTGATATTTCTTTTTTTTTTTTTTTTTTTTTGTGGTTTTTGGCTGGGGCTGGGTTTGAACCTACCACCTCCGGCATATGGGACCGGCGCCCTACTCCTTGAGCCACAGGCGCCGCCCACAATTGATATTTCTTAAGATACTTGGGAATTACACTTACTTTTTACTTCACCATAAAGTGATCAATGTGGAGCTGATAATGTTTAAGAAGAATAAAATGGATGAGACATACATTTCTTAAGGGAGAACAAAGTATTCATAAAGCTGATATGAAACACAGAGTGTTATTTCCAATTCCCATTACAGATTTATTTCCTCAACAATTAAAAAATCCTGAAGCCAAGGTGAGTTCCGGCTAATTTCTCCCAATCTGCTTATATTTTTTCCATTAAGTTTATATATTAAAATGAAACAAATACCTTGCACAAACACACAAGCCCTAAATTTTATTGAGTTAGTTGCTCCTACAATACAACCATAGAATTCCCAACATTTGGATGGAAATGCCTTCTGTCATTTTGTGAAATAGTTCTAATAATCTCCTTTTAAGGATGATTTCCTTTTTATCTCAGTTTTGCATTGCATTTCATTAAGAAGTCTTTCAGGATGCCCCAAATATTTTTGCCCAAGAAATGCAGAAAATAAAAAAAAAATCTTTGCAATTTTTGATATATGTAAGTGGTAAAATATTTGATATAAAGCAAGCATAAGATGATAAATAATTGATGTAGTCTACTGGTAATTGGCGATGTGCAATGGGAGTCTCATAAATGAAATGAATCTCTGTGCTATCATTTGCCAGGTATAATATATTTTATAGATACTAATGATACACAAACAGTAAAGTTTAACGATGTTTTGAACACTGATTGTACCTAAAAGATGCTTCAAGTCATACAAATATTCCAGAAGTGATCACAGAGTGAGCTATTTGTTGAAATAAACATTACAGGATGGCTTAAGGTCAATTTGATTAAATATATATGGAAATCCTTCTGTAGTTGCACGTATCCGGCAATTGCTTAGTCATTTAAAATCTATTTACTTTTCAAATACTCAGTTCTAGAAAAGCAATAAAATGGAGTGTATCACCAATTACTGCAACTGTTCTTCAAAGTTAATTAACCTTTAATTCAATCAAAGGACCCACCAACAAGTTTCCATTTATATGGTGATGGTGGTGGTGGTGGGGGTGCTGTTATTTTCCAGCAACTCTGTTAGCACTAAGGATTGCCTAAGTAGGTGCTTCTATAAGGTAGAATATCTCATATCAGAAAGAAGCCAGTTCACCAAAACAAAAGTGGACAAATTGATTAATAATTAATAAAACTACACTTGGGAAAAATATCATTTTTCCTTTAACACATCGTCTTCTATTTTAGAGCACTTTCACACTGCAGTGAACAATTAGAAAGACTATTACCAACAAAGTTTTTATTATTCTTTATGGGAAAAGTAGGTAATGAATCAGTAAGATAGAATATGTTTTAGAAAAAGTACAGTTGATGGCACCTTGTCCATGCCTGTTTATTCATCTGGTCTGGGGTAAATCATCACCTCGTGAAATAAACATGATTAGCTCTCAGTGAGCAGAGCAAGAAACATCCATTTTTAATCAGTGAAACTGAACAATGAGGTTTCACTGAACTGATCTGGGCAGGTGGCTCATAACACTCAGGGTATTGTCATCCAGCTGCAGTGACAGTGACAATCTGAATAGGAAGTGAGGACTCAAAAGACTTTCACCAGATGGGAGATTTTATTTAGGCCCGGCAACCAGATGTCACCAGCTTGTCTTTCTGACTAGGCTGTTTACTTACTTTGCAGGAAGAGGTGGTAGTTCCTCTGGGCCATGTTTATGGAGAATTTTAACTCTCAGTTGAATACAAAGATTTTCACTTAGTAACAGCTAATTAACAAGAAACCCCAACATTCTTCTGTAATTTAAGAAAACCATTGAACCGAATCTTCTTTTCTTATTTCATTAACAAACTTGAATGACTATGGTGCCTGAGTGTTGTGGGTGACTGAGCAAAGATGTAGTGGCAACATCAAATCAGGTTCACCTGCCTGACTTTGGAGTGCCCTTGGGGGCAGTTTGGAATGTGAACCCAGCATGGGGAATGCTGGGAGGGGACCCTTCAGTTGAAAGAAGCTAAATCATAGAGCCATAAAAGTTGGTACAGAGTCTATCAGAAGTATTGAAATCCAATTAAATTGTGATGTTAGTCCCTCACGGAGTGGGCTGTGGAATCTGAGGCGTCTGTGTTTTCTCAGAGTAACTCTACATGAGTCATCCTAGAACTTGTACAGCAGCTCTGCCTTTCCTTCATCAACTAACCTTACACAGAACTGCAGGTGGAACAGCTCAAAGCAGTGCCACTCAGCTCTGCTGCCTGTGGCCTCCCAGCAACTCCTCGAGACACTTAGGTCCTATTGTCCCCAAACATCCCAGCACTAAAACAAATCTGCTTCAGAAACAAGTCAGCTATGCTCTGCCCTAGTGCACACTGTACAGTCAATCAGGTGGTTCCCCAGCCAGACAACCGTGCGTGTCATCAGACAAATGATCTTATACGTGGCCCTGTCCCAAGCATCAGAAAGCCCTCCTCACTTCCCTCTATCTGAGTTCCATCTGTAAGACTGACTGAGTTCTTATTGAACTATGTCTCATTGTCACACAGATCCATGCAAGTTGGATATAGTCACAGAAAAATAAAAGCCCATTTTTGGTAAGTGACAAAGATTCTCTTCTTGACCAAACTCTAGCCAGGTTCCTATGTGTGAGATGGAAGCAAACTCTAACAGAGTCTCTCAGGCCACATTCCTAGGATGGCCCTACCCCACCTTATAGCTGCCAAAAAAATTGACTCTTTGTTTCAGCCGACACCTGAGAACAGGGCTTCTGTCTCCCAGGCTTTATGAGAGGAGAAAATCTTCACTTCGACAATTTCCAGCTAGCAGACACAGCTGGCCTAATTGAATTTACACTGACTCACCCTTTGTAATTTTTCACTTCCCTGACTCCAGTAAGCCCCAGCTGACCTCACTTCCTATCTCCTCATTCTCCCTTTAAGATGTTCAGTCACCTTTGTACAAATCAAAACTGAGCTCAGTGAAAGCTGGACTCTTCCTATTACAATAATTATTACCAAATGACCATCTGTCCTTACCACTTAAACAAGTGGACAACTTTGTCTTTGACAAACGTTTGAATACAGAATATGTATTGTTTTTCTAGTATCATTCTCCCATTATCTATACACATCTACATATGCCTACAGGATATAGATTTTATCTGTAACAAACAACATGTTTGTATAAAAATTGCTCTCAAACTGAAAGCCATATGGAAGAGCAAGCCTCAAACCCTTGCCCCATTTAGGGTCCCAAAGTGAGAATGTTGTGCCCAGATCCCGGAATCCCCCACAAAGACCACCAGGGAGCCGAGTCTGATTCAAAAGCAAAAGGGCTGTTTATTGCAAGTTTGAAATTGGGCTCCCAGGGACTCCACTACAACGGATTCAAGCCAGGAGGCCTGAGCTCTGTAACAGGGGTGTTTTTATAGTATAGCGCAGCAAAGTAGGTGTATACAAGTTAAACAAAGGGACTGCTTCTGGATTGGCTGCCACTGGTCCCACCATATGGCCCACTCCAGAAGGCAGTTTCTGATTGGATGCCAATGACTCAAGGTGGAAAACTGGCGATTCATGGTGACTCATCAGTTTTGAACAAAATGGCTGACAGAAGCCAAAATGGCTGAATCCTTAAGATGGCGTCGGTCTGGTTCTCTCAGATCATGTGGTCACTATTGTAAAAAGAAGACGGTGGAGTCAGTATGCTCTCAGTTTATATATCTCATTCGTTACTTTGGCTTCTCATGTATGAAGAATGTAAGTATGAAGAATAACCGACATGCAGGTTGTTATGAAGATTGCGTGAAATGTGTGTTTGAAGCCCTTAGAATAATATCTAACATACATTAAGTTCTTTGAAATGTTTCCTATTTTAATTATTGTTAAAATTATTATCATTATGAATAATCCAGTTCTCGGGCGGCGCCTGTGGCTCAGTGAGTAGGGCATCGGCCCCATATGCCGAGGGTGGTGGATTCAAACCCAGCCCCAGCCAAACTGCAACAAAAAAATAGCTGGGCGTTGTGGCGGGCGCCTGTAGTCTCAGCTGCTTGGGAGGCTGAGGCAAGAGAATTGCGTAAGCCCAAGAGTTAGAGGTTGCTGTGAGCCGTGTGACACCATGGCACTCTACTGAGGGCGGTACAGTGAGACTCTGTCTCTACAAAAAAAGAAAAAATAATAATAATCCAGTTCTACTCTCTTAATTTATAGGCTAAAAATCTGCATTAATTTTTTGATAATGCAGTAAAAAATTGCCATAAATTTAGTGGATTAAAACAATGCAAATTTATTCTCCTGAAGTTCTTAGAACTCAGAAGTCCATGATCCATCTGACTGGGCTAAATTCAAGGTCTCTGCAGAGCTGGTTCTTCTGGAGGCTTAGGAAAGAAGCTACTTCCTTACTATTTCCAGGTCCTAGAGGCCAAATGTATGTCTTAGCTGGTGGGCTCTTCCTCCGTCTTCAAATTAGATGTATAGATTTCTTCACTCTCTCTCCCTCAGTCTCTGTCTCTCTTGCATCATCACGTCACCTTCTTTGTCTTTGTCTTTTCTACCTCCCTTGTGTAAAGATCCTTATGATTCCATGAGGCCACCAAGATAATCCAGGGTAGTCTCATCATCTCACAATCTGGAAAATCTCTTTTGCATGTAAGGTAACATATTTCTAGGTTTCCAGGTTTTCCTTATATCTCTAGGTGGCCATTGATCCACCTACCACAGTCTTTGAGCCTCAAGGTTGTAAATACAAAAGGAGCCAGCTGTGTGGCCTCTGGCTCAAGGCTCTCAGTTAAGTCTTCTAGTTTAACATTCTGACTCTCTTTACAGACACAGCCTTATTTTATTTTTAAAACATGTTCATGGACTCTTATTTGTTATCATTTTTTTAATGAACATAAGTAATAAATGCCAACAATTTTATTATTGAGTGAATGTGGAAGTTCCCTTTGCCCCATCCTCTCCTCAGATGGTTTCATGGACAGCCTTTTAGTGTCCTTCTATATGTTTACACAATATTTGTATTTATATAAATGTATATAAATACACATGAAAATTTTTGGTGTTTATTTATTACTCAAATAGGAACTTACAATAAGGATTACTAAGTCTTTTCTTTTTTGCCACTTTCCAGTATCATTTTTTAACTGAGAATATAAGATTCCAATCAGTTAGATATACCATATTCTCAACTCTGTTTTGTGGTGGACACCTCTGTTCCAGCTTTGTAATATGACACAATACTATGGTCAATAGACGTCTTTATGTACATGTATTTATAATGGTAAATTTTTAGAACTCTCTGTGAGAGAGAGGGAGAGAGATTGATTTAATCCTAAAGTTTTGAAAATCTCATCAATTTACAACCTGACCAATGGTGTGTAAGAGCACTCATGCCATCATGTCTTCAATTACACTTGCTAGTCTCAATATTTTCCTCAATTGAATAGGAAGAAAATTATACTTGATTCAATTCAATATTTAACTTTTTGGTCCTCTGATTAGTACTACTGAAAAAAATTTCAATGGTTCTTTAGAAGGATGGTACAAATATGGATGTGCAAAATATTCAACTTTCCTACCTAAGTGAATAAATAATAATCTCATGAGAAGACTTCAAGTATATTTCATAACTTTTTTCCCTGACTTGATTCCACATTACAGGCAGTTTTTGAGTTACAAACATCTGACTTCTGTACGATTTGCACTTACAAATGGAGACTATTACAATTAGTCCTTGAGTTACAAACATTTGGCTAATGTACGACTCACACTTACAAATGGAGGGTATTACAAGTAATAGGTAAATACACCTGTTCCAACTTTTCTACAAATTAGAATGAATAACAAAGCTACAAGGTTTGTTCGTAACAGGGGATTACCTCTATATAATGATTATATAAGGTTCTTCCCAAAAATATCAGTCTCTTTGCCAGTGAAAGATACATTTATGTTGTGTCTAACAATTTTCTTTATATGTGATTATTTTGCTTATTATCCTCCCTTAAAGCAGTCTTGTTTGTTAAACAGGCTTGGGATAACTGACTTCACCAACACATCATGATTGCTGTCTCTATAGTATTTATTTTCTCATTATTTTCATATTGGTTTGGGATCAAAATTGATAATTTAAAAGGTAATTAAGCTGATCTACCACACTATGCACAATCTATAATATCTAAAGTTTTACAAATTAGTCTGTACACAAAATAACATTAGGCTGAATCTAATTTATCTATGTACTAAGGTTTTTCAGGTGATCAATGATCACTTTTTACACAATTGGAAACAAGCTGCCCTAAAATATGACAAAACAACATCTAATTTGCACTTGCCTAATATTGATCAAAATGCAATAGAACCTTGTGTTCTTTTTCATCAATATCTCTTGATTGTGATCGAGAGTTGGAAGCTCAGCTGCATCAATTATGTGAGCTTGTGTGTATCATTTGATTATGATCATGTTGTCAAGATTCAATTATGTTTCATTGGTAAAGCAATATAAATGGCAATTATAACCAGAATTATTTTAGAACTGGAGTTTTCAACTACTTGAGCAAAATGTCTGCTTATATTATGTTATAGACGAAAGTTTATATGATAAGCCAGTAATTCAACTTCAGATTATGCAAGAAAAGTAAATGATGACTCTGATATTGTGAATTCTTAGTATTTGATATTAAAGAAATTGAGTTGGTCAGGGAATACTTTCTAAGGGGTTGATATCTTAGCTGATAGCTGAATGATAAAAATCAACCAACCCAGGTAAGAATTTGGAAAAGAGTGTTCATATGTGGACAAAAAGGGCAAAAGTCTTGTGGCCAGACTGAGCACAATTTTGAAGAAACAGAAAGAACTTTAAATGGGGCAAGGGCACAGTGAGCATAGAGGAGGGTGATGTGAGACGTGGATGGTGACACATGTCAGGCAGGGTTTTATATGGAGTCCTGTACAATGTCTAAGGGACTCGATTTTATCATACGCACAATGGAACACAATTAAAGGAGTCTTCATAGGATACAAATATGATTCTATGGGCATTTTCAAATAATCCCTTTGGCTATTCGGTGGAGAATGGGCCACAGGGAGCAGACACAAATAGGGAAGCTGTGGGGCAGCTGTGCAGGAAAGAGGTGAATATAGCTGGTAGTAGAGAAGGAAAACATGGCAAGAGTTTAGACAAGGATTAGAAAGGAAGTTGACAGTAGTCAATTGCTTGTGATGAATGAACAAAATAAATTTAGACATTACTTTAAGTGGGGTTGAAAATATGGCAGACTAAAAGCAGCCTGCCAGTCCACCACTCTCAAGGAAAAGAGCAAAGATTGTGGGCAGCTGCCCAGGTACGATTGCTCTTCTCTGAGGGAACATTAGTAGATACTTAATGTAGAAAAAAAAAAAAAAGTGACAGAGTGATACATTTAACAAGATCATGTCTTCAAATTTACACCTTTTGCCCAACATTTCCCATTTCCTTCCACCACTACACCTATTTTTATGTATTCCACTTTGTTTTTAGATTTCACATACAAATATTAACTATAACTATAATATCTAATCACATACTAAAAATTTGCTAATGGAGTGGATATTATGTGCTTACACATGAGAATATAAGGGTAATAACTATGCTAGAAGGTAGATAACTTGCTTGACAATACTAACCATTCCACTGTGTTAGTATATCAGAAAATTATGTTGTGAACCTTACATATACAATAAAAAATATGTTGCATATTTTTCTATGAAGCCTTCAGAATTTTATGGAGTATGATGCAAAGTCATTAACTAAAAGTAGAAAGGGAGTTAAGGAGAGCAGCAGCCTGGAGAGAAAGAAACAAGCATGAAATACTTGCTCCTAAAAACAGGAAAATAGTCTTTCGTTAAAAAGTACCATAGGAATTCCAAGAAGAATTGAGAACCCATTTGCAGTTCAAGATCATGAATTTGTTTTTGGTGTTATAAGCCTGGTCATTTTCAGGTTTTTTCTTAAAAAACTTTACTGTACAAATGTAAAGAAAGCAAAAGTTTATATCTTGGCTTGTGGATTTTCTAGAAGTGTAACGGAAGCATCAGATCCATGTTGATGAATCTTTAACTGAAGCTGGATTAAGGTGAAATGAAGGTGGGAGGAGGTGGTGAACCCAATGGCTTGAAAGTTTTTGTTTTATAATTAAATCATAGCTGTGTACATTAATGTGATCATGGGGCACCATACACAGGTTTTATAGACTGTTTGACAGATTTTCATCACACTGGTTAACATAGCCTTCCTGGCATTTTCTTAGTTATTGTGTTAAGACATTTACATTCTACATTTACTAACTTTCATATGTACCCTTGTAAGATGCACCATAGGTGTAATCCCACCAATCACCCGCCCTCCGCCCCCCTCCCTCCTCCCTCCACCTCCCTCTCCCCCTTCCACCTATTCTTAGGTTATAACTGGGTTATAGCTTTCATGTGAAAGCCATAAATTAGTTTCATAGTAGGGCTGAGTACATTGGATACTTTTTCTTCCATTCTTGAGATACTTTACTAAGAATATGTTCCAGCTCCAACCATGTAAACATGAAAGAGGTAAAGTCTCCATCTTTCTTTAAGGCTGCATAATATTCCATGGTGTACATATACCACAATTTATTAATCCATTCGTGGATCGTGGACCTTGGGCTTTTTCCATGACTTAGCAATTATGAATTGGGCTGCAATAAACATTCTGGTACAAATATTTTTGTTACAATGTGATTTTTGGTCTTCTGGGTATATACCTAGGAGAGGAATTATAGGATTGAATGGCAGATCTATTTTTAGATCTTTAAGTGTTCTCCAAACATCTTTCCAAAAGGAACGCATTAATTTGCATTCCCACCAGCAGTGTAGAAGTGTTCCCTTTTCTCCACATCCACGTCAACTTCTCTGGTCTTGGGATTTTGTGATATGGGCTAATCTTACTGGAGTTAGATGATAATCTCAAAGTAGTTTTGATTTGCATTTCTCTGATGATTAAAGATGATGAGCATTTTTTCATATGTCTGTAGGCCGTGTGCCTGTCTTCTTCAGAGAATTTTCTCTTCAAGTCCCTTGCCCAGCCTGCGATGGGATCACTTGCTCTTTTCTTGCTTATACGTTTGATTTCTCTGTGGATTCTGGTTATTAAACCTTTGTCAGAGACGTAACCTGCAAATATCTTCTCCCATTCTGAGGGCTGTTTGCTGGCTTTACTTACTGTGTTCTTGGCTGTGCAGAAGCTTTTTAGTTTGATCAGGTCCCAGTAGTGTATTTTTGAAGCTGCTTCAATTGCCTGGGGGGGTGATCCTCATAAAATACTTGCCCAGACTGATTTCTTCAAGGGTTTTTCCTGCACTCTCTTCTAGTATTTTTATAGTTTTATGTTTTAAGTTTAAATGTTTAATCCAGTGAGAGTCTATCTTAGTTAATAGTGAAAGGTATGGGTCCACTTTCAGTCTTCTACAGGTTGCCAGCCAGTTCACCCAGCACCATTTGTTAAATAGGGAATCTTTTCCCCACTGAATGTTTTTAATTGGCTTGTCAAAGATCAAATAATGGTAAGTAGCTGGATTCATCTCTTGGTTCTCTATTCTGTTCCAGAAATCTACCTGTCTGTTTTTGTGCCAGTACCATTCTGTTTTGATCACTATTGATTTATAGTATAGTCTGAGGTCTGGTAGCGTGATTCCCCCTGCTTTGTTTTTATTTCTGAGTAATGTCTTGGCTATTTGAGGTTTTTCTGATTCCATATAAAATGAAGTATTATTTTTTCAAGATCTTTAAAGTTTGACAGTGGAGCTTTAATAGGGATTGCATTAAAATTGTTTATTGCTTTGGGTAGTATGGACATTTTAACAATGTTGATTCTTCCCAGCCATGAGCATGATATGTTTTTCCATTTGTTAACATTTTCAGCTATTTCTTTTCTTAGAGTTTCATAGTTCTCTTTATGGGATTTTTCATGTCCTTTGTTAGATAAACTCCCAAATATTTCATCTTCTTTGGCACTACTGTGAATGGAATAGAGTCCTTGACAGTTTTTTCAGCTCGACTGTTGTTGGTATATATAAAGGCTACCAATTTATGAATGTTGATTTTTGTACCCTGAGATGCTGTTGTATTCCTTGATCACATCTAGAAGTTTTGTAGTAGAATCCCTGGTGTCCTCCAGATATACAATCATATCATCTGCAAAGAGCGAGAGTTTCATCTCTTCTGACCCTGTATGGATACCCTTGATCACCTTTTCTTCCCTAATTGTGGTGGCTAAAACTTCCATTACAATGTTAAAGAGCAGTGGAGACAATGGGAAGCCTTATCTGGTTCCTGATCTGAGTGGAAATGATTTCAATTTAACTCCATTCAATATGATATTGGCTGTGGATTTGCTGTAGATGGCCTCTATCAGTTTAAGAAATGTCCCTTCTATACCAATTTTCTTAAGTGTTCTGATTATAAAGGGATGCTGGATATTATCAAAAGCTTTTTTTGCATCAATTGAGAGAATCACATGGTCTTTGTTTTTTAATTTGTTTATGTGCTGAATTATACTTATAGATTTACGTATATTGAACCAGCCTTGAGACCCTGGGATAAACAGACTTGGTCATGATGTATAATTTGTTTGATGTGTTGCTGGATTCTGTTTGTTAGGATCTTGTTGAATATTTTTGCATCTATATTCATTAGGGATATTGGTCTATCATTTTCTTTCTTGTTGGGTCTTTTCCTGGTTTGGGGATCAGGGTGATGTTTGCTTCATAGAACGTGTTGGGTAGTCTTCCTTCTCTTTCTACATTTTAGAACAGGTTCAGTAATATAGGTACTAATTTCTCTTTAAAGGTTTGGTAGAATTCTGACGTGAAGCCATCTGAGTCCTGGGCTTTTCTTTTTAGGGAGATTTTGTGTGGTTGATGCTATTTCAGAACTTGATATTGGCCTGTTCAACATTTCCACTTGATTCTAACTAAGTGTTGGAAGGTGACGTGCTTCTAAGTATTGGTCAATTTCCTTCAGATTTTCATATTTCTGAGAATAAATTTTCTTGTAATATTCATTAAGCATTTTTTGAATTTATGAGGAGTCTGTTGTTATTTCATCTTTGTTGTTTCTGATTGATGAGATTAGAGATTTTACTCTTTTTTTCCTGATTAGGTTGGCCAAAGGTTTAGCTATTTTATTGACCTTTTCAAAAAACCAGCTTTTCGATTTATTGATCTGTTGTATAATTCTTTTGTTTACAATTTCATTTAATTGTGCTCTAATTTTGGTTATTTCTTTTCTTCTACTGGGTTTGGGGTTGGAATTTTCTTCCCTTTCCAGTTGCTTGAGATGTGCCATTAAGTTGTTAACTTCCTCTCTTTCCGTTGTCTTGAGGAAGGCTTGCAGTGCTATAAATTTCCCTCTTAGGACTGCCTTTGTGGTATCCCAGAGGTTCTGATAATTTGTGTCTTCATTGTTGTTTGGTTCCAAAAATTTGGCAATTTCCTTCTTGATGTCATCTCTGACCCATCTATCATTCATCATAAGGTTATTTAACTTTCATGTTTTTGTATGAGTATGCAGATTCCTGTTGTTACTGAGTTCAAGTTTTATTCCATGGTGGTCTGAGAAGATGCAAGGAATAATTTTTATTCCTTTGAATTTACTTAGGTTAGACTTGTGACCTAAGATGTGATTGATTTTGGAGTATGTTCTGTGGGCTGATGAGAAGCATGCATATTCAGTTTTGTTGAGATGAAATGTTCTTTAGATGTCGGCTAAATCTAAATGTTGCATATTAGGTTTAAATCTAAAACTTCTTCGCTCAGCTTCTTATTGGAGGATCTACCCAACACTGCCAAAGGAGTGTTGAAATCTCCAACTATTATGGAGCTGGAGGAAATCAAGTTGCTCAGGTCTGTTAGAGTAAAATTGAGGTGCATTCTGGTTAGGTGCATAGATATTAATAATTGAAATGTCATCATATTGAGTATTACCCTTAACAAATATGAAGTGACCATTCTTATCCTTCCTTACTTTTGTTGGTTTAAAGCCTATTGTGCCTGCAAATAGAATTGCAACACCTGCTTTTTTCTAATTACCATTTGCCTGAAATATGGATGACCATCCTTTCACCCTGAGTCTATATTTATCTTTTAAAGTGAGATGTGACTCTTATATGCAGCAAATATCTGGCCTGAGTTTTTGTATCCAGTCAGCTAACCTATGCCTCTTCAGAGGACAGTTTAAGCCATTCACATTAATGGAGAATATTGATAAGTCTGGTAAAATTTTGGGTATCAAGTTTTTTGAAAGTCCAGTGGACATTTTTAATCTTTTCGCCACTGTGGAAGTCAGAGTTTGATCAAAAGTTTCTGAGTAAGTTTACTTTTGTTGTAGAGGATTGGGCTGGTTATTATGGAGGGTAGGTCTGAGAATAGCCTGAAGAGCTTGTTTGGTTATGGCAAATTTCTTCAACATATGAATGTCATTAAAGTATTTAATTTGTCCATCATAAATGAAACTCAGTTTAGCTGGATACATGATCCGGGGTTGAAAGTTATGTTGCTTTAGGAGTTTAAAAATCGATGACCACCCTCTTCTGGCTTGAAAAGTTTCAGCAGAGAGATCTGCAGTCATTGTAATATTCTTCCCTTTGTAGGTACTGGATTTCTTGCATCTGGCTGCTTTCAGAATTTTCTCCTTCATATTAACGTTAGTGAAGTTAATTCTGATATGCCTGGGGGATATCTTATTCAGGTTGAGTCATGCTGGGGTTCTGAAACTGTCTGCTATCTGAATTTCAGAATCTCTTGGTAGTTCTGGAAATTTCTCTTTCATAATTTCATGGAGAAGGGCCTCTGTGCCTTGTGAGGTTACTTCATCACTTTCAGGGATTTAAATGAGGCGGATATTAGCCTTTTTTGAATTATCCCAGAGCTCTCTGAGAGAATGATCTGTTTTTGGTCTCCATTTCTCTTCATCTTTGAGAGTTTGGGAGCACTCAAAGGCTTTGTCTTCAATGTCAGAAATCCTTTCTTCTGCTTGCTCCACTCTGTTACTGAGGGATTCTACTGTATTTTTCATATCTTTGAGGGCTGCAAATTCTTGCTTTAGAGTGTCGAAATCTTTGGTGGTTTTGTCTTTAAATTCCTTAAATTCTTGAGACAACTTTTGAATTTCTCCTCAAATTTCTAATTCCGACTTTTGAATTGCTCCTTGAATTTCTAATTCCAAATTTTCCTCCATTCTATTAATCTTGTTTGCAATCAAATTCTGAATTCGATTTCTGACATCTTGGCCAGATTTTTATGAATGGGATCTTCAGTTACATCTGCCATATCTTTCCTTGGGGGGGTTGATCTGTTCTTGTTATTCATGTTACCAGAGTTTTCCTGTTGATTCTGCCCCATGATTATTTTATGCTGTTTGATTTTTCTCCTGGAGCTCTGTTGAGGATCCATACAGTGCTATCGCCTGAGAAACTGGGGACCTGTTTGGTGTGGTGGGGCTAAGTGGTTCTGTCTTGTTTTCATCTGATCTCTGTCTGACCCTAGTGAAACAGTTACTCTGGGTTGAAGTCTCAGCTGTGGAGAAATACCAGCAATTAAGTCACCCCGCCCCCACCACAGGCAACAATTGGAAATGGGAAATCAAACCTTCCTTCAACACACACCCAGGGCACTACTTGAATAGTCCTCAGGTGATTGCCTCAGATCAAAAGGTCCAAATCAATTGTCTCAGTCAGCACCTGTCTCTGGTGGGAGAGTTTAAAATGTCTCTGGCAACTGGATCGCAGGGGTCTGGTGACAACTCAGATATGACTTGCTCTGGTGCTCTGTGAAGTCAGGAGGACCCAGCCAGCAAATAGATCAGTCTGGGAAGGTTAATGCCTCCTTCCCCACCTTGCACCTCTGTCACACCTAATCACTGATAGCCCCACAGGGTGTGACCCAGTCACCTCTAGTGAACAGATACTCCAGGGTTTTGCACCTGCCTGAATCACAAGGAAATCTATTTCTGCTCAGCCAGGCCTCTGTGCTCTGCCTCTATCCAGTAGGGGAAAGTGAGGCCTGACAACCTCTGGGGCTTGATGGAAGCTAGGGGGTGTTCACTCAGTTCCAGCCCCGCCCCTGATTGTTGTTACTGACAGAACAGAACAACTTTGCAGGAATTTGTTTCTGTCCCTGCTAAATTCCCCTGCAGAAGAGAAGCTGTTTTGAGTTCTCAGAGCCTATGCCTCAGTCCCTGTCTTTCCTCTTGCAGGTTTGTATTCAGTTACCTGTCAGTTCTAGCTTCCTGCCTTCCTTTGTCTATAGGCTGATGATCCCCTGAGGGCCGGGTGCGTCTTAGGCTCAGTAAAGTGGTCCTCTGGGTCAGCCCCACCCTGGGAATTTCCCAGTTCTGTGTGTGAGTTTTCTAGTCCCCGCGCTCCACCCAGGCTGGTACCGCCTCGGGCAAACCCTTTACTCACGGGGCCTGTGTTTCCGTCCCAGATCTGTTCCGAGGTGGTTGCCACCTGCAAAGATGCATGGCCTCCTCTGGTTGCCCCAGGAGACAGGGCGTGTGGCTTCAGAATATGTGGGAGTGTGCCCTATTGTTGCCAAAAAAAGGCTGCTGCTCTGCGCCTCGGGGCACCACTGCTCTGGTTGGTTTCCTCTCAGCCAACCATTCTCTCCTCACTCCCGTACTACAGAATCAGCACTGACCAGCTGCAGTCTAGGCCCTGTCCACACCCCTCGAGAAATCACCCAAGAATCTGGACTCCTGGGGGACAGGCCTCTAGACCTCAGAGTGAGAGTGGAGGGGAGGGCTGGGAGCTCGGAAGATAGAGAGCTCGGTGGGAGAGTTTAAATAGATAGTGTAGATAGAGAATATATACAGTTTTATGCCTGGCAGCAGAATGCTGTGGCACCCTAGTAGGGGAGGTAGGTCCAGTTTTTAGAGGGTCTCTCCTGTGGAGTGTAGTGGGAGGACCTTTGAACTCTGCTGTTTGTTTGTGGGGCACTGTGAGCCGTTCTCATGGGGCAGGGGACTCCTGTCTGCTTGGTGATGGATTTTGTACATTTTGTTTGTATCCTTGGGGTTGCAGCTCTCCTCAGCGAGGTTGATGTGTGTTCTTCAACCTTCTCCAGGTTACTTGCTAAATTTCTGTCCTTTAACTCTCCTTCTGGTTGGGAGACTCTGTTGAAAGCTGGCTTCAGTCAGCCATTTTTTCTCCACCCAAAAAGTTCTCGGCTTGAAAAATCTTAAAGTGGATAGAGCAGCCTTGAGAAAAGGAATGGGAGCAATGGGACATTTGTGTTCTGAAGTGAGATGGTTTCTGGTGGTAGCTAGACCGCAAGTGTAACCATGAGAAGATACGATGGACATAAAGTGAAGGAGATGGACTTGGGAGACTCCTTCACTCACCCAAGAACTGTGTTTTGAGCACTTCCTCTGCCCTGTGCATTGTTTTATGCCATGGGTTTACAGCAGTGAACAAAACAGACAAAAACTGCCTATGCCAATGGATTTTACTTTCTAATGGGTAAGAGAGATGATTAACCGAGGCATGTATAAGTGATGTATCTTACATGTTACTTTAATTTGTATATAAAATTTTATATAAAATACATATTTTTATACAGGGTCTGAAATGATAAAGGAGAGGTAACCAGAGGCCTGAGCAAGCTATAGGTTCATCAGTTATGACAGAGTATGAGTTTTTCCCTTGGTGTGTTGGAAAGTGACTAGATTTTGAAGTGTTGTGAGTGATTGTGTGTGTGTATATGTGTGAGTGTGTGTATCTGTGATGGGGGTGACATGACTGGATTTACATTTGTAAATGAGTCACTAGAGCTACTATTTAGAGAACAGACCTTATGTGGACAGAAGAGGCCTGCTGAGCAGTTTCCAAAGTGGTACAGGCAAGGGGTAAATGTCCTTCCTAACATGAGGGCAGCTAAGGTAAAAGGAAGAAAAAGGGGCTGAACTCGGGTAGAACTTGAAAGTAGAATGTAGAAATTCTGAGGTTCTTGAGAGATATTTGAAAAGTCACTTTGGATGATTTGCTCAGCTTATTTGTCCCCAGGAGAACACTTTTGTACAACATTTTGGCATACACCAAATTAAACGCTGACAACTTTCTTCACTTTTCTGATTACACTTAGTTGTTACAACAGTGCTATGTGGTAGGTGTCATAAACCATCGTGGAAATTGCTACATATCATGGATCTTGTAGGTGGCTTGAAAAAAACTAAAACAGGAGTCATTAAATTGACATATACCAAGGGAATAATGCATTCATTTGTTATTATTTATCTTCATTTGTTTTAATGAAAGGTTAGATAAATTCAGACATGAGAAATTCCCAAAACAGTGTAAATATTCTGGAGCAATTAATATGGTTTTTATTCCATAGGAAATTCAAGAGATATATGTGCATCTACATGAAACCCCACAAAATGTTTTCTAATCACAGAAAACCCTGGGTTTGTTTCATGGTTCAGTGTTTTCTCACGCACACAGTTCTCAATTCTGCTTCCAGACTGCACAATCTATCAAAAATAGAATAGAGGTAGTTGACGAAAGCAATATTGATTTAAAATTACTTTCAGTTTTGGAACCTTCTTTTGCCTTTAACTTGTAAAATTTTGGCAAAAAGCAGTCACTGTCACTGGTTTTCATCCTTTTTCCCCAAGAACTAGTTGGCTGAGCTTAGGAGAAATTAAAAGCATCTCGAGAGAGAAATAAAATTGGTGTGAAAGAAAGACAGGGTTCAAAGTGCCGAGAAATCAGGGAAGTGGGAAGCTGTTCTGGTAAATATAAAGATAACTTTAAATCCTATCAGGAATGGTGTAAGGAGGAGATTGTGACCCAGGTTTTTAAAACATCAGTCAATAAAAGGAAATGACAAGAAGCCAGGGGTGATGAGAAAATGAAGTGTCAAATGGCATTGATGAATGTGGTAGGGGCTTCTCCAAGCAAGGGGCAGGGCTAGGGATGTGTCGTGCCTCTGGAAAGGAGGCAGGGGCCACTCCACTGGCCATGTGTGAGCCTTAAGAATATGTGAGACTTTACATCTTCTGTTTTGACCCGGATGGAGTGGAAGAACATTCTCTCTAGTAAAGTGTCTCAAGAATGGAATAACAGGCATCCCGTGCACTCAATATTAATTTGAAACTAGTAGAAGAACAACTACAAGGAAAAACGCAATTAAATTCAAGAAGGGGATAAGGGGAAAGGAGCTCAGTAAGCTCCCACCTAATGGGTACAATATAGGGGTATATAGCATACCTCAACTGCAGACACAAATAATGTAACCTAGTTGTATGTACCCTTATATTAATCTGAAAATAAAAAGGAATGTGTGAAAATACCTTCTACTTGACAGCAAGTGTTCTCAGGAGATAGCCAGCATTCAGTTAAGGTGAGGAAATGGGGGGAACTTGCAGAGAAAGGGCTGAGAACCTGGGGAGTGAGCTGGTCATCAGAGGACACAACCAAAGCTGCTACCCTTGTTTACCATGTTGAGAGGAACTACAGCTCAGCCAGTGGTCATTTATTCAGAGTCACAGTAGTTGTAGGCAACAGCAGAATTTGGCTCCTTATACAATTACTACAAAACCTGTACTCAATCACTCAATGTAATGTCCTAGAAATGCTATTGTGTAACTTGCTTTAGCCGGTCTTTAGTATTGCAGGAAAGATGCCTCATGATGCTTTTCATGGTGCGTAGAGATGGGTCCCCATCCTCAGTGTGCTGATGGAGACATTGATTGTTCCCTTAAGAAATCTGTTTATGTAAATGTTGGTCAGGGTTAACTCTGGACTTTGATAGTCTTTATTACCTACTTTAAAACAGTCCTAGAAGAAAGCAGGGAAAAATAGATTTGGTTGTTGAATAATGTTTGATCATTTCCCAGTGTTGTTAATGGCTAGCTATGTACCCAGCTATAAAAGACACTTTGTAGAGCCATGAAAAATATAGTTTATATCCTTGGTGTCTTTCTTGTATCAGTTTCATTTGTCATTTTTGCTCTTCTTTTTCACATAAAATTATTTTAATGTTAATTCTCATAAGACTAAAAAAATCTACGTTTTGTGTTTTTTTTTAAATGTTTCTGTTCAAAGGGTGGTTTATAGAGTAGGTAAGGTTGGTTACCTTAGCAACTAGCATATATAATAATAAGTAGAATCCCTATGAAATTCAGGGCAAAGGTTTTCTATGGTTCAGAATATAAAGTTATTCTTAAAACAGAATTTTAACCTTCTTCAACTATTAGGAAAAACATAAATAATTTATATAATAGTTCCATTTTTAAATATGGAGCAGAAAAAGCTGAAAAATTAAGGAAAGAAAAGAAAGTGCTGGCAGTGAGAGATCATGAGAAAGCCCTGATTTACTCCAGATGGTCTCAGACAAACTTGAAATGTGAACGCATCAGGAGGCATGTGAGCTGGGCTGAGACTGTAATCTCAAGCTTGAGTGCTAGTGGGTCTCACCAATGTAGAGGAAGACTCACATCTCCTCCTCAAGAAAACAGCACAATGACTCTCTTCCACTCCAGCAGATGACAGATGTCTATTCTCTGGAGGAAATGAACTCAACATACTTGGATAGTGGGGATGAGGTTTATTGAAGATACAGGATTGAGTGAAAATCTGCATATAAATCATAAGACTCCTAAACATATTCTTCATCCCTGTTACAAGAACAGAAGCCATCTAGCATATGCCCTGCTAGCTACCAAAGCCAGAAAATACAAGGTTATTTTCTGGAAAGATCGCCCTAAAACAAAGACATTTCTTTCTTCTGAGATACTCTGACATTGGAGGTCTCCTGAGCAAGGTGGTGATCCTGCCTGATGACTGTTCTATCAAATGAAAAGTCCTTCCTAGCCCTGTATGTGGATCTGCTTTGTGGCTTTTTGTGCATCATTGAAATGAGCATTTAAAGACAAGGATCAATGGACTTTAAAAAAAAAAAAGAAAAGAAAAAGAAACCTCTAAATTAAGACCAAAGCCCAAAATAAACAGGAAAAATGATTTAGAACAGGAAGATAACTCAAGAAAGCCAAAAGCAAACTATGCTTTGTTTGAATGGATAGCACATCTATAAAATGAGAGTAGAATATGATAAAATAAAACTCATGCAGATTAAAATAATGATAGCTAACATTTTTAGAAACTCAATAGAAGATGGCATTAGAACATTTTCAATATAATTGTTGAAGTAGAAAAAAGTACAAAGAGAGAATGATGGGAAGAAAATGATAAAAATAAATTAAATATTTCTCCAGAAAGTACAACAGCTTCATAAGGAGATTCAATAAAGTGAGAATGGGGGTGATAGAGATGATGTGTTAGGAAGGCATGAGGAGGAAAAGGAACAGATGCTTTGTCTGTGGGTGTCCATTGAGAGGCAGATGATGCTGGGAGACCCTTTGTCTACTAGGAAGAACAAATTGACCAGAAGGAGGCTCTTAAAGAAGAACAGATGACCTGTCAGGGGGTGCCCAAGGACTGACCAGATATGTGGTCTACAATAGAGGGTCTCATAGAACTAACCAATCAGAGTAGAGATTTTGTCAAGACTTTGATGGAGGGTCTTTGGAGCATGCATGCAGTTGAGGTAACAGTGTCCCTAAATGACCTACCCTCATTAACATAGTAAAAATCATGCCCACCAACTCCATGACAGTTTACAAAAACCATGACAACCATTGGAAATTGCCTTATAAGGATAGAAAGGGGGAGGGTTACCAATTCCAGGAATTCTCTACCCTTTTCAATAAGAATCATGACTATTCCACCCTTATTTAAGATAAAATTAGAGAATAAGCATAAAGAGAAGCCTTGTTAAATTTGGGGTCTCCTCCACTCCCAGGATCATTCCTTCTCTGTAATGGACTATGCCTTTAATAAATTTTGGACTTTGCCTGTTTGTACCTGCTTGCTCTGCTTATTCATTCTGTTGATTTGGTATCAGTAACCATTCTGTGGGCCTGGGAACCAAGAACCTGGGAACACACTGACTTGCCTCCTGGTCTCCCATACCTAACGATATGATTTAAAATGAAGTGATAAAATAAACTATTTCCTAATGGAAGAAGAGGAGTTTCAAATTTAAAGGGTTAATTATTTGCTCAGATCAAGGAATATAAGAAGACACCCCTTAAAACACATAACCCTGAGATTTTAGAATGAAAGCAAAAAGAGAAGATTAAAAAACTTCCCATAAAGAAAATATAGACAGCTCACAGTTAAATAAATGGGAATAAGAATGGCCAATAGCAATATACTGCAGTTAAATCTGGAGAAAAACTGCAAAGATTCAAAATGGGTGATCAGAAGTCAGCAAGAAAAAAAATCCATTAAAAAGTGGGCAAAGATCAAGTGCAGAAGCTTTTAAAAGACGATAGACAAATTGCCAATAAATATATAAAAAATTCTCAACATTACTAGCCATGAGGAAAATACAAATTAAAACCACAATGAGATGCCACCTTACCCCAGTGAAAATGGTTATTTTACACCTTCAAAAACAATACATACTGGCATGAGTGAAGAACGAAAGGAATGCTTGTACACTGTTGATGGGAGTGCAAGTTAGTACCATCTCTATGGAAAACAGTGTGGAGATTCCTCAAAGAACTAAAAGTAGACCTACTATTCAATCAAGAAATCCCTCTACTGGGCATCTACTCAAGAAGAAAAAAAATACTGTACTTCAATGTTTGTTGCAGCACAATTCACAATTGCAAATATGTGGAACCAACCCAAGTGCCCATCAAATCATGAGTAGATTAATAAAATGTGGTATATGTATGCCATGGAGTGCTACTCAGCCATAAAAAAGATGAATTAATACCTTTTGCAATAATTTGGATGGAACTGGAGACCATTCTCCTAAGAAGTATCTAAAAAAATGGAAGAAGAAACACCATATGCACTCACTATTAAGTTGGAACTAACTGATGAACACCCATGTGCATAGAGGGGAGTAAAACTCAGTGGAATCCATGGAGGGGATTGGCGAGAGGTGGGGATGAACCAAACCTAAGTAATGGGTACAGGGTGTTAGGCATACTTATAGCTGCAACGCAAGCCTTACAAAAGAGATCCATGTAACCAAAAACATTTGTACCCAATAATGTATTGAAATTAAAAAAATCCCCAAACTGGTGATTAGTATCTACTCCTACATTAATTTCTTATCTGTCCTTATTTTATTATGTGTTCTGTGCAGATAATAATATTATTATCTATTTTTATGTGGATAATACAATTATCATACTTTCCAACAAGCATTTCTGATTAGAAAGAATTTTTTGGTGTGGCATAGCCACAGCTGATGGTGTGGAATGTCATTATAATGAACATGGAAATCAGTTAAATGTCTAATAACAATGAAAAGGTTAAAGAAATTAGGATATGATATTGGATGCCATTAAAATGAGAAATTTTAAAAGCTATTAAATAATATGTGGAAAGTACTACTGATCTGTTAAAGGAAATTAGCAAAATATGAAATTATACATTGTGAGACAAATGATTAAAAGCATATACATTTAGCAAGGAACTGCAGTAGATTTGTAAGTAGTAATTACCCCTAGGTGTTGGCATTATGGTAGATTTAATGTTTATACTTTCTAAAGCATTCTTTTTATAACTGAAGCAGATGATAAACATTATTACATCTGTAGGAGACAGAGAAAGATAATAAATTATGAACATGCTTTGTTCTATGTGTGATTATCTCCCATGGGGATCCTTAACTTAGATTTGTTAATTTGCTTATGCCACAAAGAAGACAAAAATTTTCATAAACTGTTAGCAACTGGCCAGTCAGCCCTGCAATGATATTCTCTAGGAGAACAAAAACTGGTTTTCCATTCAAGCCAGATCTGGGACTTCTTACAGATAGAGAAATGCCTTCCTCCTTTAAGGTAAGAGTAGCTTCTGAAGCAGAAAGAGAGATTTGCCTATCCACTGAAGGCAGGTTCATGGACAACACCGGCCAGGTAGTACATAGTACATTGTAGTTCAGGGACAAAACTCTGTACTCAACCATTAAAACATTCGGGAAATATGAGAAGTCAGGTCTCTGGTTAATTCATTGTCAAGTGTGTTGAGTCCCAGTCTTCAGCCCTTTTTATACTAAAAGATCTTGTACATTTCTGAGATGGAAATGTGGTTTGCAGATTTTCCAAAGCTTATTTGACTTCTGAACCCAATTTTTTGAAATACATTTTTATTGATCTAAACATGAAAGAAATTATGGCCTTGGTGTTCCCTGTGGAACTCTAAACCTGGTCTTCATTAGGAAGAGAAAAAGAGTTTGTAATAAAAATTTCATGAGCCCTTCTTTTTTATATATTTAAAATTAATAGGAGGGTACAAATTTTAGGTTACATTGTTCTCACTTCCAAGGTAAAGTTCAAGTTGTAGAAAAGCCCTTCACCCAGGGGGCATGCTGAACACCCTCACATTGTGCACATTAGCTGAGATCTTGTCAATTCCCAACCCCTTCCCCTTTCCCCACTCTCCTCACTCCTCCTTACTAGATTATATTTGTGTTTTATTGTTCGTATGGTGTGTAGTTGTTTATATCTTGGTTTCATATTAGTATTGAGTACATTGGATATTTTTCCCATTCTTAAGATACTTTACTAAGAAGGAATTTCAACTTCATCCAGATAAACATAAAAGAAGTAAAGTCTCCATCTTTTTATGGCTGAATAGTATTCCATGGTATACATATGCCACAGTTTGTTTATCTATTTGTGGATCGATGAACATTTGGATTGCTTCCACAACTTGGCAATTATGAATTGAGCTATAATAAACATTCTGAGGCAAATGTCTTTGTGGCAAAATGATACCTTTTCTTCTGGGTAGATACCTAGTAATGGGATTGCATGATCAACTTTTAGTTCTTTGAGGATTCTCCATATTTCTTTCCAAAATGGTTGTATTAGTTTGAAATCTCATCAACAGTGTAGAAGTGTTCCCTTCTCTCCACATTCACACTGGCATCTGTAGCTTTGGGACTTTGTGATGTGGGCTAATCTTATTGGAGTTAGGTGATATCTCAGAGTGGTTTTGAGTTGCATTTCTCTGACAATCAGGGACAATGAGCATTTCTTCCTGTGTTTGTTAGCCATTCATCTGTCATCTTCAGAAAAGTTTCTGTTCAAGTCTCTTGCCCACTTAGAAATGGGGTTATTTATTCTTTTCTTATTAATTTGAGTTCTTTGTAGATTCTAATTATCAGGCCTTTGTCAGATTCATAACATGCAAAAATCTTCTCCCATTCCAAAGGCTGTCTGTATGCTTTGGTTTTGGTACCATTAGCTGTGCAGAAAACTTTTAGCTTTATCAAATCCCAGTTATTTATTTTTTAGTGTCGCTGAAATTGCCCAGGTGGTCTCCCTCATAAAATCTTTTCCCAGGGCAATATTTTCAAGCATTTTCCCCACACTCTAGTCTAAAATTTTTATTGTCTCATGTCTTAAATTTAAATCTTTTATATAGTGAGAATAAATTTTTGTCAACCGTGAAAGATGTGGGTCTTGTTTTAGTCTTTTATATGAGGCTGACCAGTTCTCCCAGCACTATTTATTAAATAAAGATTCTTTTCCCTAGTGCATACTTTTCTTAGACTAGTCAAAGATCAAATGACGATATGGATAAGTTCATCTCTAGATTCTCTATTCTATTCCATAGATCTATATCTCTACTTTTGTGCCAATACCATGCTGTTGTGATCACTATAGGCTTGCAATATAACCTAAAGTCTGGCAACGTGATACCTCCGGATTTGTTTGTCGTTTTAAGAATTGTATTCACTACTTGGGTTTTGTTTTTTTCTTCTGGTTCCATATGAAACAAAGTACTATTTTTTTGAATTCTTCAAAGTATGACATTGGTGTTTTGATGGGGATTGCATTAAATCTATAGATTGCTTTGGGTAGTGTGGACATTTTTACAGTGTTGATTCTTCCCAGTCACACACATGGTATATTCTTCCATTTGTTAACATATTCTTCTATTTCCTTTCTCATGGTTGCATAGTTCTCTTTATAGAGATAGTTCTCATCTTTTGTTATATATATTCCCAGATATTTCATCTTCTTTGGAGCTACTATAAAAGTTATAGTCTTTGATTTTATTCTTGGCTTCACTGTTGTAGACATATATGAAGGCTACTGATTTGTATGTATGGATTTTGTATCCTCAGACACTTATATATTCCTTGATCATTTCTATGAGTTTTATAGCTGAGTCTCTGGGGCATAAGATCATGTCATCTGCAAAGACTGAGGGTTTGACCAACACTATGTTGAATAGCAGTGATGACAGTGGGCATTCTTTTTGTGTTCCAGATATGAGTGGAAATGTTTTCAGTTTTACTCCATTCAATAAGATATTGGCTGTGGGTTTGTTTTCAATAAGACATTGGCCATGGGTTTGTTGTAGATGGCCTTTATCAGTTTAAGAAATGTCCCACATAAACATATTTTCTTAAGTTTCTTATCAAGAAAGGATGCCAGATATTAAAAGCTTTCTGCATCAATTGAGAGAATGATATGGTCTTTGCTTTTGATTTTATTTATGTGGTGAATTATATTCATGGATTTACACGGGTTGAACTTGCCCTGCATCTCTAAGATAAAACCTGCTTGACCATGTTATATAGTTTTTTAATGTTTTGCTGTATTCTGCTTGCCAAGATCATATTGAATACTTTTGCATCCACATTCATTAATGATATTGGCATATAGTTTTCTTTTTTGTTGGATCCTTTCCTGGTTTAGGGATCAGGGTGATATTTGCTTCATAGAACATGTTGGGGAGGATTCCTTTCTTTTCTATGTTTTGGAGTAGATTATGCAATATAGGAACTTGTTCTTCTTTGAAGGTTTGGTAGATTTCTGGTGTGAAACCACATGGTCCAGGGCTTTTCTTTTGGGGGAGATTTGGTATAGTTGATGCTATTTCAGCTCTTGATATAAGTCTATTCAAAATTTTGAATTCTTTGAGGTTGATTTTAGGAAGGTGGTGTGCTTCCAGGTATTGTTCCATTTCCTCTACATTTTCATATTTCTATAATAGAAAACACTGTATTCTATTTTATAGTAATCATTGAGGATCTTTTGTGTTTATGTGGTATCTGTTGTTATTTTCCCTTTATTGTTTTTGATTGAAGTTATTAGAGATCTTACTTTTCTATTTCTGGTTAGTCTGGCCAAGGTTTTTATCAATTTTGTTAATCTTTTCAAAGAACCAACTTTTTGTTTTGCTGATCTCCCAAATGATTCTTTTGTTTTTTATTTCATTTAATTCTGCTTTAATTTTGCTTATTTCTTTTCTTCTTCTGGATTTGTGCTGGGGTTGTTCTTCCTTTTCCAGTTGCTTGAGGTGTCACATTAGGTTGTTGATTTAGTCTCTTTCTGTTTTCTTGGTTAAGGCATCTAATGCTATAAATTTCCCTCTAAGGACTGCCTTGGCAGTATCCCACATGTTTTCATAGTTTCCGGCTTCATTATCATTTTGCTCTAGATATCTAATGCTTTCCTTGTTAATCTTTTCTTTGACCCAGCTACCATTCAGCATAAAGTTATTTAGTTTCCAAGACTTTGAGCATAAAAATTTCTGTTGCTATTGAGTTCAACTTTTATTCTGTGATGGTCCAAGAAGATACAAGGAATAATTTCTATTATTTTGAATTTGTTGAGGTTAGACTTGTATCCTAAGTTATGATCAATTCTGAAGGATGATCTGTGGACTGCTGAGAAGAATGTGTATTCAGTTTTGCTAGGATGAAATGTTTAGTATATGTCTGTTAAGTCCATTTATTCTGGGGTCATATTTAAGTCTTTTATTTCCTTCTTTAGTTACTGCTTAGAGGATCTGTCCAATATTGCCAAAGGGGTGTTACAATCTCCAACTATTATAGTGCAGAAAGATATCATATTGTTTAGATCAGTTAGGGTTTGTTTCATAAATCAAGGAGTGTTCAGGTAGGGTTTTATAAGTGTTAATTACCAAAATCTATTCATGTTGCATGGTTCATGAGGACCCCTTTTTGAAGTGGCTGGAAGTCAGGTGTGCATTAGGGGAGTAATAAGAGTACTAAGGTTTGTTCAAGTTGAAACTAGGAGAATGGGGGGGGGAGGTTAAGGTAGGTAGGCTCAGGGTGCAAAAGGGAGATTGGCTGGGTCTCAGAAAGTCATCAGACATTAGCAAGAAAAACAAGGAAGAAAAACTCAAGAGGAAAAGCTAGATAAAGTGAATGGCTAGCTATAGAATTCTTTAGAATTGTCCTTGAAATGTCTTAAAAGATTTTGATGAATGGTTGCATTTTGCTTCCTATGGTATCTAATCTGTAAAATGGGCACTACATTGTCAGCTCTACATGATATACTAGTACAGCACTACAATACTTATCACAAAAATAGTAAGTTCTTATTAAATGTTTGATTAATTAAATATACTTTCAACCATACTCCTATCTCAAGTGGAAAGTGTACTGAGAATATAACCTGGTCTTTCATAATAGCACACACTATATTCCATTCATAATTGGCTTTTAATTTCTTCATTATAAATTTAATTCCCATCAATCTGATTTATATTTAAAGAGTTTAAACCAACACATGTAGCTTACCATGAAGCTACCAAATTCCAGTACTAGCACTGATTAAGAGACTTTGAACAAGTTGTTTAATCTCTTGGGGCCTTATTTTCTCAAATCATAAACTATACAAATAGTAACCACCTCTTAGTGCTATTACATATACATTTATAAAAATAAAATTATCTATGTAAAGTCCTAGGCAGACATTTTCTATAAATAGTTGCTATTAGTATTTTAATGTCTTTTTTATTTTTTATTTTTTTTTCCTATTAAAGTAGCAAGTTCTTATTTTGTTTTTTTTTTTTAGGTATTCCTTCATAGTAACAGCAAATTTTTTTTTTTTTTTATTAAACCATAGGTGTGTACATTAGTATGATGGTGGGGCACCATACACTTGGTTCATAGATCGTTTGACACATTTTCATCACATCAGTTAACATAGCTTTTGTAGCATTTTCTTAGTTATTTTGCTAAGACCTTTACATTCCACATTTACTAGGATTCACATATACCCTTGTAATATATTAATGTCTTTTTTAAAAGGACAAGATGCATTAGTCAATTTTTTAAATTTTATTAAATATTTCATCATTTCATAAATAAGGAAATCAAGTATTTGACTTTGAATTACCAAGTACCTGAGAAGCTCCATGAATGTTAGCAATTCAAGGCATATATATTGAGTGAATGGAGCAAATGTGAGTGTTTGAGGACCAGGTCAGTACCCTTAGCTCTCCCTTCCTTACAGTAGCCCTACTGGAAATACTACCTGTTTTGTGTTTATGGAATTCTTTCAAAAATTTGGGTGTTGTTTTTTTTTTTTTTTTTTAGCAGAACATATGAAGAAATTAAATTCCACCCAGAGCCATTACTTTGTTTATTCACTTCCTTGAAATCTCTCTGTTGCTATTTTAGAAACATCTTGCCTGCACTGCCTCATAATTTTAGAAGGCAAATTAATCACACATTCTCCCTATGTGAGATCTTCATTTGACCCTCTCATCACAGTTTCCTATCTGGTGTTTATCACCTTAAAAGTATATGTGCCTAGTGATGACAAAAAATACATCTTATACAATCGTAGTACTTTGATCTAAAGTTGTCAGCAAATTGGGTTAATGCCAAGAGCTACCATGCTTCTTTACTTTTCTTTTCCCCTTAATGTGGCTCCCTCAAAATTATGCTCTGAGTTCTTATCACCAACATGGCATATACAGAAAATAGACTCTTATCCTGGATAATGAACCCACTATGTGCTGGGCAGTTAAGGAGATTTATCCAAACTAACAATAAATATCTCCTTCTGTTCCTTTACACCAAAACCTGGAGATATGCTAACAATCAGTAGAGAAGCATCTTCAGGGAAAGTTGTGCCAGTGTTCTTCTAGGGCTTCTTCTCACCAATAGCTGAGTCTTTGGAACAGCAAAGGATTATATGAAATATAATGATCAATTGAATTGTGGCCTGGGACTCCAGAAAGACCATCTCCTGCCTAGAGATGGATTGCATCTCTCAGTGTCAGGAAAGAATGTGACTGCCTGGAGGCCAGCAGAATCTAAGTTTAAACTGGACAACAGTGAATGAGGGAGAAAAATGTCTAGGGCAAACAGAATACAGAACAGAGAAAGAATAGTGCAGGAACTGATGATGAGTCATGACCAGGGGAAACAGAAACTGCCTCAAACACCCAGACACTGATGAATAGGGCAGTAGCAAGAACAAAACACATTTAGGTTTTCAATAGAGTTATTGTAGGAGATCTCTATGGGACTAGGAGGAGACACCTCAAGGCTGAAGGGTGTGTTCCACTTGTACAGAATGATGCCCATGGCTCAGCACAAGAGTCACATCCTTGTAGGGGTTTACTACAAATACCTAGATGGTGCATGGCACAAAAGTGGCATAAGTAGAGAATGCAGGTATAATGAGATGTTCCGGTTTCACTAAATGTTTCTTGTCACAACCCCTAAGGCCCTGGTCTCAGTCGCTGCATGAAGGAACCAGGTGTGACACGGATTAGAAGTACAAGCTTGCAGGAGGTGGGCTAACCTTAAGTGCAGGGTAGCCCTGAGCCCCCTCCTCAATGGCTATTTATTAAGGTTATACACAACAGATATGGATAGCTAAGGCAATTACATATGAGGGCTGTATGTGTAAGGATTGCCACGTGCTCTTTCCTCACGTGTTCTTTCCCCACTTGTTCTTTTCCCACAACCCCCATGAAGAAGTACTAAGCATCAATGTTTAACACATGCTTACTAGTGAGTGACTGACCTTTTCTCATTCCAGAGCACTGGGTTTCTTGGGGGATTGCCCCAAAGTCACAAAACATCTCTAGGCTTGCCAGAAGACTGTCCTGTTCTCAGCATTTCCTTTTAATGTGATAAGAATTAGTAACTGTCCTTTGCAAGCATGGTGTCCATCCCTCTACAGCTTCTAAATGCACATTCGTTTCACTAACGACAGTCCATCCCATACAATACATCCCCACTGATCTAAGGTCCTTAGGAGATAGAAGAGGCAAGTATGAGAAGTGCTAGTCCAGATTTTACTATGGCCAACAAAGCTGGATTGGAAGCCTAGCTGAGAGAAGAATGAAAAAGCCCTTTTACGATCCTCCTACCAGCATCATAAAATCTGGAAATTACCTCAGATTAAATGAAAATACATTTTTAAATGCTTGGAGGTTTTATGAGTTTTATTTGTGCTGAAATTCAGAGCTCTAGTTCTTTAATTTTGTGTGCTATTGTATTCCACTGTAGAAGATGCCACTATGTTTTATTTTACTTCTTGCTTGGCATCTCAGTTTTCTCCATATGATTCTTTTTATTGTTGCTATAAAATGTTGAATATGTCTCCATACAAGAGATGCCATAGACTCTAGCAGTAGAACTGTTTGATCCTAAGCTATGTATTTAAATTTCTAGAGATTTCCAGGTTGTTCTCAAAACTATGCATATTTAACACTCTTGTGAAGAAAGTATCAGAAGTTTCATTACTTCATACATTCATCAACATACAGTATTATATGATCACTTAAGCTTTGATAATCTAATAATTTAATGTATTGTATGGATTCCCAATATGATGGAATATTTATATAAGTTGATTTCATGTGTTTCCTTGACTGTGCATTGCATCTGCTAATCTTTTGCTCGTTTTGTCTTGTATAGTCATCATTTTGCTAATTGCTTTGTAGAAATTCTTAATGTATTTCTATATGAGTAACGAATATATCCTCCCAGCCTGTGGTCTTTTCAATAAAGAAAGTCTTTTTCATAAGCCAAATTATCAATTTAAAGACAAATTTATCAACAAGGATAATATATAGATAAGCTATCTAGTTGTTTATTACTGTATTTGGAAATCATGGAGAAGTATATAGTGAGAATAAAATGAGAGACTAAGAGCTAAAAATAATGAAGAGATGTTAGAATATTCATCTGTTTTGTAGCTATCTTTGCCCTTGTTTATTTGTTTTGGTACTATGCCACTTAGCTATTACAAAAATAATGCCATGTAACAGACTGAGTGGCTGACGTTGGTGCTCACTCCCGTAGGTCTGTAGCTCAGCGAGGTTTTGCTAGTCTGGGCTGGAGCCAACTGATAACTATGCTTCAGGTTGGCTGGATTTCACTCCAGATATGAGCTACATATCATTCTAGGCTATTGGGGTCATGATCTCATAGAAATGGTGAACCAAACTGTTCTTATACATTTTAAAGCCTCTGCTCATGTCACCTCCTATTCACCTCCAATCCTTTGGTCAAGACAAGTCACATTGTTAATTCCGAAGAAAGAAGAGCAACGATATGCTGAAGCAAGAGGGGAAGAAGAGGCAAGTGAATATTCATTGAACAATATTCCAGTCTATCACAGGGAGCTCGCACTGTGGAAAGCTTACACTGTCTGCCTGGATTTTTCTGGAGGAACATGAAATACCATACTTTTAAGTAAATAATTTTTGTGCAAATGTGTGAAGATAATCTTGCTTAAAATTCTTATTTCATGGTTCGTTACAAAGAATAAAACAAACTTGTAGTTATAGATGATAAAATCTGGAAGTCTAATGTATAGCATGAGAACTATAGTTGATAATATTGCACTGAAAATTTGATGAGAGTAGCTTCAATAAATAGACCTCAGTATAATGTCTCCTAAATCAAAGCTGTCTATTTCAGTCATATAGGTCGATTATTTAAATTACAGGTTGTGTTACAAACAAAATCATAAAACAAGCAATAAATGTATATACAAATAGAACTATAGCATAATTTTAAGATAGGTGAAATAATCTGAATAAATTGTAAATGATATAAAGTTTGGTGATAAGAATCAATGTCACTTAAAAAAATCTGCTTTTCTACATTAACATAATAATTAATGGAACTCCATATCACTAAAATTTGGTAGGCTTCTTGTTGACACTGGAGAAAATGATTTTAAAGTTTTTGTATGAGAATGTTATATGCAGAAAATGGCAAAAAAGTTTGATAAATATAGTAAAAGAGATTTACATTAAAGGGTCTTTAACTACTTGTTCGTTCAAAAGTCATGTGTTAACAAAATTGTATATTAAAAACGATCAATGGAACATTGGATCCAAAAGAAGCTTCCTTTATGTATGGAAATTTAATATATAATGAACGTGGCATTTCAATTTAGTGGTGGAAAGTACTGATTTTAAAACATAGTTTAGCACATTTGGATTCCATTTGGAAAAATATAGACTTAATATCCTACCTTACACCTTATATAGAAATAAATCCCAGATGGCCTAAATACCTCAATTTCAATAGTAATATTATAAAAGTTTAAGTGGAAAATTAGAAAAATGCTTTTATAACTTCTAGATATAGATGATCTTTTAAAACAATATAGGAAATCTAGAAACCAAAAAATGAAAGATAGAAAGAAATAGAATAAAACAATATTACAATTATATACTTCAGTTCACCGCACTCTCCTCGGTCTCCTTCCGCCTGACTAGCCTCCCACGCTCTCTCTGCTCTGCAGAAGCTCACTATTTTCCTAACGTTTGTAACACCAGTCTCGGCACTTCCTCTGCTTCTCTAAATGTTTCTAACAGGAAGTACCATGGTTACCAATGGGTTTCACTTCATGGACACGAGAATGTACTTGGGCTCAATGTCATAATTTTTCAGTTAATATGAACTTTGAATTATACAAACCAGTGTGCAAAAAATGAAACTTTGCTTTTCTCATTTACTTTCTATTTTGGGTCTCATTTAGTGTGATGTAAAGTTTTTCTCATCACTTTTAAGTACATTCAGTCAAATTTAATGATTTTTTTCTCCCTCTTAGAAATTGATGCTACCTCCTGACATGTTCATAGTCTCTGAAAGAAAGGATTATCTCCTTCTGACGTCACGCCTCACTCGTCAAGCCTTCTTGATGTTATGCCCTGACAGGGAGCTGGTACCTGGCCCTTCCTTCCAGTCCTGGGGTCTCTAGTCCCAGTTGAACAGTTTACTCTCAGAGTGAGCTCTTCTGTACCATGACAGAAACACTGTCACAGTTACAGGTCTCCCAGCCCCCAGTTCCCACCCCATCGTGGCCACTAGACTGTCCAGGAGCTGAGGTTGTTTTGCTCTTAGGAACCCACAGGCCACCTCCTCTGAGGTCTCCTGCTCTTGGCCCTGGGCTCTACTCGAATGAGCCTGCCTCCTCTCCAGACGTTTTTCTTCAACTAAGGATGATTTTTCTTTTAATGAAGAGTTAGAAATGAGGCTTAAAAACAATGCAAAATTATCTTTCTAAGATTTTATCTTTCATACCTTGTACCAGTCCAATAAAGGCCAAGAATTTGGTGCTTTTGTCTGGTTTGCCCCTTGCATTACCAAATAAGGGAGCTATTCTGTCTGGCGGCTGACTGCAGAGGGTCACAGAACATACATAAAAAGGAGATTTTAACAATTTTGATTTGATGGTGACTCAAGACCCTTCAATCATTGGATTTGCTCATGGGGCAAGTAAATTCAATACAAACCTAAGCTGATCAACACCATATATGTAAATTTTTATACACATACACAAAAGGTGCCAAAAATGTATACACACATTAAGAAAGGAAAAAACGTTATTAAAATTAAAATTGTAATACTCAAGTCGTGTTTGGCTTCTGCAATTAAAAGAGGTGCTCAAAGTGACTTGTGTTTATCTTTTGTTATTGATCTGATATATATTATTACAATTTTAATATGGTTTTTCCTTTCTTAAAATATGTGTGTGTATAATCCAGTGATTTTTTTCTTTTTTATGTGCTCATATTAATCTTAGAAACTAAAATAAACATGTAAAATCGAACATGAAAAAAAACTTGGCCATGGCATTTAAATTAGAGTAACTCCTGTTGAATATAAAGACTTCAAAATCCTAAATTAATTTTCAAGTACAACAAATAGAGGAAACAAAGCTACTGCCAGCTTTGTTTGCAGTGGGGCAGCAAAAATGACTTTGGAGTCATGCTTTTCAAATCCTCTGATAACCCTCTGATATCTTCTAAGTCAAAGAACTTGCAAAGCATCAGCAAAGCAGATGAAAATGTGTAAAGTGCAAGGTGACACTTTTACATCTGGTAGACCCTTACCAGGTGACCCAGGCTGGCAGCTGCTTTTTCACGAAAATTAATTTCATGTATGCAACTCTTGAGGGATACTTTAATTATGCTTTACAAGAAAACACATAGTGATAAATATCCCCAGGTAGTTTAAATGGGCAAATAGTACTGGGAAACGAGGGGAATTCATCTATTTCCACACGATATTTATCATAAAGATCATAACAGCCTCACTGTAAACGTCCACTATTCATCACATTCCCTTTCTCCCCACTTAGTTCCATTCTATGAATGTTTATGTCAAGTTTTGATACTGAGTGTCAGAATCTTGATTACCATCCGAATATCTTTTCTCTTATTTTTTAAACAGTATCTTGGGATATCTGTGCCTTGTTCATTTATGATGCATTTTTTTTCTGGGCATACAATGGAGCAAAAGCAAATTTGGGCCCTGTCTGTGAGGTGCCAGAGATCAGTGAGGGACGTATGCAGAGCTTAGAGCTGCTCTCCTGTGTGGCAGAGGCTCGGGAGAGCAGTCTGTGCTGGGGACGGGAAGGTAGGAAGGAAGGTGTGGGAGACAGAAGGTGTGAAAGACTTCGGGAGAAGGGAGGCCTGAGCTGGATGCTGGAAGACAAGAAAATAAATTAAAATGCAGAAGAAGACTGCTTAGACTGAGACAACAGGCCAAATAGAGGTATAAAGGTGAGAGGAAATATGTCCTGGTTATCAAATTGATTCAACCAAGATATAAAGGGGACCACTCTGTGTCAGGCCCTGAGAAGTCACTGGGGATATATTTGCAAAGGAAACAGACCCATCCTTCCAAAGCCCAGAATCCTCTAGGCAGTAAGTACTGGACACAGGGTTACAGGATGATTAATGGTATGAAGGATAATAATGCATACTTAATCTTGTGTAAATAGGTAGATGTGGCAAAAGCTTCTCTGACAAAATCATTGTAAATTGACATCTGTGATAAATAGGAATTAAGGGGGGGTGGAGGGAAAGAAGGAGGACGGGGTGGAAGGAAGTCAACACAACTGTTTGGCCATGGATTGGGGGGTGAAAGCATCTATAGAGACCTTCAGAAGGAGAGAGTATGGCACATTTGAGAAGCACAGATAGGTACGGCGTGGCTGATGGGTAGAGGGTAAAGGGAAAAGCAGCATATTGAGATAGAGAGGTAGACGGGAACCTGGTTTTGCAAGGCCTTGCAAACAACAGTAGGTGGAGATCTTTGTGTATTCATTTTGTGTATTCATTTCTTCCTAAAAACAAGTAACAACTGAATCCCCAACAATAAAAAAAAAAACAAGTAACGAAGACAGAGTTTAGAACAGAAGTGCAAAAAAGAATGTTATATACATAGATTCTAGAAATATACTTTGATATTAGGCAGATAGGTTGATATATAAACATAGATAATTATCTTTATAGATATATGTACAAATACGTACCTAGAACATGAAAGGGAAAGTGGACATGCTCTCTTTGTTGGAATGCAGGTTGGGTCATGATGTGAGTTTTAAAAGATGAGTAGATATTTTGAAAAGGTCATTCTTTACCATTTCAATTTGCCTATCAGCTGCATGCTTCTTTGTAAGTTATTTTGCTGCTAATTTGATCCTCCTTTTTCCAAAACAATGACACAAAATAAAGCGCCCATGTTTAGCAGGAGCTGTCAAATTAGCAACATCGCAAAACAATACTAAAATAAAATGGATTGTAGAGTTCATGCTCTGGCAACTACTACTCCTCTGGGGAGCTATTAACAAAACCAAGTGATTGGGTCAGTGTACGATTTTAATGAAGTAAGGAGTACACAAATTGAAAATTATATGGGAGAGATTTTATGCCTCTTTGGAGGTATTTTTATTTGTCCTTTTTCACAAACACTGGACTCTTTGTCATTGTCACTGCTTGGAGTAAAGTCCTGGAAATCATCAGCACTATAATTTTTAGAAGTTGATATTCAACAGTGATCCTACAGAGCATATCACCTACACTTACCACAGATCAGTAACCCTGATTCATTTTTATTTTATTTTATATTAAAATTAAAAAGGAATAGCCTAGTTAGCCAAGAAAAAAGGAACTATGAACTTCCTAGCTAGAAATTGGAAGCAACCCCAGCATTTGCTGTGATTTAAGGGTCCTACATAATCTCACTTTGTTTCTGTTTCCTCAACTGTAAAAATGACTGAATAAAATGATTAAAATTTATAATTATTATTTTCATTATCCTATATTTGTACAGCTGTTGCAAAATATAGATATAGTAATCCATAAAACCTAAAGAAATGCATATTTATTATTCTTTATTTCTTTATTTTTTTAATTAAATCATAACTGTGTACAATTGTGGGGAACAATGTGCTGATTTGGTATACAATATAGAATGCTTAAATCAAACTAACATAGCCATAATCTCACTTACTTATTCGTTGTGGTAAGACATTTATACTATACTCTTAGTAGTTTTGAAATATACCATTACATTGTGCAAAGTAGGTGAGGTCCCACCAAATACCCTCCCTCTTCCTATCCTCCCCCCTCTTCTGCTTCTCCCCTCCTTCTTTTTGGACTATAGTTTGTATTATCATTCATATGAATGTGTAGGTGATGATATATTGGTTTCATAATAGTATTGAGTACATTGGATACTTTTTTACCCCATTCTTGAAATATTTTACTAAAAAGAATATGTTTCAGTTCCATCCAGGTAAACAGAAAAGTTGTAAAGTCTCCATCCTTTTTTATGGCTGCATAGTATTCCATGGTATACATATACTACAATTTGTTAATTCATTCAGGGGTTGATGGGCATTTGGGCTGCTTCCATGTCTTGGCAATTATGAATTGGGCTGCAATAAACATTCTTGTGCAGTTGTCTTTGTTGTGAAATGATTTTTTATCATCTGGGTATATAGCTAGTAGAGGAATTGCCAGATCAAATGGTAGGTCAACTTTAGTTCTTTGAGAATTCTCCAAATTTCTTTCCAAAAAACCCATATTAGTCTGAAATCCCACCAGCAGTTTAGAAGTGTTCCCTTCTCTCCACATCCACACCAACATCTGCAGTTTGGGGATTTTGTGATGTGAGCTAATCTTACTGGAGTTAGGTAATATCTCAGAGTGGTTATAATTTGCATTTCTCTAATGATTAAAGATGATGAGCATTTTTTCATGTGTTTGTTGGCCATTTGCCTGTCATCTTCAGAGAAGTTTCTGAAGATGGGGTTGCCCGCAAGGACATGGGGTTATTTGTTCTTTTTTTATTGATTAATTTGAGTTTTCTGTGAATTCTAGTTATCAGGCCTTTGTCAGAAACATAGCCAGCAGAAATCTTCTCCCATTCTGAAGGCTGTCTGCTTGCTTTACTTACACTGCTCTTTGTTGTGCAGAAGTTTTTTAGCTCGATCAAATCCCAGTAATGTATTTTTGGTGTTGCTTCAATTGCCAAGGGGATCCTTCTCATAAAATATTTTCCCAGGCCAATTTCTTCAAGTGTTTTCCCTGCACTCCCTTCTAGTATTTTTATAGTTTCATATTTTAAGTTTAAATCTTTTATCCAGTGAGAATCGATTTTTGTTAGTGGTGAGAGGTGAGAATATAGTTTCAGTCTTCTACAGGTCACTAGCCAGTTCTCTTATTTCTTTATTTTTAAATGTGAGATCTTATACATCAATTATGAAACAATTTTTACTAAATAAAGCATCAAACTATCTTTTCTCAGGAAATAGAAAAAGAACCAGCAGTTGACTTGCCAAGCAAAGTGTTTTCTGGCATCGATATGTCAGTAAATATTTACTTGAAATTAATAAGTGGCAAACACTCTCCCAAGTTCTGGAGATATTTCTGTAAATGAAACAGTAGAAACAGACAGATTCTACTTTAATGATATAAGAATGAGCAAGTAATAACAGTGATAATACAACTGAATTAAATTTTAAAAATCTGAAAAAACAAATTTATCCTAAAAGGGGCAAGAAGGGAGAAATAAGAAATAGAAACAAATAGGAAATATAGAAAAGAGAAAAATGTAATCAATTCTAAATTTAGCAATAGTTAAATTTGAATTGACTAAATTGACAAGTTAAAAAACAAAAATTTTCAAGTTGAATAAAAGGAAAATCTTGCCACATGGTATTTAGAAAAGATACAACTGAAACACAAAGGCACCAAAAAGTCGAAATCAATACACCAGATTAATGTCAAATATATAAAAAACTATAGATTGTCACATTTGCATCAGACAATATAGTCTGTACTAATAAAAGACATCATTGAATGTCTTTTAGGAATAATAAGGTAACTTTACATGGATAAAAACCAGTTAAGTAAGAACTTGTGAGATTTCTAAACTTGTCTATATCTAGTCCAAATGAATTTGGATTCTTATGTAACACCATGTACGAAAATTAACTTGAAATGGATCAAAGAACTAAATGTAAGAGCAAAAACTATAAACCACTTGGAAAAAGCTGTAGGCATAAATTTTTAAGAATTTTTGTGAATTTGGACAAGAATTTTCACATAGGATACTGAAAGCATCAGTAACAAAAGAAAAAAATTGGTTTCATCAAAATTTAACATGTTCGTGCTTTAAAGTTTGTCATCAGAAGGTGAAAAGCCCGTGGAATGTGAGAAAAATTTGCAAATTATACATCTGACAAGAAACTTATTCAAGGACATATAAAGGATTGTTGTAACAATCACAAAAACACAAGTAACCCAATTTTAAAAATGGATGTTTCTCCAGAAAGGATATAACAACAAACCGATAAGCACATGTAAAGAGGATTGCCATTGTTAGCAAGCAGGCAAATGTAAATGAAACCATAATTAGATATCACTTTACACCCACTGGGATGGCTAGAGTAGAAAAAGGTCAGATAATAATAACAAGTGCTGGAAAAGATGTGAAGAAACAGGAATCGTCATACATTGCTGGTGGGAATGTGAAACACAGGGCTGGTTTGGGGCCCAGTCCAATAGTTCCTCTTAAGATTAAACAAGGTTATATATGGCTCAGAAAAGCTACTCCTGGATATATACTCAGAGAAATGCAATAGATGTCCACACAAATCCTTGTATACAAATGTTTATAGCTGCATTATTCATAATAGTCAAAAAGTGAGAACAACTCAAATGTCCTTAAGACGATAAATGGATTAAAAAGCAGTGGTATTGATTCAGGGACCGCAGCGCCCTGGCTCAGGCCTTGCTGGGCTCCCTAGGAGGACCTGCTATGCCTTATGTCTCACTGCCCTGAATGTTGGGGTGATGGGACACGAGGAGGTGAGAGCTGGGGAGCCAAGTACTGTGGACGGGGCAATCACCCCAAACCTGTGGGTCCATAGGAAGTTGGGGGAGACCACAGCACAGCCTGTGCTGCTGCTCCAGCCACCTCTTCTTTCCCCTTGTTTCAGAGTACAGTGCCAACCAGTGTGGGCTGCTCTCCCTGGCACACACACAGCTTCTGAGGCTGAAAGAGACCATGATGCAGGATTCCTCCATCCAGGGCTGAACAGGGTTTCCCATTTCCTAGGCCCGGGCAATTTCGTGAAGGAGCATCCTGACATTCACCTTGCCCTGAGCGAAAGGGACTGTATCTGTTGAAAAAATGTTTTCCACCTACCAAGTCCTAGCCAAATGTAACTCTCAGAACACCCCTAGACAAAGGACCCCGGCAGTTCCAACTTGGGTCTTTTCCTCTGCCAGAAGCTGTGGTGCTTTTCCTGTATTCTTTTCTGTATAATAAATCCTACATTACCACTTATCTGTGGTCCATGAGACCAAGGACCTACTGAAGAAAGAAATTCTAGTAACAGTAAATCCATACAATGGAGGGCTATTCAGTGATAAAAGGAATGAAATGCTGATACAAGCTACCAGCTACCACAAGGGCAACACTTGACAGCAAATGAGTGAGGTTAGTCGTAAAAAACCCACAGGGTATGATTCCATTCACATCCACTGACCATAATCGAGAAAACTAAGAGATATAAAGTAGATCAGTAATTTTTCAAGGCTGGTGGGGAGAAATGGGAACAGGAAGTAACAGCCAAACGGTACTTGGTATTTTTACTTTTTTTTGTCTTTTTTGAGACAGAGTCTGACTCTGTCACCCCTGGTTGAGCGCTGTGGCATCCCAGCTCACAGCAATCTCAATCTCCTGGGCTTAAGCTATTTTCTTGCCTCAGCCTCCCAAGTAGCTGGCACACAGGCGCCCTCCACAATGCCCGGCTGTTTTTTGGTTGTAGTTGTAATTGTTTGGCAGGCCTGGGCTGGATGTGAACCCACCACCTGTGGTGTATGGGCTGGTGCCCTAGCCGCTGAGCTACAAGCTCTGAGCCGGTACTTGGTATTTTTAAATCAATTCTAAAATTAAGTGTAGTAATGGTTTTACATACCTGTGAATATAGTAAAAAGCTTTGAATTGTGCACTTTAAAGGGGCAAAATGTGTAATATATAAATTATATGTCAATTAAGTTACTTTCTAAAAACCTCAAAATAAACCAAGACAAATTTGATGGACTTGTGTGATCATACCCTCAATGAATCCCCATCAATAAAAAAAAGAGATATTTCAATATGCCTTTTAGAATTTTGTAGTAAGCTACAGTATTAAAAATTATACTTTATCACATAAATGTCAGAAGCACTTATAAAATCCAACATCTAACTATTAGAGAGTAGAGATTATTTTTAGGTTTACATGGGACATTTACAAAAATAAACTATATACCAAATTATGAAGGAAATCTCACAATTTTTGAATAGTCATTTTTACTACATTATTCTGATATGATGCTATTAATTTAGAATTAAGATAAGTTTTAAAAAATTAGACTTTAAAAACACACTTCTAAATGACCAGCTAATTAAATGAGAATTTAAAATGGGAACTAAAAACATCTTAGTATGGAAAGATGATTAATGCTATGTTTCTGAAATGTTGGAATATAGTTGAAGTAGTATATTAAGAAATATTTATATACTGAATTGCAGTATTGTAAAAGAGTTTAAAATTAGTTGTATCCAATTTAAGAAGTTAGAAAAAGAACAAAGCAAACATAAAGAAAGTGGAAATAAAACATGTTCTAACTTTAGTAGAAGTAATGATTTAACAAACAAAAATCAGAAAAACTATAGGATCAGAAAAAAAAAACTATAGGATCAGGATCAGAAAAACTATAAATTGGTTCTTTGAATAGACCTGTAAAATTGCGAAACCTTTGGCAAACATGAACAAGATAAAAATTACAAATATAAGACATGACCAAAGAGCCATTATAAATGCATCAGGGATTAATGATATAAGAGGATGCATTAAAAAGCACTGGGTTGCTAACTGAAATACTAACATAATGACCAAATCACTGGAAAAGTAGAACTTATCAAAACACATTAAAAAATAAACAAAAAATCGGGTGGCGCCTGTGGCTCAAAAGAGTACGGCGTCAGCCCCATATGCCACAGGTGGCAGGTTCAAACCCAGCCTCGGCCAAAAACTGCAAAAATAAATAAATAAATATAAAATAAACAAAAAATATCTACCATTCTATAACAAAAAAACAAATTGTTTAATATAATTCTAAAAAAATACATTAAACCTTTAAAGTTTTAAAAGTGGCATCTAATTCTCAAGAATAAGATCCTTATAAACTTCCAAATGTAGGAAAAAAAAGCAGCGCTCAGTTCATTGTGTGAAGTCAATCTCAAGACAATGACATAATTCTTACAACTAATGAAACAATAAATCCAGCTATATATAAAACAGGTAATGACCACGTGTATAATGCAAGTGTATGATGACTTATAAATATTCATATATTACTATCCCAATTTATGATTTTTAAAAAAGTGGGGGAAAAACCACAATCAGATAATTAACTGAAGGGATAAATAATGAAGTCAAGGGAATGTTTGAATGTTGGTGGAGTAAGAAAAAAGACAGAGTGGGAGAAAGAGCAGAGAATTTCTGTAACACTGCTTTTTTTTTTTTGCAGTTTTTGGCTGGGACCGAGTTTGAACCTGCCACCTCCAGTATATGGGGCCGGGGCCCTATCCTTTGAGCCACAGGCACTGCCCTGTAACACTGCTTTTAAGTAATGCAGAGAGTTTGAAATCTAATGGACAATTGGGAGACTTGGCTTTAGACAGATATGCACACTAAGAGGAGGGGAGGGGAGAGAGAAAGGTGAGTGCTGGGGTGTGTGCTGCTTTGCTGAGTACTGAGGTTTTCTTCATGAAGAAGTTCATGGGTTTGTGAGCGTGCAGACTGTTCTTTCTAGCAAGCTAAGGACATTTTACTTTTTATGTAAATTAATTAGTTACTTTTTAGAGACAGGCCTTTGCTCTGTTATCTAGGATGAACTGTAGTGGTGTCATCAAAGCTCACAGCAAATTCAGATTCATGGGCTCAAGGGATTTTCCTGCTTCCTTTTCCAGAATAGCTGGGATTACAAACACCTGCCACTACGTCCAGCTATTTTTTTTTTTTTTTATCTTTTTGCATCACGTAGGAAAAAGGTCTCATTTTTTGCCAATGAGAAGAAGAAGGTGCTAACAGCATGATAAATCTATTCAAGGGAATGACTGAGGAAAACTTCCCTGGTAGTACCAGAGACCTAGTCACATAGACACAAGACGGTCATCAACCCTGGGAAGATTCATGGCAAAGAGTACATCTCCGCAACACATTGTAATCAACTGGCCAAGGTCAAAATGAATGACAAAGAGACACAAGCTATCAACATCTATGGGTGGTGGCAAAACCATACTTAGGAAAAAATTCATTTAAAACTATTTAAAATAGTCTTAAATGCCCACATCCAAAAGTCAGAAAGACTACAAATTAACAACCTCATACTACATTTCAAGGCACAGAGCTTTGTACTTTCTGGGTGTCAGTGCTCTGTTTTAAAATATGTTTCTGTAAGCAATGATTTCCATGATGTTTCCAATAGAAGGGAGGGGAGGGGAGAGGTTTGATACAGGGAGGGTAAAAGGCGGGACCACACTTCTGGAGCATATGACAAGGGTACAAGTCAAATCTGTCAAGTGTAGAACATAAATAATCAAGTAAATGAGGTGAAAGCTATATTGATTGGTTTGTTCTAACCATGTCAGATTGTATAAAAATAATTAACACATTGTACCCCTCATATGCATAAATGTATTCATGATCTACGTGTATTTGACTTAATACAAAAATATGAAAAAGAAAAGAAAAGAAACAGCATCTCCTTAGACATCTCTGATAAGGAACCAAAAACACTGCAAAGTTATCTTTTTAATGATGTACTGGGTTTTCTCAAGTCTCATCTTTCTCAGGACCCCTCTCCAGCAGTACCATGTGAAAACATTTTATAAGATCTAGCAAGAAGGAAGGTGAAGTGATGCAGTTACTGCTGAGGAGAAAAATAAAGTGGGCCATTATTATCACATTGTAAAACTCTGAGGTCTGCTATTCTTTGCTAGATCTTAAAATTAACAAATGAAAAATAAAATACAATAATATAGTTTCTGGACTGTTTTGCTTTGCTTCTGCAACTCATCTTTTTCTTCTCATCCTCTTTTTCCTCCTTTTAATCTTGGTTGATTTAAAATAACCCTTCCCAAAGCTTCCTTGGAAACCTCTTATCCTTTATTTGAAATTTCATTTGGGGATATTTGTTATTATTTATCATCGTCTATTTTAATCTCTCAAAAAAGACAGATCAAACAATCCATTATTGCTTTTATTTAAAATAAATAAATTTTAAATCCATATTTTATAATAAGCATCCATTGATTTTATGTTGCTGCTATCAGTATCGATGCTGACACTTAAAGTCCAAATTGTCGGCATCAATGTCAAAGTAAATATCAATTAAAGGTGTTATTTATTTGCATTCGAATCAGCAGAGAAATAGTGACAAGTTGGCATATAACGGAAAAAGCATTTGAATACCATAAGAATGAGTAAACAAGGGTATAAGGGTTTGAACACGATAATTAAGAAAATGCCATGAAGGCTATGTTAACCAGTCTGGTGAAAATATTTCAGACTGTATATGGAACCAGCACATTGTACCTCATGATTGCTTTATTGTACTCAGCTATGATTTAATAAAAAAAAATAAGCAACAAAATAAAAAATAGATATATTGGATTTTATGAAAAAATAGAAGAATGAGTAAGTCTCATTGGTATCAGTATAAAGCTAACTCAAGTTTTATCAGAAATTATTTTTAAAGCCCTTGAATTTATATTTGACAATTGCAAGCAAGTCTTGAGGTACATAGACGAAAACTGAGGTAAGATGAAGAAATACAAACTCACAAGAGGAAAAAACGAGTTTTGTTTTTTGTTTTTTTGATGTGACAGCTCTACTAATGCCTGCTAATGTCAACAAGTCACATTCCGAACACTCTGACTTTCTATATGCAGCACTATTGTAGGGCTGATCAGGTCATTTAGGGCACAAAGACAAGTGTCACATACACACAAATCCCAATAAATATCACACTAAATTCCAGGTCACAAAATGTGGTTGCCAAGAAAGTCAGAAACTGGATTTAAAACTGCCCACTGTTGCTGATAATATGGACACAATACCTGGGTCACTCCAAAAGCTTTGAGACAGACTATGTTATGGTCCATTATTCACTTCCCAGAAACACAGTGGACACTGTTCTTTCTGACTCACCAGGCAGGTTTCAACTTGCTTGACTCATCAGCGTTGCTGGGATGGTTTCACTGGTTTGTCAGTCTCGATTTTACGTTTCCTGATTTTTTGTGTGTCTCAAAACTTTCACAATGACCTCCCTATTGGAAAAATTAGTCAATGAAATTAAGAGCAAATATGAGCATAAGAACATGAAAGGAAAAGGTATGCAAAGGTATGTCCTCTGCAAGTGACATATTCTCTACTTGGGAGATTCAGGAAATTCATGATTAATCTACTACAAACCGTAATTAAAAATTGATATAGCTGTGTTCTGACATCATAGTTTATTCCAGCTCCATAAATAGAAACAAAAAATTACTCTTCCTGAATTGTTTCATAAAAGGTAAATTGGATTTAACATAATAAATATATTTTGCTGGATAATAATCATTCCCTATATTTTTGTAGCTTGCTATGGCAAACAACCTTTGACCATAAAAGTATTATCCATCTAGAATATAGGTGAACTTTAACATTTTGAAGTTTATGAAAAAATCTATAATTCTAAACTTAGTTTTTACAGATTAGAGTTGTCTGGATTTATATAAAAGTATACATAGTTTTATATAAAAGTAACCAGAGGGAATTTTTTTTCTTCAGATTGATGCTTAGACCAAAGAATTCTTAAGATGTGTCACTCTCACCTCACAGACACTATTTGAGAGAGCCTTTCTACCTTGTCAACTTCTTGTTTAAATTCATACTAGCAGTACAGACTTTGAATTTTTGCTCAGACGTATGTACAAGGGGAAAGGCATATGTAATATTAGTATTCACCTTAATTTTTTCCTGCCTTATATAAAATTCAAAGCAATTAAGAGTGGAGATAGCCTAACGAACTGTTATCAGAATTAACTAAAGCCTATGAATTATTCAAAATAATAGTTACTTCTAATAAGTTATCTGCAAAATGTCAAACTCATACAAAAATTTAAAAAATTAAGGTCATTTTAATATTATAGATATATAAGCAGGAAAATTTAGATGCAAATAATTAGCTCTTTAATATCAATCACATGCAATTAATCATGTTTAAATTTTGTCAAATGTTTATCATGTTTTGAGCTTATTCAGTAAGAGGAAAAATGTCACAGATATTTTATTCAATTGCTTGATTTAGCCAAAGGCACAAGCAAGTTAGATGTCAATGTGTTTATTTAGCCATACATACTACCCATTTTACTTATTTGGTTTATCTATAATTAAATGTAATTTTGAGTTATGACTTCTAAATTAATCAAATGAGATAAACTGAAACACAAAATCATAAATTCTTTCTGTTTTTAATTCTAGACTGGTCTGGTTATATAAAGTTTTTATAGAGATTAATTTGACTGTAATTCTACTATTCATGTTCCATTTCTCAATTTACTATTACTTAAAATAATTTATTTATATATGTTTTATTAATATGGCACACAAAATTGACATTTAAAAATATTTCTAGAGCATTACCAATTAAAATTACATAAATCGTTCATCTTATGATACATTAATTGAATTATATTAGTGCTTTATATTTTAACTATGAATTTCTTGCATTATTTTTAATCTTAAAGAAAGATGGCTGCTGTCAATTTAATTGCATACTCAAGATACTGAAGTAACAACCCAGAAAAGCTTTTCACTTCTATTTCCTAAGTTTTGATAAATCCCTAAATTGCTTACTTAGATACTTGCTGGAAAATGTCCTGTAATTTGATACAAAAATGTAAAGGTTAATTTGCTCAATTATTGAAACTTTAATTACAACACATCAGTTATTTAGAAGGTTTGACATTTCCTGTAAATTCTTCTAATTAGAAAACTCTCAGTGATTTTTATGAAAAGAGATGAAACCACCAAAATGTGTTGACAGAGAGAAAACTTTTTCCTCTTGTTGAATGAGCACATAATATCATAAACATTTGGAAAATTTAAGCACTATAAATTTACAGTTAAAATGCCATGTGAAGATGAAATCAAGTGTCTTCTGGGTTAGTTTTGATTGCGTTTTTCCCCATACTTTTGTGGGGGAGGAGATTGTGTTTGCATTGTTATGAAAAAAAAAAATCTGATTAAACAAGGGAAACTCATTAAGAGTGTGTTACAAGAGAGAGTCCATAAATTGTCAGATTGAAAATTCAAAGTTTGCATTCATGAGGAAAAATTATAAATTTCAATGTTGTGTAACTTAATTACATTTTATATGTTGAATATTTTAATGGTGAAAAAGTGTTGTTGATGGATGGGAATATAAATTAGTATAGCCACTATGGAAGAGTATGGAAGTTCCTCAACAGATTAAAAATAGGATTACAACATGTTCCAGCAATCCATTTTTGGGTATTTATCCAAAGAATTAAAAATCATTATGTCAAAGTGATATCTGCATTTCCATGTTCATTGCAGGATTACCACAACAGCCAAGATGTAGAAGCAACCTAAGTCACCACTAACAAAGTAATGGATAAAGAAATTGTAGTACATGTACACAATGAAATACTATTGTATACTATGAAATACTAATGTATACTATGAAAGCCTTTAAAAGGAGGAATTTTTGTCATTTTCAACAGCATTGATGAACCTGGAGGACTTTAAGTTAAATAACCCAGGCACAGAAAGACAAATGCAGCATATTCTCACATTGATAGGTGGAATCTAAACAAATCAAACTCAAATTCAAAAATTAATGAATAAACTGCTTATTCATTTTCCTCCTAATTTGTTTTCTCATCTCCCTTTTCAAATCTCTTGTTACTAGATTACTAACCCAATTTCTCTCTCCATAGCTACTGACTCAGCTTTTAATGTGTGAGACTTCTAGAGAAGTTTCCAACAGGGAAAATGAAGTTCAGGAAATTTCACACCCAAATATGACTACTTGGCATAAAGAATATTTTAAATTAAGGCCCTTAGAGATTAACTGTCCACTAGAGACGGCTTTTCCTCTACCTGCATAAACTGGACAGAACTGATAAAAAGATCAAAGGGGGCAATTAACCTCCCTTCCTCTCCCTGTTATCTCAATATGTTGAGAAAGGAAGATCAAGAATGCAAGCAGGTCTGGCCCAAATTATTTTATACACAATACCTGTCTCTGAGGTTAATATTACTTGCAAAAAGAATCATGTTCAAGCTGATCTGTATCCTTATTCATCCTCCCTAGCAAACCTTTATTGCCCCTAAACAGAATTACCTGTACTCTAAATTTACCTTTCCTTCAAAAAGACATGTATAAAAATACCTGAACTTCATTGGGATATTAGGTAATCACTAAATGATTTTCCCAATGTGCGTGGTATTAGTAAATGAACATTTCTTTTACATATATACATACTTTATGTGTTCTATATATATGGGTGTGTATATATATATGTATATATATGGGTGTGTGTGTATATATATATATATATATGTATTTTTTTAACCCAACCATTCCGCTTTATAAGCAAAGTAATAGGTTGCAGACTTTGGACATGACTAGGGAGACTACTATCAAAATCTTTATTGTTGGCTAAAGCATACTGTATTAATGATGTCACTGAGTTATTTGTTCATTTATACCCACCTGCATAAGTCTATTTATACCCATTGAAAGTGTGATGCTGATTTCATGAAAATGTTCCACTGGGGATTGGGTTAGTACATTGCCATTCCCTTTTTGCTTGCTATTCTTCAAACACCTATGGCCAGGTGATATATATTTATATGCTACAGGCAGTATATACTTCCAAGTTGGTCTCTATTTTATGCTGGTTATGAAATATTTTAATGTTCACCTCAAAAAGGAGTAGAAAAGTGTTTGCTTCACCCTGTAATATGACAAATACAATGTCAAGGACAAAAGAAAAATGTCAATTGACAACCAGCTCACCTTTTCATCTACATAATGCAAAACATATGTGTTCTCACAGACTACTAACCCCTCTATTACAAAATCCTCCAAATCCTGAAACACTCATAATAACTATGCCATATGTTTTTTAAAAAGTGCACATTTAATACTGGATAAGACATCAATATTGAAATGCTAAACTAAGAGTACTCTCACTTTCCCTCATTTTGACCCTATTTCTGAATCACAGTTTATACTAATATAAATGAATAAAGTGATAGACGTGAAGAACTGACTTACTGTGAATGAGAGACTTTTCTAACAGATAACTAGGTTATAACTACAAGCCCATTATCTACTGCAAAGGTTAAAGAGAAAATTGGGGATGATATGGTCTGGTCAGGAATGAGGTGAAGAAAGCAGACAGGCTCTGGAGGAGTACTGGCTGGTTGTCATCCTCATCCCAGGAACTAATGTCCAAAGTGAATGTTTTCTGGAAAATCTAGAAAACAATATCAGGATAGGTTTCTAAGTTGTTTGGTAACCAAAAATAACAAGATTTTTAATAATAATAACTGAAATCATTATTATTGCAAACTTGGAATGTTCCAGGCAGTATTTCCAGCCCATCAGCCTCACTCTAATCTTAAACTGATGAATGAACTAGTTTTATCCTTATTTACACATGGGCAAGTCACACATGAGGACTCTAAGAATATGATCAAGGGTACATGGCAAGGCAGGGTGTGAGACTTACTTTCTGCTGAACAGTTTCACCTTTGGGAGGGTAATTGGGAGAGTTAAAGTCAGATCTTGAGTCCTGACACCAATGTCCAGAAGTTCTAGACAAACGTTTAGGCAGAAGGCCATACTCATCAAATAAGTACTTGAAGTAAAAGGCATAGACAAGAACATAATTGTTATGCAAACTTGAGTTAAGAGTATAAGATATCAGGAGGTAAGTTTAGTAAATATAAAAAGAATGGAATTTAAACGAGCACCTGGACTCATATTGGGCAGCTGACTAAGCACAACCAATCAATACTTGGCTGGTTATCCTGGGAAAAGTACATTCTGATCTCAGCCAAAATAGCCTTCTTGTTATAAATGAAGGAAGTGAGTATAGGTGGTTGTTGCCAGAGAAAAAGAGATTAATTGTCCATTGGTGTATATATATTTTTTAATTTTCCCTTTTTTATGAACTAAAAAGTTCATACTTTATTCAGATTCCTTCCTTCCCCTCTCTACTAGCTTTAGTAGAGATGGGATCTCACTCCTGGCCGAGTCTGGTCTTGAACTCCCAAGCCCACGCAATCCACCCACCTTGGCCTCTCAGAGCCCTAGGATTAAGGTGTGAGCCACTAAGCCCAGCCCTTTATAATTTCTTTAATAAACGGAGTGCTATTCAGGTTATCTATATTGCTTTGTTTTGAGTTTTGGTAGATTGTGTATTTCATGTAATTGGTCCATTTCATATGACTCTCAAATTGTGGACACATTGTTGCTTATAGTATTTCTTTTTTTAATTATTATTAGTAAATAATAGCTATGTACTTTAATGCGATCATGGGGCACCATACACTGGTTTTATAGACCATTTGACACATTTTCATCACTCTGGTTAATATTGACTTCCGGGCATTTTCTTAGTTATTGTTAAGACATTTACATTTTATTATCCTTTTTATGTCCATGGAATCAATTCTAATAAACACTTTTTCATTTCTGATGAAAAATTATGTCTCCTTTTTTTTCTTTGCTTCTTTTTCTCTCTCTTGCTCTCTATTTTCCCTTCTTCCTCCCTTCTTCCCTCCCTCCCCCCATCCCTCCTTCCTTCCTGGTTAGACTTGCTATACATGTGTCCATTTTATTGATAAGGAATTAGCTTTTAGTCTTATTGCTTTTCTCTATTGTTTTTCTATTTCTGATTTTATTAATTTTTTTCTCTAATTTTTATTTTTCTTTAATTCTTCTTTTTTTAAGCATGCATTGCTCATATTTTTCTAGTTTCCTGAAGTGAATGGTTAGGTTGTTAATTTTGGATCATGTTTTCTTTATAATATGCATTTAATGCTATATATATACATTTAGTTTTCTCAAAATCGTATTCAGTATTAATTTTGCTAAGTATTTTCAGTTTTTTTTTAATTTAAAATGCATTTAAATTCCTATTGATACTACTTTCTGACCTATGTGTTACTTAGAAATTTAAAAGTCTGTTGTTAAGTTTCCAAATATTTAGGGATTTTCCAATTATTTATCTGTTATCAACTTCTGGTTAGTTCCATTCAGAATATACATTGCATAATTTCTAGTCCTAAAATCTGTGAAGCTTTGTTTTATAGTCCAGAATGAAATCTACCCTGATGCATGCTCCACATGAACTTGAGAAGAATGGGTTAATATATTCAGCTACTGTTGAAATATTCTATACAATCTATTAGACCTAGTTGATTAATAGTGTTGTTTAGTTTAACTATATCCTTACTTGTTTTCTGCATACTTGATTGATCAATTATTGAAAGAGTGCTGTTAAAAGTCTTCGGATACAATAGTGGATATTTCTGTTTCTCTTTTCCGATCTGTCAGTTTTTGTTACAAGTATTTTCCTGTTCTGTTAGGTGCATGCACATTTAAAGTTAATGTGACTTCTTGAAGATTAGATCCATTCTTGATAGGTAATGCTTTTCTTTATCCCTCACAATTTTCCTATCCTGTAGACTTCTTTGTTGGAAGTTCATATAGCTACTTTCTCTTTCTTTTAGTTATTTTTCATGGCTATTTTATTATTATTTATAATTATTTTTATTGTTACTTATTACAGTAGATACTTAACTTTTTATTTTTAAGTTGTCAAATTCTTTATATTCAATGTAGGTTTATGGTAGCCCATACAATTAACTCTGTTTGGGGTTTGGGTTTTTTTGTTTGTTTGTTTTTTGTTTTTATTTGCCCTTATGATCTCTATCTTTTAAGGAATGTATTTAGGCCTTTCACATTTAAAGGCATATTGCTATAGCTATGGTAATAAGCATCCTGTGTGTAACTATTTTATATTTATTGCATTTGTTCTTTTGATTTTTTCCCCTCTTTCTCTGACTTCTCTGGTTTTAAATGGGAATTTTATGATTTTATTTTATTTTATTTCTTAATATAGTAAACATCTTCTAAAAATACTTAATAGTTGCTTTAGCGTTTACAATATACATCTAAGTCCTTCATTCAATAACAGTATCATGTCTTCCATGTGTCCCTTCTTCTAACAGATTATACCCAATTTCTCCCTCACATCCCTTGTATATTGCTGTCACTTACTTCAGTCATACATGTGTAAATGCAATTTGTCTCTTCAGACTATTTTTCCTGACTTTTAGCATGCTGTTTAATTTTTTGTTGTAAGCTGGGCATGTTATATTAACTAAGAGAAACTGCCTGACATTAATAGTATTTTAATGAGAGAGTTTATGCTTCCCCCCTAGCAGCTGGGCTGTGCTTAATGTTTGCAGTAGCCGTACGTGCAAGAAACCTCAACTTCCTATCACACACTTGTTTTTGTCTGTAAAACTTTACAAAGAGATAACCAACATGTAGAAAATATTGTGTAAATATTGTGTAAAATTTTGTCATGAGTGTTTTGTAAATAAGGATACATTTAGCTACAATTTCCCATTTTCCCTATTTATGGCAATTTAGAGGTGACTTTGAAGACTGATATTTTTATATTGCTTTTATATCCTGCTACTTTAAGGAATTTGTTTATGAGTTCTAAAAGTTTTTTTGTGGAGTCTTTAGGTTTCTCTAGATATAAGATCATATCATCTTGTAAACAAGGAAAATTTGACATCTTTCTTTCCAATTTTGATAGCTTCTTTCTCGTTACTGATTGTTTTAGCTGGAACTTATAGTGCTATGTTTAATAACAGTGGTAAAAACGTCTTGTTCCAGATCTTAGAGAAAAAACTTTCAGATTTTTCCCATTTAGTAAGATGTATCTGTAGGTCTGCCATATATAGCTTTTACTGTGTTGAGATAAGTTCCTTCTATACATAGTTCTTTAAGGCTTTTCATGAAAGGATGTTAAATTTTATTGAATGCTTTCAGCATCAACTGAAATGATTGCATGATTTTTGTCCTTTGTTCTTTTGGTATATGGTGTCCAATCAATTGATTTGTGTATATTGAACCATCCTTGCATCCATGCAATGAGTCCAACTTGATCATGATATATAATCTTTTAATATGCTGTTGAATTCAGTTTGCTAGTACTTTGTTCAGAATTATTGTGTCTACATTCATCAGAGATATTGGCCTATATATATTTTTTATATTATCTTTGCCCAGTTTTATTATCAGGGTGATTCAGGTCTCATAGAAAGAGTTGGGTAGTACTCCCTCCTCTTTGATTTTTTTGAATAGTTTACATAGAAACTATTAATATTAGTTCTTCTTCGAAAGTTTGGTGGAAGTCAGCAGTGATGTCTTCAGGTCCAGGCATTTCCTTTGTCAGGAGACTTTTTACTATTGCTTCTATCTCTTTACTTGTTATTGGTTTATTCGTGTTTTGAATTTCTTCCTGGTTTGATTTTGGTAGGTAGTATGTCCATGAATTTATCCATTTCTTTTAGGTTTTTTAATTTATTGGTATATTGTTTCTCATATTAGTAGCTAATGATCTTTTTTATTTTTATTTCTTACTTTCAGATCAATATGAGGGTACAAATGTTTAGGTCACACTGTTTCAATTCTAAGGTAAAGTTCAAGTTGTAGTTGACTTCAACCAGGGAGCACGCTGAATACTCTCACATTGTGCATATTAGGTTAGGTCCTACCAATCACCCTCTCCTCTCCCCACCCCGCCCCGCCTTCTTACTAGACTATACTTGTGTTTTTTCTTTTATGTAGGCATGTATTGAGTACATTGGATACATTTTTCCCCATTCTTGAAATACTGTACTAAGAAGAATGTGTTTCAACTCCATCCAGGTAAACACAGAGTAAAGATGTAAAGTTTCTATCTTTTCTTATGACTGAATAGTATTCCCTGGTGTATATATACCATAATTTATTAATTTGTTTACAGATTGATGGACACTTGGGTTGATTCCACATCTTGGCAATTGTGAATTGAGTGGCAATAAACATTCTGATGCAAATGTCCTTGTGGTAAAATGATTTTTTTCTTCTGGGTAGATACCTAGTAATGGGATTGCAGGATCAAATGGGGGGTTGACTTTTAGTTCTTTGAGAATTCTCCATACTTCTTTCCATAAAGGTTATATTAATTTGCAATCCTACCAACAGCGCAAAAGTATTTCCTTCTCTCCACATCCACGCCAGCATCTGCATATTCAGGACTTTGTGATGAGAGCTAATCTCACGGGAATTAGGTGATATCTTAGAGAGGTTTTGATTTGCATTTCTCTGATGACTAGAGACCATGAGCATTTTTTCCTGTGTTTGCTGGCCATTCGTCTGTCATCTTCAGAGAAGTTTCTATTCAAGTCTCTTGCCCACTTATAAATGGGGTTGTTTGTTCTTTTCTTATTGATTGATTTGATTTGAGTTCTCTGTAGAGTCTTTGTCAGATTCATAGCATGCAAGTATCTTCTCCCATTCCGAGGCTTTCTGTTTACTTTGGTTGTGGTGTCCTTAATTTGTGGTGTCTTTTAGCTTGATCATCTAATGATGATTTGAATTTCTTCAGTATCAGTTATAATTCTTCTTTCCTGTCTCTGATTTTATTTATTTGGGTATTCTTTCCTTTTTCTTAGATAATCTCGCTAAACGTGTGTTGATTTTGTTTATCTTTAAAAAAAAAAAAACTTTTCATTTTATTGATCCTTTGAGTTTTGTTGTTGTTGTTTAAATTTCATTTATTTTAGCTCTGATCTTTATTATTTCTTTTCTTCTACTAATTTTTTATTTGCTTTGCTCTTATTTTCTAGTTCCTTTTTTTTTTTTTTTTTTTAGGGACAGAGTTTCACTTTATGGCCCTAGGTAGAGGGCCATGGCATCACATAGCTCACAACAACCTCCAACTCTTGGGCTTAAGCGATTCTCTTGCCTCAGCCTCCCATTCTAGTTCTGTTAGATGCATCATTAGGTTGTTTATTTGAAGCTTTCCTAGTTTTTTTTTTTTTTTTTTATGTAGGCACATATTCCTATAATCTTTTCTCTCTTTATTGCCTTTCCTGTATCCCATGGATTTTAATATGTTGTGTTTTTGTTTTCTTTTGTTTTGAGAAACTTTTAAATTTCCTTCTTAATCTTTTCATTGACCCACTGTTCATTCAGGAATATACCATTTAATTTCCATGTGTTTGTATGTTTGCCAGTATTTCCCTTTTTATTAATTTTTAATTTTGTTCTTCTGTGGTAAGAGAAAATACTTGGTATGATTTCAATTATTTTTTCTTAATTTTTTAAGAGTTGTTTTGTGGCCTACCATATGTTCTAACTTTGAGAATGATTCATGAGTTAAGGAAAAGAATGTGTATTCTGTAATTATGGGATGAAACATTCTGTACACTGCCTATTAGATCTATTTGGTTTATAGTACAGATTAAGTCCAATGTTTCTTTGTTGATTTTTTCCATCTGGATGATCTGCCCAATGCTCAAAGTGGAGTGCTGAGGTCACCAGTGATTATTGTATTAAGGTCTATCTCTCTTTAGCTCTGGTAATATTTGCTTTACATATCTGAGTACTCGGGTGCTGGGTGCCTTTGTATTTAGAATTGTGAATAGCCTCTAAATGAATTGACCCCTTTATCATTATATAATGACCTTCTTTGTCCGTTTTTACAGTTTTGTCTTGAAATCTATTTTATCTGCTAGAAGTATAGCTACCCTGCTGTTTTGTGGTTTCTATTTCCATAGAATATCTTTTTCCATCCCTTTATTTTCAGTCTATTTGTGTATTTTAGGTGAAGTCTTTCTTAGAGACCACTTACAATTGGCCCTTGTGTTTTTTAATCCATTCAGCCATGCTTTTGTTTTTTCCTTTTGGTTGGACAGTTTAGTTCACTCACATTCAATGTTGTTATTGATAGATAGGGATTTACTTCTGCCATGTTGTTATTTAATTTTTATTAATATTTTGTTATGTTATTTTGTGGTCTTCTCTTTATTTCTTACTTTCTTTCAGTTTTCCTTTATTAAAGTAATTTTCTCTGGTAATATGTTTTATTTCTTTCTTTTTATTTTTTGTATATGTGTTGTAGATTTTTTGATTTGAGGTTACCATAAGGTTTGCAATAAACATTTTATAACTAGTTATTTTAAATATATAACTACTCTAATTAACAACAATAAAAAATAAAACACAAGCAAAGAGAAATCTTACACTTTAATTCCATGCCCCCTTATTTTTGACTTTTTATTTCTTCCATTTATGTCTTTTTTATAGTATCTCTTAAAAATTTGTTATAGCTACTTTGATAGGTTTGTCTTTTAATCTACCTACTCAAGATATATATGGTTTATACTATGCAATTATAGCTATAAAGCAGTCTGCCTTTGTGTACTTTATTAACAGTGAGTTGTGATTCTTAATGTTCACTAATATCCTTTTCTTTCACATAATATAAATTGTTTTAGCATTTCCTGTAGGACAGGTTTTGTGTTAATGAAGTCTCTTGGCTTATTTTGTCTGGAAAAGTCTTTAATTCTTAATTTTTGCAGAATACAATATTTTAGGGTTGAAGCTTTGTCCTTCAGCAGTTTGAATATGTCATGCCACTCTCTCTTGGACAGTAAGGCTTCCACTGAGAAGTCTACTGCTAGATATATTGGAGTTACTTTACATGTTATTATTTTTTTCTTTTTTCCTATTTCTCTTAAGATGTTTACTCTATCCATAACCTTTGAGAGATTTATTATTAAATGCTTCTAAGTTGTTCTTTTTGGGAGGAAGTTTAAGACTGTTTAGTGCTCTATGATCTTCTTATACCTGAATATTTTCATCTTTCCTTAAGTTTGGAAAGTTCTCTTTTATCGTTTCTTTGAATAAACTTTATACCCCTATCACTCTCTCTCCTCCTCCTCTTTAAGGCTAATAACTTTTATATGTGTCTATTTGAGTCTATTTTCTAGATCTTGTAGGTGTGCTTCATTTTTTTGTGTTCTTTTTCTCTTTTCTCATCTGCTTATGCATTTTCATACAGCTTGTCTTCATGCTCACTAATTCTATCTTCTGCTTGGTCAATTCAGCTGTTGAGAGACTCTGATGTATTTCTCAGTTTGTCAATTGAATTCTTTAGCTCTGGAATTTCTGCTTGATTTTTAAAACATTATTTCAAACTTTTGGTAAATTTTTCTGAGAAGCTTCTGAATTCTTTCTCTGTTATCTGAGCTCCTTCAAGACAGCTATTTTGAATTCTTTATCTGCAAGGCCATATATCTCCACTACTCCAGCATTGGTCAGTGTTATCTTATTTAGTTGGTTTTGTGAAGTCCCATTTTCCTTATTTTCTTCATCTTTGTAGAATGTTTGCCAAGTCTGCTTATTGAAGAGTTAGGTATTGATTTTAATCTTTGCAGTCATATTTAAACTCCTTCTTCTTGAGATTTTCCATACGTTCAATGGGAATTGAATGTTGTGATCTAAGTCTTTGGTCATTGCAGCCATATTAGCACTGAAAGTGCCCCAATCCTAGTAAAGTTGTAACTCTTGCAAACTCCTGGTGGTACTGCCTTAGTGGACTTGGATGAGATATGGGAAAATTCCCTTGATCACCAGACAAAGTCTCTCACTCTCTTCCTTTACTCTGTGTGCTAGGCTGTTGGAATTGAGGGAAGAGCAATATGGCCCTCCTGTGTCACCATCAGCTCCAAGTCATACCTGACGCCAGCTCAGTCTCACTGTAAACCTGTAGTTATCATTGCTTGGCTAACTATGATGTTTATTAAAATCCCAAAGGCTCAGCATATATGAATCTTCCTAGGACCAGGTGCTGCCCTTCAAGGCACCTTGTTTCCTCCTGGCCCAAGGTGGGTCCAGAAATGCCATCCGGAAGCTAATAACTGGACTCAGGAGCTTCAAGAGTCTACTTTGTACTTTATTCTACTATGGCTGAACTGGTATCCTAATATCCTAGGTTGCAAAACAAATTTGTCTAAAATCTATCTCTTTTTTTTTTTTTTTAAGTCTTACTCTGTTGTCCTGGGTTAGAGTGCCATGGCATTAGCCTCGCTTATACCAACTGCAAACTACTGAGTTCAAGCGATCCTTCTCCCAAGTAGCTGGGACTACAGTAACCTGCCATAATGCCTGGCGAATTATTCTATTTTTAGTAGAGATAGGCGTCTCACTTTTGTTTAGGCTTGTCTAGAACTCCTGAGCTCAGCCTCCCAGGGTACTAGGATTATAGGCATGAGCCACTGAAATCTCTCTTTTCCTTTCCCCAAGTGGAAGACTCACCCTGAACTGCAGACCCTGTAATTTGCCATCACTTCTGGTGTCTCACTGGGTCATCCCAAGTCCACTGGTTTTGTGCCAGCACAGCCATGGGAATTGCCCAAGGACTGTAGCCTTTGTGTCCTGACTGCTTTAAGAATTTATTCTAGGCTCCAGATTTTTTTGTCAGCCAGTGGTGGTGCTACCCAGAACTAGGTTTAGGCCAGAGGATTTCCCTTTGGGAAAGCTGGTCTAAAAGCTCCCACCATGGATATCATCAGAATTTTCCCTGTGCTGTGTTCCCCTGTGGGAGGGTGGCCTTGAGTTTCAATTCAAAGTCCTAACAAACTCTCTCTGCCCTAGGCACACATTTTCTCTCTCCACTGGTGTTTTGTCACCATACTTCAGGGATGGGGGTAAGTGTGGTGTAGGAAATGCAAGATTTTATTTTCTGCCCTCTTGAGTGCCTCTTTCCTTGGTATAATGTTAAAACTAGGTAATTTGATTGTTCAGCAACTTAATTTTTGCCTCTTCCAAAGGTGCTTACTTATGTAGATAGTTATTGAATTTGGTGTTTGTGCAGGGGGACTACCCTTGCAGCACCTTATTCTGCCCCCCTCCTGGTACTCCATACTATCTCTTTAAATAATATTCATACAACAAAGGACTCGCCAAGGAACTTATTGTTAAACACATGCTGGGCTCTCAGTGACTGCTCACATTTCCTTCAATGTTTTAGAAGACAGGTATGAATCTTAACTTATTTAAAATACGGTGTAACAGGATACTGAAATTCATTCTTTCGAATTTTATTTTGGGGGCATGATTAGTTTTTCTAATATTCTTCATTTCCTTCATGTAATAGTGTTTTGCTAATAGCATCACTAAAGCCCATGAGGACAGAGGCAACACTTGATAAACCTAGATTTGGCAAGGAGTCAAAATGAAGGAGACCCTCAAGGTCAACTCTTCCCATTAGGTTTTTACTGGGATTTCCATTCCAGGAAATAACTGGCTTTCGTGCACAAAAATAACAGCAAAATTCACCTGTAAGATTGATTTCAGAATTCCACAATAGCAAAACAGATTCATTTGAAAGCAAGCTGGGATGCATTAGAGAGTGTGATTTTAGAGGGCCACTGCTGGTGATCTCTTACTGCGTCAGTGCCTGCTGTGACCTTCAGTAAGGGAAGCATGCTCTTTGCCAGACACTTTTACATTCTGGGATACACAATGTTCTAGCACTTCTAAATTCAGTAATGGATGCACAGGTGTGATTTGAGGTTAGTGAACAGTAAGATACTGAGTCACAGCATTATATTGTATGAGTCATAGTTGGGGGAAAAATTATTCATTGAACTCAAAAAGTAATATGTCTCAATGCATCTGATTCCATAAATCTAAAGCATTAATCAGGAATTTAGCATACTTTTTGAGTGCCTATGAGTTTGCACTTTGGAATGTAAACAAAGGGACTCCTGTCTTCTACTCCTCTTTGGTATATCTGTGGTTCCTTGGCATCTGTGGACATTACATTAATAAGATGTTGACAAAACTGTTTATTCTTGGATAAACACCACCATACTTTGTTAAATAAACATGAATAAATTTTAAAACTCACTTGGGATATATTTATCAAAGATCCTTCTGTAGTCATTGGCTTACCTTGTTCATATTTTATTTGTATTCTTAAGGTTTTATTTAGAGCTTATATTGCAGTTAAGGATAAGTACTAAGTTAAAAAAATGCCATTAGCTTGTTTTTGTATATCCAGTGTATGTTGTAACATTTAAAAGGTGTTTGATTTATGACTCTATTACAATGAAAATTTCTGAGTTTCTGAGGCACTATAGGACACCCCCGCCCCCTTCTTGGTTAGCCAAATGGTCACAAAGCTGTTTGATAGTTTTATATAGAATCATGTGAAATCATCCTGGTCTATCAAATGACTCAGAGTCAATAAAGACGACTTCATGTCTTCATTTAAAATAGAAACGGAGCCTCGGAAGTCTCAGGGAATTGTCTCGGTCCATCTTCTGTCATTGGCAGAGCAGTATATTATATGCATGCCAGTCCAAGCTAGCGGAGGGGAGTTTAGTCATACATATAAGATTTGCAGCAGGAAAAGTAGCACCTCTTTGACCCACTAGATGCCTCCCCTTTTACCTCTACCGCAAAAACCAAAACTGTTTAAAATATGAGCTTTTAATTCCATGATCATGATACATATTCTTCAATTATAGAATTTCTTGTAGACTATTCCTGCTAACCTCTAGAAATAAAAAGAGGCAAGTAATTTGCAAATGTGCTGGAGAATACTTTATAGTTTTTAAAAGTTGAAAATAATAATGTTAAAGCTTTGTGATCAACTCCTTTTTACCAACTCTTTCTCAAACTTTTTTCATAAAGTATGTATTGAAAATCCAGGTAGCTTTTTATTCTGAATTGTTTTTCTTTTTTTCTGAAGTATATCTTCAAGTATTTTTAAAAGAATGGCACAGGGTATTATAGTTTTATAATTCTTTCATGTGGCAGAAATATTTCCACTTCATCCTTGTATTTGATCAGTAATTGATTACCTATGTGGATATAAATATTGTGTAATACACCATAGTAGCAAAATAATATTTTAAAATTCATGTCTGTTTTCTTTTATTTCCTGTCTTTGTTTTCCCTAGTCTGTAAGTGATATCAAACATATTACTTTTACAAAACCTTTGAACATCTTTTGCGGTCTCCAAAGGTTATAATTTATGAAGTGAGTACACTGCATCTTCTCATGACATGAATATTTATAGATTCTTCGTTCCTTTAGAGGAAAAGAGAGGATGAATAATCTGTCATGGTTTTATGCGTCGAAAACCATGCATAAAACTATTATGGTCAAGTGAAGTTCATCTTTAGAGGGCAGGCGGGACACTCCAGTAAAGATTTTGATTAAATAGAGAAACAATTTGAACTGCAAGTCTGGAAATATAGTTTATACATCCCATATTACTAAATAACCCAGTTCGTAACTTTGTTTTATTCCATTGCTGACAACTGAACACCTGCTCCCCATATTCAGTATTTTGAAAATGACTCAGTAGGTTGTGCCTTGCACAGCAGCTTCCTTCAAGACACAGGTGTTTAGGATCTAGGGCAGGAAACACGTTCAGCAGGCTCCAAAGTTAAGCTATGTTGGAACCTTCATGATTTTTGAAAATGATAAAGCCATCTCAAGCAACACTCTGATGAATACACCATAAAGAAGTTAATTATTTCCTATGCAACGAACAGAGCAAGGTAAACTCGAGAGAACATGCACCCGCAATTTTATAAATAACACATAATATCTTTGTATAATGACAGAATTTGAAATTTGCATTAAAGAAGACAAAGGCAAACATAAATTATCCTCTAAGCATAAGCTATTGTTAAAATCAATTTGTAATAGTGAAGTATCTTTAGTACCCTACTTGCAATAGTCCTAGTTGCAGTAGAATGAAAGAAAATGCTGTAAATATCTAAATTTCCAGGACATTTATTCAGCATTGAGTTGACTGAATTGGAAGCTGAGGTTCAAATTTCTCTTATTTCTATGTTTATACAGAGTCATATTCATGAAATGTGAAAAACAAAAGGACATTGATACTAGACTCACAATGGGACCCCACAATTCTTAGGTTTACCATCTCCAAGAGAAATAAAGACATTTATCTATGTGAACTTTTTACATTAGTGCTCATAATGATATTATATTCCTGATAGCCAAAGAGAGGACACAACTCGATAAAGAAATAGATAAACAAAGTTGGTATAACCACGCAATGTAACAGTACTCAACAATAAAAAATGAAAGAATTATTGATGCATGCTGCAACATGAATGGACCTTAAAAATATTATCCTCAGTGAAAGAAGCCACCCACAAGAGGCCACATATTATACATGGTGGCCCTGAAGTCCATGGGCCATTTTAAATTGTACACCATTTTTAATTGCACACAAACTTATGGCCACCATCTATAATATGTGGCCATTTATATGAAATATCTAGAATAGGCAAATCTGTAGAGACAGAAAGTAGATTAGCGTTGACTAAGGGTTGGAAATGGGAGAATGAACAGTGACTGTTAGATTGTGGTAATCTTCACAGATTTCTGTGAATATACCAGAATATCTGAATTGTGAACTTATAAATTGGTAAATTTCATAGTATGTAAACTAAATACAGAAGAAAGTGTTTAAAAAGCACATTAAACTATTTTTAAAAGCCTATTTAACAATCAGTGAGCTATGAAGTGAGCTAGTATTCCATGGTCATTTTTCTCAAAGGAATACTTTCTAGCTTAGTTCATTCTACTTACAGGCAGAATATGTCTATATTTAAATCTGTTTAATTGGTAGCAAACAGAAGAGGTACTCAGTAAACTGCATTTAGCTGACCTTACACAACTCCATTAAAATGTTTATAGATCTACAGCAAGGATATTAATCGTGTGGAGAGTTAAGTTTCTTTCTCCAGAAAATGTAAGTGAACATCAACAACAAAATAATACATACAGTTTCAGATCTTTAAATTAATGATAGTAACTTTGTGTGAACTGATTCATCACGATGACTAGTAATGACGAGTCTATATAATATAATAGAGCATCAAGGCAAAAAGGCATATGAGCTCAGAATTTTGAGCTTCATTAAAATTAGCATTGGTTACATTAAAGGTATCTGACCCTCCAAGAAAAACTAACAGGGCCAGGAGCAGTGGCTCACAACTATAATCCTGGCACTCTGGGAGGCCAAGGCAGGTGGATTGTTTGAGCTCAGGAGTTTGTTGCAGCTGGCACCTATACGCCCAGTTACTTGGGAGGCTGAGGCAAGATGATTTCTTGAGCCCAGGAGTTGGAGGTTGCTGTGAGCTGTGATGCCATGACACTCTACTCAGGGCAACAGAGTGAGACTCTAGCTCAGAAAAACAAAAAACTAACTAACTAACCAACAACAGAAAAACAAATGAGCACAAGTATCCACTGCATCTTAAATTTATTTGTGTCTTTTCAGACCTATAGTTTTTAACATAGTGTATTGCACATAAGCAAAACTTCAATAAATAGTTGTATACTTACTGAACTAATAAACGAATCCTTCCCTGTGCACATTAATTGATTGATACCTTTCCTATCTATTGACAAGTCTAGGGCTGAGCATTTCAACTTGTGTTTCACAAAGTCACAGGGTTCTGTAGATGTGCCACAGGGTCAGACAGTTACCTGTTGTATTTTATATACACGGCTTGCCTTTCTAATTAGTAGTTTGTTTTTAAATCAACTATGAAATTGTTTAAAATAGTGATTTTAAGTTGAGTATTGGTCTGAGATCAAGAACTAACTCCAAACTCTGTACCTCCATTTAGGAAAGACAAATATTCTCTACAAACGGCTCCAGCACTATGTGGCATTTTCCCCTTTACTTAGTAGACACAGAGTTGAAACATAAACTATTGGTTGCTAAAATAGCCACTGTGATGATTGTATCATATCTCTCAGGATTTTACACATGGGGTTGCTGTGTTCTAAGTAAATAATACTAACAGAATTTATTCTATTGGAATGGAGGTCACATCTGAGCATTTGAGAGTTGGTTGGTGGTTAATAGGGTTACCTAAATTTACAGAGTGTGGAAGGACATCTTTATGGGACAGAAGCATGCATCTGCAGTAACATGATCACATTTCTGATTGAGTACAAGCTTGATCCTTTGTCAATGAATTTAGCATCATGGAAATTTATCCCATATGCTAAATAAATACTTGCTATTAAGGGACTTCACATCCAGAAATCTTACAACTTCATTTTCCTCTCTGATCAAATAAGGCTGCTCAGTTAGATGATCTCCAGCTCTGAGGTTTTTTTTTAATATAAAAGAAGTGGTCTGCTCATTGACAGAATACAGGTCTTTCCAAATATATGTCACTCGGATTAATTAAAAATCTCAACACTCTGGAGTACTTGTTAATACCATCACTGGATTATGTTCTAATAATACCAATGTTTGTTAAATGTTCACTGAGCACATGTTCATCATGATTGTTGAATTCTACTCCACCTAGCTATAAAATGAAGCAATACAGTGTACAGTAAGAAGAATTTGGTTCTACTGCTGATTTTTTTTTTGTTTTTTGGGGTTTTTTTTTTTTTTGCAGTTTTTGGCCAGGGCTGGGTTTGAACCCGCCACCTCCGGCACATGGGGCCGGCGCCCTACTCCTTTGAGCCACAGGTGCCACCCAACTGCTGATTTTTTTTCAATTGAGATGTGAAGGTTAGCGTTATTTTATTAAGTAATTAATTTATTTAACAAGTATTGAGTAAGTGCCTATTAGGTACCAAACACTCATCTTAGTACAAGGGATACAATGATAATAAACAGAACAGAATTAGTCCCTCACCTCGTGGATAACAGATTAATGAGTTTTTAAATAGGTTCATGCTAATTTGGTTTCTGATTGGTGTGAAGTATAGCAAGAGTCATAGCCTCAGAATTTTAGGATTAGAAAAAAGACTTCTTAGAGCTGATATGGTTCTACCACTTTAACCAATGGGGCTATTGACATCTGCAGAAATAAACAGGTTGGTCCAAGGTTATAAAGTAAGTGACAGAAGATTTAGGAAAAACAAAAATTCTGATGACTAACCAAACACTCACTATCAATTTATAGTTTTGGCATGAATAACTCATAGAGCAATAAAGCACTACATGGAACTAAATTATTCTCTGCTACTTAGAACAGTAAGAATTTACTTGTCAGGTGACAGCTTTGGGAAATGTGAGCAATATATAACATCAAAATGCCTCATAGGAAAATCTGATTTGCTTCCTAGAAATGTGTTGTTCAGGATTATTTATCTTCAAAAAGTATTACTTTGAAAAGGTAATACTCTCAGAAACACGTCCCCCTCACATGGTGCATCATTTGCTTTCCTCCTGAGATTTCTCATGCATAAACCATTTCCTTACATGAAGATTAGACATTTTTGGCAAACATCTTAAAAAAATACCTCTTCTGTTTGCTACCAGTTAAGCAGATTTGAGAACGAGGTTTCTTTCTTTTGAGGAGGACCTGCATTGTCGAGGGTACTTGAGGAGTCTTTCCAGCTTTCTGGTTCTACTGCATGGTGTGGTACCCCAACATGAGAATCAGAAGAGCTTGACTTAGCCCAGACCTGTCTGTATGGTTCTGGGCTAACCACAAAATGACTCTATACCCCAGTTTACTAATCTGTGAAATGAGGGAGATTTATAATCATTTTGAGACATGCTTCCACTCTGAATATAGTTTTCATGATAGTTAGAAAGCTGAGAGCAAGTACTTTATCCCTGACCCATATTCCATGATGCTTGCTCTTGTCCTTAGCACTGTTAATGTTAATCCATACACCCCATCTCCCTCTTCTGGTCAACTGGAACTCAGAAAAGAACTTAAAATTCTTGGGTAGTATGGCAAACAGAGAATTCCAAATAGAACACTTCAGAAAATACAAGTCAATAAATGCAAATTGTTAAAGTTACGAAATTCTGAAATATTTCTTTATTTTCTGTTCAAGAAGTGAGAAGCATGTGAGAAAATTGTGTATTTAATCCTTCTTACAAAATAGTTTTTAATGGTCTCCTGAGATAGTCTGCCTGACAAAAGTATGTAATCAATCGTATCAAGAGGGCCTCACTTGTAAAATGTGTTTACCTAGTATATGAAATAGTTATCACACAGAACATCTACAGAAAAGATAGAATAAACCAAGAATATGAATATCTATAATTTCTGAGATAATAGGGCCAACATATAGTTATGAAATAAAAAAGAAAATATATAAAGGTATCTGTACAGACTTAAAGGCATTATGTTGCCATATTACGTGAAAATAAATCTGAGAATAAGAATGAAATGGATTATTTTAGGGAAGAAATGTAAATAAGATCAGTATTGAAAGAGTTAGAAATCTTTAATGTAGCAACAAGGAAGAAACTGAGAATATCATACATGGATCCTCCTCTGATCCTGGAGCTAAAAAAATGTAGCTGGGTAGGGATGACTTTACAACTATAAATTCATTCATAAATACAAAAAGCAGAAATTTACTAATACCATGCTTAGCACAGCTTTAAACTTTAAAAGGGAAAACAAACTGATACTAAAATCTAACAGTCCAGTCCCTTTTTTAAATGTTATAAAATAGTAAACAAATATTAACTAGTAGAATTCATAAGTATATCAAAATGAAAATAAAATTAAAATGAATTAAACCCCAAAATACAAGGAGGACTTAAAATTATGAATTAAGTAATATTTCTTATGAATAGTTCAAGAAAAATTAATGTGTTATCTCAAAAGTGATAAAAAAGAAAAGATAATATTTTAAAACATTTTTAAATGGTACATACTTTATATTATCTATCTAGCATATATCAACTATTTATGTATATTTTAATCTATTTTTATTTCCAAAATAGCAATAATGTTTAATGATGAAACAATGAAATCAACATAATTAAAGTAATAAAGATATTATAATTTAGTATAGTGTTGGGTTTTGTCACACACTTTGCTATATCTAATGATATAATTATGTTTTTTTGTCCTGTATTCTATTAATATGATGCTCTACATGAATTGATTTTCAGATTTCAGCTTCATATCCTTGTGATAATATCTACCCAATCATGGTATAGAATCTTTTTCATAAATTTCAGGCCTTGGCTACAAATATTTTAAATATTCTTATATCTGTACTAATAAGCAGTATTGATATCTTTGTCTGCTTTGTTATTACAGTAATATTGATTTATTTATTTGCTCAGATTGTGCTAGATTTGACCATTGGGGGTTTCTTCATGTTACTTCCTGTGTTCTTTTGAGCAATACCTATTGTTGGTTTGTTTGTTTGTTTATTTATTTAGTATCTCTTTGCTTTCTGTAAGGAAGTATACTATATTCCAGCTTATTCTATGGTTTCTCAATCTTAGCCCTAGAATTATCCACGTCTCCAAGAGTCCCTGTTGCCTTTTATTGGAGAATAATAGTAAGAATAAAGTCAAGATCTCAACACTGGGTGTGCCCATATCTACTGAGATACCACTTCTATGTCTCATCTAGGAAATATATGCCTTTGTATGCAAACCTGTAATTGTACATTTATGCATGTGTGTATCTGTGTGTATATATTTATATAAGAAGAATACATCTGTTTGTATAAGCATCAGGATGTACAGGACCTCATACCAATGGTGCCATAATCCACACCACAGGATTTGTTCTAGTCTTCTTCCATCCTTAGTTGTAAGGTCTTTCTATAATGGTGAGAAACATGGCTCTCATTATCTAAAACTTATTCACTTTTTTTGCTTAGCTCTAGCATACATGCAGTGTTGTTTCAGAATTCCTAACCCATAACCTTGTGAGAAATAACTTAAACTACTAAATAACACTGTTTATGTATAGTTCTTTTACTATTTAGCAATGTGGTATACAGCCAAAACATAGTGCCTATATTCAATATTTTCATCAATAAGATTATGCCATGCAATTGTAATAAAATCATATTCATTTGAAATCATCTATGTTCCATCCTTGAATCCCCCAATATACTGATTGATTTTAATTTTCATACTAGCAAGTTGACAATTTTGATATATACTATGTGTTTTGATAAATTCGGTGTCTTGTGTCCATATAGAACAGTTTAATTACTCTATAAGTTGTATGTGACCCCTTTTTAGTCAACCACCTCCTCTCCACCAACCCTTGGAAAATCATCTAATTATGTTTATATACTGTTTTAATTTTACTCCTACCTTATTTGTGGTTCTTCTCTCTGTGATTTTATTTACTTGGAGGAGAGTACAATAATTTTTTTTTTTTTTGAGACAGAAAGTCTCACTCTGTCACCCTGGGTAGAGTGCCAGTGAGCATCATAGCTCACTCTTGGGCTCACGGGATCCTCCTGCCTCATTCTCCCAAGTAGCTGGGACTGCAGGTGCCAGCTACAAAGTCCAGATAGTTTTTTTTAGTAGAGGTGGGTTTCACTGTTGCTCAAGCTCGTCTGGATCTCCTGAGTTCAAGCAATCCACCTGCCTCATCCTCCCAAAGTGCTAGGATTATAGGAATGAACCACCATGCCTGGCTACAATAATTGTTTTGAGAAAGGTAGAATGAGGTAGATCTTATTTACGTAACTATTATTAAAACATATTGCTGTCTATATTTGTTCTATTTTATTAGTTATTATTGTTAATCTTTTACGTATCCTAATTTATAAATTCACTTTTTCCAGACTGAGTTTGTGAACTTAATTTTATGACCTCATATGTTTGAATGACATCTTAGATGAATATGATAATCTTGGGATTACCAATTTTCCCACAAATGCATAGAAAAGGTTAAATTGTGTGATATCTTTGAATATGAGTGTGGAGAATTCTGAGACCAATTTACTCTTATCACATTTAAATGTGGAATTGCATTTCTTCATGGAGGCATAAAAAAATAATTTCTTGGGCCTTCAAATCCAATGATTTTACCAGGATGTGACTCAGAATCTATTGTTCTGTAACACTTTTTCCTGAAGATGACATGGTCTTTAAAGCATCAGCATCTTTTTTTCAAACTTTTTAAAATTACAAAATATAACTCATATAAAAAACATTTGTTATGTGACTTTGGAAAATTACTTTACCTCTGCATCTCTCAATATTTCCATCTTAACACTGAGATGATCTATTCCGGTACTCAAAGTGCTGAGAGTCCTCACTCTCACCCTCAAATGAGAAAAAATCAGAACAAACTGAAAATCAACCAATCTTTTCAGAGCCACCAGAGAATTAAGATGATAGAGCCAACTGCTACCCCCTAAATGATAAAGGTGGAAAAGTAGAGAGAATCACACCTTACTGAGAGTCAAAGCCTCTGGGAGCCAGTGAGCATTAGGAGTCCTTGAACAGTAAGGAGTGAATTTCTGGAGGTTTGGTGTGAACCTACAGTTAGAAGAATCCCACACTTTTTCTGAGTTTTATCTCCAAGCAGCCCCAAGCGGTTCTCATAGTGAAGAATAGAGAGGAAAAAAAAAATAAAAAAAGAAAGAAAGAAAAAGAATTACTATGCTTCTATTAGCTGGTGGCTGGTGGGGGGGGGGCATTTGATATATGTGGGAAAAGATAAGCTGAGACCCCCACAGGCCCTTCAAATCCAGGATAAAGCCTGTGAGTGGGCCACCCATGTACTAATTATGAGAAGAAAGGAGTCTGAAGGTGCCCAGTCAGGGGAATGGCTGTGTGACTGTCCCTGAATGGGGAAATTAGCAGTGTAGGGAGCAGAGATCATCAGCTAGTAGCTTAGGCTAGAGAAGCTGAGATGTCTGTCTGAGGAGATGAGATTTGCTCCTCCCCCCCACTTCCGGTTGCACTGTTATCTGGCCACTTCAGACGTTGCATTACTTTATGTCCTTGCTTACCCTTTACTCAACCTTCCTGGGGGCTGTAATCCCCCCTCGCTCTTTCTTAACCTTGACTGCTAACTGCTGACTGTGGTGCATCCTTGCATGGATACTTTGTTAAGGTACCCAATAAGAAGACTCTTGGAAACAGGACAGGTGCCACCTTGTTCTCATGCTGCCACCAGGCACATGGGAAGTGTATGCCCTTACAGTTTTCTGGTTTTAGGCAGTAAGTTTGGTGTAAGCTTCATGCTTTCCTCAGCACCATCGCCCTTGCTAACCACTGGCTCAGGTTGGGGTCCACTAGATGCTGAACGATATGCACCTGGGAAGAAAATAATCACAATATGCCTGGCATGAAGTTATATTCTCCATAATGCCATCAGGCAAAACTGCTTTACCAGTGCCTAGCCAATGATGGAGGAAGGAAATACCAAACTCCAGCCCCATCCAGCTTTCTGGTTTCATGAAACATCAAAAAAATAGTAGAATAACATTTGCGAAGGTTGCAGCTAAGGACTGAGTCCCACTGAAAAACTGAGAGCTAAGAATAGGAATATAGAATATTTCTCTTCCCACGTCACATTACCACCACATCAACAAGGATCCTCTATGTATAATAATAGGGGATTTCACTGGAAAGAACTGCAAGGCTCAGACTCTATTTAACATGGAGTTTCTAAAGAACCCCAAAGACAACAGAGTAAAACAAAAGCAAGGAACCAAGAGGAAACTGAAGCCCCTGACATCTACAGCTGCAGCAAACAGTAAACATAACACCCAGCCAGATAAGCATAAAAACTCACCCTATGGGCCTATCTACTTCAGTTCCTATTACCCAATACATCATGATTAGCTCTCAATGAAAAATAACAAGCCATGCTAAATGCAAGCAAAATGGTCTGAGGAGGCAAAGCAAGCAACAGAACCAGACTCAGACACCTACTGTGTAGGGTACTATCCGGAGAGGTCTGTGACGTTACACATCTGTCAAAACCCATACAACTGCACACTACAAAGAAGGCATCCTAATGCACATTTGTGGGCTTAACTGAATAATACTGGATCAATATACATTCATCAATTGTAATGAATGTGCAAACACTAATGCAAGATATTAATAATACAGAAATCTGTGGTGGGGGAAGAAGGAGGAATAGATGGAAACTATACTTTCTGCTCTATTTCCCGTAAACCTAAAACTGTTCTATTAATTTTTAAAAATTGTGTATAATGTACATATCCTGCCTAAGTACACACCTTGCCTTGTAAGGCAAGGTTATCTTACAACTGGTTGGTTATCTGAAAGTCTGGTTCCAGCTCATGGCTATGGTAAGATAAGAATTGAATGAGGTAGTACTTCTTACGTTAAGCTATAATGACATTCCCTCGTGTTCAAGAAAAATGAGCAGAAAACCTCACTCAAAAGGTTAATGAAAGAAATGATCCTTTCCAATTTATACAAATGTCATGGAAAGCATATGACAAAAACATGACACTAGAGGGTAATAATTTCCATTATATACAAAGTGCCTTTGATGCTTTCCTTTTACTAGCATTCTGATTTTCATTAGTAGTTCATTTCTACAAAGGAAAGAACTTCATTAAGTGTAAATACAGAACAGAACATCCAAAAGCAGATTCAGTGAGTATTCTTCCTTCTTTTTTTTTTTTTTAGTAGCACATCAAAGTTGTTTTTCTTTTTTTTCTTTTTTTCTTTTTATTTTTTTTATTGTTAAATCATAGCTGTGTACATTAGTGCAATTGCCTGTACCCATTCTAAGATGCACCATAGATGTGGCCCCAACATGCTTGTTATCCAATCCATTTTATACTAATCACACATGGTGAATTGAGCAGTGCTGCCCGGTTAGCTAGACACTAGCTTCATATCACTATTTATATTTAAATTAATTAAAATAAAACTTATTCCTGTAGTCCCAGCTACTCAGGAGGCTGAGGCAAGAGAATCTCTTAAGCCCAGGAGTTGGAGGTTGCTGTGAGCTGTGTGATGCCATGGCACTCTACCAAGGGCCATAAAGTGAGACTCTATCTCTACAAAAACAAACAAACAAAAAAAAAAAACTTATAAATAATTTTCTCTGTTGCACTAACCTCATTTCAAGTGAAAACGGCCAAACACGTCTAAGGCCTACCATATTAAACAGTGCAGATATGGAACATTTCCATCATCACAGAAAAGACTGGCTTACAGTTTTTGCTTTTCTTTGAAAAGTCTTAGTGAAATTAATGAAGGTGCTTTTGAATCACTTGCACTAGTTTCCCTTCAAACGCACTTTAGAACACAGTGTGAGTCATTAGTCAATTGGAGATTATTTTGTCCAACCCTTTTATTAATCGATAAAGACAGGATGTCCCAAAGAAAGTTATTATTTGATTTAGGCAATTCTGATTTCATTACTTTTTGAGATAACATGGTACCCTGACAGCCTATCCTAATTGTTAAAAATGTTATTAAATGAAGCCAAAATTATCCTACTTCTTTCCATCTTATACCTAACAATTAGCATTCTATCTCTGGAGGCAAAGTGTTAAGTAAACTTAATCCCTCATTCATCACAAGCTATACTGATTTGCAAATATATCATTTTACCTTCCTGTTTTTTTCTTGCCCAGGCTAAGCATTCTTCTCCTATCACTCCCATTAACAGTTGTTCTCAAAGGAGGCCCCCATTTTCTTATCCCATCTTTGATAAATGTTAATACCATAAAATTTGTCTGAAACTTGAAATATAGAGTTTATTTTTGCATTTTTGCATTCTTCTTGGAGATAAATATGTCTTGTAACTTCACCTTCCTTCCAGTATTCATTATGATTTAGAGGGCACATATTATTTTCAGTCACTCAACTTTGTAGCATTCAAAATTGATTATTATATATTATTATAATTGTGATTTTTTTCCCCTCCTTACTTTATGATTAGTATATTTCTAACTTTACGTGTTCTGAGGATGGTCACTAATCTTTTTTAAGAATCCTCTGCATGGGCAGGGGACTTTTTAAATAGAGAAATAATAGCACGGTTGCCTAAAAACCAAAAAGACATTAAAAAATAAGAGAAAGAACAGGGTAAATAAATGAAAATATCATCTACGATGACATTTGATTTAGGTGACAAAATAGCTGAACTATTTTCTGCGGCCTTGGTGTGATGAGACAGTCTTCCTTTTCATAAAACAATGCTCTTTACAAATGTGAACTTACATGAAAATTAGTCACTCTGTCACTCTTTTAGTTGCCTATCTTCATCATAATTACAATATGCCTTTTACGTAATTTTATTTAGCCATTATCTTGTTTTTTTCACTACAAAGTCATTGCTTCTCCACGCATTTTCTTTGTTACCTATTCATGTATGAAGAGCTCTTCAGAAGTTTTAAAGTTTCTTAATGCTAACTTTTGACTGCTGTGTTATTACTGCCCTAAGTCAATAATTAGTTGAATTTGAAAGAGAGAAGATTTGATATATAACATTGATAACAGATTAGACTGGGGTTTTGTCTTTACTTATCTTAAGAGATAGTAATCCAATGAGTTTGAAACACTTAGAAATATGGAATAGAATACATGAATATGCCTTGCTGAATTTAGAACAAAATAAGATATAACCAAATGCTCATTTCTTAAAGCTGCTTTGTGTCTGTGAAATCACACCATCCTTTCAACTTTTAAGCTCCTACTGTAAAGAAGAGTTACTAAATTTAAAGTTCAGATATATTTAATGGCAAAAGGTCAAAAAGAACTTTTAATGACTTAGAACTTAATGTTATGAATTTTCAAGAGACTGCTCTTTACTCTTCACAACTTTTTTTTCTATCTGATCTCACCTATTCTTGAATATTTTCATTTCTGTTGCTTCATCCTCCTGATTCATTATTTTTTTTCTGAAGCATAGAAAAAACTTTCAATAACTGAAATATTTCCATTTTCCATTTCTCAATGGAAAAATGTCACTAAGTAAAGGATCAAAAACCCCCAAACTTTTGATATGGCAGAGCAGGAGATAGCAAATAAAAATCCTTATTGATGTGCTTTCAAGGTAATAAAAGATAAGAAGTAAGCCAACAGAAAGGATAATATTAATTAAGCTTTATTAAAGCACCAGGTAAAGGAATAATTAATTTATATCGAACAGTGATGGAACTGCAAAAATTTTACATAAAATATAAATTAATAAATTTCAGGGAAAATAGTCTATTCACTCACAGTCTCTTTCTTTGACAGATTGTCATTCCCGAAGCTACTGATGTTCGGGCAAATGCTATGTGATTACAGCTACAACTGTAAATAGAGAAGGAGACACTCTGATGTATTTTCTTTCAAGAGCTACAAGTTCAGCATGCCCCACGGGGCTGGGGCCAACTTAAACTTGAACTTTACCTTGAAATGAAAACAATATAACCTAAACATTTGTACATTTATATCAATCCGAAATGTTTTTAAAAAATGAACTACATGAGGCCATATAGCAGTCAGTTGATAGAGTCCTGTGGAGCTGAGAAGTCATCCATCTACAGGGCAGGAGTTAATAACATGGCAATCTGTTATATAAATTGGCTTTCTTTATTCATTCCTTAAGGAAATGTTTATTTCAAAAATGAAATAGATTAATTGATAATAACTAAATCTCTCCTGCGAAATAATCTATTTAGGGTTTATCAAAACATTGTTAGTACAGATGGACATATTTGCAATAAACTAACACCAGATTGTAAGCTCCATGAAGACAGAATCCTTGATCTGAGCTCTTTCAGTAAATTCTGTTGTGAAGACTGGCACTATCAAGTATTTAATAAATATTAGTTGTCGTTAATGTGATTCAGGTACTAATTTCTATTATTTCCTTCTCCTCTAATAATTTATAGAACCTCTTCATCAAAGATAAGTAGTTGTGGGTTCAGGTCTTTGCCTTCATTCTCTTAACCCTTCTTTTTGTTTTCTTGGTACTCTTTTATTCACTGACCTTTGGAATCTCTGATTTACGTTCAAGTTCAACTGAATCAGAATGGGTAAGTCTTACTAATAACAGAGAACTAGTGGTGCCCTTGCGATTTCTCACAGTTGACACAAGGATTTTAGCCTTCAATGTAAACATATATACACAAAAATATCTTTGCTACTGACAAATAAGAAAAATGCTGAAATTTAACTGGAGTCGCTTTCCTTTATGAAATTGGTGACAACATTAAGATCAGTTCCCAAATGACTGTTTTTTCTTTATTTGGCCATTCTGAGCTTGCTTTCTTGACTTGCTCTTTGAATGCCATGTCAATGGGAGGGGGCATTCAAGGCTGGGCAGTAGAAAATAGCTTTAAAACAATAAACCTGTGAAAAATGATGCTGTGCTAGGAAGAAAATGCCACTCACTTCTCTTCCCTCTCTCTTGCTGTCTCTGTGTCTCTGCTGTTCTCTCTCTCTGTCTCTCCCTTCCATACACACCCATTTTTTTTGCCTCATCATTTATAATCCATCTGTTTCTAGATTCAATTGCCCTTTTATAGTCCTACATTCAAGTAACTGCCTGGGCGAGAAATGAATTAAGCAACTATTAATTATCATATATTTACCGTATATTATGTACTAATCATTTGTTACCTCAGTTACTTTTTAGATTAATTGTGCTGAACACTCTACCTTGCCCTAGAAAAGTTAATGAAACTGCCAAGAAGGAGCTTGTGAGATGAACAAGACTTTCAAATCATCTAAAGCCATTTTAATAACCTTGCATACAATCAGCTCCTTTGGAATATATTTTTATGAAGGCAAGTCCAAAATCTGATTTATTTTGCACAATATCCTAATATTAAGAATAGTGCATGGTGGATAGAAGAAAGTCAATACATATTTACTGAATGAATGAGAGACTATCAGATTATAGAGTCTCATAGCCATTAGTAAATTGTGAAGATAAAATCATCAATGTTCATAAAATGCTACCAGAAGTGAAGAGAAGCATAAAGTGACAGCAACATAAAGAATTTGGAGAATAAAATTTCTCATGGAGCATGTCTGATGGATGTAGGAGAAAAGTCACGAATGAACAAAACTAGACACAGATCACTGGGAAAATTCTTTCTACCAACACACTTTGCAGGAAGTAACATGATCTTTCTGAGCACCAGTTTTCTCATCTGCTAAATAAGACAACTGCACCTACCTTAAGGTTGCTGTGAGAATTACAGAAAATCTACACTAAGCACAGTGCCTTGATGTTTGTAATCATGAACGGAGGGTCTATTTCCTTATTTATTTACTAAGCAAATATTTATCTAGTTTCTCCTATGTGAACAAAGGATTTTGGTAACACAGGGCTACAAGGCAAGCAAGAAAAACACTGATCTTGTAATCTCAGAGCTTAGATTCGAACAACAGAAGAGGCCATTAATTTTTTAAAAAATCACTTAAATAAAATAATAATATTATCTTTGTATTCAGTAGTGCCTATATTAGTACCATTCATTTGTTTTTAATTCTACAGATGCTTCTAAAAGGAACAAAAGTAACTAAATTTTAGAATTCCATAAAGGGAGTGGTTGCTCATTTTATTTTTTAACACTTTAGGCATGATACATTAAATCAATTACTTAATCCATCATGCCACACTTGCAGCTTTTAAAAAGCTTTAATTTTTTATAAAGGTCCTATCAATTTTATGACCTTCCACTGCTCTGAAAGTCAGTGACTAAAATACTAATGTAATTACAATGAAAATACTAACTTAATATAATGTAAAAGGGAAATTTTGAATTTTATCCTAAATAACACAAAGATCTTCATAATTATTAGCAGAAATATATGTAGGCCATGGAGAATTGACTTGACTAGATATGTTAACTCTGAAATTTATTGAAAATCTTTATAACCAAATATGATTATTCATGAAATTAGAGGAACAGAGTAAGATTAGAGGACATTTGCTTTTTTTATGACATTTGCTTTTAAACGATGTTCTTAATTTATTCTTTCCTGACAAAAGGAAAACAGAATCTCAAGATAATGCAGCAGGTAGAAGAAAACAGGACAACATCCTGACTCTTCTTCATTAATCTTAAACCTGGAAGTTAAATATTTATTGCACAAAATATAATTTAGGCTAAAAGCAATGATCATTGTACTGGTTGGAATGTCATCAATTTTCGGTCCTGGGAATTAGTATTAGTTAGAGTTAATCAGTATTTGAGTTCTCTCCCTCTTCCTTCCTTTCTCTCCCTTTTGTTTCAATTTAGATACAATAGATTTAAAAAATTATATTAAGGAATTAGCTCACTCAGTTACAGAGGATGCAAAGTCCGATGATCTGACGTCTGCAAGCTGGAGAGCCAGGAAAGCTGTGGTGTGATTTTTTCCTTCCAATCCTGAAGGCTTGAGAGCCAGAGGGTTAAGTCTAGTCTGAAGGCAAAGACCAGTTTCTCAAGTCAAGTAGTGAGGCAAATTCTGAAGTTTCAATTGCTTGGCTGATATTTTAATTATCAGTTTGTGATCTATATATTTAATTTAAACTATCAAGTGTTTTCTTAAATATTTTATAATGATTTTTTGCTAAATATGTAGTAGTTTGTGGTAGCAAAGACTGACAACATTGAGTTAACTGTGGAAAATTAACTATGCATCTTTGATTAAAGGAAAAATCTTCTGAAAGGATGTTTTTGCATTTTTTGAAGGGTGCGATCAGTAATATTTCTCACCAGACACAGAAAATTATAAGGATCATCAATAACAGGGGCCTATATTGCATAGATAAATAAACTCAGATAATTTAAGATGTTCTTATTTTGGAACTAACTTTTTAATTCTAAATTCAGGGTCTTTACACCATGTGTATATGTATACATTAATCAAAACTGAATACAGAAGAAAATCATATTTCTTATTATTACTGCTAAATGTATCTGATAGGTACAAAATTTTGGCTACATTAAGGCAATAAATATTTTTTGATTGAAAAATAAAATAACAGTGGCCTAACAATAGTTTCCTACTGTGTGATGATACTACTTGATGAACGGACTCCATATTTTTAACACTTTAGGCATGATACCTGAAATCAAGTACTTAATCATCATGTCACACATGCAGCTTTTAAAAAGCTTTAAATTTTTATAAAGAGACTATCAGTTTCATGACTCAACTTTTAAGTAGTTTTCCTTCCATGTTCTAAAATACAATGACTAAACTACTAATGCAATTACAATGAAATACTAATTTAATATAAGAGGGAAGTTCTGAATTACATCTGTTTTATACTAAATGATACAATGTGTCATTTCAAATGTGTTATTTCAAATGATTCTTGAACTTGAGATTTATACTTTTATAAAGGCGGGAAGCTGAGCCTATCAAACAAGATTGCTGCTTCCATCAGTGGCCATTTTCCCTTGAACTTTACCAAAGTGCAGAATATTTACCATTATTTTATACTTTTAGTGAAAACATTTTCAAACAAAAAAATCACCAGGAGTATGTAATTTTTATAAGATAAATAAATGTTTCTAAAATTGATTGGGAAGTTGTGTTTCTGAAAAGAAAAAATAGAGTTTGGAGTTTAGAATTGCTTAAGACCAACTAAAACCTAACATGCTTAATATTCCAATAAGCTACATTTTCTCAGTGGAAAAAAATGTCAATTTCTCTGTGTAGAAGAAAGGGGGGGGAGAGTAAAAACTAAAGATAACAAGGACGGAAAATAAAATGATGGATGAATGTCTATGGGTACTTGAAGGGAGCCCTTCAAATCATTCATTCAGAGGTTTAAAAAGCTACAAAAACCATGTTCTGGTAGAGAACTAGAACAGTCAAAATATGTATTTTCCTCAAACATTGATTTTAATCTCTGTTACATCAATTGTGCATATTGTTACTTAATTTCCTCTTAGAATTTGGCAGCTGAAATGCTTATTGCAGCCCAGAACTCCCTCCCAGCTTGCTTTAAATAAAACCTCGGAGTAATATGACAGCAGGACTCCATTGTTCAGACACAGCTATCTGGATCTACTTCAATTTTCATGTTTGTCTAATTCAAACCAGTAAAACCGACAGTCTTCCAACTGACAATACTCAGATCATAGTTTAGTTTTCTTAAGAAAAAGCTATAAACGATGCCCCAAGTGGTTCACAAGGATTCTGTCTTTTTGCAAGAGGCTGACATGAATGAAGGGGTTAAGAGAGATATTCAAGACCTTGAAAATCTGGATCTACCTTGAAAATTAAAATATAAAATTACAGTGGCTGCTGCAGCTTTCTAGGTAAAAGTTAGCTATAGACAAACAAAATCAGTGACGGTGCACAGTACTTCCCCACCACCCCCTGCCAACATGGCAAATGGAAATGGTGGTGTGAAAGACAGAGAAAATTGGTCTTTTGGCTTTCTGATTGCTCAGGAAGATTCACAACTGGAAATAGCTTCCACAACTTTCCACTGTGACATTTATGGTAAAGCCACTGGAGAGAAAAATATAAACTACCTAACAACTCCAAATACAAAGATGGTCCCTTAACATGATGGAGATGTTTCTCTTAAACCCTGAATGAATGTTAAATTTGGGGAAGGATGTGATTTTCTCTGGAAATATAATGATGAATGTTAAGATCATGCATTTATTTTACCTGGGTGAAATAATTCTGCAAAATAAAGTGCTACTGATAGTTTTTTTCTTACTTGATAAGAGAAACCATAATATATGTGTATACATGTACTTGGACATGTATTAAATCATTTATTACATTTTATTTGTTTGATTGCAGGGAGATCAGTGAGGTTATAATCACTAGGGAATTATCAGTCTTTGGTTCATAATAAAATAGAAAGCAAACCATACTCAAAATTCAACTTTATGGTAACAAAAGATAGAATAATTATGTATTAGTATGAAATTCAGATTTAGAAAAAGATACAAGGTAAGAAAAGATTTAACTTTTTAGTAACTGTTTTGTGAATATACATGGTCTCTGTTATCCATCTAAGCAAAGGTCTATGGCTGCTAACTTATTTCTTTGTGTTCTCAAAATCATATCTCGATAACTTCTGTACTAGTTATCATTGTTTTTTATGTAAACATATGCTTATAGTATAAATATTATTTTAAGTGAGGATGGTTAATGTTTCCAAGACTTACACAAATCTGACTCTATATACTTAACAGTGAAACCATAAGAAAATTCCTATTGAAAATTATAATAAGCCAGGCATAACAGCACACACCTGTAATCCCGGCTCCTGGGAGGCTGAGACAGAAAGATCACTTGAGATTGGGTGTTTAATACTAGCCTGGGTAACAATGCCTCAAACAAACAAACAAAAACAAACTGAGAAATAGGAAAAGAATGATCGTCATCAATAGTACTTTAAAAATTGTTCAGACTATTTTGACGTTTTTAAAATATATTTCGGTTCAGCAAAATTTTAAGTTTTTTCAATGACATTTTTATTGATAATTAGAAATAATTTTCCAAAAGTTGTGTGTGAAAGCATTTTTCATTCCCATAGCTGGCAAAGTATGTGTAGAATTTAAATGGGAATTCACAGCAACCATATGAGAAAAGAATTATCATTAGTCACATTTATAGACGGAAAATCTCAGCTCAGCTTCAGCTTCAGCTCAGGTAATTTACATAGTTTTCTACATTAACAGCAAATCCAATCGGATCTAGAATGTGTCTAAATCCTTTATTTTACCTTGCAACATCTTTGTGTTTCTTTGTTTTCTTCTGTTATTTCCTGTAGCCTACGGCATAACTAACTCTCTTTTCACTTTCTAGGTGAACTTGTCCCTCCAGAAAGGTCCTTAAAATTGACAGTTAAACTAAAAAAAAAAAATCTAAATTATTTTTGAATGAGTTTTGCTCTGTACCAGTTCAGTGATTCATATACATAAAGCATATGTTTCTTCAGAAAACATTTCTTTCACTGTATCTTTTTGTGTTGCTTCCATTTTATTTTTCCTTACATCAGTCACTTCTATATTATCCTTTTCTGCTTATACTGGTATATGCATATATACCTAGTATTTCTGATACATACGCCATTTACTTACCTTTTTCTTCTGAATTTTTAAAGAGCTTTCCTGGTTGGTTTTCGTATCATTGATTCATACTTTTGCAAAAATTTAATGTTTATTTTGTATTCTTATAGATTTTAAAATATTTGCAAATTCATTTTTTAGTTTCTTTAAAATCTTTTTTTTATCTCATCCAGTACTTTTTCCATTTAGAAATACCTTTTAACTGGTTTTCTTTTTCTTTTATGTTTAATCTTTTTGTGTCTTTTTCATTTCTTTCTTTATGTTTCAGTTTCCTGATTTCTGGTGACTATACTATGTTCATTAACAATATTGGCCTGCACTTCTCTTTTCCTCAGGTGTCTTTGGCTCTGGTATCAGGGTGATGCTGGCCTCGTTGAATAACTTTAGAAGTTGATATAGACTAAACATTTTCATTCCCCCAAAATTCGTGTGTTGAAATTTAATCTCCAATACTAGGGTATTTGGAGGTGGGGTCTGTGGGAAGTGATGAGGTCAAGTGAGCAGAGCCCTCCTGAATGAAATGAGTGCTCTTATAGAGGAGACCCAAGAAACTTCATCACATTCTCACATGAAGACACAGGGAAAAGACAGTTGTTTATGAACCAGAAAGCAGCCCTCACGGACACTGAATCCACCAACATTTTATTTTAGACTTCACAACCTCAGGGAGCATGAGAAATAAATTTCTGTTTTTCATAAGATATGTTGTGATAGCAGCCCAAGTGACCTAAGATAAAAGTAGACCCTGTTCTGTTTTTGAATAAATTTAAGAAAGATTGTTACTAATTCTTCTTTGAATATTTAGTAGATTCACAGGTGAAGCCACTTTGCCCTGGTCTTTTCTGTGTTGGAAGGTTTTTGATTACTACTTCTACCTCTCTGTTATTGTTCTGTTAAGTCTATTTCTTCTTGATTTGGTGTTGGTTGCCTGTGTGTTTCTAGAAATTTATCTATTTCTTCTAGCTTATTTAATTTGTTGGCATATAATATTTTATTACAGTCCTTTAAGATTCTTTTAATTTCTAGGGCATCTGATGTAATACCTCTTCTTCCATTTCTGATGTTATTTACTTAAGTCTTTCTTTTTCATTAGTCTGAGTAAGGATTTGTCAATTTCTTTTATGTTTTAAAAAATCAATTCTTAGGTTTGTTAATTTTTTTATTATTTTTCTCTTCTCTATTTGGTTTGTTTCTGCTCTATCTTTATTATTTCCTGCCCTCTATTCATGATAGTTTTACTTTATCCTTTTTTCTGGTTCTTGGAGGTATAAAGTGCTCATTTGAGTACTTTCTTATTTTTTAAAGTAAGAATTTATCATTATAAATTTTCAATTTTAGGACTGTTTTACTGCATCCCCTGAGCTTTAGGACATTGTTTTTCATTTCCATTTTGAGGTATTTTTTTCAATTCCCTTTTGAATTCCTATTAGGCACCATGATGGTTTAAGAATATGCTGTTTAGTTTCCCCATATTTGTTAATTTTCCATTTTCTTACTGTTATTGATGTCTTGTTTTATTCCATCATGTTCCAAAAAGATACTTGATAAAATTTCAATCTGTTAAATTTGTTCAGACTGCTTTCTTTTGATATAATATATAATCTATTCTGGGTAACTTTCCTTGTGTGCTTGAAAAAAATGTATATTGTTTTGCCCTTGGAGGTGAAGTCATGTGTATGTCTATTAGGTCCATTTTATTTCTAGTGTTGTTTAAGTTTGTTGTTGCTTGATCATTTGTCTGAATTTTCTGTCAATTATTGAAAGTGGCATATTGAAGTCTCCTACTATTTTTGTATTACCACCAATTTCTCTTTGCAGATCTGTCAATATTTGCTGTTCGTATTTAGGTGCTTTGATGTTATATGCTGCATTAGTTAGTGCTCTCCAGATAAGCACAACTAGTAGGATATCCCTGCATATGTATAAGGGGAGATTTATTGTAGGAATTGACTGATGTGGTTATGGAGGCCAAAAGTCCCACATATGCTGTCTGTAACCTGGGGAACTATAAAAGGCAGTGGTATTATTCCATTTGAGCCCAAAGGCCTAAGAATCAGGGACATAATGAGGCAATTCCTGGTCTAAGTCCAAAAGACTGAGAACTAGGAGTCCAGTGTCTGAGGGAAAGAGATGGATGAAACTATATATGTACATATATATATTTATAATGTCTATAAATTAAAAAAGAATAATTCCCTGATTCTACTATAAGAATTTTTCACTATGGGTTTATTTTCCCTATCTATGATCTGAAGGAATTATTTAATTTTTTTTCTTCGCAAAAGTTGACAGGGGAATACATACAATTTCTAGAATACTTAGGGCCTTGAACTATTCCAAGGTTAATTCTCTTTAAACTCAATTACCCAACATAAAATGCTTCTTAAATTTGACTTCTCTGTCATTCCTGGGTGTTGTTTTCATGATCTGGTAAACTCCAAGTCAATCTAATAAAAGGCGCATTAATGGGGGAAACTGTATGTCAGGGTGTCAGAGAGAGAATACGTTCCACAAATGTGTGTGTGTGTGTGTGTGTGTAGGTGTGCACCTATAAGAACCCATACTCTCTAGAAGATTAAAAAATTATAAGTGTACAGTAAGATAAAGCAAGAAAATAAATTTTCATTTTCAAAGAGTAGTTAATAGTCCTCTAGCTTCATTTAGTCTTGGTGAGTGAAAATCCTCCAGCTGATTGGCAGCTCAATGACAGGTAGTTCTACTTTCAGAATTATTAAAAAGAAAAGAGGGAAATATAAAAGAGGTTGTACCAGATATTATTGGTTTTCCATTATCATTATTAATTATTTATTTCAATTAGCTATTATTTGCACATAACTATGTAGGTGAAAACATTCTTTATCATAATTTCTTGCTCAGAAGATACTTCATGGAGTATATTCTAATTTCTTCAAGAAATGTTAGTCAAAAAAAAAAAACTTTTCCTATTGATAGCGGTAGGAAGCTACCTAGCTTCTATAGCTATTTAAAAATTTTTTTTGGTCTTTGCTAAATACTTTTAAGGTGAGGACCCAGAATAAAAGTCACATTTTTATAGTAACATTATACCTTGTTTTTAACCAAATTTTTAGGATTTTGTTATATTTGCTAAAAACCTGGATAAAAGACATTTTTCTTCAGGGAAAATTAAGGAGTACAGTTTATTGTTTGAGAGTTCATTTGGAACTTTAGCAAATACAAACTCTTTTATATTACAGAGATTACCTTCCTTTCATTTATTAAATACTGGTTGCAAAAACAAATTTACTCCTCTTTGTCTGTGTAAGACTAGCCTATGAAATGAAACTATGTTTATAATCTCCTCAACAGTTTATATAAAGTAGGCTTTTCTTTTTCCTTGTTTTATTTATTTTCTTTCTTTCTTTCTTTTTTTTTTGGAGACAGAGTCTCACTTTATTGCCCTTGGTAGAGTGCTGTTGCGTCACAGCTCACAGCAACTTCCAACTCCTGGGCTTAGGCGATTCTCTTGCCTTACCCTCCCGAGTAGCTGGGACTACAGGTGCCCACCAGAACACCTGGCTATTCTTTTGTTGCAGTTTGGCTGGGGCCGGGTTCAAACATGCCACCCTTGGAATATGGGGCCCATGCCCTACCCACTGAGCCATAGGCACCACCCCCTGTTTTATTTCTTTTCTTATGTTCAGAAATACCTATCTTTTTCTAGTTCTCCTGATGTCCTCCCAAATTTTATGTGCCCACACATTATACTTGTTTAGCAGATGAATGGCTAAAAAACACATGAAAAAATGTTCATCATCCCTAATCATTAGAGAAACGCAAATCAAAACCACCTTGATATATCACCTAACCCCAATGAGAATAGTCCGCATCACAAAGTCCCAAAGCTGCAGATGCTGGTGTGGATGTGGAGAGAAGAGAACACTTCTACACTGTTGGTGGGACTGCAAACTAATATGGTCTTTTGGAAAGAAGTATAGATAATGCTCAAAGAACTAAAAGTGGACTTTCCATTTAATCACACAATCCCATTACTAGGTATCTACCCAGAAGAAAAAAAATTTTACCATAAGGATATTTATGTTTGAAAATTTATAGCAGCTCAATTCATAATCTCCAAGATGTGGCAATAACCCAACTGCCCACAGACCCATGAATAGGTAACCTAATTATATGTACCCTTACATGATTAATCTGATATAAAAGTAATTAAATAAATAAACATATTTGTTTAAAAAGACAAAGCAACAAAACTATATTTTATAATTATTCCAATTCCTAAGATACAGCTGTATCAATTAATAACTTTTAACTTTATGCCATCTGCTGGTGTTTAATCTGATTGCTTACTTCTAAACAGTAAGAACAACATATCAATAAGTGATTACTGAAAAGATAATAAAAAGAATCTGTAATATTATGAATGGAATTTCACAGAGAGGAATTCAATGGCACATCACACTCCATGGTTGACATACTTATAAAAAAAAGAAATTATATTTCCAAACTCTACCAACTGGAATACCCTACAAGGACCTAAGATATTTTCATATTTACAAATAGCTGATCGATAAATCATACTTTAAAAGCAGCTGAGTAATTGCCAGATGAAGCTTGAAGCAATAGAATCCTCATTTGCATACTGAGAGACATTTATAGCAATAAAGTTTGTCATAGGCTTGTACATGTTAAACATGATAAATTGCACCAGTAATTCAGATTGATTTTTCTAATGCATAATAAAAAGTCATTGTATAGTCTAAAAATACATATTTAGTTATGACAGAAAAAATGCAGCATTAATTTAAAAATTATTACTTGTCATTCTTAAAAAATCTTCTAGTATTTGGGGTGAGTAGATTCTTAAGTTTTAGGAATGATACATTTTATTAAAGCTGTCATTAGGTTTTCTTAATGTCAGTTGGAATTACATTTTTTTTTTTTAACAAACAAGAGGACAGTGTCATTTACACGTGTGTCTAAAATAATATATTTAGAGAATTGAAGCCAAAGTCCAAACCGCCACCTGGAAATCTGGAGGAACAGGAGAACAGAATCACAGCAAGATCAGCTTAGCTGAAACAGAAGACCCTGGAGCCCTGTACCAGAGAAACACCTAAATGGTAACTTTGATGAGTTGCTGGAGAAAGAGTATGGAATCATAGATAATGAGAAACTATTGAGAGCCCAATATTTTGAAGGCCATCATGTTTGTGGGTTTCACCTCCAGGACCCTCCCAAGTTCTCCTGATGAAAGAACCAAGGAAAAACTGTGGTGTTGCCAACTGAGGAGAAGAAGTAAACACATTTAGGGGCACCATAGAATTGTCCCTAACAAAGGCCCATTCTGCAGGAGAAAAGAAAGAGCCTTATCCAACTTGGGGTAGGGTAATTATATGAATATGGCCTACCTAGCCTTTTCATCTCTCCTAACTCTGTGGAAAAAAGAATTAAGAAGAACTTGTAAAAGTCAGAGCTTTGGGACACAGGCTCCCTAGAAAGTTGAGATTGAATCATAACATTGTAGAAAACTTCATTTCCCTACACCTTAGCACCACAGCAGCAATGCCCAGTGAAATAACAGTGGGCTGCAAACAAAAGAGTTGCAAAGGAAAGACTCCAAAAAGAGGAGCTCTTAGGGGAAACCAAAGACAATAAGAGGCAAAACTAAGAATACCAGAGTAACCTCAAACTAGAGGCTTATTACTGCAGTTCCTAATACAACATGTGGAGCTTTCTATCAAATTAGCAAGGCATGCTACAGGCAACAAAAAACACATATTGAAGAATCAGAACAATAGCTAGACACAAATATGACACATATTTTGGAATTTATATCATAAAGGTAATTTAAATTAACTATGAATAATGTATTACAGACTTCAATGGAAAAAGTTGGGTAATATTCATGAAAATATGGGTACAGGAAGCAGGAAGATGAAGATGGAAACTTTAAGAACAAATGAAAGTAAAATGCAAAAGAACAAAACAGTATAATAGGAAGGAAGAATGTCTTTGATGGGCACAATTATAAACTCAATTAATATGAGGAAAGAATTAATGGCACAAAAACAGAGCCTCAATGATTACTACAAAAATCTTTATTCCCAGAAATACAAAAATCCAAAGGAAATGGACCAATACCTGGAAGCATACCACCTTCCTAGTCTCAACCAGAAAGAATTAGAAACCTTGAATAGACCTATATCAATCACTGAAATAGCAAACAATATGAAATCTCCCAAAAAAGAAAAGTCTGGAACCAGATGGCTTCACATCCAAATTTTCTCAATCCTTTCAAGAGGAACTAGTACCTATATTATACATTTTCCAAAGCATAACAAAATAAGGAATACTTCCCAACACATTCTATGAAGCAAATATTACTCTGATACCCAAACCAGGAAAGGATCCAACAAAGAAAGAAAATGATAGACCAATATCATTAATGAATATCAATCCAAAAATATTCAATAAGATCTTAGCAAACAGAGTTCAACAACACATCAAAAAAATTATATACACCATGATCAAGTTGGTTTTATTCCAGGGTTACAGGGTTGGTTCAACATATGCAAATCTATAAATATAATTCATCACATCAATAAAATAAAAAAAGACCATATGATTCTCTCAATTGACACAGAAAAAGCCTTTGATAATATAAAGCATCCTTTCATGATCAGAACACTTAAGAAAATAGGCATAGAAGGGACATTTCTTAACCAGATAGTGGCCACATACAGCAAACCCACAGCCAATATCATATTTAAAGGAGAAAAATTGAAAACATTTCCACTCAGATCAGGAATGAGGCAAGGATATCCACTGTCTCCACTGATAGTCAACATAGTAATGGAAGTCTTAGCCACCACAGTCAGGCAACAGAAGGTGATCAAGGTATCCAAATAGGGTCAGCAGAGATCAAACTCTCACTCTTCACTGATGATATGATCCTATATCTGGAAAATCCTAGGAACTCAACTTCAAAACTCTTAGAAGTGATCGAGGAATTCAGCAGCATCTCGGTATACAAAATTAATAATTACAAGTCAGTAGCTTTTATATATGCCAACAATTATCAAGCTGGAAAAACAATCAAGGATTCTATTCCTTTTAAAATAATGCAAAAGAAGATGAAATATCTGGGAATTTACCTAACAAAGGACATAAAAGATCTCTATATAAAGATAACTATGAACCTCTGAGAAAAGAAATAGCTGAAGATGTCAACAAATGGAAAAACATACCATACTCATGGCTGTGAAGAATCAACATTGTTAAAATGTCCATACTACCCAAAGCAATGTACAGATTTAATGCAATCCCTATTAAAGCACCATTGCCATACTTTAAAGAACTTGAAAAAATAGTACTTCATTTTATATGGAAGCAGAAAAAATCTCGAATAGCCAAGACATTACTCAGAAATAAGAACAAATCAGGAGGTATCACATTACCAGACTTCAGGCTATACTATAAATCTATAGTGATCAAAACAGCATGGTACTGGCAGGAAAACAGAGCGATAGATTTATGGAACAGAAGAGGGAACCAAGAGATGAACACAACCTCTTATGGTCATTCAATCTTCAACAAGCCTATCAAAAATGTTCAGTGGGGGAAAGACACCCTATTTAACAAACGGTGCTAGGTGAACTGGCTGGTGACCTGTAGAAGACTGAAACTGGACCACCACCTTTCACCATTAACAAAAATTGATTCTCACTGGATAAAAGATTTAAACTTAAGACATGAAGCTATAAAAATACTAGAAGAGAGTGCATGGAAAACACTTGAAGAAATTGGTCTGGGAGAATATTTTATGAGGAGGACAAGCCGGGCAATTGAAGTAACACCAAAAATACATTACTGGGATCTGATCAAACTAAAAAGCTTTTGTACAGGGAAGAGTACAGTAAGTAAAGCAAACAGACAACCTTCAGAATGGGAGAAGATTTTTGTGGATATGCTTCCATCAAAGGTCTGACAACTAGAATCTACAAAGAACTCAAACTAATCAATAAGATAAGAACAAATAACCCCATTTCTATGTGGACAAGAGACTTGAACAGAAACTTCCATGATGAAGACAGGCACATGGCCTACAAACACATGAAAAAATGCTCATAATCCTTAATCATCAGTGAAATGCAAATCAAAACCACTTTGAGATATCATCTAACTCCAGTAAGATCAGCTCACATTACAAAATCTCAAAACTACAGATGTTGACGTGAATGCAGAGAGAAGGGAACTGGTGGGAATGCAAGCTAACAACGACTTTTTTGGAAAGAAGTTTGAAGAACACTCAAGGAGCTAAACATAGACCTACTGTTCGATCCTGAATTCCTCTACTAGGTATATACCCAGATGATCAAAAATTATTTTACAATAAAGACGTTTGCACCAGAATGTTTATTCATAATAGCCAAGACATGGAAATAGCCCAAGTGCCCATCAACCCATGCATGGATTAACAAATTGTGGTATATGTATGCCATGGAACACTATGCAGCCATAAAAAAGATGGAGACTTCACGTCTTTTGTGTTTACCTGGATGAACTTGGAATATATTCTTCTTAGTAAAGTATCTCAAGAATGGGGAAAAAAATATCCACTGTACTCAGTACTACTATGAAATCAATATATAATCACCTACATACTCATATGAATGGAAAACATAACTATAGTCCAGAAAGTAGAAGGAAAGAGGAGAGAGAGAGCAGGGGCAGGGGGATATGGGAGGACAGAGGGTACTTAGGGGGACTCCACCTAATGTGCATGATGCAATGGTACATTTCAAAACTATTAAAAAATGAGTATAATTGTGTTGGATGTGTTACTTAGTTCAATGTGAGCATTTCACATTGTATATCGAAGCAGTATCCTGAACCCCATAAATGCATCAATGTAAAAAGTTATTATTTAATAAAAAAGATAAAAATAATAATAAAGGTCAATTTGAAGGACTTAAAAAAAAAGTTAAAGATATCACCAGTGTCTGACCCATTAGTCCCACATCTGAGTTTATATCCAGGGGTATAGTATATGTCTTGAAGAGGTATCTCACTCCTATTTCCATTTGTGCACCATTCATATTAGTTAAAATATGGAAATAATATAAGTGTGCATTCACAGAAGAAGGGATGTAAAGAAAATGTGTTACATGTATATTATAATTCAATATATATATTTAATGTTATTCAACTCCCAAAGTAAGGAAGTCCTGCTGTTTTTGATAAAACTAGAGGACATCATAGTAAGTGGAATAATCCAGACACAGACAGATAAATACTGTATGATGTCACTTTATGGAATCTCAAATAGTCAAACTCACAGAAGTAGAGAGCACAGTAGTGATTGCCAGGGTCTGGAAATCTAACATATGCCATTGTGACCATATCTAATAATACCATATTGTGCATAATCTACTAGAAGCTGAGGCAGGAGGATTGCTTCAGGCCCAGATAGGTGTTCAAGAGCAGCGTGGGCAACCTAGTGAGACTTGGTCTCCACAAAAAAATTAAAAATGTAACCATCTATCCATACTAAGTTGAAATGACCACCTGTTCACACGAGAGAAAACGTCAATTAGATTCAAGAAGGTGGGGGTGGGGGAGAGAGGAGGTTTGGGAAGTTCCCACCCAAGAAACAATGCACAGGTGGATGGGACACATCCTGGGTGAAGACACAGCTGCAGCTCGGACTTCGCCTTACAAATGCGAACAACGTAACCTAATTGTGTGTGCCCTCATATTAATCTGGAATGAAAAAAAGTCCATTTGTGACCACCTTCCCACCTCAGATGTAATCCTAGCTACACTCCTAGCTCCTTGGGAAGCTGAAGCAAGAAGATCTCTTGTGTACCCAGAAGTTAAAGGCTCCAGTAAGCTATGATCGCACCAGTGCACTCCAACCTGGGTGACAGAGCGAGACCCTGCCTTTAAAACAAAGAAAATCCACTAAGAAAGTAAATCTTTAACGTTCTAACCACATGCCAAAAATAAAAACTATGTGAGGTAGTAAATATGTAACTTGATTGTTGTAATTATTTCTCAATCTATATGTATAGCATGGTGTCATTTGTGCACCTTAAATATACACAATTATTTGCTAGTTATAAAACCGAAAACAGTAAAAACAAAACAAAATGTCTAATAACAACTAAGAGCAGAGCTACTTATCTTTAATAAGTAAGCGATTATTAGATATATAAATAATATATATTTATAAATGCAAAGTACATGCCCTTTTGATGTCCTATAAACATACTGTGGTCATCCCTTGTGTCCAGGAAGAAATTACTCCATCCTCCTCATGCTTTCATTAGCTGGAGGTTGGAGAGTCCTACTAGCCCCTTACTTTAGGGTAACTGTGCCCTGACCTCCCACACGAAGATGTTATCACTTAAGCCTGTTTTCTGAATACCTTGACCTTTATTACAAATTTGTTTTCTGTTCCAGAGTCCTAAAGAATCACCGGAATAGCATCTGAGATGTGTGCATGCAGGATGCCAGACAGCTGGACTCCAGGAGAGAGTGAATTCATGATGTATGACAATATCAGGCCAAAGGGTTATGGTAAAGATTCTCTAGACTCTCAAGGTCACTTGATGTCAGAGGCAAGGACTTGCTTAAGGTCTGCAGCTTTGCTGAAATAAGTTGTTTTCCACATCCCTCCTTTTACTGCTGATTTTTGATAAGTAATTTTTAATGACTTCTTCCTGCTTTATGATAATAAATACTAACTCAAAGTTGGCTCAGAAGGACTTCCTCAGAGCTCCTCAGTCCTATACACACATAATCTGTGTCAAGTCTCTTCATTCCTCATCCCAAACTCCTTCAAAGTATAAAAGCATATTATCCAGAAACTACTGAAATTTAAACTTTTGCCAGATGTCTTATCTTTAATAACCACCACTATAGTAGAGCCCCCACACGAATTAAGAGAGCAACACTACTCAAATGGCCTGTGCTTACTGAGGCTGAAAAAGAATAAAAACGAATCTCAATAGGCATGAAATAACAATTCTTAAGGTAATGTATTTTGAGAAATAAAAATTCGAGAACTAAAAATGGGATTTCACATCATAAAAATTCAAGAAAGAAAAGAAAAACTACTAATAGCTAATCGCAGGGATTTATACAATGTTGTCCCATGGCAAAAATTAAAAAACACTAAAAAGTCTTCTGCTGTCAGAATGGAGAGCTCATGAATACATATATACTATTTAAGGCATTTCAGAAAATAAAAGGAAAAACTTAAGAAAAAAATAATAAAGGTGATAAAAATGAAGAAAACTTATCTAATTTGAAGGATGATTTGAGCTTTCAAATCAAAAAGCCTCACCAATGTTAAACAGAATTTAAAGAAAAAAATTCTATACATATCTTGATGTACATTCTGAATTTCTGATCTTCCAGCATAAACAGGCTATATAAACATTCAACTGCAAGTTTAGAAGTCAGAATAAAAAATATTCTGACTACTGAAAAAAACTGATTTAGCTACACCTCAAAAATTATGATAGCTGTTGAATTCCAAGTATTTTCTAATATCTATTAACATTTTTTCTTTAACCAATGGATTATTTGAAAGGTAGTTTTTAAATTTCCAAACATACATATTCATGTTAGTAATTTTTGATAGTTGCAGTATATTCAGAAAGCCCAAAATGTTTCGATCTTTAAAATATGTGAAGACTATTTTTATGGTTTAATATACATAAATTGTCTCTATGTGCTCTTAAAAATGAAATACAGCCATACTATTGTTAGATGTAACATAATAGAGCTCTCTTAGGTGTTACTGTTAACTGTGTTGTTCAAATCTTCTATGTGACTACCGGGTTTTTTGTCTGCCCACTCCGCCATTACAGAACATGTTGTATCAAAAACTCTATAGCTCGGCTTGGTGCCCTTAGCACAGTGGTTACGGTGCCAGCCACATAAACTGCGGGTGGCAGGTACGAACCTGGCCTGGGCCAGCTAAAAGACAATGACAACGGTAACAAAAAATAACCGGGCATTGTGGCAGGTGCCTGTAGTCCCAGCTACTTGGTAGGCTGAGGCAAGAGAATCACTTAAGCCCAAGACTTTGAAGTTACTGTGAACTGTGACACCATAGCACTCCACCCAGGGTGACAGCTTCAGACAATGTCTCAAAAAGAAAAAAAAACAAAACTCTGCTGTTGATTTGTTTACCTCTACTTGTGGGTATCTAAATTTTGCTGTATGTATTTTGAGGACTTTTTTTAAGTCCCTAAAAATTCAGAATCATTGCATCTTCCAAATGAATTACTTTTTCTCCTGGAAGATTTTTCTCTTAATCTTGACTAAAATTTTGCTTCAAGTCCATTTTTACTTTTTTTTTTTAATTAAATCATAACTGTATACATTAGTATGATCATGAGGCACCATACACTTAGTTCATAGACCGTTTGACACATTTTCATCACACTAGTTAACATAGCTTTCATGGCATTTTCTTAGTTATTTTGCTAAGACCTTTACATTCCACATTTACTAGGATTCACATATACCCTTGTAAGATGCACCGCAGGTGTAATCCCATTAATCCCCCTCTCTCCACCTACCTTCCCCCTCCCTCCCCTCCCTTTACCCCTTCTCCCTATTTTTAGGTTGTAACTGGGTTATAGCTTTCATGTGGAGGACCCAATGTATTCACCCTTATTATGAAACTAATGTAGGACCTCCACATGAAAGCTATAACCCAGTTTTCAAGTCCATTTTTATAGTAAGTGCATTGTAACCTTATGACAAGAGAATTACATAGAGATTATATAAAGTACTCTTAAAGTCAATAAAGAAACAAACAAAAATGAGAAATGGGAAAAAAGATTTCACAAGAGAAGACAGTGAATGACCAATAAACAGATAAATAAATTTTTAACATCATTAGTCGTCAGGGAACTGCAAATTACAACCACAATGAGATACCACAGACACACATTAGAAAGTCCAAAATTAAAATGAAAAAAATCCTCACAATACCCAATGTTGGTTAAGATAGGGAGCAATGTCTGCAAAATGAAATAAGCTCCTTGAAAAATTGTTTTCCAATTTCTTAAAAGTTTAGCAGATACTTACTCCTAAATATTTAATAAGAAAAATGAAATTGTATGTCCCCACAAAGAATTTTATAGAAGTATGTACATGTGCTTTGTTTATAATAGTTGAATCAATAAACATATAGAGTTATATATTTGCATCTACATCCATGTATAGACTACCATGACAAAAAAAAAAAAAATGAGCTGCTAAGTGCAACTTGGAAAAACCTTAAAGTCCAAAAGAAGCCAGATATAAAATATTACGTAAAATGTAAATCTGCCTTAAGAAATTCTAGAATGTGCAAAAGTAATTTATCCTGAATAAAACAAATATTTGAGGGCCTGTAACCAGGGGTGGGGGACAGTGAAAAAGTGTGTGCCTATTTTGCCAGGCAACATATTTCAACATAGTTTTAAAAATCCTCTTTTCACTGGACAATGCCCTCCTTCGTAATGAATATAGTAGTGGCTATTACGGATTGTGCCAGATGCTGGGCACTTTATAGACACGCTGTGCAGGTGGTTTTATTGTCAGCTTGGTTAGTATGGGGGATGTATGTCCGTGAATGTCCATCCTTGAACAGGCCAGTGTGAGTTGGCCAAAAGGAAAGAGAGGCAGAGGAGAGCCATCATTCTGTGAAGGTCTCCAGGTTCAGAGATGGAGTCCTTGGAGGGTTCCAGCTTGTCTTTTATTTCCTCTGCTTTTTCTCTAACTCATCTTCCTGCTAGCCAATAATCTGGCTCACCACCACATACTTGACTATGGTCCCACCAAAGGATTAGCTACGTAGAGGCAATGGCTGCATCTGGTTCCTCTGTAATCCCCCCTGCACAGTTCCACTTAGGTGGCTGGACCTGGTTTTTCAGTTTTTTTCAGAAAACTATGATATTTCTCTAATCTTTCAATTACCCACTCCTGCCTCCTTTGACAATCACAAAGTCCAATTCCATCAGGAATCTCTTATCCTATAGCACTCCATAAAAGGTCAATGATGTAAATGAATTAACTAAGCAATAACTCTGACAATGATAATTCAGTGCCTTGTATTTTACTCATAGGCCTGTTTCCTTGTTTACTTTGTAACTCTGACCTTGATTTCTAACTTGTATGCAATAGGGCACCAGATTTATTCCAGAATCAATTAATACTTAAAGTGCCTCTGGAGTCCCCACAGAGGACAGTCATCTACTTATTCACTCAAGAACCATTTAGTTGCACATGTTTCATTCCTGACATTATTCAAAAATACCCTCAAAAACTTCACAACAGAGAGACAATTATATAGTGAATAATAAGCCCATAAAGAATCATACACAAGGTATTCAGTAAGAAGAAAATGAGTGAGTTTTCAAGGCAGCCTTTTAAAGAGTTAAAAGGGAAGTCTACACTGGACTCCCTCATGTCTTTTTTTTTTTTTTTTTTTCATTCCTAAAGCAAAGCTTTCTGTCCAAGATCAGCAGATCAGTGACCTCATTGCTGCAGAATTCTATCTTACTAAAAATGTGTAAAGTATATGTGTATAAGGTTTTCTTTTTATATCACATCTGTTAATTTTTCTTATTATCTAAGTAAAGCTATTTCTGGTAGCAAATCAAGATAATTCATATAAAATAACACTCTACTATACTTAAGAATCCTGCTATTTATTTCTCAGTTATCTATGAAGGCTAATTTTTAAAAATATTCTGTTTACTGACTCATTTTTTATTGAAATATCCATCTTTTATTTTCATTAATGGTTTTCTACAACTCTATAACAGGGCACCTGTAAAACTGATATAAACTCTTTCATCATACGGGTTACATTTTCTTTCCTATTTGGTCACTTGCTGATTTGGTTGCCATGTTTTAGTCTGAATCACTACAGAAAACAGATGGTATCTCCAGAGGGTTTCATTGAAAAGAATTTAATGAGTTTACAAAGCTGTGTGCAGGGTTAAAGGCCAAACAAGGGATAATGAAACACCCAAAGATTATCACCAGCAGGAAGCTTTTACCATCTCCAAGCCTGGAGAAGAGGGAAAGATGATACCAGAGTCCAGCAAGGACTGGAGCCATGGGGGAAGTTCCTGCTGGTGCCTCCCCTCAGCCAATTCCATCCACAAGTCAGGAGGCCGTGGCATCCCAGTGTTCTCATTAGCAGAGGTCAGTCTCCTGGAAAACAAAGCAAGGCAGAAAAGAGCCAAGACTGGACCTTAAATGTTCTTTGATTTCTAGAAGTTTCTCTTTTCATACAGCCCAAACCAATCAATATTCTTTTTTTCAGTTTCCAGTGTCACCTTCAAAGTACCTTCTTCACCCAAGATCATATCATTTTTTTCTCAAACTTTATTTTACTTTTTTAAACATATATTTTCCATTTGACCAGACTTCCTTTTTCTCCAAATGATCCATTGCTCTTTCTTTCCTCAAGATTTTCACACTTGCTTTCTCTTCCCCTCCAACGATTGTCTCCCCATTCTGAGATTAACGAAATCACAGCCATTTCTTAGATTTCTAACAAGTCAGAGATTTTATATTCAGAATTAAGCACATTGCCTGGAAAAGTGGTAAAAGTTCTTGATACCTTGGGGCCAAATACTCATTTTAAATCAACAATGTTAACCTTTCCTGAATGCTCGTAAAAAAACAACACCTGAGCAAACTCCCCACTCTTTTGTGTTCTAGCAAATACTTAACTGCAAAGAACTAGTCTTTCCCACATGACTTACATAAGATACATGGAAGCCCCTTTCTTAAATATGGTGAGACCAGAGACACACCCTCCAAATTCCCACTCTTTGCCTTATAAATCATTATCAGAATTGTTTGTATCTACTGACCAATCTGCACAAAAATCTCTGCTAACTTGACTGAACCAAAGTTCAGTTGAGCTTTTCTTCTTCCAGTAGGCCCTGGAGCTTTGACCAAGAATTGGTAAAACAATTGATAAAACAAGTGCTGGATCTGAGAACTCCTTCCAAATCTGCCAACCTCAGGAGAAAGCCGTGTGAGGCACCGTTGCTCATCTCACTTCCTCACCGGCCTCTTTACTCCCTACTGTGAAAGGAAAGCCTTCTCTGCCTGGCCTTTGAGACATTCGCAGACCTTTGGGTTCCTATGTTCAGAGCATAAATGCCTTCTCCCTACCCTGTCTTCCTTTTGCAACCCCTCCATTATTGTTACAGTGCCCCACCCCTTATAGAAATAATCCTTTTGAATAATGTCTCTTTAAAAAATACTTTAATCAGAACCCAGATTTGTTTTTATTTGACAACACTTTTGCCCTAGCTTGTTTTGAGAGCTACTGGAGTATAGAAAAGAAGTCATTGATTCAACCAATATTTATGGAACAGCCATCTGGGACACAGACTCTGCTAGATGCTAAGGATATTCTGAAGGGAAAGCAAAGTCCATTCATTCAGGGACTCAGTGTAAAATGCAGTGTCAAAGGTGTTATCAGAAAAAAAAAAAAAAAAAAACAGTTGCAATTAACTCTGGGAGTGTATAGCAAGAATTTCTCTCCCAGAGGAAGACAGCCCAGAGAACCTTTTCAAAAATCAGAATTGTGTACGAAATGATCAAAATATATTTTAGATTATAATCAAATGCAGAGATGTATATTATAGGAGGCAAACAGTTACCTCCTATGATGTAGAAATGCTACATATCTTTGGGTTTCACATCTGTGGATTCAACCATCTGGGGACCAAAAATATTTGGAAAAAAAAATAGATGGTCTTGTTTATATGGAGTATTTTATTCTTGTCATGATTTCTTAAACAACACAGAATAATGATTAATTATATACCATTTACATCTATTAGGTATTATAAGTGATCTAGAGATAATTTAAAGTATGTGGGAGGACACAAGTAGGTGAACGTCTGTGGATTCTGTATCATGAGGTTCTTAGAACAATTCTCTGTGGATAATGAGGGACAACTCTGTCCCTGAAGTTGGGGTTATCAGAAATGTGTACAGCTGAGCCAGCCAGCTAAGGTTTCATTTGTAGCAGGTGAGACAACCCTATGTACAAGAATAGTTAGGACTTGAATGGCACAGACAAGAGCAGTGGGTGTTTCAGCAAGTTTCCTCAAGCACAAGTTGCTGGAGCAGAGAATTGTGTTGGGGAGTAAAGAAAGCGAAGGGTCTTAGTCAGCCTTTCCTGTCTGTATTCACGGCACACTTCCAGAACTCACTGGAATCCATACTATGGTCACCTTATGTTCTACCATAAAATCATGTCTCAATGACTTATATACTTTATTTAATTTAGACTTTAGTTTGTAGGTTTAAGTGCACTAGGATGTGTGGCCATTGCACACATTTTTGCCTCAAAGCAGGACTTATTTGACCTCAGGCTCTATTGTCATGATGATGTCAAGTATGTGATGACATCATTGTAATTTAGTCACAGTGAGGAGCATCTCTTGCTCCAACACTGGAAGATTTCACAGGGCACCAACTTCAGACATCACGGTGAAAAGAATGTACCAATTTCATTCAGTCCATGCGCTTAAAGGGAACAGATTTGGGCTGAGGTGGCCTGACTGCTATCCTGAGGATGGTACACATTTGTCAGAGTCTATTTTCCGCCATGTCACACATCTGCAGTCATGGTCCGACTAACTCAGAACTTATGGTTATTGTTTCATATTATAACGTGATTTCAACCTTGGTATTCCAACAGATGGTTCCTAGCTTCTTACATATTATGAGAAAGTGGATCAAATTCAAAGTCTGGTGAAATTCTGACACAGACCATGAGCATCTTCACACCTGGGCACAAAACGGAGGTATTCCTGGTCCTGCTGCCAACTTACGGAATTTAATTGCCGTAGTCCCACATCTCTGGCTCGGCATCATATGAAAGGGGACGTTCCGGAGTGCAGACAGCTGTGTCATTTACATTACTTCCGGTGTTGTTTGCTACATTTTGCTAGGCCTCACGGCAGGAGTTTCTTATTTTGTTCTACAGCAGAAGGTAAACTTCTTTTTCCCCTCTCAACATTTCCAACCACTATGCTGGCCAAACTCTCCCCTGTGAGGTGTTCAAATAAAGAACTGCAGGTTTGAAAATAGATGTACTTGCAGCATGATGATAATTTTGATCAAGCGACAAATTCACATTTTAACTAGAGAGAGTATAGAAATGTTACTTGGTTTTATAAAAAATTGCATTTTAAATTGCATTTTGCTTAAAGGTGTTTTAATATTGTCAGCCTTTCCTGAGGAGAGGGGCAAGATTGCTATGCTGTGTCCTCATTATCCTCCATATTCCAGAATCACTTTCTGTAGAAAGAGCCTTAGAGTTACATTTTGAAGCATGAATTCTTTCAACATTTACTGGAAACCGTTAAATATCTAAACATCATTAGAGCAGGAAAAGTATTTTTTGGTATTTTATACACTAATTACGGGAACGTTGGAACAGAAATAATAATTATAACTTTGATTCTAATTTTATTCTTAAATTTATGAGAAATCCATCTCTAATTTATAATATAAATCCATTGCAGAAATGAGTTTGATGTTCATAGGTATATTGTCATTTTATCAGAAAATTTTAATTCCGGAATAGGTGATAGTGAGTGAAGAAAAATAAGCCATAAATGTGTATATATGTTTATCTATGTGCACCTATAAACACATATAAATATGTATACAAACATATTTAATAGATACTTAATATTTAATAGAGTACTCAACATTTATAGCATTTATAAGTGCAAGAGCCTGGCTTTCTAAAATAAGATATATAGTTTGTGTTGTTAGGGTTGGATAACTTTGAATAGAAGATAAAGTATTTTTTAAAGGTCTGTGGATTAACCTGTATACTTTTTATTTTCAAAGTAGAGAGTGGATATCTGTAACTGAAACCTCTAGAAATTCTATCTAAATAGAATTTATTTTCCTATACTATGTCTCACTAGAGCATGAAGATCAGACCGCTGAACAAATAGCCCCACTGAACTGAAATCTGGAATTAGCTTAATGCGTATGTGACAGTGAAAGTGCCTGACACAGCGCCCAGCCTGTGACAAATGTTCGACTGGCAAATGTTCAAATGCTCGTCTTGTCTCCCTATAAATAACAGGAAGAGGGTTTTAAGTTTCAGTTTCCTTTTAACTATGTGCATATATCAAATACACAAAAATCAGTTCAACATACATGATCAGGCCAATTCTCCAGCGTAACAGCTCATCGCATCCTTCCAGGCACTGCACCTCAACATTATTACTTGCACAAAAGCCCACCCGTCGTGTAGTCCTGCCCACGATCTGGCTCCATCCACCTCCTCTGTCCTTCCTTGCCACACCAGGCATCTGACTTGTCATTTCCCTCACTCTGTGACTTTGTTAGTTCTGTTCTTTCTCTTTAAAATACCATTCTACATCCCTTAACTGCCTATAAATCTTATTAATTATTTATATTTACACTCAGCCACCACGTCTGCTATATGATCTAGTCTAGCCTCTACAAATCACAATATTTCCTTCCACTGACTCCCCAAATTATTTTTTATACATAAATCACGGCCATTACTTCCTTCTGTCCTCTAGTTTATTATGTTTATGTTCACTTCCTTAGCAATGGGTCATCATTGCCTTATCTGTACCCTTCACAATGCTCCTCCACTTGAACTCGTAATAATCATTCAAGGTACAATGAAACAGTGTATGTCTTTGACTAAAAAAAAAAAAATGATGAAAAACACATATACATTTATGGGCATACATACATATGTGCTGTAGTTTTCTTTTTTTAGATGTTATGGAGGGCTAAAACCTACTTTAAAAAATATTTCTTATGGCTGGTGCCTGTGGCTCAAAGGAGTAGGGCACCGGCCCCATATGCCGGAGGTGGTGGGTTCAAACCCAGCCCTAGCCAAAAACTGCAAAAAAAAAAAAAAAAAAAATTTCTTATTGTGTTAAAATATTCATAACATAAAATTGACCATTTTAACCGTTTTAAACACAGATATTGTTACACAACTATCACTGCTGTCTACCCTCAGACGGTTTTTGTCCCCCAAACTGAGATGGTGCACTCACTAAACACACACAGTCTGTTTTATTTTATAACATGTATTATAACAGACATTCTACATAAGGATTCTGAAAATATTCCTATATATTTCAGTTTCTAATATTATAGAAAATTCTTTTCAGGAGATGTGAACACTTCAGATGTATGAAGTATTTAAGATAGTCTCTGCAGGGCGGCGCCTGTGGCTCAGTGAGTAGGGCGCCGGCCCCATATGCCGAGGGTGGCGGGTTCGGACCCAGCCCCGGCCAAACTGCAACAGAAAAATAGCCGGGCATTGCGTTGCGGCGGGCGCCTGTAGTCCCAGCTGCTCGGGAGGCTGAGGCAAGAGAATCACGTAAGCCCAGGAGTTAGAGGTTGCTGTGAGCCGTGTGACGCCACGGCACTCTACCCAAGGGCCATACAGTGAGACTCTGTCTCTACAAAAAAAAAAAAAAAAAAAAAGATAGTCTCTGCAGATATTTGCAGAGATAAAATTTATCAGAATAAGGAAGCGATTGGAACTGTGCTGAAGTTTACAGTATTCACACAGGAAAGTATAACAAGCTTGAAATTTGTATTAAAATTATAAGACTCCAAAATTTTTTATATTGCGATTCTAATTTTTATATGGCATATGTGTACATGTGAATGTGTTTGTATTTATGCATACAAGTACATATATATATATATATATATAAACAGAATATTTTCCTTCAAGTCTATTGTGTAACTCTGAGAAATAAAATGAGGATAAAGTTATGAAACTTGTCATTACATTGAAGTTTGAAGAAGCAATTAGCAAATTATTATGAAATATGTGTGCCTTTATGTGAAATAAATTATATTAATTGAGCCATATTTCTCTGGAATGTTTCAATGCATATGCCCTGATCACTGCTTTTGCATAGTAACATAGTTTGTGAATACATGTGTCTGATACAAGTTTATTAATTGATTTTACAATGTAGGTTTTAAATTTCTTGGAAGGAATTTACGACATTACACAGGTGGCCATAAAGTTCATGTGCGATTTAAAATAGTAAGCTATTTTAATATTTAGAGCTCAATCATATTTCTCAGGGAGAGACACAGGCACATGTTCTAAGCCTGTGACTGTAGGAATTGCTACTAATTAGGATCAGGTCATGGACGGTATTCCAAAATGTAAGCCAGAAAAGCTGTGTTTAGTTTTTATGTTTTGAAATATTGAAGTAGGGAGGATCATGTTTTATTTGAAAAACAGTTGACATCAGCTGAAAACTCAGTACAACTCAAAGGTGATGCACTAGATATTATTGCCATTCCATTTATTTTAGAGATGGGGTCTGGTCATGATGCCCAAGCTGGAGTGCAGTGGCTTTTCACAGGTACAAATCATCATGCACCAGAGCCTAAAACTCCTGGGCTCAAGTGATCTTTCTGTCTCAGCCTCCTCAGTCTGTGGACTGCAGGTGCACATCGACACACTGGACTCTGCCATGCCTATTAAAACTCTTTACTCTGTTCATGTTGACAGAGACAAAGACAATATTATGATAAAACATTTCCATAAGTTTTGTCCATGAGTCTTTGGACAAAAACACTTGGAACTGCATCTCCATTCTCATGTAAAAAGTTAACTCTGCTTATAAATGTCAGAGTTCTACCAAGAAAGTTGACAAATGAGCCTTAGGATTAGGGTTGCTCAGACAGGCTGAGAAGCAAACACTACAAATAGCAATGACTTTATGTAGGGCCAAGAAACAGAAATGCACGGCTGAGAAGTGGGAAAAGTTGGGCATGACTGGGAGAGTGAGCCAGCCAATCCCTTCCTGCTTTCTATTCCCATTGCTTTGTGCTCATCCTTTAATCTGGAACACAACCATATTGAATTGTTAACCTTTTCACGTCTCCAACTCTCCTACAAAACTGGCAATACATTGAAAGAGTAGACTGTGTTTTTATAGTAACATCACCCAGGTTTACAACTGTGTTCAAAACACTGTCTGTAATCAATAAATGTCTTTATAAGAATTGAGGCAAAAAGACATCTACACATAGAAAAGAGAAACATTTGAAATCTCAACCCTCCCAACCCCAATGTTATGTCAGGGCAACTGTCAAATTAGTGAAAATTACTGTAAAGTTGATTTAATGATGCAGATAAACAGAAGTGCAAGAAAGGATTACCATTATAATCATATATACTTTAAACAACATAATACATCTATGAAATAAAATTTCAGTTTAAACAGTTATCTTTCACCTTCTAAAATTATATCATATTAATAATGTGTCAATAATAAAACTTAATGTTTACTGAGGGCTTATCATATGCCTGCTACACTGTTAGAAGACTCTATGTGTACTAGTACACTTATCTCTCACACTTCTAATATAAGTATTATTATTATTCCTTTTTATAGATGTAAAAACTAAAATGCAGATAGGGTAAGTAACTTGTCCACTCTTTCAACCATTCACTTGTGGAGTTGGCTTTAAACCCAAGTATTCTGCTCCATAGCCAGTACTTTGAATCATTATCTTACCTTGCTTCAACACAGTGTTAAAAATGAAATGGTCCTTTTGCTCATATTACTGTTCTTACCTCAACAGACTTATTCGGTATGAGTGAGGAGTTATAAGAGTACAAACTGTTGAAAGAATCTCAATGCTAATCTGAGATTCAGTGCCTCCCTAAATCCTGCTATCCTTGGCACATGGCAATTGTTCAAAATATCAAAACTAATTAAATGGATGCTTTATTAAAATAAGTAAATGCATACACAAGTCATAATTTTACCACTCCTCAATATTTATTAATGTTGGAACACCATACCATGTTTATGTTTTTGTAGGTAGGTGAATTCATGTTAATAAGCAAATAGAATTTTCCTGCCAAATAAACTGAAGTGACCAGTTCGTTTTAACAGACGTCAGTTGAGGTAAAGACAGAGATAGAAATATGTATATACACATATTAAATACATAGACGTGCTTGACACAACCATGAAAAAAGAGGTGTATTATTTTCTTAGTTTTATAGATTAGAAAATTATAGTCTGATGTTTTGCCCAGATTTACAAAGAAGTTACCTTCAGCTTCCCAGTCTTCCCAACTAAGGCTGTAGATTGTAGAACAAAAAATTATTGGTATAATTTGGTAAATTCCTGTTCCCTCCCAAATCCATAAGCAAAATAAAATAGCTGCTTTAAGATATTGAGTTTGGGGGGTGATTTGTTACATAAAAATAGAAACTAGAATAACATACAAGAAAATAAAAATTGTTGCTTGTTATCATTTTAATAACTATGGAAAGAGGGATTTTTGACATGTTCAGAAAATAGATATTCCTCACATAGTTTCTCAGTATTATGGTCCTCTTTTTAAAATTTTCATTTCTGTAAAAGACAATTACTAGAAATTTTTGATTATTGAAATGACAGAGAAATCATTCCTCATAATTTTAGGTATCTGATATGTTCACTGGAATTCAAATCAATTCTGATAATAAATGGCTTAAGTGTTTGTATTTAAAAAATGATTCTCCCTAAATAATTCTTTGCCTTACGTTTCCATTTTTATTTATTTATTTTTATTTTTTTAAGAGAAAGAGTCTCACTTTATTGCCCTCAATAGAGTGCCATTGCATCACAGCTCACAGCAACCTCCAGCTCTTGGGCTTAAGCACCCAAGCACTACAGGCACCCACCACAACATCTGACTACGTTTCCATTTTTTAAATTATGATTAGATCCCTTAAAATGAAGTGGAAGACATTATTCTTAGTAAAGCATCACAAGAATGGAGAAGCATGAATCCTATGTACTCAATTTTGATATGAAGACAATTAATGACAATTAAGGTTATGGGGGGAAGCAGAAAGAGGGATGGAGTGAGGGGGTGGGGCCTTGGTGTGTGTCACACTTTATGGGGGCAAGACATGATTGCAAGAGGGACTTTACCAAACAATTGCAATCAGTGTAAACTGGCTTATTGTACCCTTGATGAATCCCCAACAATAAAAAAATAAATAAATAAATAAAAAATAAAAAAAAATGCAAATCGCAACATTTTCCTTTGTGAAATAGAGAAATGTACAATGTATATTTCACCATGTAATTAACATTTTACATATTAGACACATGGTTAGTTTAAAAGTGAAAACTTTCAGATTCTTGCAAATATGTAAAAATACTGATTCCTGTGTAATTTTTTAGTATTTCCCAAGTTATTAGATGTTCTTTTACTAAAATTAATTTTTAAATAGTAAAACTTAATCATGCTCATATTTACTTTAAATGTATTCATTGTTTCTTATTTTATATATACAAATAGAAGTTAAGATGTGATAAATTCACATAGTATTACTTTTTTGACAGTCCATAAAAATTAATTTTTCCATTAAGGCTTTACTGTGTAACTTTGAAAATATTATTTCATAGTTGCATTATTCCCCTTATTTTTAAAAGCTTCTTTTATTTTCAGCACATCATTAATTCCAATGCATATGAGGTGGGAGTGTTGATTCCCTCCTAGAAGGGACAACAGGAGGCCAAAGAAAGCGTCATGAGAGTTGGAGGATTTACACAAAGTTCATTTACTCTTTTCATTATTTCTCTGAGTCTGAAATGTTCTCTTTGATCTTCGACCCAGTGACTTCCAAGTTGTTGAGCAAACAGTAATCGGCTGTTTCTGTAAAGGTGAAACTGCGCTCCTGAGCGCAAATGAGTCAAAGTGAACGTCATGCTCTGATTAAAGGTTGTCTACATTTCCTACTCAAGAGTTTGCAGAACTTTTTTGCATCTTCTTGCCAAAAGCAACATTTGCACAGTTGAGTAGAAAATAAAGCCAAGACTGTATAATACTATTCACTCTAGAGTTGTTATATTGATGTGTTTATATCCAATCAGGAAAATAGTTCACCAGGAAACTCAGGGTTTTTTTCTTTTAAATTTTCATAATTTTTTTTTTCAAATTATGGCTCATTATGAAATAAATTCATTTAGAGTTGGTTTTTTTTTTTTTTTTTTTTTTTTTTGTAGAGACAGAGTCTAGCTTTATTACCCTGGTAGAGTGCTGTGGCCTCACACAGCTCACAGCAACCTCCAATTCCTGGGCCCAAGCGATTCTCCTGCCTCAGCCTACCAAGTAGCTGGGACTACAGGTGCACGCCACAACGCCCAGCTATTTTTTGGTTGCAATTTGGCCGGGGCCGGGTTTGAACCCGTCACCCTCGGTATATGGGGCCAGCGCCTTACCACCTGAGCCACAGGTGCCGCCCTAGACTTGGTTTTTGATAGCTTTTGTTTATTGAGCCCTTGTGACAAGCCACTCCAGGCACTTTACACATATTAACACATTTAAGTCCCACTATTACTGTCTGAGGGCTGATCTTCAGTTACAGCCAAGGGAATCAAAGCACAGCTCAAGATCACACACTAAGTGACAATGCAAGCTGCTCATGTGTAGACAGATCATCTACATGTGAGGTCCCCAGCCATACAGACCGGGACTAGTCCTTGGCCTGGTGGGAACCAGGCTGCACCAGAGGAGGTGAGCAGCTGGCAAATGAATGGAACTTCATCCAGATTTTCAGCCACTCCCCAAGAGCCACATCAATGCCTGAGCTCTGCCTCCTCTGGGATCAGCAGTAGCAAGAGACTCTCACCGGAAAGTGAACCCTAATGCACGCTGCACGTGCAGGGATCTAGTGCATGCTCCTCAGGCAGTATGAGTAAATTCTAAATATGGAGGCAACGGGCTGATTCTAACTGCCAGTTAATTGAATGGATATAGATTTAGTAAGGAAGAAATGAAGTTTGTTGCATTGTGAAAAAATCTGCATAGTAAAATAACTTCAAATGCATAATCTCCGATGGTTTATGAAAGAATAATACTATACATTGTACTGAATGTACTTACCCTGAAAATGGGCAATGGTAGATAATTTAGCACAGTCTTTAAAATAAATTAAAAATGTGTAAACTTAGAAAATTTATCATTTGCCTACTAAATTTTCACTAATTAAGCCTCTACTTGTCTATTTCATCCTGTTCCAGGCACAGCAATTTTTCTATTGGCAACTTATTATCCATTCAACTTAACAAAAAAAAAAAAGAAGCTATTTTTCTTATAGCCAATTATATAAAATCTCAGTTCTAGTCATAACTTCATATGATTAGAAGTGATGGCTATGCTATAATGACAATTTTTATCTCTTAAATAAAATTAAAAAATAGGTAACATAAAAAAAAGTGAATATTGCCTTACCTGGTAGGATAGATTTTAGGGGAAAAGTAATTGCTAGTCAGGAATTGTGGCGAACACAAGATGGCTGACTGAAGCCAGCTTTCCATAGAGGCTCCCATCCAGAAGGAGAGTTAAAGGACAGAAATTTAGCAAAGTAACCTGGTGGATTTGAGCTGCACGAAGAGAGAAGGTTGAAGAACACACATCAACCCCGCTGAGGCGAGATGCAACCCCAAGGATACAAACAAAAGGTACAAAATCCATCACCAAGTGGACAGGAGTCCCCTCCCACATGAGAATGGCTTGGAGTGCCCCACAAACAAATGAGCAGAGTTCCAAGGTCCTACCACTACACTCCATGGGAAAGACACTCTAAAAACTGCACCTACCTCCCCTACTAGGGTGCCACGGCATTTTCCTGCCAGGCACAACACTGTATAAAACTGTATATTTTCTCTACATGCAATTCTGATCTCCCAGCACTCCCCTCCACTCTCACTCTGAGTACTGGAGGCCTGCCCCCCAAGAGTCCAGATTTTGGGGTGATTTCTTGAGGGGTGTAGACAGAGACTAGACTGTAGCTGGTCAGTGCTGATTCTGCAGCACGGGAGTGAGGAGAGGATGGTTGGCTGAGAGGAAACCACGTCGGAGCGGCGGTGCCCTGAGGTGCAGAGCAGCAGCCATTTTTGGCAACAATAGGGCTCACACCCGGATATTCCAGAGTCACACTCCCTGTCTCTCTGGGCAACCAGAGGAGGCCGGGCATTTTCCCAGGTGGCAACCACTGCAAAACATATCTGGGACAGAAACACATGCCCCCTGAGACTTCAACCCAGAGTAATTGTTTCACTAGGATCAGACAGAGACCAGCTGAAAACAAGAGAGAACCAATTAGCCCCATCACATCAAACAGGTTCCCAGTTCCTCAGGCCGTAGCACTGTACAGGTCCTTAACAAAGCTCCAGGGGAAAAATCAAATGGTGTAAAATAATCATGGGGCGGAATCAATGGAAAAACTATGGTAACATGAATAACCAGAATAGATCAACCCCCAACCCCCAAGGTAAGATATGGCAGGTGTAACTGAAGATCCCATTCATAAACAGTGGGCCAAATTGTCAAAAATCGAATTCAGAATTTGGATTGCAAACAAGATTAATAGAATGGAGGAAAATTTGGAATTAGAAATTGGAGGAGCAATTCAAAAGTCGGAGTTAGAAATTGGAGGAGAAATTCAAAAGTTGTCTCAATAATTTAACGAATTTAAAGACAAAAACAACCAAAGATTTTGATGCACTGAAGCAAGAATTTGCAGCCTTCAAAGATCTGAAAAATACAGTAGAATCCCTCAGTAACAGAGTGGAGCAAGAAGAAGAAAGGATTTCTGACATTGAAGACAAAGCCTTTGAACACTCCCAAACTCTCACAGAAAAAGACAAATTGAGAGCAAAAACAGATCATTCTCTCAGAGAGCTCTGGGATAATATGAAGAAGGCTAATATCCGCCTCATTGGAATCCCTGAAAAAGATGAACTGGCCTCGCAAGGCACAGAGGCCCTTCTCCATGAAATAATGAAAGACAATTTTCCAGACATGCCAAGAGATTCTGAAATTCATATAGCAGACAGTTTCAGGATCCCAGCACGACTCAATCTGAATAAGATATCCCCAAGGCACATCATAATTAACTTCAATAAATAAAATGAAGGAGAAAATTCTGAAAGCAGCCAGACGTAAGAAATCCATTACCTACAAAGGGAATACTATTAGAATGACTGCAGATCTCTCTGCTGAAACTTTTCAAGCCAGAACAGGGTGGTCATTGACTTTTAATTTCCTAAAGCAAAATAACTTTCAACCGCAGATCCTGTATCCAGCTAAACTCAGTTTCATGTATGATGGAGAAATTAAATACTTTAATGACATTCATATGTTGAAGAAATTTGCTATAACCAAACAAGCTCTTTAGGATATTCTCAGACCTATACTCCATAATGACCAGCCCAATCCTTTACCACAAAACTAAACTCACTCAGAAACTTTTGATTAAACTTCAACTTCCACAGTGGCAAAAAAGATTCAAAATGTCCACTGGACTTTCAAAAAACTCAATACCCAAAATTTTACCAGACTTACCAATATTCTCCATTAATGTGAATGGCTTGAACTGTCCTCTAAAGAGGCACAGGTTGGCTGACTAGATACAAAAACTCAGGCCAGATATTTGCTGCGTACAAGAGTCACATCTTACCTTAAAAGATAAATATAGAATCAGGGTGAAATGATGGTCGTCCATATTTCAGGCAAATGGTAATCAGAAAAAAGCAGGTATTGCAATTCTATTTGCAGACACAATAGGCTTTAAACCAACAAAACTACGGAAGGATAAGAATGGTCACTTCATATTTGTTAAGGGTAATACTCAATATGATGACATTTCAATTATTAATATGTATGCATCCATCCAGAATGTGCCTCAATTTATAAGAGAAACTCTAACAGACATGAGTAACTTGATTTCCCCCAGCTCCATAATAGTCAGAGATTTCAACACTCCTTTGGCAGTGTTGGAGCGATCCTCCAATAAGAAGCTGAGCACAGAAATTTTAGATTTCAACCTAACCATCCAATATTTAGATTTAGCAGACATCTACAGAACATTTCATCCCAACAAAACTGAATACACATACTTCTCATCAGCCCACGGAACATACTCCAAAACTGATCACAACTTAGGTCACAAGTCTAACCTCAGTAAATTTAAAGGTATAGAAATTATTCCTTGCATCTTCTCAGACCACCATGGAATAAAAGTTGAACTCAGTAACAACAGGAATCTGCATACTCATACAAAAACATGGAAGTTAAATAACCTTATGCTGAATGATAGCTGGGTCAGAGATGAGATTAAAAAGGAAATTGCCAAATTTTTGGAACAAAATGACAATGAAGACACGAATTATCAGACCCTCAGGGATACCAAAAAGGCAGTCCGAAGAGGGAAATTTGTAACACTGCAAGCCTTCCTCAAGAGAACGGAAAGAGAGGAAGTTAACAACTTAATGGGACATCTCAGGCCACTGGAAAAGGAAGAACATTCCAACCCCAAACCCAGCAGAAGAAAAGAAGTAACCAAAATTAGAGCAGAATTAAATGAAATTGAAAACAAAAGAATTATACAACAGATCAATAAATCAAAAAGCTGGTTTTTTGAAAAGGTCGATAAAATAGATAAACCTTTGGCTAACTTAACCCGGAGAAAAAGAGTAAAATCTCTAATCTCATCAAACAGAAATGACAAAGACAAAATAACAACAGACTCCTCAGAAATTCAAAAAATCCTTAATGAATATTACAAGAAACTTTATTCTCAGAAATATGAAAATCTGAAGGAAATTGACCAATACTTGGAAGCACGTCACCTTTCAAGACTTAGCCAGAATCAAGTGGAAATGTTGAACAGGCTAATATCAAGTTCTGAAATAGCATCAACCATACAAAATCTCCCTAAAAAGAAAAGCCCGGGACCAGATGGCTTCACGTCAGAATTCTACCAAACCTTTAAAGAGGAACTAGTACCTATATTACTCAACCTGTTCAAAAATGTAGAAAAAGAAGGAAGACTACCCAACACATTCTATGAACCAAACCTCACCCTGATCCCCAAACTGGGAAAAGACCTAAGAAGAAAAGAAAATGATAGACCAATATCACTAAAATATAGATGCAAAAATATTCAACAAGATCCTAACAAACAGAATCCAGCAACATATCAAACAAATTATACATCATGACCAAGTCAGTTTTATCCCAGGGTCTCAAGGCTGGTTCAATATACGTAAATCTATAAGTATAATTCAGCACATAAACAAATTAAAAAACAAGGAACATATGATTCTCTCAATTGATAAGAAAAAGCTTTTGATAATATCCAGCATCCCTTCATGATCAGAACACTTAAGAAAATTGGTATAGAAGGGACATTTCTTAGACTGATAGAGGCCATCTACAGCACACCCACAGCCAATATCGTATTGAATGGTGTTAAATTGAAATCATTTCCACTCAGATCAGGAACCAGATGAGGCTGCCCAACATCTCTACTGCTCTTTAACGTTGTAATGGAAGTTTTAGCCATTGCAATTAGGAAAGAAAAGAAGATCAAGGGTCTCCATATAGGGTCAGAAGAGATCAAACTTTCACTCTTCTGAGATGATATGATTGTATATCTGGAAAACACTAGAGATTCTACTACAAAACTCTTACAAGTGATCAAGGAATACAGCAGCATCTCAGGTTACAAAATCAACATTCATAAATTGGTAGCCTTTATATACACCAACAACAGTCAAGCTGAAAAAACTTTCAAGGACTCTATTCCATTCACAGTAGTGCCACAGAAGATGAAATATTTGGGAGTTTATCTAACAAAGGATGTGAAAGATCCTATAAAGAGAACTATGAAACTCTAAGAAAAGAAATAGCTGAAAATGTTAACAAATGGAAAAGCATACCATGCTCATGGCTGGGAAGAATCAACATTGTTAAAATGTCCATAGTACCCAAAGCATTATACAATTTTAATGCAATCCCTATTAAAGTTAAACTGTCATACTTTAAAGATCTTGAAAAAATAATACTTCGTTCTATATGGAATCAGAAAAAATCTTGAATAGCCAAGACATTACTCAGAAATAAAAACAAAGCAGGAGGAAACAACGCTATGGAACCTCAGACTACAGTGTAAATCGATAGTGATCAAAACAGCATGGTACTGGCACAAAAACAGAGAAGTAGATGTCTGGAACAGAATAGAGAACAAAAAGATGAATCCAGCTACTTACCGTTATTTGATCTTTGACAAGCCAATTAAAAACATTCAGTGGGGAAAGATTCCCTATTTAACAAATGGTGCTGGGTGAACTGGCTGGCAACTTGTAGAAGACTGAAACTGGACCCACACTTTTCACCATTAACTAAGATAGACTCTCACTGAATTAAAGATTTAAACTTAAGACATGAAACTATAAAAATACTAGAAGAGAGTGCAGGAAAAACCCTTGAAGAAATCATTCTGGGCGAGTATTTTATGAGGAGGACCCCCCGCCCCCCGGCAATTGAAACAGCTTCAAAAATACACTACTGGGACCCGATCAAACTAAAAAGCTTCTGCACAGCCAAGAACACAGTAAGTAAAGCAAGCAAACAGCCCTCAGAGTGGGAGAAGGTATTTGTAGGCTATCTCTCCAACAAAGTTTTAGTAACCAGAATCCCCAGAGAACTCAAATGTATAAGCAAGAAAAGAACAAGTGATCCTATCACAGGCTGGGCAAGGGACTTGAAGAGAAACTTCTCTGAAGAAGACAGGCACATGACCTACAGACATATGAAAATATGCTCATCATCCTTAATCATCCGAGAAATGCAAATCAAAACTACTTTGAGATAACATCTAACTCCAGGAAGATTAGCCTATATCACAAAATTCCAAGACCAGAGACGTTGGTGTGGATGTGGAGAAAAGGGAACACTCCTACACTGCTGGTGGGAATGCAAATTAATACCTTCCTTTTGGAAAGAAGTTTGGAGAACACTTAGAGATCTAAAAATAGGTCTGCCATTTAATCCTATAATTCCTCTACTAGGTATAAACCCAGAAGACCAAAAATCACATTATAAAAAAGATGTTTGTGGGCGGCACCTGTGGGTCAGTGAGTAGGGCACATATGCCGAGGGTGGTGGGTTCAAACCCAGCCCCAGCCAAACTGCAACAACAAAAAAAATAGCTGGGCGTTGTGGCGGGAGCCTGTAGTCCCAGCTGCTCGGGAGGCTGAGGCAAGAGAATCGCGTAAGCCCAAGAGTTTAGGTTGCTGTGAGCTGTGTGATGCCACGGCACTCTACCTGAGGGCGGTACAGTGAGACTCTGTCTCTACAAAAAAAAAAAAGATATTTGTACCAGAATGTTTATTGCAGCCCAATTCATAATTGCTAAGTCATGGAAAAAGCCCAAGTGCCCATCAATCCACAAATGGATTAATAAATTGTGGTATATGTACACCATGGAATATTATGCAGCTTTAAAGAAAGATGGAGAATTTACCTCTTTCATGTTTACATGGATGGAGCTGGAGCATATTCTTCTTAGTAAAGTATCTCAAGAATGGAAGAAAAAGTATCCAATGTACTCAAACCTACTATGAAACTAATTTATGGCTTTCACATGAAAGCTAAAATCCAATTATAACCTAAGAATAAGGAGAAGGGGGAGGGGGGAGGATGGGCGGAGGGAGGGTAATTGGTGGGATTACATCTGAGGTGCATCTTACAAGGGTTCATGTGAAACTTAGTTAATGTGGAATATAAATGTCTTAGCACAATAACTAAGAAAATGCCAAGAAAGCTATGTTAACCAGTGTGATGAAAATGTGTCAAACGGTCTATAAAACCAGTGTATGGTGCCCCATGATCGCATTAATGTACACAGCTATGATTTAATAAAAAAAAAGGGAAAAAAAGAAATTGTTTATTTTTTTAAAAATATTATACCCAATTTTTCTTTTTATTGTCATATATTCTGAGGCAATATAATCTAATGTTTCCCTTTGTTTAATTTATAAAGATGAGAAGAGCATGTAAATATTTCCCTCTTACAGTAGAAATGAAAATCACTTTAGTATCTAATAACATTTGAGGTATACAGACACATGGCAGGTACTCAAATTGAGCTTACAGGATAGCTACTTTCATGATCTCTCTAAAACAGATGACTTTTAGAAGATGAAGAGAAATTAAATTATTTATAAATGTATTGGCCAAATTGAGCCTGTCTGACATGAGTGACAAAAATTTCTTAAAGAGGAGCAAGAAGCCTGCATCATGCCGGCCTTGTGAATCTCTATGAGGAACAAGAAGGTCCCCCTCTCCCCCACTGTGAAGCTCTATGTTGTATCTTGCAGAGTGTAAGCCTTCCTTCAGAAATGAACTCTCAACTATTGATGGTCTCACTCACTTCTCCATGTAGGAAAATCTTGTTTCTGAGCAGCCATGGTCTTTTGCATTTGTACGAGATGGTAATGTACTGTTCCCTAAACCAGACTTCCTTGTAAACATTCTGGACTATTTGCTTTCTTTTTCTCTTCTACTTACAAAATCCATGAGTTCTCTTTACAGAAAATAGAAATTAACCCAAATGAAAAATATCATTTATGATCCTATAGTCAAAATCTAAACATTGCAAAAATTGAGATGAATAGCAGAGAAAGAACAAAAGCAAGACGGGGTGGGGGGTGGGGATGAGGGCAATCCTATACACATTCTTTAGAAACTTCGTTTTTCATTTACTGTGTCTATGAATGCTTGTTCATGCTGTCAAGTAAATTTCTAGTTGTTGCAATGTTTTCATAATTGATACTATTCTTCAAAAATATTTTTATCTGCTTGGTATTGTACTGAGTGTTTTGTAACAGTACGTCCCACATATCAGTCTACCAGGTAAGTTTATTACTGTCACTGAAATGTAGAGAATGAAAGTTGTGCAAGACTATTAGGCGAGCACCCACGATTGGTCCTGTGGTTTGTCTTTTTTCAAAAATGGCTCTTAGTGGTTTGTATGCTGCCTGGATATAGGACAATTTGTTTAACCAGTATCATATCTGGGACTTCTAGGCTACTTAAAAATTTCTTTTAATAACTGTGTAATGAATATCCTTATATATTAAATTTGGAGTATTTATCCTATTTATAAATTCATAAAAATTATTAGGTTATTTATTATGTACATTATTAAAACTTTTGTATATTCATAAAATATCTTCAAAAAAAACCTGGACCAGTCACTTTCCCACCAGCTGTGTATGAAAGTGCCTGGAACAGGATGAAAGAGACAAGTAGAGACTAAAAAAAAAGGTAGTTTGTAAAAATATTTTTATTTAAAGAGTTGAAAAAATGCCTAGTTATTAGTCTGGTTTGTAGTTCTTGAAATAGTAGTGAAATCGAGCTTTTTGTATTCTTTGGACTGTTTGTGTCTACTTAATTTTATGTATTTCAATTCATTCCTTTCCTATGTTTCTATTGGAATAACATTTTTCCTTAACGATATTATATTTATGCAATACATATTATATCTTTATATTTTAAAAGATGCATTGTGGATACTAATATTGTCATTTATTTTTACATATATTAGTCCTCTATTTTCCAAGGATCTCACTCAATGTTTTGAGCAGAAATAACAACCAAACTTTTGTAATCCTGTTACAAATATTACAGGGGCATCCAAACCCCATATACACACCTATCTCCCTGTTCTGTTTATTCTGAAAAATTATAGGAATCTTTTAAAAGCTATTGCTGATAAAGTATGTTATTTATTTGTCCACTAATTTAATAAATTGATGTTTGCCTATTAGATGCTAGACACTCTTTCGCCAGTAGTTTTCAATTTGAATGTGCATTAGAATCATAAAGGTTGCTTGTTAAAAAGATAGATGTTGTTTAACTTCCACCCCTACTCACTGATTTATTAAGACTGGAGGGGAGCCCAAAAATCTGCATTTTTCTAAGCACCCTTGTAATTTTTTTTTTCTTTTTTTTTTTTTTTATTGTTGGAGAATCATTGAGGGTACAATAAGCCAGTTACACTGATTGCAATTGTTAGGTAAAGTCCCTCTCGCAATCATGTCTTGCCCCCATAAAGTGTGACACACACTAAGGCCCCATCCCTCTCCCCCCATCCCTCTTTCTGCTTCCCCCCCCATAACCTTAATTGTCATTAATTGTCCTCATATCAAGATTGAGTACATAGGATTCATGCTTCTCCATTCTTGTGATGCTTTACTAAGAATAAAGCACCCTTGTAATTTTGATGAGTGTATCTCACTACCCACATTCTGAAGGGTGTAATGTGTGGACAAAACATAAAATTAAAACAAACTCCTGGCATATAATGGGATTGGTGCTATATTAAAACAGAATTATGTTTAGAAACATATAAGAGAAAAACATGTAATTTGGTCTTTGGTGGTGGGAGCATGGTAGTTCTTGGTCAAATGATACACAAGTTGAGACCCACAGAATGATGGTAATTATTATAATGAGGCTGAGCATGATCCAGCAGGATGAATGCATTGCAGAGGGGGTACCGAGAACACAAGATAAAGCCCAAGAACTAAGGAATGCTTGGATGATGAAGAATTTCATTGGCCGTGTTAAGAATCCTGTATTTTATTTTGAAAGCCATGGAAGCCTTTGGAGTCTTACATAAAATTTTAATTTTAGAAAGATCACTTTGTGTGATACACTGCCAATAAGACAGTAAAAGGCCTGTGAAGGGAATACTTGAGGGCATACTAAGTTGATCTAGGAAAGAGAAAATGCGAGTCTGAATAGGATGGTTTTAATGAGAATATAGAAAAGTAGACTACATTGAATTGAGGAGCTAAGAGTGGCATTATTGTTGATGAAAAAATTAAATTGCTGATTTGTCCGGAGGAAATGGAGAAGAGAGAGCAGTGAAGAAAAATGCCACAGTATCTGGCAAAAGTAACTGGATGCATAGTGTTTTCACGCACTCTGAGACAGAGAATACGAAAAGAGGGTCAGGTTTGGAGTAAAGGTAAAGCTGGGATGCGTGGAGCTTGAAACTTGTGAAGTGTATAGGCATCTTTTTAGCCAGATAACCATGTGAACATATTACTACATCACTTAAATGCCATTGGAAGCTACCTACTTGTGAAGCCAATGCTTGAGCTTTATTAGTTAAATATACCACTTGGAATGGAGCTCACTTTGGACCTGTTAAATGCAAGGGATTTCCAAATAGAGTTGTACAATAAATAGTTCAACAACAAACACAAAAAAGGCCAAAAAACAAACAAACAAACAAACAAAAAAAGGCCCGGTCCAGAAATGTCTTTTTTTTCCAGCTGCTGTTCCCAGAACCACACACAATGCCCAGCATGCAGTAGTACACAGGACTTAAGAATGGAATGAAATGACTGCTTGGTATGCCATTCTTACGCCAGAAAGGAGGAATGGAAGTTGATTGCCTGGAAATAACTCCCTTCGTGTCTCTAGACTCTGGAGACAGAAACATTGACCAGGATAACTGGACACTGCAGTCAGAAAAGTGCAACTGACAGCAGTTGCCCTGCCAAGGGGAGGGGGGATTTTTTGAGTCACAAAGAGAAAGGATTTCAGAATTATTCTTATTCCTAGGAAGGAAAATTGGAGAATATTTACTCTCACCCTTAATCTTCATTCATCCGTCTTTGAATTAATTTCCCAGAAAAACGTTAAAAGGGCTAAGGTGGAATTTAAAGTAATTTTTTTTCCTATTTAAAAACAACCAAAGACTTAACATTTCTCCTGAGATTAATAATGAACCTTGTAGCTTACTGGCTTCAGGTATACTCATTGCCAAAAAAAGAAAAAAGAAAAATTTTCAAAGCTTACTTCTGTAATGTTCTGCTTTGGAATAAGGTGTAGTAACTATTATCTAGGTAAGAAAATACACACCATTCACTTAGTGCCAAAGATGGGTCAGGATCAACGACAGATCAGATGTGCGACCAACGGAAGAGGAAGAATTCAAGGCTCAGTTTCAATCAATCACAAAGGGTCACATACTGGTAAACAATAGAACAGGTTGTTAATAATGTCCTTGCTTAATCTCAAAGCCCGTGTTCTTTCTAGCATGTGATGCTGCCTTAGTTCAAGATTTTAAGAGCATTACTAGCAAAAAATTATCCATCAAGGAAAATGGTGGGGCAGACTGGCAGTCGTCGAGAGCTTATTGTGTCTGACAAGGAGTTGTATAAATAAGCCAGCAACAAGTGGTCTTTCCCCAAATGTGTGGATAGGTGAGTGACAAGTCTACTACCCACATGCTCTGGGGCTTGAGATGGTTGGAAGAAAGTCTTCAGTCATTCTTCTCCCTCCAACCTCTTTACTCCAACAAAGATCTGACACGGGGAAGGGAAGGGACTGGAACTTTGACATGCCATTTTCCAAAGATTGCCGAATACTAACAAGAACCTAAGCTGAGTCACCCTGGCATAGATGACTAACTGTTCACTCTCGCAAAATCATGCTCCACATTCCAGAAGGTGCTAAGTGGCTACCTGCTAAGCTAAGGGCTAGATTTCCAAGTCCCACGTGAATCAGATGCCATATGAGCCTGTTACTAGTTTTTGCTTATGAAATGGGACTAGAAAGAGTAGGTTTCAACTCAGAGTTTGCGAAGATCGGTTGGGGCACTTTCATTCTATGGCTTTCCTCAGCTTGGATGCAGAGGGCTCTGGAGCTCTAGCAGATGATGGAGTCACAATTTAGCAGAAGCCTGAATCCCTAAATGATTATGTGCAAGAAAACCACCTGCTAACTAGCTATACCCATGTTGCCCTGTAAACTTGGACTAAATATTTTTTTAAGTAGTAATTGCATGGGTAATTATAGCAGCTAATTACCCAAATTGATACACAAACCAACAAAAATGATGACCACATCACTGATGATAAAGAATACAGAGAAATGGGAGAAGAAATATTGGCTATTTTTTTGGCTATTGTTATGCACATAAACATTTAGCTGAATCTCAGGGACCTATAATTCCAGGTTGAGTTCAACTGAGGGCAAAGGCACCGGTTCCGTCTAATCCCAGCTCAGTACAAACTAAAAAAATTGAATGCTCACATTTTGCAGACTTTATGAAACGCACAGCATGTGATGTTCTTATGTGGACTTGTCTGTGGCTACCTGAAGGCCTCTGTTGTGTGAAAAAAAACTATTCTGACTACACATTTGTATGTCCTTGGGGTGCCCTGGAGACACAAGGTGAAGAGAAAAAGACTGCTAAAATCTCACAATCCTGATAACACATCTGCATACATAGCAGCCTAATCAGAATTCCACGGGGCCTCTTGATCTCTCAGATTGTGAACGTTCCTCCAAGGAGCTGGCAGTAACAAATGAAGGCAAAGGTTAAAAGCAATTTCCAGACCCACCATGACTTGATAATTCCAACTTTCAGTTGTCACTTATTGATTTAGCTGGCAGAACCAGAATATGCTCTTTAAACACATTTGTCCCTGTGTAATCGCTGTGCATGAGTTCTCTGCCCTGGAGGTATGTGAATGATGCCCATCTGTCAACTCCCTGGCAAAGGAGGAACTATAATCCCATTTCAGGGACTGAGGCTTGCCATCTGCAAAGGGTTCAACTGTGCCTTCATAGACATTTCACTAAACTAATAAGGAACGAGAAGATATTATCTTCAAATTGGTGAGTTGCTATGAAGTCATATTATAAATTAAATTAAGTGCAAGGCTGATGCTCTCAGGATAAGACAGTAAGTTGTGTGTCTGGGCATTTGTAAGCTGAGCAATTCTTCTGGGAAGAGGATGAAAAGTATTTTATCGATGGTGATCTCTGTTCATCAGCTTTTGTGTAAGACTAAGAATTTGTCATACTTTTACATGGAAAGTTTGGTATTTAGTATCAGGTATGTGGTTTTATTCCACGTTTTATAACAGTGCAGCTCTTCCATTTGCTCAGTCCATTCCTGTTCAGTGAGTTAAAGAGAATTAAAAAAAAAATCCTAGTGTAACAGGAAAATACGGTTGTTAAAGAAAACTGAAATTACAGAAGAGTGAAAATTGAACAAAATTCATCCTTAATCCTACTTTAAATCATTTTCTGTTGTTCTAACTAGGCACTTTCTATTCATATTTATACATGATTGAAAGTATACTATGTGCAAATATATACACTGTTCATTTTACAAAATTTTAAAACCGGTTTCTCACTTTGCTTTATTATTACACACCTTTTCGTTTTGCTGTCTTAAAGCATGTCAGGCATGCAATCAACTCACTTGCAATTTCTTCTGCCTGCAATGCTCCTATCAAGCTAGTCCCATGCTTTGCTCCTTCATTTAATTTAGATTTTTATTCAAATTTCACTTTCTTAGTGTCACATTCTCTCCATTATTTTTATACATAAATTTTATCACTATCCAACATATTATTTACTTTGCATATTTATTTCCATTTATCTTCTTTATTACCTCTTTCCTCCTCCAGAATAGTACATAGCATATACTAGACATGCGATATATAATTTGTAAAAAATATATGAAACTGTCATAGATAAATAACATTATATACATTTATTCATCATATTTTTAGTCCATCCTCTATTTTATGTTGTTTAATATTTGATTGTAAAAAATTTGTTATAAATGTTTAATCTGGACTATGAATGGAGATAGAATTTTTCAGTATAGAAATCAGTGAGGGAAGCCATAAAAACCTGTATGTTTGATTAAAGTGAACATATTTATCATAGCATAAATACCATCAAAATTAGAAAAAAAAATGAAGAAGTTTTGCAAAACTTGACTATGTTCATTTTGAATATGGAAAAGTAAGTTTGCATTTCTGTGTATTCTTCTTTTCTTCATGGATTTCTCCATCAATTTTAAGCTCAAAACAATTCTGCTCTCTTTGAGAATTTAACACAACACATATTTACATTTATCTTATTTCATATTTCTTATGACTTATTTTTCTCCATCAACCCTTAAATGCATCAGTAAACTGAATTATTCATTGGCGTGTGTTTGTTTTTAAATGACTAACTCTTGCAGACATCCATTGTTTCTTTCCTGTCTCAAATCAATTCCCTCTTCCTATGTAAACAGCATCCTGATTTGCCCTTGGGGAGTCAATTTTCCTTGGTGATAGCATCGGAGTTTTCAAATGTATGCAAGTGACCTGAATTTGGACAGAGTGGATGGATTTATTCATGGATGGACACCTTCCTTTGGACTGTCCAATAAAAGTCAACTAGACACTTCTGTGTGGCCAGATGGGAAATAGGTTACCATTTCCTTTGTTATTGTTCTACTGGTCAAACCAATACCTGAAGCTGCTTGTGGTCATGTTTGTGGTTATATGGGGGAATTAACTGACAACAAAATCATAAAAAAGAAAAGGAGAGCCAAAGAAACTGAGATGTGCCTGCGTCCTGATAGGCCTATTTGAACCCTTGAATTTAGTCATACCTATATGAACTCTCACTTTCTTTATACCAATCTGAATTCAGTTTTTGACACTTAAAATAATAATGAGGATGAACTCATTATCATAAAGAGATTTACAGAATATTTTATCCTTCACCCAACAACACATGTTGTTGACTACCTTTATCAGAAATTAATTTCTTCCATAAGATTTAGTTCTATTTTGTCATCTATATGGATTTACATGTATTTTATAGAATTATAAAAACTAAAATGTTGGAGCTAATCTAAGCTCTTGTTTATGCAATTGTTTTATTATTTTCATTTATTTTCCAAATAACTTTAAGCATTATGGCATAAATTATCATTATAATGTTAATTGTGAATGTGTTAAATCTACAACTTAATTTAGAAATTTTTTTCCTATTGGTCTTAACAATCTTTTATTCATCTTTTGTAGTTGTCAGTGAAATGTTATATGTTTTCTCTCTAGAGGATGTAAACTTCAAAAATATTGCTGAGTATTTTATGAGTTTTTTCTTTCCCTATTTCTGTTGTTGAGTGATTATTTATGTTCTATGGGAAGATGGTTACTGATATTTTATGGAAAATCTTAATATGAATATAAACATGTAATATTTTAATCACTCTTTTAAACTATTTTATTAGCCTGAGGGTGGCATTTAATGTATTTTCTAATTTTAGCTTATGGCACTAAGAGAAGGCATCTGTCCACACTGGCATATTCTGAGGTGATTATCTAATGTGGCCTTTGGCCTGGTCATCTGCCCTATGGTGACACTAGCGGAAAGTGTGACCCACTTCACTCCCATACTGTGGTCACTCCTCCACACTGGCATCCATTCACATACATGTTCCCACTTGATCTCTGCACATCGTAAGTTCCATTGCTCATCCTAAATCTGTACTGTAATTACAACCCTCCAATGCCATCCATGTACTCAAAGACTTCTCTATGGATAACACTGAGTCCATCCTAGTGGAGTCTATGGATACATTAAAACGTTCTCTCTCACACCATTCAGGAATTGCCTGGGGAAATCTTAGGTCTTCATGTCAATGTGCCATATAACTATTTCTATCACAGGAGTGTTCTGTCTGGTGTCAAGATAGAAGGGTAATTCCAAGATCTTTCACTCTTTTCTAGGTTCTAGAAAAAGAATAAAAGCTCCTTCCTTAAGTGAAGGGAAAATCCTATAGGAAAGTAACTTGTATCTACATAAATAAAGGAAGAACATTAGAGAAAGAATAATGGAAACTCAGGAAAAAAATTTTAGTTCCCTTAAATTGATCTAATAGAAAACTGATCAAAATGACAATAGTAATAATGTCTATAGTATATAGTATAAAGTGATCATATTATTTGGGTAAGTGAAATAAAAGATGTCAATGTTATAAGGGACGAGAGGAAAGAGTTGGAATAATTTGTTATACTAATAATTATCTTCACCACCCATGAAATGGTATAGGTGTTGTTCGAAAGTTGACTTAGATTAATTGTAAAGGTATATTTTAAACTCTAGAGAAACCACTAAAGAATAAAAACAGGTAAAATTGATAGGCCAAGAGAGGAGAAAAATGGATCACATGCAGTGCTCAATTATAGCCATTTAAAACTGAAAAAGAGGGGAAAAAGAAAAAAAATGAGTGTAACAAATAGAAAACATTTACAAATATAACAGAAATTAATACAACTACATCAGAAATCACGTGAAATGTGATTGGGCTTAAATGTAAAGTGAAAAGACACATATTTTCAGAGTGAATGAAAAACAAAGACTTACCCTACATTGGATTGTCTAAAGAAATCTACTTTAAGTATAATGACACAGATAGGCTAAAAGAAAATAGATAAAAATACAATATACTAAAGCTAATCAAAACAAAACTGGAGTGGCTTTCTTTCTTTCTTTTTTTTTTTTTTTTTGGAGACAGAGTTTCACTATGTTGCCCTCCATAGAGTGCTGTGACATCACAACTCACAGCAACCTCAAATTCTTGGGCTTATGCAATTCTCTTGCCTCAGCCTCCCAAGTAGCTGGGACTACAGGACCCCACCACAACACCGGGCTATTTTTTGTTGTTGTTGTCATCATTGTTGTTTAGCAGGCCCGGGCCAGGTTTGAACCCACCAGTTCCGGTGTATGTGGCTGGCACCCTAACCACTGAGCTAGGAGTGCCAAGCCTGGAGTGCCTAAATTAATCTCAGGCAAGGAAGGCTTTGAATATCCTTGGAATAAGGATAATTATCAGAGTGAAAAAAGACTATTAAATGCAGTCAATCGTCCATGAAGACATAATAATCTTTCACCTAACAACAGAATGCCAAACTACATGAAGTAAAACTGATAAAACCAGAAATAAAAGATATGAATCCATTATGACAATTGGAGACTTCAGCACCTCTTTCAGTAATTGGTAACTCAAGCTGGTGGAAATCACAAAGGATACGTAGTACAGATGATTTGAACAGCACTGTCAATCTACTCCACCTATTTGATGTTTATAGAACACTCCATCTAACAACAGTGGAAAATACAGTCTTCTCAAACTTGCATGAAACTCACCAAGATAGATCATACTCTTGATCCTAAAACACACCTTAAAACCTAAAAAGAAAAGAAACTCATGCGAAGTATATCCTGGATCAATATCATTAAACTAGAATTCGCTAATACAATGATAGCTGGAAAACTTCCATTTTGAGATTAAATATTAATTGCCAAGAGAATATATAAGGTGTGTTATATTTACACAATGAAATAATAATCAGCTGTAGAAAATAGACTATTGATACACGAAACAGAGCATTATGTTACTGAAGAAAAACATTTCTGTGAGACTGCAGAACAGGAAAAATTAACCTGGAGTGATAGAAGTTGGAGCAGTGTTTGAGGCAGAGATTGTAGGCTGCTGACTTCCAAGGATCATGAAGGGATTTTTTTTTAAATTTCAGATTAATATAAGAGTATATGATTAGGTTACATTGTTTTAATTTGTTAGGTAAATTTCCAGTTGTAGTTGAGCCCTTCACCCAGGTGTGTCATGTGCCCTTACATTGTGCTGTTAAGTGAGAGCTTCCCAAACACTCTCTCTGCTCATCCCCCTTCCTTCCTTTTCCCTTTCCTCCCCATCATTAATTTAATTGTGTTTTTCCCTGGCGTGGGCATATAGTTGTTCAATCTACTAATTTTATACTAATGTTGAGTACATGGGATACTTGCTTTTCCATTCTTGTGATACTTAGGAAGATGTTCTCCAGATGTATCCAGGTAAATACAAGAGACATAAAGTCTCCATCTCTCATATTCCCTGGTATACGTTTAACACAGTGTATTTATCCATGCGTGAATTGAGGGGCACGTGTGGTGTTTCCACACCTCCATGATTGTGAATTGAGCTGTGACAAACACTCTAGTGCAAATGTCCTTATGATAAAATGATTTTTTTTTCTGGGTCGATACCTAGTAAAGAGATTGCAGGATTAAGTGGGAGGCCTACTTTTAGCTCTTTGAGCATTCTTCATACATCTTTCCAAAAAGGCTCTATTAGTTTGAAATTATGAGGGAATTTTCTAGGGTGCTGAAAGCCTTCATACCGTGATTGGGGTTGTAATTACCTTGGTATGTACATTGGTAAAACTCATTTGAGTGTAAATGTGAGATTTGTGCATAAAAATTTTGCCTTAATGAAACAGTTCCAAAGGAATGTTATATATGTACATATATCATGACCATACATTATATAATTTCTTACACTTTTATAGGACATGGCATTCACATATCATATATATGTATGTCTATAAACATTTTTATATCTCTAGAAAATATTCTTTTGAAGTAGCTTCACCTGAAAAATACATGTTCAAAATTTTAAAATGCAGGAAGGTACATAGGTGAAATTAAAATTTATTTAAAATCACAACACTGAAATAAAGAATCATTATAAAGATTTGGATAACACCATTCCAATCATCTCTCTTTGCATATACTATTTTAACTAATACATACGTATGATTATATATAAATATATGATTTACTTTTACGTGTTTTTTTTCTACATACAGATTGATATTATATTATAAGGAACATATTATGTAAGCCTCAATTTTATCTATAAATTAAGGATCACATTACCTGGCTTAAAGGTCTGTCAATAAAAATGGAGTCATATATGTGATCATCTCCATGCCCCTTTCTCTAAAAGTTATTTTCATATTCTCTAATCCTAGATTATTTGTCCTTATAATTCTCTCAATGTTCCATGCTTTTCTATTCATTATTCCACATTACAAATACTTTTTCTCTCCCTAGTTTCTGCTGGGGAGTAGGTCTCGTTCCCTGTTAAATCCGTCATTCCTAGCACAGTGCCAGGCAGAAAGAAGATAGTTATTGAACATTGATAAAAAGAGACATTTTACAACATTATGTTTAAACACCTGCATGTCCTAGGTTCTTTATAGCTTCTTGTTGAACCTGAATACAATCCAGCCACTTTATATGCAAAAAGGTGGAAACTTTACAGACACATTTAATTATTTCTCAAGGTCACGTTGTGGTTTAACCTTCACGTTTAGAATAGTAATTATAATTTTTATGTAATTAACAAGTTGTGATATTCATGACTTAATGACTTTATAACAGTGTTTAAATTATTGCTGGGACTTCTGTTCTTGACACTCTAAAGGTTTCTTTTTTAATTTTGGGTTGATATAAGGGTACACACAATTTGGTTACACTGTTTGCATTTGTTAGGTAAAGTCTGAACTGTAGTTGAGCCCTTCACCCAGATATTTCTTGGCAATAGAATGGTCTACATATTTCTTAGCATATTTCTATGCAGACGTGCCATCTTGTGGCTTTCATAATAAAGTTTCATAGTCTTTTGGAACTTTGAAGTTTAGCTCTCTTTCTAGCTGAGATGAGGCATCCCTGTATTTTCTTTTTCTTTTTCAAGATTTTATCATTTGCTAGGTTTCAACATTTCTGCCAAAATCTAATCACCTAAACACTAAAATATGCTTAGAAATATATATTTTAAAACTACTAATACCTTTAATTAATTGATATATAAACTATGATAAAATCAAAATGGTTTTTAAAAGCCCAAGTCTTAAAGGATCATTTGACTGTCACCCAACACACCAAAAAAGATTTTAACCAGTAATCGTGCTAAGGCATTACTTGGAAGTGTGCAGCTTTTGCCCATACAATCTCCCTTAGACATCTCCAAACCACTTGCAATAATCAGACAATTTGAACGTGCTTAAACAACCAACCAGCCACAAAGCAATTCGTCTCACCAAACTTGCCAATTCGGCTACTCTCTTCAAGCTGTGACTTCGTGTTAATTCTGTAGCTGCCTCTGAGTTAGCAGATGCTTTGAACTGTGCTGTTGCTGACTAGGTCTTTCTGAAATGTTCACCTCATCAGCCTGTCTCCGCATGTGCATGGGTGTGTGGTGACATTTCTGGAGACACAGTAAGCTACTGCGAAGGCTTGAACGGCAGGACACAGATGGTTTTTCTAGCAATTGGGAAAACAGGAATAGGCTTAGTAAATTATAAAAATAAGGTGACTTTGCAGCTTATACAGCTAATTAATTTTGTTGCTGTGTTTTCATTGGGTTTATGTTTGTTTTTTTTGCTCTTTTCTGTCCAGCAAAGGGCTTAATATTATAGGAAAATGAATTTAAAGTATTCATTAACCCAGTTGTTCTCCTTAAGCTAAGAGCACTCTTTCAAAATTAGTATTTTTGTGGCATTCTGGAAAGTATAAACAAGGGGGAGAAAAGCACCTAACTAGGTCAACAATAATTATCACACTACTATTATTACAGAATCGTAATGTCTCCCAGTGTCTAGAAAAGCAAATTTCTTCATTGCTCTTTAACCTTGATTTTGCTGTTTTATAAGAACTTCCCACAGGTAGTTTTATTCATTCGAAAAGCAAAGTTCTCTCACAAATTTTCTTCTAAGTCCATGATGTATTCTATACCAAGTCATATAACCACCTCAGATCAAAGTTCATCTGAATAATTTCAATCAAAGTATAAAGAATCAGTTGCAGCAAAACAAATCACATAAAGTAAAATAATGCAAACCAAACTCTGAGGCATTTTGGTACTAGTGTTCTATGGCACGACAGTCAAATATCACTGCAAAAAGCCAGGGATATGCTACCAGCATACATTACTCAACTTGCTTGTTGTGTTATTTACACAACACATAATACCAAGTGAAAAGTAAGCATAAATTCCTGTTCTTTCTTACTGTGTATGTCATGCTTCTATATGCTTGGTTTTTTTTTTGTTTGTTTGTTTGTTTGTATGTTTGTTTGTTTTTTCATTTAACTGTAATGTATCACGTATAATACATTTTTGTAGGGCCTGGTACATCCTAAGTGCTCAATTAGTAATAGACAATAGTTTCATCAGGAAAATAGTCCTGTCTTTTAATTAATTGAACTCTTTTTTTCACAAGGTTGTCCACAATTTCTTATTCAATTGAATTCAATAAAGGCAGGCTAACCCAAACCTCATGAGGATAGTATCAATAAATGGGTACTGGGTATAACAGAGATAAAATTGAAATTGCAGCATATGCAATGGTCCTATTTGGGCATTCCACTCTTAGCATGGATAGTTGACAATTCAGTAACATTCCAACTAATACTGTGTAACTCTTCTTCTTTTTCTTTTTTTATTTATTCATTTTTAATTAAATCATAACTGTGTACATTGATGCATTTATGGGGTTCATTGTAGTGATTTGATATACAATGTGAAATGTTTACATTGAACTGATTAACACTTCCATCACCTCACTTACTTATTTGTTGTGATAAGACAATTATACTGTTTTCCTAATAGTTTTGAAATGTACCATTGCATTATGCACATTAGGTGAGATCCCCCAAAATATCTTTCCTCTTCCTGGCCTCCCCTCTCCTCTACCCTTTCTTTCCCCTTCCCTTCTACTTTCCGGACTATAGTTATTTTTACCATTTGTATGAGTGCATAGATGGTTATATATTGATTTCATAGTACTATTGAGTACATTGGATACTTTTTTTTTTCAATTCTTGAGATACTTTACTAAGAAGAATATGTTCTAGCTCCATTGAGGTAAACATAAACGATGTGAAGTATCCATCTTATTTTTGGTTGCATAGTATTCCATGGTGTATGCATACCACAATTTGTTAATGCATTCATGGGTTGATGGGCACTTGGGCTGTTTCCATGTCTTGGCTATTATGAATTGGGCTGCAATAAACATTCTGGTGCAAATGTCTTTATTGTAAAATAATTTTTGATCATCTGGGTATATACCTAGTAGAGGAATTGCAGGATTAAATGGTAGGTCTACTTTTAATCCCTTGAATATTTGCCAAACTTCTTTCTTAAAAGGTCATAGTAGGGGGCAGAGACAAGATGGCTGACTGAAGCCAGCTTTCCACAGAGGCTTCCATCCAGAAGGAGAGTTAAAGGACAGAAATTTAGCAAGTAACCTGGCAGATTAGAGCTGCGCCAAGAGAGAAGGTTGAAGAACACACCTCAACCCTGCTGAGGCGAGCTGCAACCCCAAGGATACAAACAAAAGGTACAAAATCCATCACCAAGCAGATGGGAGTCCCCTCCCCATGAGAATGGCTCAGAGTACCCCATAAACAAACAAGCAGAGTTCAAAAGTCCTCCCATTATACTACATGGGAAAGACCCTCTAAAAACTGGACCTACTTCCCCTACTAAGGTGCCATGGCGCTCTCCTGCCAGGCATAAAACTGTGTAAAACTGTATATATTCTCCAACTGCAATTCTGAGCACTGAGGTCTGGAGGCCTGTCCCCCAGGAGTCCAGATTCTTGGGTGATTTCTCGAGAAGTGTGGACAGGGCCTGGACTGCAGCTCGTCAATGCTGATTATGTGGCATGGGAGTGAGGAGAGGTCAGATGAGAAGGAACCACACCAGAGCAGTGGTGCCCCAAGGTGCAGAGCAATAGCCGTTTTTGGCAACAATAGAACATTCCAACCGAAAACCCAGTAGAAGAAAAGAAATAACCAAAATTAGAGCAGAATTAAATGAAATTGAAAACAAGGAATTATACAACAGATCAATAAATCAAAAAGTTGGTTTTTTGAAAAGGTCAATAAAATAGATAAACCTTTGGCTAACCTTACCAGGAAAAAAAGAGTAAAATCTCTAATTTCATCAATCAGAAATGACACAGACGAAATAACAACAGACTCCTTAGAAATTCAAAAACTCCTTAATGAATATTACAAGAAACTTTATTTTCAGAGATATGAAAATCTGAAGGAAATTGACCAATACTTGGAAGCACGTCACCTTCCAAGACTTAGCCAGAATCAAGTGGAAATGTTGAATAGGCCTATATCAAGTTCTGAAATAGAATAAACCATACAAAATCTCCCTAAAAAGAAAAGTCCGGGACCAGATGGCTTCATGTCAGAATTCTACCAAACCTTTAAAGAGGAACTAGTACCTATATTACTCAACCTGTTCCAAAATGTAGAAAAAGAAGGAAGACTACCCAACACGTTCTATAAAGCAAACATCACCCTGATCACCAAACCAGGAAAAGACCCAACAAGAAAAGAAAATTATAGACCAATATCACTAATGAATATAGATGCAAAAATATTCAACAAGATCCTAACAAACAGAATCCAGCAACGCATCAAACAAATTATACATCATGACCAAGTTGGTTTTATCCCAGGGTCTCAAGGCTGGTTCAATATACATAAATCTATAAGTATAATTCAGCACATAAACAAATTAAAAAACAAAGACCATATGATTCTCTCAATTGATGCAGAAAAAGCTTTTGATAATATCCAGCATCCCTTCATAATCAGAACACTTAAGAAAATTGGTATAGAAGGCACATTTCTTTCTTTTTTTTTTTTTTTTTTTTTTTTGTGGTTTTTGGCCAGGATTGGATTTGAACCCACCACCTCTGGCATATGGGGCTGGCGCCCTGCCTTTGAGCCACATTTCTTTCTTTTTTTTTTTTTTTTGCACTAATGCTGCTTTTTAATGGCGGTGCAATAAAGAAGTACAAGGTTTTACTCACTTGAGCTAATAGAAGTTTTAGAAGTAGCCCACTGACACTACTGAGTAGCTTCAGAATAGAAATGTTTTTCAGGCTGCCTAGGCTATAGAAAATATACAGGACACAGTGGAGATTATCTCTCGTGTTCAGTAGAGTGGAAGAGTTAACTGCCAACCTAGCACTGTGATTGTACTTATTTGGAAAAAATTTGTTTTGTTCTGGTGATGGTTTCACCTCATCTCTTAGTTGGGTGGCTCGGAAAGAAAATTCGCTTCCCCAGGTTTTATGTTTTCTTGTTAATATACATTTTGTTTCAGTCGGATGCCATCCACTAAGCCCGCAGGAGTCCTCCTGGGTATTTCTGAGTTGTGTTGTGTACACGTTTGAGAGTTGCAACAATCTGTTTTCTTACACACTTAGCTGTTGTTTGCTTACTGTTAGACAAAAGATGAGTGGCGTATCCTTTCCATGTTCCCTGATACCAAACCCGTCAAGATCCACAGTCCTCATCAACTATCTTGTTTTAAAATTTGGGAGATCATAGTATAACCAAACCAAACCAAACCAAACAAACTGGCAAAAACCACTCACTCCCTAAGCATGGGCCTGTGCTGTAACTTCCCCAGAACACAGTGTTCCATTCCCAGTGACTGGCCCTCTGATTCTGTCCTAATTAGAGGAACAGAACATGGAAAGGAGGTACATATGCATATGTTTACCTTCTCCTAGGACATTTTCAAATTTTAGTGCTGCCCCATAATAAAATCTTATGCTGTTCCCTGTGTCCTCTTCCAATCTGGAGAAACAGCAAAGTCATCTGACTGGGGCTATCCGTGTTGCTCAGAGCTGCTTGTGTGCTGTGTGGCCTGAGTGGTGTGGCATGGTGTGGGTGAGCAGGCAGGAGGGCTCGGGTAGACTCTAAGGCACTTTCCTCTACTTCCAATGGCAGGTTGTCCCCCCGGCACTCTCCACAGCAGGTGACCCGATGCTTCCTGGCTCCTTGTTCAGACAGCTTGTCAGTGAGGAAGATGACACGTCTGCATCTTCATTATTCAAACTGAGCTGGCTCTCTAGTATGACTAAGTAACACAGGAACACATCCATCTCTAAATAAATACTAACTACTGTATCATTTCTTCTAAAGGTGCCTCTGCTCATTTCTTTTAAAGCCACACTAATCTATCCAGTTCCAATGATGGAGTGTGGCCCCTGGTTCATATCAGGGGTTACTTTAAGCATAAAGTTAATCCTTGTCCAATAGTTTAACAAGGACAATCCTTGTCTAGTTGTTGCTTTAGACATCAGGCAGCTTACACTTTATCAGCATTCACCTTCACTATTGAGGCTACAGGTGGAATTGCCAAAGACATCAGGTAAGCTGTTGAGTTAAGACGAAAAGTCATCACGTACTCCTTCACTTTCAGAACTGTGCAGCATTTCCTACTATAGTCTTAGGCGCAGACTCTGGAGGAATATTAAGACAGAAGTTATGCATATACAAGTCTAAAAGACATTCTCCCTGGAAATACAAATATATAACAGAGTGGAGACCACTGACATTGGAGACCACTGTCCAGTCTAAACTGGATCTGTTATCCTGTTAGAAAGAGTCCTTGTAATAGAACATCTACTTACTGAGAGGTAGTATGGCAGTACATTTCAGCGCAAGACTGAGTCAAGATTTCTATATTTGGGAGAAAAAAAACCTTGTTTTTTTCATGGAAACTAGATACTCTTTACTAGTTTATTGAATTAAAAAAATTGAAGATCCCACATTTTTAAAATGCCCTTTTACATGAAGAATTTCTAATTGACAGATTTGGAAATCAGTCTGGATTAGGCATACTATGGATCAACACACAGATGAGATTTCCTCATACCACTACCATGACATGGATTTGACACTCTCCCTCAAAAGAATCCTATAAAAAAATTGCTTCAAAGCCCCTTTGAAATCGCAATAGTGCAGCAAAACCACAAGTAAACAATTGCCTGTTAACCTGTTATTTCAAATATAGACTGAAACCAACAGGCATTTTTGTGTGTGTGCAATTTTTTTTTTTAAAACAAATCGCAAGTTGAAATATCCGATCTGCACAGCGCTGTCCCTTCATAGAAGGCAAGAAACTGCCAGCACATCATGTTGGAGGCCGTCCCCGGTGCTGTAGGCTGTGAAAGTGGGCCTCCTTCAGGGTCTGGTTGATGTGGAAATAAGGGGCTTGGCACAGTGCGGACTGCTCGGGCACAGGCTGGGGGTGTTAGGGCTGGATCCAGCAACCGTCTGGCTTAAGCTGCCTTCTGGCCCGCTGGCCCTGTCTGGGCTGTTGTTGCTGCTGCTGCTGCTACTGCTGCTGCCACCACTGTCACTGCCTGAAGACTCTGTATCCCAGGAATCTTGAAAGACAGGGTCCCTACTACTACTTTTGGTCTGGGGAGGAAGATGGTTGTCTTCTTCATTAGCATTCCTTCTTTTCCTGGGGCGGAGGCGCTCACTCATGGCAGCTGGCGGCGGGGAGCAACGAGGCCCACTCCGCTGAGCCACATTTCTTAAACTGATAGAGGCCATCTACAGCAAACCCACAGCCAATATTGTATTGAATGGTGTTAAATTGAAATCATTTCCACTCAGATCAGGAACCAGACGAGGCTGCCCAATGTCTCTACTGCTCTTTAACATTGTAATGGAAGTTTTAGCCATTGCAATTAGGGAAGAAAAGGCGATCAAGAGTATCCATATAGGGTCAGAAGAGATCAAACTTTCGCTCTTCTGAGATGATATGATTATATATCTGGAAAACACCAGGGATTCTACTATAAAACTCTTACAAGTGATCAAGGAATATAGCAGCATCTCAGGTTACAAAATCAACATTCATAAATGGGTAGTCTATTCCATTCACAGTAGTGCTAAAGAAGATGAAATATTTGGGAGTTTTTCTAACAAAGGATGTGAAAGATATCTATAAAGAGAACTATGAAACTCTAAGAAGAGAAATAGCTGAAAATGTTAACAAGTGGAAAAACATACCATGCTCATGGCTGGGAAGAATCGACATTGTTAATATATCCAGACTACCCAAAACAATATACAATTTTAATGCAATCCCTATTAAAGCTCCACTGTCAAACTTTAAAGATCTTGAAGAAATAATACTTTGTTTTATATGGAATCAGAAAAAAACCTTAAATAGCCAAGACATTATTCAGAAATAAAAACAAAGTAGGAGAAATCACTCTACCAGACCTCAGACTATACTATAAATCAATAGTGATCAAAACAGCATGGTACTGTCACAAAAACAGAGAGGTAGATGTCTGGAACAGAATAGAGAACCAAGAGATGAACCCAGCTACTTACCATTATTTGATCTTTAACAAGCCAATTAAAAACTTTCAGTGGGGAAAAGATTCCCTATTTAACAAATGGTGCTGGGTGAACTGGCTGGCAACCTGTAGAAGACTGAAACTGGACCCACACCTTTCACCATTAACTAAGATAGATTCTCACTGGATTAAAGATTTAAACTTAAGACATGAAACTATGAAAATACTAGAAGAGAGTTCAGGGAATACTCTTGAAGAAATCAGTCTGGGTGAGTATTTTATGAGGCAGACCCCCCGGGCAATTGAAGCAGCTTCAAAAATACACTACCGGGACCGGATCAAACTAAAAATTTTCTGCACAGCCAAGAACACAGTAAGTAAAGCAAAAAGACAACCCTCAGAATGGGAGAAGATATTTGCAGGTTATGTCTCTGACAAAGTTTTAATAACCAGAATCAATAGAGAACTCAAATGTATAAGCAAGAAAAGAACAAGTGATCCCATCGCAGGCTGGGCAAGGGACTCGAAGAGAAACTTCTCTGAAGAAGACAGGTGCATGGCCTACATATGAAAAACTGCTCATCATCCTTAATCATCAGAGAAATGCAAATCAAAACTACTTTGAGATATCATCTAACTTCAGTAAGATTAGCCCATATCACAAAATCTCAAGACCAGAGATGTTGGCATGGATGTTGAGAAAAGGGAACACTTCTATACTGCTGCTCAGAATGCAAATTAATACATTCCTTTTGGAAAGATGTTTGGAGCATACTTAGAAATCTAAAAATAGATCTGCCATTCAATCCTATAATTCCTCCACTAGATATATACCCAGAAGATCAAAAATCACATCATAACAAAGATAGTTGTACCAGAATGTTTATTGCAGCCCTATTCATAATTGCTAAGTCATGGAAAAAGCCCAAGTGGCCATTGATCCATGAATGGATTAATAAATTGTGTTATATGTACACCATGGAATATTATGCAGCCTTAAAGAATGGTGGAGACTTTACCTCTTTCATGTTTACATGGATGGAGCTGGAACATATTCTTCTTAGTAAAGTATCTCAAGAATGGAAGAAAAAGTATCCAGTGTTCTCAGTCCTACTATGAAACTAATTTATGGCTTTCATATGAAAGCTATAACCCAATTATAACCTAAGAATATGGGAAAGGAGGAGAGGGAGAGGAGGGGAGGGGGGAGGATAAGTGGAGGGAGGGTACTTGGTGGGATTACACCCACGGTGCATCTTACAAGAGTACGTGTGAAACTTAGTAAATGTAGAATATAAATGTCTTAACACAATAAATAAGAAAATGTCAGAGGCAGAGCAAGATGGCGGCCGAGTAACAGCTTCCTTGCATCTGGGCACCGTGAGTCTGGGGAGATAGGACTCCAGGCATCTCTGGCTGGTGGGATCTGCCTATCATCACTCCTATGAGGATACAGGGAGTCAGCGAGAGACTTCTGGACCCCAAGAGGAGGACAAAAACAGTGGAAAAACGGCAAGTGGTTGCGTGTGTTCAATCCGTCTAAACCTGCCCACAACTGTAAGTTCAGTAGCAGCGAGACTACAAACCAGAAAGGTCTTACCTGTGAACTGTTTTGGTGTCCTTGGACTTGGCACTGAGTTGAACTGCCTTGGGGAGGGCCTGAGCAGGAGTGCGGAGAACTTTGGCTGTTGTCTAGGGCCCCAGTCTAAGCCACTGAGCCAGACGGAGCTAATAGTGTTTGGCGGTGGGTCACACGGAACCATTGTCAGTGATCTGCCCCGGCAAGCTCCGCCCTCAGGGTCGCAGAGCTAGAAACAGGTGGGAGCTCGTAACCCACCAACCAAGTAGCCCAAGGGTGGGGTCTGAGCTGCCTTGCAGCCCTAACCCTCAGGGGCAGAGTGAGACTGGTTTCCGCACACTGGGTAAGTGGATAGCCACTTCAGCAGTGATTCCAGCGAGAAAGCTGGGAAAGCTTCTGCTCAGCAAGTTTACAAGTTCAAAGTGCCTTTTAAGTGGGCTGACGAGAGATTTAGGGTGTCTACCTGCTGGGGTTTGAGAAATCAGCAGCCTCCAGTCGTATCAGAACTGTGATTAACATCTCATACCCCAGAAGACCACGTGTTGCCCAGACAATATTCAATAAAATATACAAACTGCTTTGTTTTTGGTTGTGTATTTTTTTCTTTTTTTTTTTTGTTTGGTTGTTTTTTTGTTTATTTTGACGTTGTTGATGTTCTTTTGTTTTTTAATTTCAATCTTTTCCATACAGATCCCTTTTTCTTTCTCAATTTTTCTAGTTTAATTATAATTTCCCATTGCTGCCTTTTTTAATAACTAGAACTTCATTTTTTCTAGTGTTGCTACCGCTATCATTTGGTTTTTCACGCAATTTTATCCTCGAAAGTTTTCTGTTTGCTTGTTTTTGTTTGATTTATAGCATTTTTGTCTTTCCTCTCTACTTGGTGGAGGTGGGGTACTGTGTCTGATCAGGTTAGCAAAGAGCTGCTGACCTCAAGGGAACCACCCAACTGGGCAACCCCAGAAGGTGGGGTTTTTTTGAGGCTGTGTCAAAGTACCCTACTGTACACCTATATTGCCCTGTCTCCCTCTTTCTGTGCCTCTCTTCTTTTTGTCAATATTCCTTATACCCACCCCCTCTCCTTTCTCTATCTTTCTTTTTTTTCTTATCACTCGGTCCTCCTTTCCTTCATCCCTTTTTTGCTCTTCAACCTTCTCACCCTTCTGGTCCTGTAACCCTTAGTCCACAGGCACAAGAACTTAAAGAGCAAGAGGAAGTGAAAGGAAAATTAGGGCAAGGAAACAGATAAAAGAAATCACTCATGAGGAAGAATCAGCAGAAAACTCCAGGCAACATGAAGAACCAGTCTAGAACAACCCCACCAAGGGACCATGAGGTAGCTACTGCAGATGATTCCACCTGTAAAGAAATGTTAGGAATGACAGAAAGGGAATTTAGAATACACATGTTGAAAACAATGAAAGAAATGATGGAAACAATGAAGGAAATTGCTAATAAAGTGGAAAATAACCAAAAGGAAATCCAAAAACAGAATCAAATCAGAGATGAATGATATGAAGAATATAAAAAGGATATAGCAGACCTGAAGGAACAGAAACAGTCAATTAGGAAACTTAAAGATGCAATGGAAAGTATCAGCAACAGGTTAGACCATGCAGAAGAAAGAATTTCAGAGGTAGAAGACAAAGTTCTTGAGATAACTCAGACAGTAAAAGAGGCAGAAAAGAAGAGAGAGAAAGCAGAACGTTCACTGTCAGAATTATGGGACTTTATGAAGCGTTCCAACATACGAGTTATAGGAATTCCAGAAGGGGAAAAAGAATGCCCCAGAGGAATGGAAGCCATACTAGAGAATATTATAAAAGAAAATTTCCCAAACATCACCAAAGACTCTGACACTCTGCTTTCAGAGGGATATCGGACCCCAGGTCACCTCAACGCTAACCGAGCTTCTCCAAGACACATTGTGATGAACCTGTCCAAAGTCAAGACAAAAGAAAAGATTCTGCAAGCTGCCAGGAGGAAGCGCCAGTTGACCTACAGGGGCAAATCCATCAGATTGACCACAGACTTCTCTAATGAAACTTTCCAAGCAAGAAGACAATGGTCATCTACCTTTAATCTACTTAAACAGAACAATTTTCAGCCCAGAATTCTGTACCCTGCTAAGCTAAGCTTCAAAATTGACAGAGAAATCAAATCATTTATGGATATACAAACATTGAGGAAATTCGCCACAACAAGACCAGCTCTACAGGAAATACTTCAACCTGTTCTGCACACTGACCACCACAATGCATCAGCAGCAAAGTAAGAACTCAGAAATCAAAGGACAGAACCTAACCTCCACACTGAGGCAAAAGATAAAACTAAGCAATGGACTCTCACCAAATAAGACGAATAGAATACTACCACACTTATCAATTATCTCAATAAATGTTAATGGCTTGAATTCCCCACTGAAGAGACATAGATTAGATGACTGGATTAAAAAACACAAGCCATCCATTTGCTGTCTGCAAGAAACACACCTGGCTTCAAAAGACAAATTAAAGCTCTGAGTCAAGGGTTGGAAGACAATTTTTCAGGCAAATGGAATTCAGAAGAAAAGAGGAGTTGCAATCTTATTTTCAGATACATGTGGATGTAAGGCAACTAGAGTCAAAAAAGACAAAGATGGTCACTTTATATTGGTCAAGGGAAAACTACAACAAGAAGACATTTCAATTCTAAATATTTATGCACCCAATTTAAATGCTCCCAGATTCTTGAAGCAGACCTTACTCAGTCTGAGCAATATGATATCTGATAATACCATCATAACAGGGGACTTTAACACTCCTCTTACAGAGCTGGACAGATCCTCTAAACAGAAATTAAACAAAGATATAAGAGATTTAAATGAGACCCTAGAACAACTATGCTTGATAGATGCATATAGAACACTCCACCCCAAAGATAAAGAATATACATTCTTCTCATCACCCCATGGAACATTCTCCAAAATTGATCATATCCTGGGACACAAAACAAATATCAACAGAATCAAAAGAATTGAAATTTTACCTTGTATCTTTTCAGACCATAAGGCACTAAAGGTGGAACTCAGCTCTAACAAAAATGCTCAACTCCACCCAAAGGCATGGAAATTAAACAATCTTCTGTTGAATAACAGATGGGTGCAGAGGAAATCATTAACTTCCTTGAGCATAACAACAATGAAGACACAAGCTACCAAAACCTGTGGGATACTGCAAAAGCAGTTTTGAGAGGAAAATTCATCGCTTTAGATGCCTAAATTCGAAAAACAGAAAGAGAGCACATCAACAATCTCACAAGAGATCTTATGGAATTGGAAAAAGAAGAACAATCTAAGCCTAAACTCAGTAGAAGAAAAGAAATCTCCAAAATCAAATCAGAGATCAATGAAATTGAAAACAAAAGAATCATTCAGAAAATTAATGAAACAAGGAGTTGGTTTTTTGAAAAAATAAATAAAATAGATAAACTATTGGCCAGACTAACTAGAAATAGAAAAGTAAAATCTCTAGTAACCTCAATCAGAAACGATAAAGGGGAAATAACAACTGATCCCACAGAGATACAACAGATCATCTCTGAATACTACCAGAAACTCTATGCCCAGAAATTTGACAATGTGAAGGAAATGGATCAATATTTGGAATCACACCCTCTCCCTAGAGTTAGCCAGGAAGAAATAGACCTCTTGAACAGACCAATTTCAAGCACTGAGATCAAAGAAACAATAAAAAAGCTTCCAACCAAAAAATGCCCTGGTCCAGATGGCTTCACTCCAGAATTCTACCAAACCTTCAAGGAAGAGCTTATTCCTGTACTGCAGAAATTATTCCAAAAATTGAGGAAGAAGGAATCTTCCCCAACACATTCTATGAAGCAAACATCACCCTGATACCAAAACCAGGAAAAGACCCAAACAAAAAGGAGAATTTCAGACCAATCTCACTCATGAATATAGATGGAAAAATTCTCAACAAAATCCTAGACAATAGATTACAGCTTATCATCAAAAAAGTCATTCATCATGATCAAGTAGGCTTCATCCCAGGGATGCAAGGCTGGTTTAACATACGCAAGTCTATAAACGTTATCCACCATATTAACAGAGGCAAAAATAATAAAGATCACATGATCCTCTCAATAGATGCAGAAAAAGCATTTGATAAAATCCAGCATCCTTTTCTAATTAGAACACTGAAGAGTATAGGCCTAGGTGGCACATTTCTAAAACTGATTGAAGCTATCTTTGACAAACCCACAGCCAATATTTTACTGAATGGAGTAAAACTGAAAGCTTTTCCTCTTAGAACTGGAACCAGACAAGGTTGTCCAATGTCACCTTTACTATTCAACATAGTGCTGGAAGTTCTAGCCAATACAATTAGGCAAGACAAGGAAATAAAGGGAATCCAAATGGGAGCAGAGGAGGTCAAACTCTCCCTCTTTGCTGACGACATGATCTTATACTTAGAGAACCCCAAAGACTCAACCACAAGACTCCTAGAAGTCATCAAAAAATACAGTAATGTTTCTGGATATAAAATCAATGTCCACAAGTCAGTAGCCTTTGTATACACCAATAACAATCAAGATAAAAAGCTAATTAAAGACACAACTCCCTTCACCATAGTTTCAAAGAAAATGAAATACCTAGGAATATACCTAACGAAGGAGGTGAAGGACCTCTATAAAGAAAACTATGAAATCCTCAGAAAGGAAATAGCAGAGGATATTAACAAATGGAAGAACATACCATGCTCATGGATGGGAAGAATCAACATTGTTAAAATGTCTATACTTCCCAAAGCAATCTACGTATTCAATGCCAATCCTATCAAAGTACCTACATTGAACTTTCAAGATTTGGAAAAAATGATTCTGCGTTTTGTATGGAACCAGAAAAAACCCCGTACAGCTAAGGCAGTTCTTAGTAATAAAAATAAAGCTGGGGGCATCAGCATACCAGATTTTAGTCTGTACTACAAAGCCATAGTGGTCAAGACAGCATGGTACTGGCACAAAAACAGGGACATAGACACTTGGAATCGAATTGAAAACCAAGAAATGAAACTAACATCTTACAACCACCTAATCTTTGATAAACCAAACAAGAACTTACCTTGGGGGAAAGACTCCCTATTCAATAAATGGTGTTGGGAGAACTGGATGTCTACATGTAAAAGACTGAAACTGGACCCACACCTTTCCCCACTCACAAAAATTGATTCAAGATGGATAAAGGACTTAAATTTAAGGCATGAAACAATAAAAATCCTCAAAGAAAGCATAGGAAAAACACTGGAAGATATTGGCCTGGGGGAAGACTTCATGAAGAAGACTGCCATGGCAATTGCAACAACAACAAAAATAAACAAATGGGACTTCATTAAACTGAAAAGCTTCTGTACAGCTAAGGAGACAATAACCAAAGCAAAGAGACAACCTACACAATGGGAAAGGATATTTGCATATTTTCAATCAGACAAAAGCTTGATAACTAGGATCTATAGAGAACTCAAATTAATTCACATGAAAAAAACCAACAATCCCATATATCAATGGGCAAGGGACATGAATAGAACTTTCTCCAAAGATGACAGATGAATGGCTAACAAACACATGAAAAAATGTTCATCATCTCTATATATTAGAAAAATGCAAATCAAAACAACCCTGAGATATCATCTAACCCCAGTGAGAATGGCCCACATCACAAAATCTCAAAACTACAGATGCTTGCGTGGATGTGGAGAGAAGGGAACACTTTTACACTGCTGGTGGGACTGCAAACTCGTACAACCTTTCTGGAAGGAAATATGGAGAAACCTCAAAGCACTCAAGCTAGACCTCCCATTTGATCCTGCAATCCCATTACTGGGCATCTACCCAGAAGTAAAGAAATCCTTTTATCATAAGGACACTTGTTCTAGACTGTTTATTGCAGCTCAATTTACAATCGCCAAAATGTGGAAACAGCCTAAATGCCCACCAACCCAGGAATGGATTAACAAGCTGTGGTATATGTATACCATGGAATACTATTCAGCCATTAAAAAAATGGAGACTTTACATCCTTCGTATTAACCTGGATGGAAGTGGAAGACATTATTCTTAGTAAAGCATCACAAGAATGGAGAAGCATGAATCCTATGTACTCAATCTTGATATGAGGACAATTAATGACAATTAAGGTTACGGGGGGGGAAGCAGAAAGAGGGATGGACGGAGGGGGGTGGGGCCTTGGTGTGTGTCACACTTTATGGGGGCAAGACATGATTGCAAGAGGGACTTTACCTAACAATTGCAATCAGTGTAACTGGCTTATTGTACCCTCAATGAATCCCCAACAATAAAAAAAAAAAAAAGAAAATGCCTGTCGGTCAGTGAGTAGGGTGCCAGCCCCATATGCTGAGGGTAGCAGGTTCATACCCAGCCCTGGCCAAACTGCAACAAAAAAAATAGCCGGGTGTTGTGGCGGACACCTGTAGTCCCAGCTGCTTGGGAGGCTGAGGCAAGAGAATCACGTAAGCCCAAGAGTTAGAGGTTGCTGTGAGCCATGTGACGTCATGGCACTCTACCCAAGGGCGGTACAGTGAGACTCTGTCTCTACAAAAAAAAAATAAATAAATAAAATGCCAGGGGTGGCGCCTGTGGCTCAAGGAATAGGGCGCCAGTCCCATATGCTGGAGGTGGCGGGTTCAAACCCAGCCCCGGCCAAATACCACAAAAAAAATAAAAAATAAAAAATAAATTAAAAAAAAATAAAATAATAAAATGCCAGGAAGGCTATGTTAACCAATGTGATGAAAATATGTCAAATGGTCTATAAAACCAGTGTATGGTGCCCCATGATCGCATTAATGTACAGCTATGATTTAATTTAAAAAAAAAGAAAGAAAGAAAGAAAAAGGTCGTGTTAGCTTGCATTCCTATCAGCAATGTAGAAGTGTTCCCTTCTCTCCACATCCACACCAACATCTGTAGTTTTGGAATTTTGTAATGTGGGCTAATATTGTAATGTGGAGTTAGATGATATCTCAAAGTAGTTTTGATTTACATTTCTCTAATGATTAAGGATGATGAGCATTTTTTTCATGTGTTTGTAGGCCATGAGCCTGTCTTCTTCAGAGAAGTTTCTGTACAGTCTCTTGCCCACATAGAAATGGGGTTATTTGTTCTTTTCTTATTGATTAGTTTGAGTTCTCTGTAGATTCTAGTTATCAGACCTTTGTCAGAAGCAAAACCTGCAAAAATCTTCTCACATTCCAAAGGTTGTCTGTTTGCATTATTTACTGTGCTTTGTACACAAGCTTTTTAGTTTGATCAGATCCAAGTAATGGATTTTTGGTGTTGCTTCAATTGCCTGGGGGGGGGGGGGGTTCTTCCTCATAAAATATTCTCCCAAGCCAATTTCTTTAAATGTTTTTCTTGCACTCTCTTCTAGTATTTTTAGTTTCATGTCTTAACTTAAAATATTTTATCCAGTGAGAATCAATTTTTGTTAATGGTGAAAGATAGGGGGTCCAGTTTCAGTCTTCTACAGGTCTCCAGCCAATTCACCCAGCACCATTTGTTAAATAGGGAGTCTTTTCCCCACTGAATGTTTTTGATAGGCTTGTCAAAGATCAAATGATGATGAGTAGCTGTGTTCATCTCTTGGTTCTCTATTCTGTTCCATAAATCTACCTCTCTGTTTTTGTGCTGTTTTAATCACTATAGATTTATAGTATAGCCTGCAGTCTGGTAATGTGATACCTCCTGATTTGTTTTTATTTCTGAGTAATGTATTGGCTATTCAAAGTTTTTTCTGATTCCGTATAAAATGAAGTAATATTTTTTTTCCAGATCTTTAAAGTATGCTCATCAGCCCAGTTGGAGCGGGGAATCATGCCCTACCCACCAGTCTCAGTCCACACCCACCAAGCTTCTGCTCATTGGTCAGTTGGAGCAAGGAATCATGCTCCACCCACAGAACTCAGTCCACACCAAGCAACCACTCTCTTGCTTGCAGGCACCATTCTGCACACCCTCCTGACAGACACAGCCCTAACAGGGGATCAACACCACCATTGGACAGGCACAGTTATAACTATAGGACTGCTCCTCCTCCTGCCGAGTGTTCTTTTCTTCCCGCACCCTCTTCCTTCCCCACTAGTCAAAGATTCCATCAAAGAAAATTAGGTCAACTTAAGAAGGAGATTAATGTAGGCAGGTGGTCAACTATTGAGGTTCCACTGTATACAAGTTTTCTGTTCTGACAAAAGAGGCTACCATGAAACTGGAAATCACATTAAATGTCTTAATTGCACAGCAGTGAATAAGAAAAAGATTATAATAAACAAACAGAAAAAGTCACAAAACAAAACTCAGAACAAAACTCTAACAAAATTCAGGAAACTCTCCCTGGAAAAGTAAGCATGAATCAAGGAAAAGACAGATGCAGAGACAAAAGAGAAGCCAATATGTTTCACTGAATAAATACACCCAAGCACGAATTTGATGATAGTAAAAAAGACCTTGAATTAGAAGTTAAAACCTACAAAGGAAAATTCAAATGAAACCAAAAAAGAGCCTAAATAACCAAACAAAAGGAACAAATCTGGAGGCATCATCATATCACTCGACTTCAAATTATATTATAAAGTTATAGTAATCAAAACAACATGATACTGGTATAAAAGTAAACATATACATTAATGGAACAGAATATGGAACACAGAAATAAATCGTATAGCTACAACATACTCTATGGAAAGTTTACCCAATTCAATAAATAATGCTGGGAAAATTGGAAAGCTACACGCAGAAGAATGAAATTGAATGCCTATCTTTCATCATACACAAAAATTAACTCAAGATGGATTGAAGACTCAAATGTAAGACCAGAAACCATAAACATACTAGAAGCAGACCTAAGAAAAACTCTTTTGAACATTGACCTAGGCAAAGAATTTATGACTAAGACTCCAAAAGAAAAAGCTAAAAATATCCTGGAAGCAAAAGAAATAACCAACAGAGACATTTCTGTAGACAACCTACAGAATGGGACAAACATTTTTAACTATGCACATGATAAAGGATTAATGTCTAGAACCTACAATTATTTGCCCAGCAAATAAAATCCAAATAACTCCCTTAGAAACTGGGCAAATGACTTGAACAGATATTTTTCAAAGAAGAGGCACAAATGGCTTAAAATCAGGGGGACAAAAATTCTCAGTACAACTAATCATCGGGGAAATGTAAATTAAAATCACAATGAGATAACAACTTATCACCACCATCAGAATGGCCTTTATTAAAAAGTCAGAAAAACAATAGATGATGGCATGGAAGTGGTGAAAAGGAAATACTTATACACTGCTGGATCAAATATAAACTAATACAACCTCTAGGGAAAACAGTAGGGAGATTTCTTTAAAAGTAGACCTACCATTTGATCCAGTAATACTACTACTGAGTTTCTACCCAAAGGAAGAGAGGTCATTGCATTAAAATGATACCTGAACTCATATGTTTATCACAGCACAAGTCACAATTGCAAAAAAATGGAATCATCCTGTGTGCCCAGAAAGTGATGAGTGAATAAAGAAAATGTCTTTTGTAGACACACACACACACACATACATCTCCCCAAGGAGTACTCCAAGGCCATAACAAAGAATGAAAAAACAATGTCTTTTGCAGCAACATGGATGGAACCTGAAACCATTATTCTAAATGAAGTAACTCAGGAATGGAAAACCAAATTTGGCCCCTTCTCACTTATAAATGGGAGCTGAGCTATGTGCTTTCAGAGCTACACAGCATGCCATAATGGACTTTGGAGACTCAGAAAAGGGGAGGATGGGAGGAAGCAGAAGAAAAATTACCTATGGAGTATAATGCACACTATTCAGGTGAGAGCCACACAACGGCCAGTCCCTACAACTATGCAGTTTATCCATCTAACCAGAAAACACTTGTACCCTTAAATTTATTGAAGTTTTTTAAATGAAAAAATATTTTAATTATTTAAAACATTGAAGAAGCATAAACACTAAGGTACTATAATTATGGAAAATATGTAAATAAATAACAGAGAAAAGACAAATGGGAGTAATCGAATTGAGAATATTAAACAAACACAAATTATAAACAAAGGCAATGACAAATTATCTCAGAAATAAGTAAAATGTTATAGTATAAGACTGTAGTAACCAAGAGAAAATAAACATAAAGGAAAAGAGAGAGCAGAGCTACATCTGATACAGTTTGTATAAACTAAGACATATAAATAGTATTTTGGATTCAGTGAATAAACCTTAAGCCAATTAAGAAAAAATTTTCAAAGAAATTTATTGCTACACTAAATATTGAAATAAAGAGGAAAAGAATTATCTCTACATTATATTTTTCAATTTGGTAATGTAGATCTGTGGGAAAGGCTAGAAATTTTTAGATATTGCAACTACAATATAGTTTGATTCATTTTTGGTTTCATTTGATGTAGGCAGTTATGTCAAAGCATAATACAATCTCACCCACTTTATTTCAAATGAATCATACAAAGTTATTAAAAATATATCATTATTTTGTATCATTTTACCTTCTATCTTAAATTAACGTTAGCTATAATTTTGAGAATTTTAGGACTTAATAAGAAATCACAGCAGTTACTAATAAAACATACAATTTAATCACCTGGCATTTCCCAGTGGATAAAAGATATTCAAAAATTTTTTTAAAGTTGCTTATAACCCAAGCTATAGAGATCTGTATTTAACATCTACAATAATAGTAGATATTAAAACTATTTCTGAGTGCTTTCATTTTGAAAATTAAATAGAAGAGAAAGCTATTATATAATAATAAAGATCTGTTTATTTAAAGAAAATAATTATTTATAGCCGGTATGTTTTCATGTACTTCACAGACCTACTGTCTGAATGTGCCTTTACACAAAACTCAGTAAAATTATCTTTATTAAACATACTTGTATATGGGTTTAACTAAAAATTTCACATGAAATCAGAAGAAGTTTGATGAAGTCACATTTTTACCCAGAAACAATATGCCAAAATATCTGAAAAATATATTCTGAAACATTTGACATCAACCAAAGATAGGTCCTTTTGTAATCTCCACATATGGGGGATACAGGCATAGATTCTATAAAAAGTGGTTTCCCACCAACACTGGTAAAGTAGACTTGTGGCATTTGTATGGAGTGCAGGATGAGGGGAAGTGGGAAAGACTTTTCCTCCAGGTTGTGTCTTTGGAAGCATTGGGAGTGTCAGGGTTGACTTTATGGCTGACTCTTACATCTTGAGTCACACAACCCAGATGTCTGGCCCCAACCGTTGAGTAAATCCGTGATGGCCAGTCATTTTTCATGATTCATGATTCACCCTAAATTGAATGATTCATGGTTCATCCCTAAAGATGGCCTCAGTTCTGAGACTTTAAGGCACAGGTATTTGTATCATTTAGGATTGTTTCAGATGATTCTGTATAGATTGCTGGTTTTACCTGGTGGCAAAAGAATTAGCCAGTTCTTACATGAACAACATTCTATAAGCTTTTCCTAATTGAGTTACTAAATAAAACTCATTTGCACAACTTGAAACAAGGCAGTTTGATTGAATTAAATCAAGCATGACAAAAATCGATAAAACTCATCAATTCATATCAATCAGTTCCAATAAACAAGTGAATCAGGTTAAAGAAAAAACAGGAAAGCAATTTAAACCACAGCAAAATTTTTAACTTCTCCTCCCGCTGATTCATTCTAAGTTTTCAAAAACCTGAGACTGTATAGGGAGGAAAAGGTAAGATGGTTTAATTAAATATTGCTTTCGAGATAATGATGTCTAGCTCTGTGTCTACAATTTTTATTTTTTATTTATTTTTTTGTGAGTTCATTTGCTGCTTTATTTTTTTTCCTTTTTTTATTTTTATTAAATCATAGCTGTGTACATTAATATGATCATGGGGCACTATACACTTGGTTCATAGATCGTTTGACACATTTTCATCACACTAGTTAACATAGCTTTCATAGCATGTTCTTAGTTATTTTGCTGAGACCTTTACATTCCACATTTACTAGGATTCACATATACCCTTGTAAGATGCACCGCAGGTGTAATCCCATTAATCCCTCTCCCTCCACCTACCTCCCCCCTCCTCCCCTCCCTTTCCCCCTTCTCCCTATTCTTAGGTTGTAACTGGGTTATAGCTTTCATGTGAAGTTCCTACATTAGTTTCATAATAAGGGTGAGTACATTGGGTACTTTTTCTTCCATTCTTGAGACACTTTACTAAGAAGAATATGTTCCAGCTCCATCCATGTAAACATGAAGGATGTGAAAGATCTATATAAAGAGAACTATGAAACTCTAAGAAAAGTGATAGCTGAGAATGTTAACAAATGGAAAAATATACCATGCTCATGGTTGGGAAGAATCAGCATTGTTAAAATGTCTATACTACCCAAAGCAATATATACCTTCAATGCAATCCCCATTAAAGCTCCACTGTCATACTTTAAAGATCTTGAAAAAACAATACTTTGTTTTATGTGGAATCAGAAAAAACCTTGAATAGCCAAGACATTACTCAGAAATAAAAACAAAACAGGAGGAATCACACTACCAGACCTCAGACTATACTACAAATCAATAGTGATCAAAACAGCATGGTATTGGCACAAAAACAGAGAAGTAGATGTCTGGAACAGAATAGAGAACCAAGAGATGAATCCAGCTAATTACCGTTATTTAATCTTTGACAAGCCAATTCAAAACATTCAGTGGGGAAAAGATTCCCTATTTAACAAATGGTGCTGGGTGAACTGGCTGGCAACCTGTAGAAGACTGAAAGTGGACCCACACCTCTCACCATTAACTAAGATAGACTCTCACTGGATTAAAGATTTAAACCTAAGACATGAAACTATAAAAATACTAGAAGAGAGTGCAGGGAAAACCCTTGAAGAAATTGGGTTGGGCGAGTTTTTTATGAGAAGGACCCCCCGGGCAATTGAAGCTGCTTCAAAAATACACTATTGGGACTTGATCAAACTAAAAAGCCTCTGCACAGCCAAGAACACAGTAAGTAAAGCAAGCAAACAGCCCTCAGAATGGGAGAAGATATTTGCAGGTTATGTCTACAATTTTTAAAAGCAAATTATTGTTTTTCACTTGCAGCTATAATAAACAAGTGCAAGTTTAATACTGTTGTATTAAGCAGAGAAACCCCACGTTATGACTATATGTAAATAGATATATGGTTTTTACTGGGACCTTATAATCAGTCCCCAAATAATTAGTGTCAATCTACATTATTGTGTCAATTTAACTACTTAAGTGACCCTTTATGAATTCATTGTTATAAAATATCTAACATTGACAGGGACATTTTTGGCACACAGCAAACCATTACCTAAATTCCGCACATTACACACGCAAAAGGTCTGACAATTAAGTTTAGGAACTTATCCTAGAAAAAGTGCTACACACCTCATAGCTGAATATCACTATAGTCACCTTTGAAGTACTCCCTGACTCCAATGCCTAGTCCACCCTTTGAAGCAATTCCGGAACTCTTTCTGAAATGGTCATCAGAGCTGTTGTTATATTAACCACAGATATCCTAAATGGCATTGAAATGTCTTCTTCTCAATATTTCCTTTATCTTTGAGTAAAAAAAAAAAGAAAATCTGAGGGCCAGGTATGGTGAGTAGGGAGGGTGTTCTAGTACAGCTATTTGTTTACTGGCTAAAAAATAACCTCAAAGACAGTACTGTGTGAGCTGGTGCATTGTCGTGATGCAAAAGCCACACCTTTGTCATGCCAAGATTTTCAGTTAAGATTTTCCTCTTTCTTTATCAGTGTTTACTTGCTTCTCACAGTCAGCCGATGATTTGGACACAAAATTTGAAGTTCTTGCCATGTTTCTGTTAGTGTTGCTTGTTACTGTCTTCCTCAACCTTTCTTCTTCAGTGACACTTTCTCTCTCTTCAGATAAATGTTTAATCCATTTGTACACCGTCATTTTCTTCATGGAATTATCACCATAAACACGGACTAACATGTTCCTGATTTCACTTCCACTCTGGCCACATTTAACAAGAAATGTAATATTCTGTGTTGCTTTAATTCAAGCTCCAACATTCTTATGATGGTGCACAAAAACACAAAATAGCAATAATGAACATCACTCACCCAAACACTGCCACACGTTTATCTATATGAACACAGCTGTGAGACAGTGATATACCAAGGTTATTAAACCTTACCAAGTTGTGTGTACAGTGCTGCCAATGTAAGGGCACAGTGGCAAGTTCACAAATGTAATTGTCAGGAATCATTTGTGCTATTGTTGAAGTATCAATAATTCCATTCCAATGTAGTCCAGAGAATAGGATATCAATATATTAATAATTTTTATTCAATTACTGGTTATAATTAAATCTTGAATGAGATATAGTGTAACATTTAATTTCCATAAAATTTTTATGAAAAATGTGAGTAGCAAGAAGAATAGATTCTTTAAAATCTTTTAACTACAAGATAACTAGGTCTCAAAAATTTGAGATTTGAGTTTTGGATTTGTCTCGCTATGAGAAATAGAGAATAAATACATAAGCCATAATCACAGGTAGTTGGTTTGTTTTCAATTTGTTGGCAAGGGTACTATCCATAGTGATAAACATATTTGTCACGCATGCCTCTAGAAAATATTTTGATGATTCCAAAAATAAGATCCTTTATTGTATACTGATTACAAAAATTCCCCAATTCTTCAACTCTGCTTGTGTCTGTGGGCTTTGAAAGATGAATTTGTATCCTCTTCTTTGAAGAAGTGGGATCTGTTTTCTTGAGAGTAGGGTGGTCTTAGGACTTCTTGAGCCTGTAGGAGTGGAAGTAGTAGTGAACCAGTTTCTAGTCTAGGTTTCAAGAGCATTGCTTTGTCTCTCAGAACCTTGCCACCATAATGTGAATGGTGCCCTGCTGGAACATATAAGTCAACATGGAACAGAGACAAGCCACTTTCGTTGTAGCCATGCCCAGCCAGCCAGACCTCTGTTTATAAGAGTTAAGGATTATATTGAAAGCTGGACACAAGGAGACTCAGATAGATGAAAGACAGAATTGTGTTCTTACTTACAACTCTGTATGACAGAAAGCTGCCAGGCAGGGCCACACAAAGGCTGAGACCCAAGGACAGAGAAAGAACAAACTGAAAATTGTAGGGGACGGTTTATGGAGGGCATGTGGAGTGAGGTTAGCTAGGTTTGGCAGGCTCCTGTGGATTGGATTGGCTATTTTAAATAATATCATGAGCTTGCAATGGTCCTCAACCTTTTTGGCATTAAGAACTTATTTCACTGGAGAAAATTTTTTTACAATGGGCAGAGAGGAATTAGAGTTACTGAAGAAAGTGTGAGCTAGATCCCCCACATGCACAGTTTACGTAAGGTTCATGCTCCTAGGGGAATCTAATGCCACTGTTGGTGTGAAGAAGGCAGAGCTCAAGTGGTAATGCAAGAGATGGGGAGAAGCTGTGAATACAAATGAAGCTTTGCTCACTCACTCATGCTCACTTCCTGCTGTGTGGCCTGGTTTCTAACATGCTGCAGTACTGGTCCATAGCCAGGACTTGGGGACCACAGGGCTCCAGGACATAGGGGCTGTCCCTCATTGTCTGGTACATGTCCCTGGAGCAATGAGGGATGGTGCACGGTGCCCTGAAGTTTAAGAATCCTGATTAAGGAAGGTGTTGGGTTATATTCTTAATTAGCCACTCAAGAAAGGAAACTGAGCAGCCTCTAGCAAGATCCTCAAAATTGTGTCAAGAAAGCATTAAAACACACATACACAACCTTGTTACAATCCCAATCAACAAAGGCACTGACCATAGACATAGCAATAGAACAAACCAAGACCAGATTAACTGGCCAGCCGAACCCTGCCCAAGTTTCTGACCCACAGAATCATAATTAAATGAATGGCTATTGTTTTAAACTGCTAAATTTAGGGGAGGGCAATGATGAAAGAAAAGCAAAAGGATTCATCTCCTCTCAAAGGATGGAAGTTTGTCACCACCAGGGCTATTCAGAAAAAAACATGCCACCGTCTCTGAAAGGTCAAGAACACCAAACCTTACTGTGACTGTAGTGACTGTACAGAGAAAAGAAAGGGGTTGCTTAGAAGGGGTGGCTGCTGACGTGAGCACTGAGATATGGAAATAGTTGTCTAAATATTGTAATCACTTTAGAGTTGATTTATAGCTGCAATAATTTAGTAAAGATATCTTTTTTTCTACATACATGATGAATTGGCTTAATTTTCAATTCAGAACCAATTTAGAAAAAAAAGGCTGAGTAACATCAAAGTAATAGTAACATCAAAAAATTCAATAAGGGTTGATGCAGTACATTTCTAATTATGTATCTGAAGGTTCATCAAATACTGTATTAAAGGACCTCCACTCAGTATAAGCCTTCTTTTTCTTTCTTTCTTTCTTTTTTTTTTTTTTAATTAAATCATACCTGTGTACATTAATGTAATCCTGGGGTAAAATGTGCTGATTCTATATATACCATTTTAAATATTTTCATCAACCTGGTTAACATAGCCTTTACTGCATTTTCCTAGTTATTGTGTTAAGACATTTACACTCTACACTTAGTAAATTTAACATTTACACTTGTAAAATGCACTGTAGGTGTGTTCCCACCAATTACGCTCCCTCCACACATCCTCCCCCTTCCATTGAAGCATTTGGATAGTGCCAATTAAGTGCTTAAAAAAAAATTCTACCTATACTATCTCCATATGTCACCAAAGATCATTGATGTTGTAAAAAGGACACTGAACTAGAAATCTGGACAGATTTGTGCAGGATTAATGTTGCCACAGGTTCTATAATATCCAACTAATTGCTTCCTCATCAGGACTCAGGTCCTTCATCTGGAACTAAAAGGCACTCAGACTGATGGTTCCCTTTCCAAAGCAAAAGCTCCAAGAATCTTTCATCAGTGTGCCATCTAAACAGTACCTAAGTTGTTGGTGTGAGAATTTCTACTTAATTTTTATGTATCCTCTGAGACCAACATCAGCAAGAATAGTTTTTAGCATGTGGATATGCATGGAATATACATGTATATATATATTGTATAATATTATAATATTACAATATATATTGTAATACTATATATACCATATGTATATATAGTATTAATACATTATATATATGTATATATATTACATTTAAATATATACAAATATAGTCATATACTCATCGATTTTTAGATGCACATTTTTCCCACTGAAATTTAAGTGTGCAGCAATAACAACTTACAGTCACTGATATTTGGGGATAGACATATTATAAATGCTATTGCACATATGTAAACTTGGTCACAGCTGTTCACATAACCAGCAATTTAATTGACTAATAAATACTGTTTATACAGGAAAAGCTTCAGTCTTAAGGAGGAGAGAATTTATAGGTATGGAAGACCCTCTCAAATAAACATTAAGTGAGAATGATTCCCCTCAAACAAGGCAGAGATTCCACCAATGCTCAGGGGAATAGGAGAAAAAAAAAAAAAAAAAGGATTGGTAGCTATTTGAGATAGCCAGGAGCCTGATCTAATTCTCAAGAATTTTGCTCAGGTTGTATTTAGTGACATTTATCTGAACAACTGAAGAATAAACCGTCTGATAAATAAACTGATGTAGTGGTTAATCCTAGTGGAAAACTGCAACCCCTTGATATTTCAGTTAATAAAGCTACTCTAAGGTCATTTGACAAAAGTATATGGGTTCTGGTTATGATGTAGAAAATCATTTGCTGATAACTTATAGTAAAAGTCAAGAAAGGTTTTACAAGAAAATATGTCAAATGAGGATAAGTGACTTATTAGAAATTCCTGGAAACGCTAGTGGAGAATGCTTTTAGAAATGTTATCTCAGCTGATACAGTGCAAACTGAACTTCCACCACTGCCACAGACCTCTTTTCTGGTCAGACAAGGAACCTTACTGTAGCCTGTGAGAGGTCATTGCACCAGAAAATAGGCAGGAGGGAGACTGGGCAGCAGCTAAAGCCATCCTGACCTCTCAGGTTCACTGTGTCAGGTCTGCACTGGGCTGGGGAGGGAGTGGAGTGCTTTGTGATTTCCCTGACTCATACTCAATGACTTGAAGCCAAGAATTTCTCCTCTAGAGAACAACAGGACTGAGCACGGCAACTGACTGAGTGGCAGCCGGCTCTGACCTAAAAAGATTTGGGTGCTTGCTTTGGCAGGTTCTATGTGGGATGTGGAGAACTCCACTGTCCCTGGGCCACCAAACCAACTTCTGTCCTCCTAACCTGGAATCCATAGGGCCCCTGAGCTTAGGGAAAAGTCTGCCACTTGCGTGGCAGGCCCCAACTGCCTCCTGCCTGTCTGGCTCTGACCCCACCCTCTAGGTCAAATCAGCCCTGCTGTCTACATGGCCCTGCTTCTGGCTCAGAGGCCCTGCTCAGAAGCAATGCTTCAAGGCTCCTCCTGAGTCCCAGCTCTGAAGCTTTCATGCTAGAACCTGAAGCTTCACCTCTGTGCCTCCATAACTCCTGTCAGGCTTAAAGCACCATCCCTAAGCCTCCAGCACTGCACCTGTACCCAAAACTCCACCCCAGAGCCTCTACAACCACCATGGGGCTAAAAAAAACTGCTCCAAAGTCCAACACTACACCACAGAACTCCATCTTCAAGTAGCCAGTATAATTCAATCTGATTTAAGCAAAATCCCACAGCCCAGGAACTCATGACAACCTCATCCAGCCACTGCTATTACTTGCATGGGGAGACCCTGGGTAGAGCAATCTTACAACCCCAATCTCAGTGAAGAGGGTCTTTCCTGGCTCCCAACTCAAATGTCCTACAACAATCTGGTGAGCAACTCAACCCACATTCTGCACAGGCTTGAGCAGAGGCAATCACAGGCAGACAGAGCAAACCAGAACAGCTACATAAACATAAAGCTCCTAGTGTACAAACTCATCCTTTGCTGACTCAACATTCAGAGAAGAAAGGCACTTTCTAGTGACTGCCCTTTACTATAATCAAGCATGAGTTCCTAGCATAAAACAAAACAAAACAAAATAGGTGTCTTCCAAACCTATTAGTCCTGAATTGAGAAAAGATATTTGGATGAGAAGAAACCAGCAACAGCATCCTGGAAACATAAAAAATTAGATTAACCCCGCCAAGGGATCATAATGAAGCTTCAGCAATGAAGTCTAACCAGAACTAAACTTTGAATTGATGAAAATGGAATTCAGAATATCCATGGAAAATAAGATGAATGGAATTGAACAGAAAGTTGAAAACCAACAAAAAGAAGCCAAAAAAATTCCAGGAAATTAATTGAAGAGTCCCTAAAGAACTAGAAAACATAGAGAATGATAGAATAGAACTTAAAGAAATGAAAGAGTCATTAGGGATTTTCAAAACACAGAAGAAAATTTTAGCAACAGACTAAACTAAGAAGAAAGAATCTCACAACTTGAAGATAAGATTTTTAAGCTCCCAGGAGTTGGAGGTTGCTGTGAGCTGTGTGATGCCATGGCACTCTACCGAGGGCCATAAAGTGAGACCCTGTCTCTACAAAAAAAAAAGATTTTTAAGCTAAGCTAACATTTAAAGAGGCAGACAATAAAACAACAAAGGCAGACAAATCACTTAGAGAGATATGAGACTGTGCAAAGTGAACAAACATGAAAATTGTAGACATCCTTGAGGGAGAAGAAGAAAGCATGAAAAGCATGGAAAATCTATTTGAGAAAATTATTGTGGAAAACTTCCCTAGTATCATTAGAGATCTCAGAATCCAGATACAAAATGGTCATTGAACTATGAGAAGATATATCAAATAGGACATCTTTAAGACATAGAGTATTCAACCTGCGCAAAGTCAAAATGAGATAGAAAATTCTCCAAGCAGCTAGACATAAAGAATAATTGACCTACAAGGGGAAACCAGCCAGGATAACAGCAAACTTCTCAGTGGAAACTTTCCAAACCAGAAGGGAAGGCCCCACCACCACCTTCAATATTCTTAAACAGAACAACTGCTAGCCTAGAATTTTGTATCCTGCAAAACAAGGTTTTACAGTTGATGAAGAAATTAAGTGTTTCTCAGACAAGCAAACACTTAGGGAATTAGGCAAGACCAGACCCTCCCTAGAGGAAGCACTCAATTCTTTACTATACACTGATTATCATAATAGATAATCACCATTGCAAAATCACCCAAAAGCTAAAGTTCAGAACCCGGATACCATGAAGGCTCAAGAAGAAAAAACAAAACAATGAAGTTCTACTCAACAGACTAGACAGATAAATCTAATTTATCGATTCTTTTGATTAATGTGAATGGCTTTAATTCCATATGTAAGAGACATTGGTTGGATGAATAGGTAAAATATATAAGTCCAAGTATCTGCATGGCACAAGCACTCATTCATACTTGAGATAAAGAGATGGTAATCAATATTCCATGCAAATGGAAGCCAAAAGAAAGATGGTGTAATTACACTCATATCAGAAAACAGATTTCAGGGCAGCGCCTGTGGCTCAAGGAGTAGGGCGCCAGTCCCATATGCCGGAGGTGGCGGGTTCAAACCCAGCCACGGCCAAAAAAAAACAAAAAAAAAAAGAAAAAAGAAAAGAAAACAGATTTCAAAGCAACAAAAGTGAAGAGAGACAAAGATGTTTACTATATAATGGAAGGGAAAGAATTCAATGAAATGACATAAAAATTCTAAATATTTAACACCAAACACAGATGTACCCAGATTTATAAAGCAAACCTTACTAATTCTAAACAAAGTGACTAAAAGCACCGCCATAATAGCTAGGGACTTCACCATCCCACTTACAGAACTGGACTGATCATCCAACCAGAAAATAAACACAGGACTTAAATGGAGCTCTAGAGCAAATAGTCTAACAAGACTTTTATTTACAGAAGATTCTATCCCCAAACTACTGAATATACATTCCTTTCAACAGCATATGGGACAGTCTCTAAAACTGATCATATCTTACCCACAAAATATGTCTCAACAAATTAAAAAAAAAAACTTGAAATTGTATCATGTACCTTCTCAGACCATAAGGAATAAAATTAAGAATCACCTCCAAAAGAAATACTCAGTATTACACAAATCCATGAAAATTCAGTAACCAACTGCTGAAAAATTTTGGCATCCAGGAGGAAATTATTATGGAAATCATAAGATTATTCTAAATAAATGCAAAAGGGAATATAAATTATAAATTATAAGAGCCTGTGGTATTCAGCAAAAGTAGTCCTAAAGAGGAAAAAAATCACCACAACAAGCTTAAATGCTTACAGCAAAAAGACAGAAAGATCACAAATTAACAATCTAATGAATCATTACAAGGAATTAGAAAGGAAAAGCAAACTAACCCAAAACCCAGCAGAAGAAAAGAAATTACTAAGGTGAGAGCAGAAATAAATGAAATTGATAAAATAACAATTATACAGAGGATTAATGAAATGAAACACAATGAAAAGATAAAAATTAACAGACTTCTTCCTAGATTCGTCAAAAAACAGAAAAGAAAAAAATGAATTAATTAAATTAGAAACAAAAAGGGAAATCTTAGAACTAATATCACAGAAATACAAAACATCGCCTCTGAATAATATAAAAATTTCTATGCACATGAACTTGAAAATGTTGAGGAAATGGAATAATTCCTGGAAACACGCAACCTCCGTTGGCTCAATCAGGAAGAAATAGAACTCCTGAAAAACCAATATTGAACAAAAAAATTGAAGCAGCAACAACAAAAAAAATCCCAACAAAAAAAAATTTCTCAGACCAGATGGTTTGACAGATGAATTTTACCAGAACTACAAAGAATAACTGCTTCCCATACTGCAGAAATTATTTTATAAGAGTGAGAAGGAAAGAATCCTTCCCAATTTGTTCTACGAAGCCAGTATCACCTTGATATTACAGCCAGGAAAGAACACAACAAAAAAAGAAAACTACAGACCAATATTATTTGTGAATATAGATTCAAAACTCTCAATGAAATTCTAGCAAACTGAATTCACCAGCATATCAAAAAAATAATTCACCACAACCAAGTGGGCTTCATCCTCAGAAGGCAAGGATATTCCAACATCTGGATGTCCATAATTATTATTCACCACATGAACAGAAGCAAAAACAAGGCTGTACAATCATCTCAATAGATGCAGAAAAAGCATTTGACAATATTCAGTAACTTTTATGATAAGTACTTTTAACAAAATAGGCATAGGTGAAACATAACTCAAAATTATAAAAGCCATATATGAGAACCCCACAGCCAACATTATATTGAATGGGGAAAAATTAAAAGCATTCCCACTTAGACCTGGATCTCGACATGGTTGCCCATTGTCAACATTTCCATTCAACATAGTGCTGAAAGTCCTACCCAGAGAAAGAAGGCAAGAGAAGAAAATCAAGGACATTCAAATGGGAAAGAAGAGGCTCAACTATCACTCTTTGTAGATGATATAATCTTATAACTAGAAAACATCAAAGAGTCTGCAAAGCGACTCCTGGAATTGATAAATAAATTCAGCAAATTCTCAGGTTACAAAATCAACATGCCTGAATAAATAACTTTTCTATATACCAACAACAGTCAAGCTGTGAGAATCAATTCAAAGACTCAATACCTTTTGCAACAGCATGGAAAAAAATAAAAAACCTAGGAATATAGTTAACCAAGGAGGTACAAGACCTCTATCAAACACTGAGAAGGAAATCACAGAGGATAGAAACAGATAGATAAACATGCCATGCTCCTGGATTGGCAGAATCAACACTGCTAAAATGTCTATACTACCTAAAGTAATTTATAGATTCAACGCAATCTCCAATAAAATACCAGCATCATTTTTTGCAGGTCTAGAAAAAAACAAAGTTATGGTTCATATGGAACTAGAAAGAGCTGGAATAGCCAAAACAATCATAACCCTCCCCCCTAAAATGAAAAAAACAAACGAACAAAATTGGGGTGCATCACTTTATCAGGCTTCACGTTATACTATAAGGCTATAGTAACCAAAACACTGAAAACATGGTACTGGCACAAAAACAGAGATGTAGACCAAAAGGTCAGGACAGAGAACCCACCTGTAAAACAAAACCATCCTCATCTTGCCATCTGATTCTTGACAAAGTAGACAACAAAATACACTAGAGAAAATAATCCCTATTCAGTAAGTGGTGCTGGGAAAATTGGATAACCAATTGGATAACAATCAAAACAGGATCCTTATTTCTCACCCCTCACAAAAATTAATTCAAGACTTAAACCTATGACATGAAACATTAAGAATTCTAGAAGAAAATGTTGTAAAACTCTTATAAGATATTGGTGTAGGCAAAGAATTTATGAAGACTCCAAAGGCAATCACAGCAACAATAAAAATGAATACATGGGATTTGATTAAATTAAAGTTTCTGTGCAGCCAAGGAAACAATCAATAGAGTAAACAGACAACCTACAGAATGGGAGCAAGTATTTGCATGCTATATATCCTACAAAGGACTAATAACCAGGATATACAAAGCACTCAAGCAAAAATATAAAAATGAAAACAAACAACCTCATAAATGGACAAAATACATGAACAGAAGCTTTTCAAAAGAAGATAATCTGATAACCATTAAACATTTGAAAAAATGTCCAAGGTCTCAAATCATCAGGGAAATGCAAATGTATTTATTTATTTATTTATTTTAATTAATTAATTAATTTTTTTTAAAATCATAGCTGTGTACATTGCAAATTTAAACCTCAAAACCACAACTTTGAGAAATCACCTAACTCCTGTGAGAATGCCTTTTCTCAAAAAAAATCCCCAAATGATGGATGTAGACATGGACATGGAGAGAAAGGAACACTTATGTGTATACACTGTTGGTGGGACGGCAAACCAGTACAACCTCTCTACTATAGAGTCTTTAGAAAGTAGTAAGTAATATCTACCTCAAGAAACTAAAAGTAGACCTATCATTTGATGCAGCAATTGCACTACTGGGCAGGAGGACATACCCTCAATATCTTTAGGATAAGAACCTGTCCAGTTATGCTGATATTTAGAGTTGTGTGAGACAACATCCTTGAAAATCTTAAAAACCTCTTTGCCTAATCTAAAATACTTATAATTCACAGTCTCAATATATTTAGAAAACCTCTTCTCTATCACAGAGGGCATAATAGGCATGATTTAAATTTTTTAAGAGGTCTCAATAATCTTTTACCTATAGCCTTGAAATCTTTATCCTGATTTAGTCTGAATAGTCTTTTACCTGTAGCCTTGAAATCTTTATCCACATTTTACTGATAGTGTAAATTTGAGATTCTGTACTGAAAGTGTCTAAGGATAAGAAACTATTTTGTTTTGAACCCAATTCATTTGCATATCCTGTAAACTTTTCTTAAAATCTGAATAGTTCATTCTTTAGTATATCTTTATTTCTACATAATTCATCATGCATAACTACAGGAAGAATTTGACACTTCAGACCTTTTGTCTGGAAATCTTTTTAGCCAGACCTGTTTCAATTTTCCATGTAACTTCAAGTCACAGTCTGGCCAACCTTCAGGCCATGACATAACATGTCTGTTGCCTTTTTGCCAACCTACACAAATTATAGCTTCCCTTTCTCCCTTCACGTACTGATAGCCTCCAGGTTCTGTGAATTGCTGTCTTCCCAGATGAGGATATGTTATGGTTACAACTCACTTCTAAGCAGAAATTTCTATCTCAGTTATCTGATGGCAATAACAGCTTTATCGTAGGCCAATGTACTTTTTCCTTTAAGGAAATAAACTTTGAAGATAGTTGATAGAGTACAGTACTAACATTGGGACCATTATGGTCTAGAAATTAGCTTGGGAAATAGTATAACACATCTAGATTAGTTGATAGAAAGTAAATATTTTATATTTTCTATTAAACTGACTTTTTTCCCAGAAATACTATAGCTGAGGTTGTATCTGTGTAGGGTAAACATTTTTCCTCTTCATTTTCTTATCTTTCTTACAGAGTTTCCCTTTGAATGTGCTTTTAAAAAAAGATGTTCTTTCTTCCCTAGTGAATAATTCATAAAAATGTTCTCAATAGCATTTGATCAATAGAAAAGGAGCATTAAAGAATGTGTTTTCTAACATAATAGGTAAATAACAGTCTGACAGACCAACAAAGCTTTAGTTTCAAGATGACTTGGCTGTTGGATTCTACTGTTCTTCATTTGATCTTACCTGTGCCTGGTATCACGTGGGGGTGGAAAGACACCAGGTGGTTATAAATGTAATTTCTTATTTATACTTATTGCCATTGATATTCAGTGAGAACACTTGAAATTTTACATTGCCGTGACACTTGAAATTTGGGGGTTTATTTTTTAATCATTAGCTTTTAAGTATCAGCCAAAATTTAAATGTTCTCTATAGGTTAGTCCGGGGATGTAGGAAGGATATACCTAGGCATAAAAGATAAAGTCAGAAGGTCTTGACTTCTGTAGCAATAAGTATGATGTGAAGTAACAGGAAAGAAAGTTAGATGCAGGGAAATAAGAGTATGTCCACTGTAATCTTCATGTGGTTTTTGTTGTTGTTGTTTGGTTGTTTATTTATATAACATTTATACTGAGCTGTCATCCGAATTAACAACGGATCACATATGATTTTAAACAATTTGAGGCCTACTAAAAATTTAATGACTGAAATTTAAGTGTTCTGGTTTTAGTGTAAAGAATGAAAATATCATGTTTGGTCCAGAGAAAGACATTGGGTTTAGAGAATGTGGAATTCCATATCAACCCCTAAAATTAGAGTTCTCTTTTTAGGCACAAAAGTGGGTAGGAGGAATGTGAAATTATATTGCAAAAAGAAGATATCACTAAATTCTAGTAGGGGTATGGCTGCAGAAAATGAATGCTGAACTCTGGAAAGTTTAGTCGTGGGAAGGTAATTGGGAGCTTGGAAATTCATCTACCAGGTAGAAGAGGCCTCAGCCATTTGGTCCACCTAACCTTTTACAGATTGCAATTATACTCTAATGCAAATTGGCTCTTGACTCACAAATCACCAAGTTAATTCATTTGGAAGAAATCTATGTGAGCCAGGGATGGATCTGTAAGATTTCCCAGGTCAAGAACAAGAGAGGTGGAATAGGTAACAGGCTTTAGAGAGCCACGTTAGTCCTCCCTGAAATGCATGAAGGTCTGGTAGTGTGGGGGCAAAATCATAAGACATAATTTCAGTATGAGTCATGGAACTGCACTAACTACAAAGGTCTGGGTCATATGTAGGAGAACCTGAAGAACCCAGGGCGAACAGCACCAGAGTGGTAAAACGAAGGCTTAAATGGACAAGGAAAGGGAAAACTCACCAAAACCCAGACAAGGAGAGAACAGAGGCTGCTACCTTGAGAGAAAGGTGATTTCACTAGGATAGAAATAGGAAATAAAGGCTCTGGCCTAACTCTCTGCTCTCTCTCTAGTTTTCTGCCAGATTCTGGGTACACATCAGGGTTCTCCAGAAATGTTTATCAAAAGAGATTTATCACAAGTGTTTACTCACATGGTTATGGAGACCAAGAAGTCCCACAATCTATCATCTGCAAGCTGGAGAACCAGGAGAGCCAGTGGTGAAATTTGAGTCCCAGTCAGAAGTCCTCAGAGCTGGGGCTAAAAGGGTAAGTGCCTGTGTGAGTCTGAAAGCCAGACAGCCAGGAGCACCGATGTCTGAGACCAGAAGACAGAGCAGTGGAAGAGAGGGAATCCACCATTTCTCCCAGCTCTTATTCAATTCAGACCCTCAGGGGATTGGATGAATGCCCACCCACACTGGTGAGGACAAATCTTTTTATTATTCAAATGCTAATTCCTATCCTGAACATCCTCACACACACTCTCAGATGAATGTTTTACCAGCTTTGTGGGATACCTCAGCACAGCCAAGTAGCCCCACAGGAATAACCATTACACTCTCCAACTCAAAGTCAGAGGACATAGGAGCTCATGGCTATAATTCACACAGCTCATCCTCTGGGGGCAGAGAACAGAGTGGAGCAATGTTCTACAGGAATTTGAAAAAAAAAAAAAAAAGATATCTGGCTAATCTTGTCTGCTCTTTTCTATGCCCCAGCATCCTTCATCAGGGCTCCAGAGCATTCCACCTGTCTGATCTTCTCCGGTAGCCACCATACCCATCTTTTCTCAGTTCCCTGACTCCACATGTCACTCCCCCCCTTCTCTTTTTTTCCTTTAAATAACTGCTTTCTACCAGATTATGAATGAAAAAAAAAATTACTTAGCTAAATATGTGAGCAAATTCTATTAAAATGTTATCCAGTTTGGTTAAACATTACCAGAAGTTTCTTAACGTTAGTAGGATCATTTGTTCTTATTTTTGAGTATGACTAGCTTTTGGATCCTTTTATGCCTTTCCAAATACTATGGTCTATCTATATCCATGCACTAGCTCACTATTGAGCGTGTATGAACATTTTACTGTGTGCTGGAAGTAATGAGGTTAAAACACAGTCTGCATATTCAACAATCCTGTAGCCTGTCTAGGAAAACAGAAAGTAAAAGAGTATTTTCAGTTTAGTGTAACAGGGACGTAGGTGGAATGAACAAAATTTTTATTTCTCTGAGTGGTAATTGTACCCAGATCATGAAGTCCCCAAAGACCACCAGGGAGCCGATTCCAATGCAAAAGCAAAAGAGCCTTTTATTGCAAGTTCGAGCTTGGGCTCCCAGGGGCTCCACTGCAACAGATCCAAGCCAGGAGCCCCAAGCTCTGAAGCAGGGGACTTTTATAATGCTGCACAACAAGTGGGGCATATACAGCTTGAACAAAGGGGCTGCTTCTGGATTGGCTGCCATTGGGCCTGCCATATGGCGTGGTCCATAGGTGGTTCCTGATTGGGAGGTGGGTGACTCATGATTTCAGGGAAATGCCTGCTTTTACAGGAAAGTGAAACTTTCAAAACAAAATGGCGGAGAAAACGAAACTTAACTCTTAAGATGGCGTCAGTCTGGTTGTCTCAGTAATGAGCCTGAGAAAAAAGTATAAAATATTTGAGAGCTTTGAACTTAACTAGAATGAATTAAACTACTTCAGATGAAGCAAAAAAAAAAAAAAAAGAACATAAGCCACCTGCACCCTTTCTGGAAGTGTGGTGCTCATTAGTAAGGAGGGCCATTGTCTCACATTCTCCAGCTACAAGGGCTTTGGGGTCTGCCTTCCCTCCATAGGAAGCCCCCCCACCCCTTCCAGGCAAACATTAAAGTCAGGGCTGGGTGGGGTGGTGGTGAATACTAGCAGCTGGTCGTTTCTGCCCAGCATGGGATTCGTCTCATGTTTACTCTGGGACACTCCTGGGACTGCCTGAGACTCTGTTAGATTTCACCCAGACTCTTTCTGCCCCTTCTCCTTTCCTCTCTTTCCTGTTCACAGTTTGCAGATTTTCATTACTGATGAACAGTTTTATTTGCTCGTTCCTGATTCCTTCTCCTTGATCATTTTCACAGGCTTCGTTCACTGTCTGACAAAACTCTTGCACTCGTCCCTTCATTTCAGTATCTGTTTCTCTGAAGAAATGAACAAACCAAGGTTGTGGGTGAGTATAACTTGCTATGAGAGCAGGAAGTATGGAAGTGCTAGATTTTGTCACGTGTGTTAACTTCTGTTATTTCACAGAATCATAGCATCTAAGACCTAGAAGAGGCCTGGTGATCTGTCTAGACTTACCGTATGTGGGACACTTGAACTCCCTTTCCCTTCCAAGAAATCACGTAGGATGTGCTCTTGTAATACCACTTTTCTTTCTTAAACAATTTAATGATATGAAGTTCAAGTTTCTATTGTCTACTTACCTGCGGTTTCAATGCCTTGTGCCTAATTGTTGCTTCTAGGCCTGCAAGAAATAAACCTTTCACATGACTGCTCCAAAAGTAGCTTGAAGCGTTGATGACATCCAAACAGAGGGCCGCTGAAGTCTCACATCCTTTCTACTGAGCAGTATCTCTCAGGTGATTGTAGTACAGTGCCTGTAATATATTCTATTATTGTTGCACAATTAATTGATAATTGGATTTCAATCCCTTCAATGTCATAGGTTCTCCCTTAGGCATGTCAAATTTATCTTAAGAGTTTTTCAATTGTCGATTTCAGAACTAAATTAAAAACCTCTGATACTCTTAAGCAGCATATAGAAAAGAGAGATTTTAAAACTATCCTTTCCTTAATAATATACAGATTTTCAGTATCACATAAAATTAATAACTATCTTTTATTGTTTACTTAAAATGTGCTTGGAATGTTAGATTTACTTCATTTAATTCTTATCCTGATTGTGGGAGATGGGAACGATGGATTTATTTTATAGTTAATGAAACTAAAGCCAGAGAGGCAAAACATTTGCTCAAGGTCACTTGGTTAGTTAATGAGGACACCAAGATTTAAAACTAAGTTTGTGTAACCTCAAAGCACATTACTTAAAGAAATTAACCATTATCTTATTACTGTCTTTTTAGACCCTTGGCAGTCTCATTAAAGCATTGACACATGTTGAAATTTGTTGTCAATTGTATTTGTTTGTATTGCACCTGTTTTCACATTGCCTCTTTTATCTATGCAGTTGTTTTGTTTAATTTAACTCTTATGGTACTAAGAAAAATGGACTAAACCAAATACACTTTGATTTATAGACTATCTCTTACCTTCTCTTTTCATTCAAAAAACACCTGTTTTGTTATGTGTACAATCGGTATTTGGGGGACATAACACAGCCACACACAAACTCTTCCCCCATCCCTTCTCTCCTCCTAAGACAAAGAGAGAGGGCAGCACCTGTGGCTCAAAGGAGTAAGGTGCCGGCCCCATATGCCTAAGGTGGTGGGTTCAAACCCAGCCCCGGCCAAAAACTGAAAAAAAAAAAAATTTAAGACAAAGACACAAAGGCTCTGGCTAGCCTCACCCCCCAGAAGTTCTCACCAAAAGACCCTAACCTGACAAGCAGGCTGTGGAAGGTGCCCACCCACTGCGGCCCTATATAAAGGTGGTCTCCAACTGCCTCCCCAGGTGCAGAAACCACCTTTGCACTGTGGGTCACCCTCCCCTTTTGATAAACCTGGCCTGAACATCTCCTCTGCAGCCTAATCTCTGGGCACCACCGTTTACACCCTTCAATCAGTATACACTTCTGGCCTGGACAAGGGCCAAGATGGTCATCTGTTGTGTCCACTGATGTGTCTGAAGCACCCAGTATAGTGCTTGGGTCATAGGAAGCACTAAAATGTTATTGTTGGATGGATTACTGTGATCAAAGGAGAGGTTTCGTGTGTGTGCCTTGCATGATATTTCTAAATATTTAATAGCCAATAAATAGTAGATATTCTTACTAACCTGAACTTTAAAAATGCAAAGGGTAGCACACATTTCTGTTATTTTTAGATTATTCCCATCATTCCGCTTATTGAGATATTGTGGATTTTGATTCCCTCCTGCAACACATTTGATCTTTGCTTCTAGTTCCATGTTACCTGGACACACTCTCCTATGTTTATCTTAGTTGCTCATTAAAACATAAAACTGGAAAGATTTTGGAAATAGAAATTTTTAGTAGAATAGAAACTCCTCTCCAGGCTAGAAGTAGACTCTGGATTTAAGCTTCTCTCTAGATGGCTATTCTTTTTGACTCCTGGAGATTAATAACTGCCAAGGGTCTTATAAATCACCAATATCTTAAACCAAGCACCAAACAACTTTTAGCAAGTGATTACCATTCCCTCACCATCTCCTTCCCAACCATTCTCGCCAGGTTCCCGAGGATCAAATTGCATCCGGTGAAGACTGAAGACGTGTCTCCTGGGTTACCCTCTGATCGCATTTGCCACTTGAAGTAAAGATTTATCAGCCCCAAATTGAAAGGAATGAGAATTGATTGTGAAGGCAAATATCAGGCCTTTATTCTGAAAAAGAAGCAAAACAGACCTAACTCCAGGAGAAAATTTTGTCCAAATGTTATAAAGCCTAAAGAAAAATACAGTTTCCTTTTTAGGTTGCTCATTCCAAATGATTGATAAAACAGGAAATTCCTTTCTTTTCCTACTTAACTGATATTATTGGTGCCCACACATAAATCTAAAAGCTTTTAATTTATTTCTTTTTCTATTACCTCATTATTAAAAGTTTTGGAAACTTTGGAAATTGCACTAGAATCTCACTTCAAAAACCAACACAGAAACATGATTAAATAAGGTAGGCTGACTACGTGAACTTCTTGACTCTTCTTTCTCAAACCCATTAAAATGACAAAAAGGAATTTTAAAAAATCAACTACCACAAACAATGATACATGAGGTCAGAGCACAGAAAAATTTCAAATAATTTTCAGAAGAAAAAGAATGGTTAGAATAGTTTTTTTTTTAAGTCATATAGCAAAGAAAGTTAAAATCTAAATATTTGCTGAATAATTCCAATGTGAACAAATTTCTCAGAATCCATGAAAAAAGAGATGAGGAAAGGGACTGAAAAAAATAGTAGAATTTATTCAAAATGTATCCCCCCAACTTCATTCTAGGAAGCCAGGCAATTATGACTCTTGCAGCCCCAAAGAATAGAAGCAAAATATTTGTAGAAATTGAACAAATGAAGCTCTGGATATTGGGAAATCCAGTTTTAATGGAGTGTAGATGTTAGCAACCATATTGTAAAGCAAATAAATTTCAAATGTGATTATCCAAAATCAGGTTGCATAGTGACAGAGTGGGTGATTGTTAAGGCCCAGAATCAAGCCAAAAGCTTTCTCTTAAAAGGGGTTTCAAACCTGCCACCAGACATTGTTCATCTGTTTTTGGTTGTAGGAAGGGCCAAATGCTAAAATCTCTCCATCTTAGAAGGGATATCTCGATGTACCCTATTTTTTGTGACAATGGACTCTTAGAAATTTTACTGAAGTGAATGTTCCCTAATTTTTTGTTTTATTTCTTTCTTGATCCCTGGCAAACAACATATTACCAATAAATAGTCACTCCTTCTTGTCTACTAGGTCCAATCCACACAATTTAATATCATCAACATAATGGGCCAATGTTATATCTCACAGAAGAAAAAAATAATTATCTGAGAACGAGGTTATAACCGAGGGCTAGAGTGTCGATGTGCCCGTGAGATAGGATGATGAAGGTGAATTGCAGGCCTCACCAGCGGAAAGCACACTTACTCTCATGATCTTTGCAAACAACTATCAAGGAAAGAGCTTTTGCCAGATCAATAGCTGCTTAACAGGCACAGAGGATGTGTTAATTTACTTAACCGGGAAACCACACCTGTAATAGCAACTGCAATTGGAGTCACACTTGGTTAAGGTTATAGTAATCCACCGTCATTCTCCAAGATCACTTGTTTTGGGGGCAGGCCAAACAGGTAAAGTGAATGGCGAGGCAGTGGCAATCCCTTCCTTCCTGCACTAATCTCTGCAATCCCTCTAGAAATGTGGCATTGCTTTTGAGTTACTATTTTCCTAAATCAAAGAAGTTAGCAGCCTCCTACAATAATAGCCTGCCCTCTGCAGTTCAGGGAACCTATGTGGAAATTCTGCAAGCTTCTGAATACATCTATTTTAATTATGTATTCCAGAAGCTGAAAAGTAACCAACCGCAATATGGCTTCAAAGAACCACTGGACCCACCATAAAATGAACTTGAATTAAAACTATCTGGATTACCTTACCTTCATGAGCTGCTGTTCTCTCTGGTGGACCACAGATTCCTGTCTCCTGGAATTAATACCAATTCAGAGCCAGTGTTCAGCGGTCCCCAAAACATCACTCTTTCCCCAATGCACAATCACCCTGATAAATGGCTGTATTGGGTGGGCAGGGAGATAATTTAACAGTATAAAGTTTTGGTGGCGACCTGGAGTCCCCTTAATTTAAGGGGTTCTCGATATAGAAACTGGCTCATGTCTGGGAACTAATTGAGAGGCTGCGACTCTCTGTTTTGATGGCTTGGTACCTAGAACCTTCCTCCTTAGACAAATCAAGTAGGAATTTAGTAGGCCATCTATTTCTTGTCTGCAAACACCAGGATCAACCATCCTACACCACAGGTCTCTGTGAGTCAGACTATCCTGATAGCTACTGTGTCCTACTGTTCATCACAGTAACTGTGCCCACGTTGGTTTAGGTGACTAGCTGCTCCCTCTTGCCTCCTGCACCCAAGGATCTAATTACCCCGATAGTGCTTGGAGACCCCTCATTTTGTGACAGCAGTTCCCACTGTCATTTCTGACTCACAGAGAAGGGTGACCACACAGTTCCTCAAGGATGTTTAGGTTCTCCTCACACATTTATTTCTCAGAGTTACAGTGAAATGTGCACCTTCTGGTCTCTTTGGGGGTGGATGAGCAGATCTTTTCAAATTCCAAAATGCCAGTCTCCGTCTTTGGATACTTTCCTCTAAAATATACTGTGGCAGTTTCCAGTATTTGAAATTTATTTAGTGTACTCCACCTTCTGGTCAATGTTTCAGCCAACCAATTAGACTGTTAGAGCCCTCTCTAACCCCCTGAGCTACAACACTGTATCCAGAGCCTCTGCTTAGCAGGTCATGGTCAATAAAATCTGTGGGATCCACCTGGAGGTGCCATGCATAGTCCCCTTGTTTCTGTCTATACAAATTGGGAAAATAATGCAGATTTTTGTTGTGCAAAGATACACCTCCTCACAGGGATACTTTAATTTATACCTCACATTTGGGAGCCTGAGGAACTTAAGTCTAGTTATAGGTCCAAAGGAAATACAAGTGACAGGGGAGGATCCCGAGGAGAAGTAGCAGTATCCGGCAAGGCACTTACCTGGGGGGAGAGGCATTACAGGTTCTTCAGGCAAAGCAAGGTGGGTTGGCCTCCTCTAATGGCGGCGGGGGGTGGGGGGCCTGGGGGGTGGGTGTGAGGGCTGCTCATACTCAGAAGGATAACTCAACAAAATTCAGGGATCTCTTAACTCCAGTTCCTTCCCTTGTGTATCCCTTTCCGGTTTTCCAGATCTCATTCCTTCCCAGTCAATGACTTCACTGTAAGGGGAGAGACTCTACAAGATTGGCAATATAATTGGCATCATAATTCAGCTACTCACACAACGAGGCTGAGGCATAGTTCTCAAAAACCTCAGGCCTGTGGCTACAGGAAATAACAATTTTTTTTCAGAGCAGACACAGAAATACTGGGTCACATGCAGTGCTTGAGGTGGGAATTTGGCATCCCGAGTCATCCTTTCTTCTCACCACTTTCTCCAGAACATGAAGACTAACCAGCTAATCTTATTATGTGCATTAGTTAGACGAATATAGTCTAAAGTATCAAATGTGTGTTTATTGCCACATAACACCATGGACTATCAGTGCCCTCTACCACTGGAAATAGACCCATTAGTGCTTTTAAATTGAATCAGGTTAGTGCATCAATTCCAGAAAATACAGGAACAAATCAGAACTCCCAATGTCTGCATGTACTAAGGTTCTACTGTGCAAACAGAAGCACTAGGAGAATGTATATCCACAATCTCTACCCATCCATCTGTGTGGATTTTGGTACAACTAGGAAGTTCATAGACCATCACACGTCTCCCTGCCGGGGAAGAAATCCTGCAGAAGCTGAGCTCTAGTACCACCCTCCAGCCAGGAGAGAAAGAGGCTGTCTCAGTCTGGATTTATTAAGACGTGGTGTTAGGAACTGAGGGAGAAGGCAAAGCTGATGCAATTACAACAGAGCCCTCCTAACTTCCACAGCAGACTCCTGTCTAGAACGAGGATGGCCTTTCAGAGACGTCTCAAACTAAGATCGGATATGGGCTTTGGTACTCTAAGTAACTAGTTATTGAGTGCTGAGTGCTCTGGGAAAAGGCATGTATTTGGGCCAGGAAGCCTCCTTGGTAGAGGGCAGTTCCCAGAGAGATGTTAATCTGAGAATTATCAGCAACCAAACATGCAGCTGAAGAAATATAATAAATGCCTTCATTATAAAATTGGAGGATTTGGCCAATGTACTGTATAGCATGCATTACTCTGTGTCATCAAAATGTGTCACTAGGATTTATGATTTTAACGACCTACAGATGCTGATTCTCTAACCTCTCAATGCAAGAAATATCTAAAATGCTGAACAACTAGAAAGGCAGTTATACAGAAAATGAAATAGACATTGTAAAAGGCCTATTTTGTTGAACAATAAATAAAATCAATGGGGAATTTTCTTTATTATACAATCCTCCTCAAAAGGAAGATCATACCACATTTTATGGAAAATTGTAAATATTTGGAACCCAAAAGTAACCCTACAAACTCAACAGGGATAGGCAAATAGCAATTTATTCATTGCTTAAGGTAGAGCATGAATTATTATAATCTATTTTATTAAAGTAATTTTTCATTAGAAAGTGATTAGGAAGGAAATTGCCCTTAAACAATCTCTTCCGTTACACAAACTAAATTATTGCAGTGTGGTAAATTTGTGTAGGCAAGCATCTTAAGCAGAACTCTGTGGGAATTAAACCATTAAGTTATATATCAAAATGACTGAATTCGTACAGTGAACGAGCATGGGAAGCTGTTTATCATTATTATTGCTGCTACTAATTCATAGAACACCAAATTATACTGCATGTTATTAGATTCGGTGACATTAAACAAGTGATTTAATTCTTTCCTCTTTGTCTTAGTTTCTTCATCTATGTTACTGAGATGATGATACTATCAATCTCTCTCCCATTTGATAATCAAAAGAAGACCACAAATGTAAAGACTTTGAGAATTAATAGCAATAAAGAAAGGTAAAATGACAGGAGAGAGCTATTTCTCTACTTTGTAAGGTTGATAGCAGGAGAACTTCACTAAAAACTAATTTTTTAATTTAAAAGAAATATTTGAGTCATGTTCGATTATAAGTGAATTATTTCATCAATTTGGACTACAGTTTTTTCATGTAAAAAATAGAGTGAATATCTTATAAAACTGTAAGGAAGGGATGACAAGAGTGACAAGCACTTTTTATTCTAAAAATGCTGCACAGGTATATCAAGATCATTACCATAACTATTTCTATCACATTGCCACACATTCACCATCATCATCAACATCTTTGTCAATACTAACACCATTTTTAAAAATTCATGAAAAAATCTGATAGTGAACCTATTATTTTAAGATAATTGCCAATCTCATATTTAAAGTAATATTTTCAAGATGTGTCCACACAAATATGGATAAACACAAACCGGTGGGCCTACCCTTTAGCCATTCAAGAGAATATTTGGTTTTGTTATATGCAGGAAAAAAATACATCAAAGACATTTGAGTGTTGGCCTTAATAATATTTCTCAAGATTCTCAGAATGTGTTCTGAACATTTGGTGTGCCTAGAGTATTTGCTCTGTAGAAGCTCTTAAGATCTGGAGTCTTCCTCTTGAATGAAAGTTATAAACACATTGGTTCTGGTACTTCTGACAGTTGCTGCATCCAAACTGTGACTAATCCTCCTTACCTATATCTGTGTGAATTTCCATTATGTCCCCCATTGCAAATGCCATATTGTTTAGGTGTTGTCTTAGTAGAATATAGACAGCATAAGTGAAGATATGTTGTTTCTGAAGATAAATTATAAAAGGCATTGCATTGCAGCTTCTGCTTTAGCATTTTGGATCACTCATGCTGGTAGCAGCCTGCCATTGGGCCCTTAGAACCACAAGAAGTCTCACGGGGAGCCCAAGATGGAGAAGAGTTGCTGTCCTCAGCTAACAGCCAGTACCAGCGTAACAGCCCTATGAGTGAGGGGCCTCAGAAGTGGATCCTAAAATAAAACCAAGCCTTTGGATGATGCAGCTCCAGCTACCATCTAACTGCAGTTGCTTAAGAATCCCACAAATAATAAATTTCCACTGTGCTTTTAATGAATTCCTGACTCACTGAACCCACGATCACAATAAACGATGATGTTGTACCACTGGCTGGGGGAGGTAATTTCTTGCATAGCCCTAGATAGCTTTTCAATTCCAAAGAAAATTTTGCATCATTTTATTGCTTTGCTTAAGAAGTTAGCAGCTGTTACAAGTGTGAGAAAGAGAACATGCTGTTTATGAAGGGTTTGGGAAGAATCTGAGGTGTCTCTATTCTCAAAAGTGATTAAAAACAAAAAGGAAAACCTTTAAGAGATTAGAGCATTTGATGAGGCTATACGGCTAGCTGTCCATCAAAATCTGTTTCCCCCCTTCATAGAATATGATTTCAGTTCAAATCCTACATGTTCAATCCTACATGTCCTCCGGGTTCAAATACTACAAATCCAAGAATTTCAGTGCCACCTCCTGCTTTGGTGGCTCATTGCTCACACTGCCATATCTGCAGTTTGCCTGGAGGGAAGAGCAGCTCAACTACCAGGAGTAAACACTTGGACTTATGTGATGGTACAGGAACTTCATTGTGTGAATTTCATTACATTATTTGGAGAGACTATTTGTTACACAAAGTTACAGCAAATATATTTTGTAAGTTGTGAACAGTGGCACCCAGAGACGAGACTGCGGAGGACATGTTCAGGCCAGGTTTATTGAATGGGGAGAGTGACCAGCCCAGGCAGTGCATAGGTGGCTGCACTTGGGAGCAATTAGGGTTATAGCCGTACGGGGTAGGTAAATTCCACAGCTTGCTTGGAAAGTTAGGGTCTTTGGTTCCCAGGGGGTTGGCTAGCCAGATCCCTTGTGTCTTTGTCTTAGGAGGAGAGGAAGTGGAGGGGAAGGAGAAAGGGTTTGTGTATGGCTGTATTAGGCCTCCCAACGTATTTGAATTCATAAAAATAAATAATGTTTGGTTTATATTTTATGCTCTTATACCACTTACTATGTTTACGTGGCTTGAAGATCCCTCCAGAAACCCATTCCTTAATAAAGCCCAGTGCTTTTCACTTAGTAATGACTCACTATATATTCTTTAATGTTAGAATGAAGACATTTTGATAATTAGAACACTGTATAGTTTAAAATGAAAATAAATAACACTTAAAAGCCTAAAACAAACATCAAATTTTGCCTGATTCCTCTTAAGATTTATTTTGTGTGCCCATATAAAAAGTTTATATTGGAAATGAAAACCTGAATACTTCATACACGCATTTCCTCATGATTATTCTGGTAGATGTTTTTTCTTTTGAATAATAATATATCAAAGCATTGGATATTTTGTGTCCAGTTATTTTATGTAATACTATAAATTTACATTTCAGATTCATAAAACATTATAAGAACATACAAGATCAGCTAATGAGAACACTTTCCTCTCAATAACATACATGTGAAGAAAATTGAAGAAAAATGTGACAGAACACAATAAACAATTAAATACACTCAAACACACCAGGTTTTGAAAAGTCACTTTGCTTTTTGTCTGTTTGTTTGTTTTGAAATATGGTCTCACTATGTTGCCCAGGCTGGTCTCAAATTTCTGGGCTCAACCCATCCTCCCACCTCGGCCTCCCTAGTAGCTGGGATTACAGGTGCTTGCCACTGTTCTTGGCAAAATCAGTTTGAATTGAAAATTCAAAAACTAAGAATGCTAAGAAAAATGAAGGAATAAGATTGAACTAAGAAATAAAGTAGAAGAAAAAAAACAATTATTATCTCACTCATGAAGACTAAATTATGAGTTGCCCAAGGTAGAATATACTCAAATTTGAATTTAATGTAGGACATTAAAGAAGGGAAATGACCATGAGAACAGTAAGGAAATGAAAACAGAAATCAAAATGGTCAGGGAAAGTGGTGAAGTTGAAGACAAACAAAGAAACAATAACTTTCTTATAATTGCTGTTCCAGAAGAAGGAAAACAAAACAAAGGAACAGAACTAATATCCAAAATTACAAGCTAAGAGACATTTCCAAAAATAAAGGAGAAGTGTATCTACATATTGAAAGGCTATGCCTGATTCCTAGGAAAATAAAATGCTGGATCACCCTGGATTAATCTAAAACTAAATGTAATTCCAAAGAGAAATACAGCTGGATCTTTTTCAGCAATTTATTAAACTCGTGATAACATTTATGTGAAAGAAAAAATACCCCTGGACAATTAATTAAACTCTGAAAAAGAAAAACAAAGGTCAAGGCCTGAACCTGGCAGATACAACTTCATATGATCAATACAAAGCTGAAATGACATAAAATTCTCTGATACTTAGGAAAAAAACAAACAAATATTCCAACGAAGTATTACAGCTTCCCCGAACATACTATATAAAAAGTATCTACTATATAAAATCTATATCACAGCTTCCCAGAAAATACTATGTAAAAAGTATCTACTATATTAAAATCTATATTGAATCTACTATATAAAAAGTATAAGAGGTGAATCACAAGAAAATAAATAATCTTGAGTATAAGTTGCTGGAATATAGGCTGCCCCCCACCCCAGGAAAAAAAAAAGAAAACTGCATCCTAAGTCGCACCACATCAATAAGTGGACTCCAAATAGATTAATGACTTAATTCTCTTAGATAGAAGAATATTTTTGAACATGGGAGACTTAAATAACACTCAAATACAAACCATAAGGCAGAAATGAAGGGTAAAAGTCATAAAAATTAAGTATTTCTTTCCAAAGAATGATACAAGATGCAAAATTTTTTAAATGAAAAATTAAGAAAGATGTTCATCATATGCAAAATAAACAGGGCATAATATTTAGGATAGAGAAGAAAGTCCTAGAAATCAACATGAAAATATGAGATTCCCCAACACAGAGATAGACAAATGATATCAATTGGCAATTCACAAAAGTGAACTTCAAAAGGCCAACAATGATGTAACTGGGCATCTGCACTCACTAGTAACTAACACTTGTGCCACTTACAGTTTTCACACAATCTAAAGTCCCTCAAGGATCCCATTCCTGCTTCCATGATAACCTCTGTTACTCTAATATTCATAATGACAAGCCAAAAATCAGTCTGATTCTTGATCTTTTATAAGAGTGTCTACCATTTTCTTTCTAGAAGCTTTTTGGAAGTGCCTAACTTTTTTTCTGGGGGAATTTCTCTGCTTTGCCCTTTCAACATTCCCTTAATATTATCTCTAATCTCTCTTTACTAGTGAAGTAGAAGACCTTTTGATTTTTCTACCGTGCTGTTGAGTTGTTTATTGTGCAAATATACTTTCAAATTTCAATGCCCTTGATATTTAATTTTTCCTTTCTATAGGATTATGAAGAATACAGTAGGTTATTGATCAAATAGACTCTCTGCCCAATGGACACAGAAGCCAGTAATACTATGTGGCACTGAATTTTGAAAAAAGAAAGGCCTTATTCCAAAACCAGCCAGCAGACAGACAGGAGCAGATTCAAGTCTGTCTCCCTGATTTTCGGTCTGGGGCAAGTTTATGGGCTCAGACAGCAAGGGTAAGGATATAAGAATATTGACTTCGCAGGATCTTATTAAAGAGCCTAAAATTTGAGATCGTCTGAGCTAACACACCCTTCACTTCTAAAACAGTTCTGGCATTCGGATTCTGGTCATGCCCCTATATTCTTTATTCAAAGAGGAGGAATTTTTAGCCCCGGGTGTTGTTAGAGGTCCAGACTTTTTCTCTTGTGCATATCCAGGCTGTGTGACCTGCAGTTTTGAGTCAATTATACCTACAAGGTAACTCAGCATTTTGTCACATCAACTAAAGAATGATGAAGTTCACGAATTTAGAAAGGAGAGCTTGATATTTCCAAAAGGTTTGCGGCCTGCAAGCTGGCCATCTTGCAGGCTAGGAAGCATAGCCTTGGGCAGAAGCCAAGAGAAAGCACTTCCAGGAAGGAGTCAAAGGAACAGGAATTTATGTTGAGCAAGATAATTAAGTATCAATATTCAATAGGTTGTAGAAGGATCTTTGAATATTCACAAAGAGGTGGTGCACACATACAGAAAAGGCTAACACGTATGCAACACGAGTCCCAAGTTCACATTGGAGTAGAGACTTAATATTTAAATGCATTACAATTATGCCCCACACATCAAAAGACAAAGCAGAGGACTTGAAGGTCCTCTGTGCATGATCTCTGTAGACCGGCCAGATCTACCCCACGGTCAGTGATCTCTTTCTTATCAAGAAGGAATGCTGGTCTGAGACAATGTCTATTTTGTAGGAAAAGAAACTGAAGTCCAGAAAGAAATACTGACTTATTCAACTATTAGGAAACAGAGAAGTAGTTAGACTCCTGCTCATCTAAGTATCTAAGTTTCCCTTACATGTCTTACAGAAAGTTCAAGTTAAGTATGTTCAAAGGTCAAAATTTTCCCTGAAAATGAAGGTTTCTTCCTCTAATTCCCGATTCCATAAATGACACCATTGTGCTCTTCATCATCTATTGCATATATCTGGGAACTAGCTCACACCTCTTTCTCTTCCTGCACCCTATATCCAATAAGCCAACATACTGTGTCAATATGTCTAAGCTACCTTTTAATTGATTTCCTTTAATTCCTGTCCCTTTTGGATTACTAATAAGAATTCAAATTCTATAAAATGCTACTGAAAGTTCTTTCTTATGTAGCTCCTGCCTAACTCCCTAGCCAGCCTGTCTTGGCCAAGTACCAAGTGCTTGCGGGCGTGTGTCACTTTTTTAGTGCTGTTTAAACTTCTTGGAGTGCATGGTGCCTCCACTCCCATGGGTAGGCAACATCAACTCAACAATGAAGACGGAACTCAAGTATTGAATATCAGACTAACCTTTTCTAAAGAAAACCAATTATATGTTGCTATTTTTGTATTTCCCAGTGCGTGGGACAATATCTGACACATAGGTAGGTATATTTAATGTTTCCATTGATTAATCAGTTTGACCCACACACCATCAAAAAGCAAGGAGAGACTATACTTATAGGTTTCCAAATTTCTATGAGGGTTAAGAAATGATAGTAAGAATTAAAATGAGAAGATCTCTGTGCTTTAAAGAAAGGAAGTAGTTCTGTGGGTGCTGGTGAATTTTTCAGATGAAATTGTGTTCATGGTGCTATTTGACTGCATAAGTAACAATTTTCTATTCATCAGGTGTCCAAGCAGTTAATATTTAAAATCAGGAAATGTAATGGAGTGATAAAATTATGCATATACATCAAAATAAGAAAATATAGTCATAAAATATTATAGAAAGGAGAGTGGTTACTGGTGATGGAAAGAGAGGCTAAGTAAACACAAGAGATTTTGATGTGCCCAGAAGTTTGATGATTTATGAGAATTATTAGGGAACTAATCCTCTTTAAATTAATTCATACCATGAATCAAATGTGGTCACTGTGTTCTGATGTACCACAAGGGCCAAGAGGGAAAATAAAAAATAATCATATTCATTATTTATGATGAATAATGAATTATTCTATTTGTTTACTGCTATCAATCACTAGATGAGCATGGAAAGAGAGAGAGCCATCTAGGAAGAGTTAAAATGATTTAATGTCCCTACTTCCAAAAATGTTATTTAATATTCACTTTTTAATTAGATTCACTTCACTGAAACTTCCTCTTTGTCAAACTTGATAAATTCATCTTCTTCCTTCAAAAGCACACAAAAATAACTTCTTCATCACATTGAAAGGAAAAAGAAAAGATTTGAAAATTCTGATAGGACATATGTTAAGACAATTCTAAGAAGAATATGTGTTTTTAAATAGCAATTTGCCCCAAACTGATTTTTGTTTCTTATTCGCTTTTGTTGCTCATTCTTTGCTAAATAAATCTTCCTTCCTTCTCTTCCTTCCTCTTCCAGGTCTCCAGAACAATGAGAATTGTGCTGATTAGCTACAAGAGCAGAAACGCAGCCCTGAAATGTGCAGAAAGGTCAGTGTTGAATTTCTTTGAAATATTTTGTTAAATCACTAACAGGAAAGGTCAGTTGGGCTCTGAGTGGGGTTTTTGCTTTGGCTGTTGTTCTGCCAGGCTACAGGCCCTTTATGTTTGAAAAACTCTGTATTTGAAATGGTCTGATTCCAATTTTAAGTTTCAAGACATAGACATAAGAAATGAGATTGTTGAGCAGTGATTAGTAAATATCAAGATTGTGAGTATATGATGGTAAAGTTCAGTGAGGAAATTGATAAGCAGTAGAGCCTCTAACTTTTTAGTATAAATATTTTGAGATATTATACTAAAAAGATTGGGCAAAACAAATTTACAGTAAAAAATACAGTTTATTAATATAAACATTAGAAGTACTAAGTGGACATTTAGTCTGATCCCTTCACTTAGTTTATAGAACAATTCACCTGCTGACGCTAAGTCACTCTCTGTATGTCCCACTTCCCCACAGCCTACAAAAGCAGCACTACTCTGTATTCGGTGCTGTATTGATAGTAAACCTTCTGATCCTTCAAAGATCATATTTGTCGTTTACAATAGAATGCTACAAAAAGTGTACTTTTCCTCCGGGCGTCATCCCATCTCCTGTTCCTTTTATTATTTAAAAGTCATGCTTGCTTAGAAATGAACTTCTACTTAAAGCCAGCATGGAACAACAGAGTCTGAATTTATCCTTTTTTTTATAAAAACAAACTAGTGAGTGGGGAGAAGACAGAGACAGAAAAACAGAGAAAAGGAAGAGAGAGACAGAAAGACAGAAAGATAAATATGCAGCCATTGGTTTTCAAGATACTGAATTTCAGACAACAAAGAATAGTTCTTCATGAGAAATGGAGTTCAGATGGGGGGAGGCCTAGCATTGCTTCAGCTGATGGCCTTGAGAGAATTTGTTAGGCCAGGGCAGCATGAGAAAGAACCCAAGCAGAAACCTGTAGACTTTCAGAGTTAAGGAGATGCAACTGAAAGACCAGTGCAGGCGTGGTTTGCCACCTAGAGAATGATGAGGACAGACTTGGGCCAAGGGTCCCTCTTGGTCTTACGCAGAGTACTGATTGGCTGATGCATGTGCGGGAGAAAACATCCAAAATGATTAGAGAATTTATTACTGATTCCCGCAGTGTCCAGCACTCATAGAGGGCCTAGAATAGTACCATTACCACCAATTAGATAGGAAAACTTCATCATTCTTAAGGTATTGGGATAGATGATTCATAAAGATCAGTCTCAGTGGGAATGAAAAATTACCCCTAAATCATTTGCTGCTCTGATGCAACTTCAGTCCTCTTAATAGCAAAATATAAACTGCTTTCTAAGTTACTTAGAAAGTAAGTTACTTATTGCATGAAAAGACTTAAGAATATTTAGAGAAATTCAGTAACGTATAAAAACCCAAAAAGCAAAATTCACAATTTAAGGCACGTAATCAAAGATGAACAGCTATCCAAAGACCAGTAAGAGGGAAAAAAAGCAAAACTGACCCAATACTGACACTGATGTTTGAATTACCAGATAAGGGTATTAAAAAGGTATTATTTCTATTCAACATGTTAAAACAAAAAATACAGAAGAGGAAAATACACCAAACACTCAAATAAATGTCCAGAGATTGAAACTATATGTTAACGTGATAAATACACTGGATGGATGAACAGAAAAACAGACATTGCAGAAGAAAGAAGAGTAATTTGGAGACATCACAACTAAAGGTATTTAAAATAAAAATCAAAGAGCAAAAAGAATGAAACAAAATTAGTTCAATGAGCTATGGCATAACTAAAATACTGCATGTATATAATTGGATTTTGTGAAAAAGAGGGGAGAGATAAGGGAACAAAACTGTTTAAAGAAATAATGACCAAATGCTGGAACATTTACTAAGACAGGTCAATGTATAGGCTGGAAAACAAGCCTTATTAAATAAAAAAAGAAGATCAAGTTCCATATAGTATATTCTCTGATCACAATGAAATCAAATTATTGAAGAAGTCATCCTTTCCCCAGTGTATGTTCTTGATGCCTTTGTCAAAAATCCCATTGGCTATAAATGTATGAATTTATTTCTGGCTTCTCTATTCTGTCCCATTGGTTTCCGTATCTATGTTTCTACCAATACCATGTTCTTTCAGTTACTGTAGGCTTGGAATGTATTTCGAAGTTAGATGCCTCCAGCTTTGCCCATTTTGCTCAGGATTGCTTGGCTATTAGGGCTTTTTTTTGGTTCCATATGCATTTTAGGATTTTTTTTCTCTATTTCTATGAAAAATGCCATTGGTATTTTGATTTGGATTGCATTGAATCTGTAGATTGCTTTGGGCAGAATGTCCATTTTAATGCTATTGATTCTTCTAATCTCTGAGCAAGTAATAGTGTCTTTCTGTTTCTTTATATCCTCTTCAATCAATTTTGTCAGTGTCTTGTTTCCTTGTGGAGATATTTCACCTCTTTGGTTAAATTTATTCCTAGCTTTTTTGTTTGTTGGTTGGTTTTTTAACTACTATAAGTAGGATTATCTTCTTGATTTGCTTTTGACTGCTTTATTATTGGTGCATAGAAATGCTTATGATTTTTGTATATTTATTTTATATCCTGAAACTTTACTAAATTTATCAGTTTTAACAGTTTTTTAGTGGAGTTCCTAAAGAACTACAGAAATGAAATTTCTGTAAATATAATATCATTTGTGAGCACAGTTGACATAGGACATCCAGTTCCCCATATCTCCTTTTCTATCTATAAAGTTGCTCAAATGACCATCAGGATGTGAAACAGGATGTGAAGTTTGCACTGTACTTTTCTTTTGTCTACCCTATCATCTGCAAAGAGGGATAATTTGACTTCCTCCTTTCCAATTTGAATGACTTTTATTTCTTTCTCTTGCCTGATTGCTCTGGCTCAGACTTTGAATAGGACAAGGTGAAAGTGGGCATGCTTCTCTTGTTCCAGTTCTTGGAGGAAAGGCATCTAGTTTTGCCCCATTCAGTATGATGTTAGTTATGGAACTGTCATAGATGGGCTTTATTAAGTTGAGCTATGTTTCTCCTATGTCTAGTTTGTTAAGTTTTTTTTTTTATCATAAAGGGACACTGCATTTGGTCAAATGCTTTTTTGCATCTTTTGACCTGATCATATTTTTGTACTTTGTTCTATTGATGTGATGTATCACATTTACTGAATTGTATGTATTGAACTATCCTTACATTCCTCATATAAATATCATTGGATCGTAGTGTACTACCTTTTGTCGTGCTGCTACATTCAGTTCACCAGTATTTTGTCAAGGATTCTTGCATCTGAGTTCATCAGGGATATTGGCCTGTAGTTTTCTTTTTTATTGTGTCCTTGTCTCATTTTGTTATCAAGGTAATGTTGACCTCATAGATTAAGTTAGGAGAAATTCCTTTCTCTTCAAATTTTTGAAATAGTTTAAGGAGGATTGATGTCAATTCTTCTTTATATGTTTGATAGAATTTGACAATGAATCCATTAAGTCCTGGGATTTTCTTTATTTGGGGAATTTATTACTGATTCCATCTCACTACTCTTCATTAGTTTGTTCTGTTTATTCCTAATTCAATATTGGTGAGTTTCATGCTTCCAGGAATTTATTCATTTCCTCTAGGTTTTTCAGTTTGTTATGTATAATAGTTCATAGCTGTCTTTGATGATCTTTTCAATTTCTTTGATATCAGTTTTTTTTCAGTGATTTATTTATTTATTTATTTATCTTGACACAGAGTCTCACTATGTCACCCTCAGCAGAGTGCCTTGGTGTTACAGCTCACAGCAACTTCAAACTCTTGGGCTCAAGGGATTCTCCTGCCTCAGCCTCCCGAGTAGCTGGGACCACAGGCATCAGCCACAACGCCCCGCTATTTTTTGGCTGTAGTTGTCATTGTTGTTTGGCAGGCCTGGACTGGGTTCAAACCCGCCAGCTACGGTGCCCTAGCCACTGAGCTACAGGCATCAAGCCAAGTTTCAGTGAATTAAAAAAAAATTCTTCTATAAAGAAATAATTAGGGCAGGCTGGTGGCCCTGCCTATAATCTCAGCACTTTGGGAGGCAGAGTCAGAATTGCTTAAGGCCAGGAATTTGACACCATCCTGGGCAACATAGAGAGAACCTGTCTCTAAAAAAAAAATTAAAAATAAAAACTAGGCAGGCTTGGTGGTGCACACCTGTAGTCCCAGGTACTCAAGAGGATGAGACAGGAGGATTGCTTGAGCCTATCAGTCTGAGGGTGCAGTGAGCTCTGACAACAACATTGCATTCCAGCCCAGGTGACAGAGCAAGTATTGTCTTACAAGGTTATATGCGAAACTTAGTAAATGTGGAATGTAAATGTCTTAGCAACATAATTAAGAAAATGCCAGGAAAGCTATGTTAACCATTGTGATAAAAATGTGTCAAACGGTCTATGAAACTAGTGTATGATGCCCCATGATCATATCAATGTACACAGCTATGATTTAATAAAAAAAAAAGAGAAAAACAAAACAAAACAAGAAAACAAACAGAAATGAAAGAAAGAAAGAACAGATGAAAGAATAGATGTACAAAATACAAGGCAAACACTAGAAAACAAGAAAGAGAATCCATTTTCATGTTGCCCCACACTCTGAGGCCTAGTAGTCATCATGAAACTTCATGTGGGCACAAAATATTTCTTGATCTGAGAAGGTTTTCCCACAGATGCCACAAGAACAGCCCTCATCCTCCTCGTGTGCACAACGAACCGGTCTGTCATGGGCAGCGAGGGACACAAACGATTTACCACAGTGCTTGCATTTGAAGGCTCTCTCCCTGGAGTGCTGCCTGATGTGTCTGCAGAGTATGCTGGAGGCAGTGACCTTCTTTGTACAATACACACACTGGTATGGTCTGTCTCCCGAGTGGACTCTCATGTGTTTGCTCAGGCTGGAAGACTGGGAAAAACATTTCCCACACGTAGAACACTTGTGAGGCCTGTGCTTCTCGTGAACGTGAAGGATGTGGAGCCTGAGGCGGTCCCGCTTCTCAAAGGATCGTTTGCAGAGGGAGCAGGGAAATTTCCTATCACTGCTATCCACAGAGGGGGTGTACTTGAGGTGCTTTTCTCTGTAATATTTGTAGGTAAACACTTTTCCACACCTCTCACACCTATAGCCTTCTGCAGACTCTTCAGGGGGCACAGATGGCTTCTCGGGTTCTGTGACTTGAAGGCTGACCAGAATGTCTAGAAACTTCTCATAGCAGTCTCCATACCATACAAGGAGCTCTTGGTTCTTGTGAATTTGTCTGCAGCTCTCAAAATATTTACCCTTGACACTGCACAGCACCTAGGTTCTGCTCCTTGGGGAAGTGAGCACAGTTGACATAGGACATCTAGTTCCCTATACCTCCTTTTCTATCTATAAAGTGGCTCAAATGACCATCTTCAAAGATCCAAATGAAACAGGATGTGAAGTTTGCACTGTACTCTTCTTTTGTCTACACTATAAACTTATTAAAAACTTATAACCCCAACCTCACACTTGAGTCCACCAAATGTTTTTCCACAAACAGATTTCCACATCTTTGCAATTAACATATCTATCTACTTAAACCTATGTAAGTTTAATAGCTTAAGGACATCTCTGTAGCTAATTGATGTGACATATTTTTAAAGATTCTTACTTTCTTTTTTTTAGACAGAGTCTCACTATGTCGCCTTGGGTAGAGTGCCATGGTGTCACAGCTCATAGCAACCTCAAACTCTTGGGCTTAAGAGATTCTCTTGCCTTAACCTCCCACGCAGTTGGGACTATAGGCACCCATCACAATGCCCGGCTAATTTTTGGTTGTAGTTGTCATTGTTGTTTGGCAGACCTGGGCCGGGTTGGAACCCCTCAGCTCTGGTGTATGTGGCTGGTGGCACTTTATCTTACTTTTATCACTTTCTTTTTTTTTTTATTTATTATTTTTTTTTATTGTTGAATCATAGCTGTGTACATTAGTGCAATTGCCTGTACCCATTCTAAGATGCACCATAGATGTGGCCCCACCCATTACCCTCCCTCCACCAAAACCTCCCCCCTCCCTTGCCCTTCCTTGGCCCTTTCCCCATAGTCTTGTGCTATAGTTGGGTTATAGTCTTCATGTGAAAGCTATAATTTAGCTTCATAGTAGGGCTGAGTACATTGGATACTTTTTCTTCCATTCCTGAGATACTTTGCTAAGAAGAATATGTTCTAGTTCCATCCATGTAAACATGAAAGAGGTAAAGTCTCCATCTTTCTTTAAGGCTGCATAGTATTCCATGGTATACATGTACCACAATTTGCTAGTCCATTCGTGGGTCGATGGGCACTTGGGCTTCTTCCATGACTTAGCAATTATGAATTGGGCTGCAATAAACATTCTGGTACAGATGTCTTTGTTATATTGTGACTTTTGGTCTTCTGGGTATAAACCTAGTAAAGGAATTATAGGATCGAATGGCAGGTGTATTTTTAGGTCTCTAAGTATTCTCCAAACATCCTTCCAGAAGGGATGTATTAGTGGGTATTCCCACCAGCAGTGTAGAAGTGTGCCCTTTCCTCCACATCCACGCCAACATTTCTGGTTTTGGGATTTTGTTATGTGGGCCACTCTTACTGGGGTTAGGTGATATCTCAGAGTAGTTTTGATTTGCATTTCTCTGATGAATAAGGATGATGAGCTTTTCTTCATGTGTTTGTAGATTTTGCGTCTGTCTTCTTTAGAGAAATTTCTCTTTAAGTCCCTTGCCCACCCTGAAATGGGGTCACGTGTTCTTTTCTTGCTAATAGAGTTCTCTGTGGATTCTGGTTATTAGACCTTTATCGGAGGTATAACCTGCAAATATTTTCTCCCATTCTGAGGGCTGTCTGCTTGCTTTACTCACTATGCAGAAGCTTTTTAGTTTGATGGGGTCCCAGTAGTGTATTTTTGATACTGCTTCAATTGTGTGGGGAGTCCTCCTTATAAAATATTCACCCAGGCCGATTCCTTCAAGAGTTTTCCCTGCACTTTCTTCAAGTACTTTTATGGTTTTATGTCTTAAGTTTAAATCTTTTATCCAGTGAGAGTCTATCTTAGTTAATGGTGAAAGGTGTGTGTCCAGTTTCAATCTTCTACAGGTTGCCAGCCAGTTCAACCAGCACCATTTGTTAAATAGGGAATCTTTCCCCACTGAATGTTTTTAATTGGCTTGTCAAAGATCAAATAACGGTAAGTAGCTGGATCCATCTCTTGGTTCTCTATTCTGTTCCAGACATCTACTTCTCTGCTTTTGTGCCAGTACCATGCTGTTTTGATCACTATGGATTTATAGTACAGTCTCAGGTCTGGTAGCGTGATTCCTCCTGTTTTGTTTTTATTGCTTAGTAATGTTTTGTCTATTCGAGGTTTTTTTCTGATTCCATATAAAATGAAGTATTATTTTTTCAAGATCTTTAAAGTATGACAATGGAGCTTTAATAGGAATTGCATTAAAATTATATATTGCTTTGGACAGCATGGACATTTTAACAATGTTGATTCTTCCCAGCCATGAGCATGGTATGTTTTTCCATCTGTTAACATCATCGGCTATTTCTTTTCTTAGAGTTTCATAGTTCTCTTTGTAGAGATCTTTCACGTCCTTTGTTAGGTATACTCCCAAATATTTCATCTTCTTTGGCACTACTGTGAAAGGAATAGAGTCCTTGACTGTTTGTTCGGCTTGGTTATTGTTGGTATATATAAAGGATAAAGATTTATGGGTGTTGATTTTGTAGCCTGAGACATTGCTATATTCCTTGATCACTTCTAAAAGTTTTGTAATAGAATCCCTACTGTTTTCCAGATATACCATCATATCATCTGCAAAGAGTGAAAGTTTGATCTCTTCTGACCCTATGTGGATACCCTTGATCGCCTTTTCTTCCCTAATTGCAATGGCTAAAACTTCCATTACAATGTTAAAGAGCGATGGAGACAATGGGCAACCTTGCCTGGTTCCTGATCTAAGTGGAAATGATTTCAATTTAACACCATTCAATACAATATTGGCTGTGGGTTTGCTGTAGATGGGCTCTATTAGTCTTAGAAATGTCCCTTCTATACCAATTTTCTTAAGTGCTCTGATCATGAAGGGATGCTGGATATTATCAAAAGCTTTTTCTGCATCAATTGAAAGAATCATATGGTCTTTATTTTTAAGTTTGTTTATGTGTTGAATTACATTTATAGATTTACATATATTGAACCAGCCTTGAGACCCTGGGATAAATCTGACTTGGTCATGGTGTATAATTTTTTTGATGTGTTGTTGGATTCTGTTTGTTAGGATCTTATTGAGTATTTTAGCATCTATATTCATTAGTGATATTGGTCTATAATTTTCTTTTCTTGTTGGGTCTTTCCCTGGTTTGGGGATCAAGGCGATGTTTGCTTCGTAGAATGTGCTGGGTAATATTCCTTCTTTTTCTATATTTTGGAAGAGGTTTAGTAGTATAGGACTAGTTCTTCTTTAAATGTTTGGTAGAATTCTGACGCAAAGCCATCTGCTCCTGGGCTTTTCTTTTTAGGGAGATTTTGTATAGTTGATGCTATTTCAGAACTTGATATAGGCCTGTTCAACATTTCCACTTCGTTCTGGCTAAGTCTTGGTAGGTGGCGTGCTTCCAGGTATTGGTCGATTTCTTTCAGATTTTCATATTTGTAAGAGTAGAGTTTCTTGTAGTATTCATTAAGGATTTTTTGAATTTCTGAGGGGTCTGTTGTTATTTCATCATTACCATTTCTGATTGATGAGATTAGAGATTTTACTCATTTTTTCCTGGTTAGGTTGGCCAAAGTTTTATCTATTTTATTGATCTTTTCAAAAAAACAGCTTTTGGATTTATTGATCTGTTGTATAATTTTTTTGTTTTCAATTTCATTTGATTCTGCTCTGATTTTGGTTATTTCTTTTCTTCTGCTGCATTTGGGGTTGAAGTGGTCTTCTTTCTCCAGTTGCTTGAGATGTTCCATTAAGTTATTGACTTCCTCTCTTTCCGTTTTCTTGAGGAAGGCTTGCAGTGCTATAAATTTCCCTCTTAGGACTGCCTTTGCAGTATCCCAGAGGTGCTGGTGATTTGTGTCTTGATTGTTGTTTTGTTCCAAAAATATGGTGATTTCCCTCTTAATCTCGTCTATAACCCATGTATCCTTCAGCATAAGGTTGTTTAGCTTCCATGTTTTTGTATGGGTATGCAGGTTCCTGTTGTTATTTAGTTCAACTTTTATTCCATGATAGTCTGAGAAGATGCAAGGAATAATTTCTATTTTTTTAAATTTGCTGAGGTTAGATTTGTGGCCTAGGATGTGGTCGATTTGGGAGTATGTTCCGTGGGCTGATGAGAAAAATGTGTACTCAGTTTTGTTGGGATGAAGTATTCTGTAGATGTCTATTAAGTCCAGATGTTGAATGGTAGAATTTAAATCTAAAATTTCTTTGCTTAGCTTCTTTTTGGAGGATCTATCCAGGACTGCGAAAGGGGTGTTAAAATCTCCAACTACTATGGAAGTGGAGGAAATCGAATTGCTCATGTCTGTTAGAGTTTCTCTTATAAATTGAGGTGCGTTGTGGTTGGGTGCATAAATATTAATAATTGAGATCTCATCATATTGAGTATTACCTTTAACAAATATGAAGTGTCCATCCTATCCTTAATTATTTTGGTTGTTTTAAAGCATATTGTGTCTGCGAACAAGATTGCAACACCTGCTTTTTTCTGCTTTCCATTTGCCTGGAATATAGATGACCATCCCTTCACCTTGGGTCTATATCTGTCTTTTAATGTAAGATGCGATTCTTGTATGCAGCAGATATCTGGCTTGAGTTTTTGTATCCAGTCGGCCAACCTATGCCTCTTTAGAGGACAATTTAGACCATTCACATTAATTGAGAGTATTGATAAGCCTTTCGAGAGACCAGTGGACATTTTTAATCCTTTTGCGAGTGTGGAATTTGGAATTTGATCAAGAATTTTTGGGGTGGGTTTACTTTTGTGGTGGAGAATTACGCTGGTCTTTATGTAGGATAGGTCTAAGAATGTCCTGGAGAGCTGGTTTAGTTGTGGCAAATTTCTTCAACATGTGAATATCGTTGAAGTATTTAATTTCTCCGTCATCAATGAAGCTCAGTTTAGCTGGGTACAGGATCCTGGGTTGAAAATTATTTTGTTTTAGGAGATTAAAAGTCGATGACCATCCTCTTCTAGCTTGAAAGGTTTCAGCAGAGAGATCTGCAGTTATTCTGATATTCTTCCCCTTGTACGTAATGGTTTTCTTTCGTCTGGCAGCTTTCAGAATTTTCTCCTTCATATTAACTTTAGTGAAATTGATTATATGTGTCTGGGGGATGTCTTATTTGGGTTGAGCCGTGCTGGAGTTCTGAAACTGTCTGCTATCTGAATTTCAGAATCTCTGGGCATGTCTGGAAAGTTCTCCTTCATAATCTCATGGAGAAGAGACTCTGTGTCTTGTGAAGCCACTTCGTCACTTTCGGGGATCTCTATAAGATGAATATTGGTTTTCTTCAAATTATCCGAGAGCTCTCTGAGAGAGTGGTCTGTTTTTGCTCTTCATTTCTCTTCTTCTTTGAGGGTTTGGGAGCATTCGAAAGCTTTGTCTTCAATGTCAGAAATCCTTTCTTCTGCTTGCTCCATTCTGTTACTGAGGGATTCTACTGTGTTTCTCAGATCTTTGAGGGCTGCAACTTCTTGTCTCAATGTGTCAAAATCTTTGGTCATTTGGTTTTTGAATCCGTTGAATTCTTGAGATAACTTTTGGAATTCTAATTCAATCTTATTTGCTATCCAGATCCTGAATTCAATTTCTGACATCTCAGCTATTTGTTTGTGCATGGGGTCTTGTGCTGTTTCTGCCCCATCGATCCTTGGGGGAGTTGATCTACTCTGATTATTCATATTGCTAGAGTTTTTCTGTTGATTTCACCTCATGATTGTTTTTCACTGTTGCCTCTGGCTGTCCTCAGGGTTGGGGAGGTGTCTCTCCAAGATTAGACCCCAGCAGGATCATTCTATTGTTGTTGGATCTTTGTAGGGAGTGACCCTGTGTAGTTCCTCTGGGGCTGCTCTAGCTAGGGAGTTCTGGTTGTGGAAGCAGCTCCGGATCCAGCAATAGGGCTGGGGGTGGTGTGCATGGCTCTGGGAGTGCCAGACGCCCAGTGACTTTGGCACAGGGAGCCCAAGGCTCCAGCAGTCTCTGGCCAGGAGAAGAGCTCTGCGCAGAGGCAGGGAGGGCTCCAAAGGTCACGCAGCTACCAGAGTCCCTGTCCAGATGAACGGGCTAGTGTGGAAGCTGGGAGGACATAGGAGGGAGGACGCAGGGTTGCGTGGCTCCTACAGTTCCTGGTCAGGGAATGCGGAGGCCTGGTGGATGCGGGTCACCGGTTGGGGGTCGCTGCACAGCTCTTATGGAGGTCTGGGCAGTGCCAAGCCCAGGAGTTTGAGGTTGCTATGAACTGTGACGTCACGGCACTCTACCCAGGGCAACAGCCCAAGGCTCCAGTGTGCCAAAACCGTCTCACTCTGCCCCTAAGGATTAAGGCTGTAAGGCCGCTCAGTCCCCGCCTTTAGGCTGCTCAGTCAGTAGGTTACTTTGACCTGCCCAATCCTTGCTCTGAGACCCTGAGGGTGGAGCTTGCCGGGGCAGTTCTTTCACAATGGCTTCCTGCACCCAGCTCAGTGGCTCAGTCTGGGGCCCCAGACAATGCCCAAAGTTCTCCACACTCCTGCTCAAGCTCTCCCAAGGCAGTTCAACTGAGTGCCAAGTCCAAGAACACCGAAACAGTTCACAGGTAAGGCCTTTCCGGTTTGCAGTCTCACTGCTGCTTGTACTTACGGTTGCCAGCATGATTAGGTCAATCGAACACACACAACCACTTGCCAGTTTTCCACTGTTTTTGTCCTCCTCTTGGGGTCCAGAAGTCCCTTGCTGGCTCCCTGTATCCTCAAAGGGATGATTATAGGCAGATCCCACCGGCCAGAGATGCCTGGAGTCTTGTCTCCCCGGACTCGCTGTTCCCAGTTATTATCACTTTCTGGATTCACAAGATTGCTCTAATGAATATGTTAATTTCATAAGCAGAGATAAGAGAAATAAAAAGGAAGTTAATTTAATTCCACAATTCAAAGACAGCTGATTTGGTTTTGTTTTTATCCCCACTAAGTTTCCATGTGTATTGATAGAGCCATCATTTCTTTCTTTCTATGTTGCTGGCAATTTCACTGTCTGCAACATCTTGTTATTATAAATAACCTCATGAGCAGCATCTTCCACATAGCCTGGATTTCAGATTATTTTCCTAAACTATATTCCTGGCAGTAAAAATTCAGGGTCAGGGGACTTTAGATATTTTAATGTTGACAAATAGTTTTCTCCGGCTCCTAATAAGTTATAGTCCCACCAGCGTGTCCCTAATATCTGGTTCTTTTTTTAATCCTTGACTAATTTTACTCGTGAATAATACTTGAATTTGAAAATTTGTTTTTATTACCTTTAGCATACTTTCACCATCATATAATATTTAAAGCACTTGGTGTAGAAAGTGCTTTAAATGTTATAACATATAGAAATATAACACAATGTATTATTCTTTGTTTTACAATGTATTTTTTAAATGTATATTCTCCACATTAAAATGCCTTAAGTTACCACAAACATACACAATTCATGCTGTGCTCATGGAGCGAAAACCTACTGTGTTCCTTTCCCTCACAGGCAACACAAGCAGCAGACATCTGCCCTAGATGTCCCCTCTCCCTGACCAGGACTCTCCCAGAGAAGCAAAAGCCAAGATTTTTCCCCCACCAGTATCTCCTCTCCCACTTTCAGCAGATACACTGAAACATATTTACTGGTATCAGTGTTAATGTCTTCTTTCTCATTTGTGATTTTGCCTATTTGGGTTTTCTGTCTTTTATTCTTGGTTATTCTAGAATGAATACTAAAAACTACTTATGAATGAAATCAAAGAGATCTAAATAATTAGAGAATGATACTACGTACATAATAAACTATAATAAAACTAAATTCTTATCAAAAGAGTCTATTGATTAAATGTAATGCTTATCAAAATCCAAGCAGGCTTGTTGTAGGATTCATCAAGCAATTTCTAAATTTCATATGCAAATGCAAAGGATATAAATAAATAGCCAGGACAATTTTGGAAAGGAAGAACAATGTGGTAGGGCTAACACTACCTGATACCAAGACCGATTATAAACGACATAGTAACAAGAGAGTACGGTGGTAGGGTCTATTTTAACAAAAAGATCAATGATCAATGCAACAAAGTAAATAGTCCAGAAATAGACATAGATATGCACAAACAACTGATTTCTGATAAAAATACAAAAGCAAAAATTCAGTGGAGAGAATATAAAAGTCTTCAAAAGTTTCCAGAACAATTAAAACTTTCCTTTCTACTCTTCATCACAAATAAAAATTAACAATAAATGGATCATGTAGCCAAATGTAAATCCTAGAAATATAAAACATCTTTAAGACACACATATTAGAGAAAATATTTGTTAGTTTGAGTTAGGCAGAATTTTTTTTTTTTTTTTGTAGAGAGAGACAGTCTCACTGTACCGCCCTCAGGTAGAGTGCCGTGGCGTCACACGGCTCACAGCAACCTCCAACTCTTGGGCTTATGCGATTCTCTTGCCTCAGCCTCCCGAGCAGCTGGGACTACAGGCGCCTGCCACAACGCCTGGCTATTTTTTTGTTGCAGTTTGGCCGGGGCTGGGTTTGAACCCGCCACCTTCAACATATGGGGCCGGCGCCCTACTCACTGAGCCACAGGCGCCGCCCTAGGCAGAATTTTTTACATACGACACTAAATGTAGGATTCATAAAAGAAAACAATAATAAATTGGACTTCATCACAATTTAAAACTTTCTACAAAAGATGAAGAAAAATGAGAAGACAAGCCACCAATTGGTAGAACATATTCGCCAGGCATATTTGATAAATGGCTCATGTACGGTATAATATGTAAAGCACACTTAATGCTCAATAATAAAAAACACAAAGAAGCCAATAAAAGCATGGGCAAATGATTTTAGCACAGACCTTAATAAACAATATGCAGATGTCAAAGAAACATCAGATGTGCTCATCATTAGTCATTTTAAAAATGCAAATTAAAATCACGCTGAATGGAATACTTATGAACAGTTAAGAAGTAACAAATTATTGATGCACACAAAATTTGGATGAATCTCAAAGACTACATACTGAGAGAAACCAGTTTCTAAGATGTACACCATATAATTCTATCTATTTGATAATCTGTAAAATGCAAAGCTATAGGATTAGAAAATGATCAATATTTGCTAGGAGTTTTGAGCAGGAGCAGGGTGTCACCATAAAAATATGCTATGACAAAGTAATCTGAGGGTATAGGACTGTTCTATATCTTAAGCGTGGTTATATGATTTTATGTATGTGTTCCAGAACGCTACATAAAATTTAAAAGTCAACTTTGTTGCATAATGTTTTTTTAAATTAACTGTATATACTTTTTAAAAATACATGCTAGGATTGTATGCACACAGATTAGAAGAGCTCGTTAAAAACGCTGACAATCTCCTTAAGTTGACCCAGTTTTCACAGACCAGACATCCACCACATGTTTGTAACAGTACAGTGGCCTAATTGCTTATGTTGACCACCTCTGTATGTTGACCAGTTTGTTACAATCTCTTGGGTCGCCAACTAAAGAGGTTCTACTATATTTCTAAAATTCTGTTTTTATTTATCAGATTAGCATAGTTTTTGGGGTTTGTTTTGTTTTTCGTTGTTGTTATTAACTGAGTAATGACACAGCCAAAGTTGCAAGGAAACGGAACCATTGATATACTGGAAGGTAATTGGTGAATAATTCCAAAATGATTTTTTTGTATGAAACAAGTCTCAGTATGTTTGTATCATTGTTATTTTATATACAAAAGACCGTACGAAAGGGAAAAGTTTTTAATTTTCCCCTCACCTTTCCAGTTCTCATCTCAGATCCCTGTAATAAAAGACAGATTAGCAAGAGAAAATCAAACTCAAGATTATTGATACATGTATTTTTATCTGTGTGGGAGATAACTCAGGGAAAGAATAATTTTCAAAGAGTTTGCGTAGAATGCTGGTTTAGACAGCATCTTCATCAAAGAAAAATGAATTTTAGAGAAGTGTCAAGACAGAAGTAAAGGACATTGAGTCTTTAAGGGCTGCAAATTTAGGGAAGGCAAATATGTAGGAAACTAATTAATGAAGTTTGATATGTAGACTCCTCTGGTACTAGATCCAGGCTAAGTGTCTAAACACTGTCTCCAGTGATTAACTTGTTTCTGGTAGAGAAGGGAAGAGGGAAACTGTTGTAAATCTATGCCCTGCTATTAGGCAAATGGGGGAGGGCAGAGAGCTTTTGCTATATCTGCCTCTCCTCAATTGCCTTCAGCTCAAATAATACCTATACCAGAGGGGTAAGCTTTCCTGTGGCATGTTCTGGTACTCTTCAAGGTCTTAAGTGAAAGATCAAACAGTTTAGCTAAAATATAAAGTTTTATCAGCTTATTCTTGGAAATAGTTTTTCTTAGCAAGCCAGACATGAATTTTCATTATCTTGAAAAGATTGTTGAACAGATATCACTTTAACACATTAACTGTCATGTGAGTTAAGAACTATTTTTCACGTTTTCACTTCACTTTTTAACATTACTAATTTTCAAGATTTTATATTAGTTTTTTATTAACATATGTTTTAGGAACATTGTGTTTTCAAAGTTCTTGTTCTGTTTTCATAACAAAACACTATGGTCCCCAAGGAAAAATTTTCTTTCTTTTAAAAAAACTTTTCGTGGCAATGTGTGAAAATAAATGAGTTCTTGTAACTTTGACTCGATCCATACAAAAACAAATATGTGAACAAAATATGTGTACCCCCCTAAATTCTGAAATTTTAAAAAATGTGAAAAAGTGAGTTATTAAAAAGTATACAGAAGTAGAGGAAAAGATTATGAGATCAACACTTTGAGTTTATTCTTATTTTAATCACAATAGCTGACAACAGAGGGCAGATTTCTTTGTAGAAATCTAGTTATGGTTTACATATAAAGACGGGTTAGCTTTTGGCTGTTAGTTCAAAGACCAGGCTGTTATTTCTCTGTATTTGTTATAAGTACTGAAAATGAAAAAAAAAAAAGAAAACAATGGTAAAGAGGAAAATTCCCAGCCTTATGATAGAAGCTGAGACACGGAAATTCTTCGACCATCCACACACCATCCCTCTGTGCAAAACTAAGGAATAGTCAAGTAAAGGATGATTTTTTTTGTTGTTTGCTTTTTTTTTTATTCTAGCCAAATACGTATGCATGCATTTTTTTCTCATTTTTATTCTTCTTGGTCACTTAAAAAAATTACTTTCTTTTCCTTAAAATGGTCAAAGTTGTCAAGAACAAGGAAAATATGACAAATTGTCATAGTCAAGAGAAGGCTAAGGAGAGATAATGACTAAAAATAACATGGTGCCCGGGGCGGGGGGGGGGGGGACCATGGAATATAAAAAGGACATCAGGTAAAAACCAAAGAAACCTGAATAAACTAGGGATTTTAATTAATACCAATTTAATTAATACCAATGCATCAATATTGGTTCAGCAATCATGGCCAATGTGCCACCATACTAGTGCAAGGCATTAATAAGAGCAGAAATTGGCTGGGAAGTATATAGGAACTCTTTATACTATCTTCCCAATTGTTCTATAAACCTAAAAATATTCTAAAATTACAAGGTTTTCTTTAACATTCTCTCCTTTTCCTAAAAGTACATACAGAAAAGGTTTTTAAAAAGTTATTCTTATTGCTTACTATCTCTTGAAATATTTATAGAATTTTCTGACATTCATTCATGTAAAACTGCATATTTTTTACCACTTATCTTTTAATTCCTTACCTGTAACTTGACAAATGGAAAAAAAAAACCCCTCTCAGTATATTCTTCACTATGTCTGTATTACACTGTCATCTGCATAAAAACGAACATTTTCACCTCTTTCTCTCATGTTATAAGGATTGTCTCCTAGTCCATAGCTGTGTCTGGCTCTTTCTGCCTCCGCCTCCCTCCCTTTCTATTTATCTTTAGTATGTTTATTATGTGCCAGGCATTTGAGAAAGAGTAAAATCATTCTTGTCTAAGTGTTTGGGCGTTATGGATACACCAGGGAACTAAATAGACACAAATCTGTGCCTTCCTAGAGCTTATAATCTAGTGATTTATACTTTTCCTTGAGCAGTTACTTTCAAAGGAGGTTCTGTCATCTCTCATGTGACCCTGAGTCACTCATATGATATGTACAAGGTCTGACAATTAAGTTTGCAAACTTATCCTAGAAAAAGTGCCAGGTAGTACCTCCCTGCTGGGTATCATGAAGGTCACCTCTGAGGCACTCCCCTGGGAAACTATGCACCAACGCCAGCACCTTGTCCGCCCTTCAAAGCACTTGGTCTAAAATGAGTTTGTGAACTTAATTGTCAGACTTCATATGACAACAGCTCTGATGGCCATTTCAGAAAAAGAGCTCCAAGATTGTTCTGAAGGGTGGACTAGGTGACAGTGTCCAGCTTCCCAAAGGGAGTACCTGGAAGGTGAGTGTAGTGATATATAGCAGAGAGGTATGTAGCACTTTTTCTAGGATGAGTTTACAAACTTAATTGTCAGACCTTGTACATAGCGTACTGCAGAGCTAGAGGAATTCTGCGTATATGTGTATATTGTATCTCATGTGTTAGGTTTCCCTCACACCCTCTGTCTCTCTCCTATCTTCCTCCCATCCCAGAGACTTGTTTTGTTCTTTATTCCCTCACTTCCAACTCAATTGTTCCTGACTTTTGTCCCTTGACTGAACAGCGCCACTGAAACCAGCTTCACAAAACTACCAGTAACCTCCTTGCCACTAAATCCAGGAACGCCTTTCAGTCCTCCTGCTGTCCGCACATGGGCAGAATTAAGCCGCTCCTTGTTCTTTAAAACATCCCTTCCTTTGACTTCCAGAGCACCAGACTGCCTTGCTTTCTTTCTCCTCGTCTGAATAGCAGTGACTTCCTTCTCCGCCACTGTGGTTTCCTTCTCCTGCGAAGCTTCAGGTTTGGGGAGGTCTCCTAAGTGCCCCGCCTGAGGCTGTCTTTTCTTCTCAGTGATACTCTTCTGGTAGCGATTCAAAAAATCCCACTCTGCCAAGGAATCCTATATGTGTGTTCAACCCCCCGCCTCTCGTTAGCCTTCTGCAGTCCTTGCTGGCCTCAAGGGAGAGAGACTGGAACAGGCTCTGTGGTCAGAAGGACCCAAACTGGCTTTGCTGTTTTGTGTTCACCGTTTTAAAATTCTCAATGAATTCTGAACAAGGTTCCCCACATTTTCATCTTGGACTTGGCTCCAGAAAATATGTAGTTGACCCTGTCTTCACTTGGATGTTTTTCCAGGAAAATGAAACTCAAAGTACGCACGAAAGATTTTTATGGTCTTCCTATAATATGTCTTTTTGTTAATGTTTGTCTTGGTAAACGAAACATAACCAAGGCTTTGGCTAAGTTTAATGCCAATGAGCCATCCATGACATCAGCCACTTTATCATCTTAAATATTCAGCTAGACACAAAGAATGATTTATCTGGACCTCTTAAGTACGTGTTAAATCTAAACCTTTTTCTACTTTGTCACTGCTGCACTCAAGCTCTCCTGCTGAAATTGTTAGAACAGCCACCCTTTTGTTGTCTTCCCACAACCAAACCTGTGTGCTTCTCTGATCCGTGTTCCATTTTGATTGAATCCACATGGACATTTACCATTCTTTACCTTGGGTGGCGCATATTGACCCACTATATTTTCA